>NW_027256881.1:70520845-71120845 GCF_029215685.1 Pituophis catenifer annectens | reverse complement strand
TGATACTGTTTCAGGGGTGCCTTTGCAGGGCAGGGATGTAAACCTACATTTTTAAAAGGCATTAAGAAAGCAGAAGCCGTAGAAGACTTTCTAAGCTCATTATTAAATTATCTCCTGTGTTTTGTGTACAGAATATGTGTTGGGGAACTGAAGCAAAAGTTCAGTTTTGCATGTTTTTGCATTTTGTCTTCCAATAGGAACATTCAATGAATGATTATCTATGGAGATTCTCAGTCTTCTTCTTCTTCTTCTTCTTCTTCTTCTTCTTCTTCTTCTTCTTCTTCTTCTTCTTCTTCTTCTTCTTCTTCTTCTTCTTCTTCTTCTTCTTCTCCTCCTCCTCCTCCTCCTCCTCCTCCTCCCCTCCCCTTCCCCTTCCTCCCCTCCCCCTCCTTCTTTTCACCTTTGGGTTAATGATTGCTTCCTCTCTAGAATCTTCAGGAGATGTTACTTCTTGCACCAGCAAAACATGTCTAGAGGCCCACCTTTTTAATCTGGTCTTTTAATTGTTACCTATTTCAGCCAGGAATGGCTATTGCAAGTAAGTGCAAGGGCATAACTGGTTCTTTGTCTATTCCCCTTTTCTGGTTATGATTCCATTTTTCTGAATGAAGTAGTCCTTGAGTAATAGCCTTCTTGGCTGTGCATTATAAATCCTTAAATACAAGCTAGCTAAACAAGAACACCCCAAAAATGTATTGAAGTGTACAAGGGGGACGGGAAGCAAGAAATGTTCAGCCTAATAAACAGCAGTGTCATTTATTTGCAGTTGGGAAGCAGAAACCCATTTGGGAATAATCAAAAGGAGCTGAGATACAGCTTAGAAATAATAAACAGATGTCATTAGGTAGGAAACAAGACATTATTTAGCCAGTCTTGGGTTAGCCTGAGGTACCCATAAACCACCGATGTGCTCTTGTAAACTTATGTGACCCATATAGGGCCCACATGTGTTGAGTGAACCAATTAAGTTGTGATAAATCAAACCCGTCCACCCTAATGTGACAAGGGGGGGTGTCTTGATGTTTTGGCAGATAAAAGAACAAAGTGATTTTAAAGCCAACGGCTTTGCCACAACAAACTTAACTTTTCCTAATGGGACCATTGCTTGGAAGTACTGACACATGTTGCGGGGAAGAACTCAAAGTGAATAAGTACAGTTAAGCTCCGTGCTGGCAGATGACTGTGCAAGGTTGAATTTCAAGAAGAATGAAACAAGCATGTGTAAACTTAGAAGCAACAATCTTATCCTTTGATAACGTTATGGTTGGCTTAATTTCAGTTGGCTTAAACATTACACATGCAATATTGGCTTATAATCAACGGTTACAATCCAACTTAATTTAGTTATATTTTTCTTGACCGGTTCTGTTAAAAAAAATGGGACAAATGTGGAAAAACCATAATCTAAGGTAAAGCACGTGCAAATACTGAAGTTTCTTCCTGGCTTCAGGTAGATGAGTATGCTTAAGGGTTTTTTTTTGTCTTTTTCAGCATTCATTTGCTTTCTCCTACATCCATGTCAAGCTCTTTGCAAGGAAGTTGACACAGAAAGATCAAACAAAATGGTCACATGTCTTTATCCATGCTTTTTCAGGTCTGATACCTTGGAGAACCTGCCAGCCAATGCACTGGCAAAGAGCCAGGATGCAAACTGTGTATCTAAAGAAGCAGAATTATAAATTAGATGAAACAAAGGTTTGTGTTGATATATGGCAACTCCCTCTCTGTCCCTCCTTATAGTACTCTTTTTTTTCTATGTGGCTTTATTATATTAGTTTTATCTGACTCATTACACAGAAGAACTTACATTATCCCACTATTATTTAAATCTCCCCCAGTTTCCTTTATTATTCAAATTGATCCCTCCATAATGTTTACAATAAACCAATATATTCACCATTATTCTTCATTTGTAGTTGATTTATGTCTTGTCTTTCATTTGGAAGCTCACATCAGTGTATGTAGCCCTCTGTCCTCACACTTTGTTTCCATAATAACCTTGTGGGGCAGGTTGGGAAAGAAAGAGTAACTGGCTCAGAGTCATCCCAGGAAGGGGGAATAGAACCTGGGTTTACCTGTTCCTAGTCCAATATTTTAACCATTATATCACATTAAATCTTATGGCCAACACAGTACCTAATACCTGGATAAATGCTCATGTTTTATACTATAAATTGGTGCTCTAGTACCTTATGCCAGTAAATCCATAGCTAACACAGAACCTGAACTCAGGCTATTTTCTTACACATGTGCTAAAGTTATGGAGGCTAACTTTGAATGTGGACTCAATAAGTATAGGACAGAAAATGGAAATAAGCCACAGAAAAAGGAGCCTATGTTTTCACTACTGATGCATTTAAATATGTATTATCAACACAGAAAATACAACATCTAGCTTAAAGTTCACTTGTGAGAAATCATCTTAACTGTAATGTATTGTCCCATAGACCAGAGGTTTCCAAACTTGGCAATGTATGGACTTCAACTCTGTGCATGCTGGATGGGAAATTCTGGGAGTTGAGTTCCACACATATTAAAGTTGCCAACATTGGGAATCCCTGCTATAGATCACATACCAATTCAATTTTTGGAAATAATACTTCCCATGGTCTATATAGAAAGTTATACATAGTGGTTGGGTGTGATGAGAATCAAAGTGCAGCACATGTTTAAATATAAGGGTGGGACAACTTACAGTATATCAAATGGTGGATTGTCCTCTGGTTATTTGGATTTTAACTGTCATCAAGTTATCAGCTTGGGTCAAAACATTCAGATTTCTAAATGACATTTTAGTAATCTCTAGCACTAACTTGAAAAGAGAACAACTCAAACATTTTCCAGTTCAGTTTTGGCCATACGCCCAATGAAGCAACTGCTTATCTGAAACTGTGATTTAAAAACATTTACTATGTGTGTCAGTATTATGACTAATTCCATTGCTTCACAGCTATAATTTCTAGATTGTTTGCTCAGCTGTAAGGTTGGCTATCATAGAAGAATATTGCAGACTGCTTTGGTATGCTGTGTTCTGTACTAGAAGCCCCATATTTTCTACTATATTCTTCATTTTGGGTAATTCAGAAGGTGAATAAATAAACTCTTGGGAACATTGTACAATTACCATGCAGACATTTGACTTCTTGAAAAGGTGTCCTGCAAAGACCACCTCCAATAACATACTTACATATGATCTATGTTATCGGCAATATGTAGATAATGTAAAGTAGCACACCATGCGTGTCAAAAAATTGAAACTTATCTGCCATTTCAGGTACCGGTAATTGGGAAGGATAAGTCATAGAAAAACACATAGAGAAGTTAATAATCAGAGCACAACCTGATTGAAAGACCCTTGATTCATGAGCAATCATTTTATATCATTATTCCAGGGGTGAAATGTAAAAGTTGTTACTACCGGTTCTGTGGGCGTGGCTTGGTGTGTGTGGGGGTAATGTGACTGGGTGGGCGTAGCCAACTTTCTTTTTTTTAACTTTTCAAAGCATTTTTTCTAATGCTTTGAAAAGCCTCTGCCGATCAGGCAACTCAGCTGGGATCGTCAGAGAGGCTTTTTAAAAAATACCTCTCTGACGATCGCAGCTGAGTTGCCTGATTGGCAGAGAGGTATGTTTTAAAAAGCCTCTCTGACGATCCCAGCTGAGTTGCCTGATCGGCAGAGATCAGCCAACTCAGCTGGGATCGTCAGAGAGGCTTTTTAAAAAATACCTCTCTGCCATCAGGCAACTCAGCTGGGATCGTCAGAGACTTTTCAAAGCATTTTTTAAACCCCCTCTTCGGCCAAGAGGTTGCAGAAAAAAATGCTTTGAAAAGCCTCTGATGATCCCAGCTGAGCCGCGTGAGGCTTTTTTTTTTACTTTTAAAAGCATTTTTTCATCAGAAGAGGTTGTAGAAAAAATGCTTTTAAAAGTTAAAAAAAAAAGCCTCTGATGATTGTGTGGCTCAGATGGGCATGGGGGGGGGCAGGAATTTTTGCTACTGGTTTTCCGAACCATCCACCACCGTCGCTACCAGATCAGGCGATCCGGTTTGAACCGGGAGCATTTCACCCCTGCATTATTCCCTTGATTATTGTGAAACCAATATTGGTATTTCCATTTTGGTGCTCTGGAAATAAATGTAGCTCCAGAAATGATTGATTGGACATGTGCCATCAGGTCAGAGTCAACTCTTAGCAACCAGATAATTTTGTCCAGGACAATCTGTCTCCAGCCTGTTCTTTCAGGTCTTCCAATGATCCACCCTTTGCCAAGCTCCAGAAGTACTGCCAAAAGTACTTTTCCTTTTATCCTACTGATTACTGGATCACTGTGGGGGCAGGGGAATGGGGAGAGGCACTAGAAGTAGAGATAGCAAGCAAACTACTCTCTTATCTCTTTATCTCTCCTACAAGAGTACAGTTTGTGAAGGCTTTTAAATGTTCAATATTTCTGCATAAACATAATCTAAAATGTGATCTGATCTCCATACAGATCACAAAACTAGATAAAGAGAAATCCAATTAAACAAATGAGTCAAAAACATTATACTTGCCCCTTCCCTTTCCTATGGACTTCCCCAATGCAGACTTTCTATTGGAGCCTGTAACTTGTTTACCAAGTCTGACACTTGCCATTTTTTATTTTTATTTTTGATTGTATGCCAACTCTCTTTAGATAACTTGGGTGGACTTGATTCTACTTACACACTTTAGCTCTGCTAAATGCAGTGAATGGACTGAAGGAATCAAATCCAAATTATGTCAACATTTTTGCCCTGCTTATATGTGTGGATCTCAGTTCAACTGTCCGGGACAATGCTTTCATTTTCAGCTTGAGACAAACTCTGAACCTGGATCTGCGAGTGGGAGAGAAGCAGCTAATGTCTTCTCACATGCTTTGTGCTTTTAAAATAACATCCCTGTTCAAGGCAAATCCAGTTTCCAGTCATGCAAAGATGAAGTGGGGCATTAATCAGCTCCCACCTGTTACCACTGAGTGCAGTGGGAAAACCAGCAGATGGTAAACTGAACCGACAGCTTCTGAGAAACTCGGATCGTTTGAGGAAGCAGAAGAAACAAAGCTTTGCAATTAGTGCATTGTGACAGGTCCAGCAGCCCTCCTGCTATTAATGCAATTAGAGTCAATGTCAGGAGAACATGAACTTAAAACACCCATTGTTTCAAGGAGTTTGTTACTGCTGTAGTCCTCCTCTTAACAGCTGATCACATTAAAACAAGTATCAAGAAATAGCTTATTTTAAGATCTTTGTGGAGGAGGAGGAGGAGGAGGAGGAGGGAATTCTTTCAAACAACGATATTTATTAGGGCTGTGCAGAGACCCCAAATCAACTTTGCAGCTGGATCCGGTCTTCAGAAACAGCATAATCCATTTTATGTTGCTGTTGGTAGTAGGTCATCCAACTTACTTCTGATTCTGGAGTAGAAATCAGGAAAAATGGAGCAATGTCCTCTCATTACCCAGCATGGAAAAAATGTAAGCACTTAATGGTCCAAAAATGGGGGAAAATATGCAGGAAATGCAGAACACCAAAAGAGATTGAAGTGGTCCAATTTCCATAGGAACTGGTGCCTGAGGCGTCATCTTACATATATCAGTCCATGCCAGGTTCAGTTTTTGATATACAGCTCCATTATTAGTAAAATATTAGTAATAATAATTTAGCGCATAAAGCTAACTTATTCAAAACTAATTTCTCTCTCCTCAATAGAGTACAAGGTAGCTATTGTCAGTGGACAAGGCAGCAGTGGAAGAGACAGGAAATATGAAAATAAAAAGACAAGTGGGAAGAATATGTTTCAAATAAACCTGCATGCAATTTTGGACAATTACGAACCTCTGTTAATTCCTTGAAATTATTTTTAGCTAAATAGTAATAGTTTTGCAGCCTTAAATTCTTTTCAGTGAGAACGAAAGGACTACCGGTAATCCAATCTTCCTCAACCTGATGTCCACCAGATGGAGTGGATCACAATTCCCATCATTCCTACCTAAATGGCAATATTCTTGGCTACATGAACCTCAATTCATAGGGCATAACTATATCAGGATGAAGAAAACTGGATTAATTGAAAAGCTGAGGCTGTATACATGACAATGTAAGACTGTATCAAGACTGTCTACACACAGCAGTTATTGAGTGTCAATAAATTTAGTACTTAATAGGACTTTGACAGGATCATGATTATAATTATTCTTTTTCTAATGAAATGTGAACCTTGTTCATTTTGCAGCAGATTGTCTACTAAATAAGTAATACGCAAATGAACAAAATATGTAGAAATAGAATGCTTTCCACATGTTATTTTTAATGGGTCCAATTTCCATCTTCCATTCCCTGCTCCTCTTCTCCACTTACTGTTAACAGATTTTTGGTATCTAATCCATAAATAATGTCATTAAAAAGATAGATTATGTTAGATATATACATAAAGATATTAATTGCAAGAAAAAAACAGTTAACTGCTGCATAAATCTTTTTCAGTCTGTCTAATAAATCTGAAGAGTTTATATTCTTACCAGTTACAAAAAAAAATGCATGATTCATCACCATAGAGTACTACTGAAAGGTGGGGGGGGGCGGATTCAAAAGCTTAAAATGTTTTCCTCTTTGGTGTAAGGATATAAAAGATTTGGGGTACAGTGCATTTGGGAGAACTTCACACTACAAGGTTTATTGAAATCAAATTCATGAAGGTGCATCCATGTACTTCTCATTAATTTCAACGATGAATTTCCCTCTGGGCTTTGCTTTTTGTATTGTATAATGGCAAGGATGGAAAATTAGTGTGTTGAAACACTTTATTTTTACCAGATGAATTGGACTTCAATTCCAGAATTCCCAAAAAAATGTGTCCAAAGGCTGGGAAGATCTGATCATTATCAGAATTGAGAATGTTCTTAGTCATGTGTTGTTCTCTTAGTAACTACTTATAAAATGGGAACTATCTTTCCAGGTGCCATAAAATTGTCAGTATAATTTATTTAAAGTGTTTATGTTGGCCTATCAGTTGTAATTTATAAGGTCGGTTAAAACATAGCAAAAATCAACAATATGTTAAACAACCAAATCAAGCATCAAAGTGGGAGAAAACAAAACAATCTCAAAAAGATTCACAATTGTTTAGGATGAAGAACATTTTTTAAAAAAAAAAAAGCTTCAAAATGGTTATTGAAAAGGAAGCCAAACATTTCATCAAGGAGTATCAAATCTATTAAAAACCAGTGCAAACAGCAGTGTCTTCCACGGACATCTGGAAGTTATCAAATGCATGTAAAATAATCAAAACATGTATTATAAAGTCAGCATTATTGTTGTCAGACTCTTTCTGTTGGATGGAGCTAGCTTAAATACTAAAGTTGAAGATAAAACCTGGGAGAACTTGCCATAGTGATGGGAAGACCTGAGAAAGAATGACGTGTTCTTAATAAATCCAGCAATGAGCCCCTTCCTAGTTCTGTGTGAAAGACTTTCCTTCAAATTGTTGCCATTTCAGACTTTGCATTCATTTGGAAGACAACCCTTTATTATAATGTTAAAAATATTCATGATGATGAATTTTTTAAAAAAATATTTGAGAGGAACAATCTCCTGCACGGTATAGGGAATGGCTTGGTCTTCTGAAATGGAGAGCAGGCTGTTCAACATACCTATGTATCAGGGGTGATATCCACTTACCTTCGCTACCGGTTCGTAAATGCGAGTTCGCATGCGCGCACTTCGCTCACACACTCCATCTCCGTGCATGCGCAGGGCCTTTTGCACATGCGGAGAGCGTTAAAAACATGACATGATGACGTCTGGGCAGGTGGGCGGAGCCTCCCACAGCTGCCGCTACCGGTTTGCCTGAACCGGATAGAACTGGCTGAATACCACCACTGCTATGTATCATTAACAGCTGGACAAGATATTGAGGGGCACACAAAGCATTTGGACTTGTCCTTTATCATGAGGTATGTTGTATATCAGGGACACGGTAGCTCAGAGGCTAAGACGCTGAGCTTGTCGATCGGAAGGTCGGCAGTTCAGCGCTTCAAATCCCTAGTGCCACGTAATGGGGTGAGCTCCCGTTACTTGTCCCAGCTTCTGCCAACCTGACAGTTCAAAAGCACATAAAAATGCAAGTAGAAAAATAGGAACCACCTTTGGTGGGAAGGTAACAGTGTTCTGTGTGCTTTTGGCATTTAGTCATGCCGGCCACATGACCACGGAGACGTCTTCGGACAGCTCTTCGGCTTTGAAATGGAGATGAGCATCGCCCCCTAAAGTCGGGAAAGACTAGCACATATGTGCAAGGGGAACTGTTACCTTTACCTTTATGTTGTATATCAATTTAAATTATCATTCTTTCTAAAATTGCATCTATACATAAAAAGCACATTTAAAATCAGGAACATCTGTGTTTCCTTTGTCCTGTGTATGTAACCACTTTATGTACTAACCAACATGCATATAGTGGAATCATCCTAGCCTACAATTGCACATTTAGGTAGTTCTCTACTTATGACCACAGTTGGGAGACAAACCTCTGTTGCTAAGCAATGTTAAGAGAGCCATCACGTGACCATACACAATTTTGCCATCTTTTTTTTTTCCTATGGTCATTAAATGGATCAGTTTAGTTTTGCTTGATGGAAGCCAGCTGAGAAAGTTGCAACTGAGAATCATAGGACCCCAGGACCTTGCAACCACTGTAAATACATGCCAGTTGCCATATGCCCAAATTGCAATCATGTGACCATGGGGATGTTGCGATAACTGTAAGTTCAAGGACCTGTTGTAGGTCACTTTTTTTAGCACCGTCATAACTTCAAACGATTGCTAAACAAGCAGTCATAAATTGAGGACTGCCTGTAAACGTCAGAAGGCTTGGGAGAACTCAAGATTTATCAAACTATAATATTGGACACAAAAAAACTGGTATTTTTTTTTTTAGAGAGGGAGAAGAGAATGAAAAATTGGAGATGCAAGGTTATCACTGAAACATTATGGCTAGTACGTTAGAACTCTAAATAGGAACATTCTGTACTAGGACACTTTTGTGGACAATCTCAAGAACTGATATAATTTAAAGCAAGCAGAGTTTATTCACTGGATCCAGTGATATACTGTATTATGCCAAAACCTTTTTTTTCCAGCCTAAGGAACTCTTTCAGTTTTCTCCGGACTTATTTGTTGCTAGCATGCTGTGATCTAGATCAGCGGTCCCCAACTGCTCAGAGGAGTGAGTGGGGGAGAGAGGATAGTTCTATGTTAGTGGCAGGCATGTGTGCTCACACACGTGCCTGCCACTAACATAGAACCATCCTCTCTCCCCCACACACATAACCATTTGTGCAAGCAGAGGTGCATGCATGCCGCTTGTGCAAAAGGAGCTTTGTGAGTGAGCACAAGCACCTATCACTTGTGTAAGTGGAGCTGTGTGCATGTTTGCCCACCACTTGTGCAGCCCAGTTCTGAATGGGCCACAGCCTGGTAATGGGCCATGGCTCAGGGATTGGGGACCCCTGATCTAGATGGTAGAAGCTAACTAAATAACAACTGTCTTACAGCCCTCTAAGATGTAAACAAGGAATACAACCTGGAATCTATCTGCTTCTTTTCAAGTGCTAGACTGGACAAGGCAGGATATCTATCTTTGGGGTGGGGGGAATGACCTATTTCCTTCTTATCCTTATGATTTTCCAAGGAATAAAACAATTCCTGAAATAATCTGGGATCTATACATTTCATACCTCACATATGGCAAACAGATGCTATCGTCAAAAAGCACTGTAACACTCAGAATCACCTGTACCAGTTTCTATGGATTGATTCTATATTTCATCCTCTTTTAATGTTCTGCATTTCCTGTTCATTTATTCTATTTTGATTTTTAAAAGTCCCACCTTTTTGGACCATGTTTTCTATGTGCCATAAAATAATGCAAAGATATGGTTTGTAGACTTAAGAAAAGATGTGTGGTATATTGGAATTAATGGATGAGTGCTTGGAAGTCCCATGGATTATAAAATGTACTAACAACCAAAGTCTTAAGAAAGATATATTGCTAAAAATATTTTTATATTATGGATTCTAATGTTTTTGATTTTTTGGATCTTATTAGAAAAAGTTAGGGCAGATTGGCTCCTATTGCCACCCATTAGCTGATGAAATTTCATTAATCCTTCCTGGAATACAGGAGCTGTGGTGGCGCAGTGGTTAGAGTGCAGTATTGCAGGCTGAATTTGCCCACTGCCAGGAGTTTGATCCTGACCAGCTCAAGGTTGACTCAGCCTTCCATCTTTCAGAGGTTGGTAAAATGAGGTCCCAGATTATTGGGGGCACATGCTGATGTTGTAAACCACTCAGAGAGTGCTGTAAGCATTGTGGAGCAGTATGTAAGTCTAAGAGCTATTGCTATATCTAGTTTCATGTCATAGATAACCATTAAATAACCAGGAACTTGCTTCTTAAATCAGAGACCCCACCCATGTTATTAATGACCAAACTATGCATAAGCTTGGTAAAAATAGAGAAGTTAAGTTTGATGAGCTCCTGATGTTCCTGAATCTTTTCAACACATGTTAGCCATAAAAATGTAGACATGCGCCTGTCCTTTGTACTTTCATTTTTGACAGGCATTTTGTAAGAAAAGTAATGCTAAGAGAATAGCAAATTATATGTGATTTGTTTCACATGCAGAGATATGGAAATAAAAGCTAAGAATGGCAATGGCAAATCAGGAAGGACAGTTCTTTCATCGTCTTCTTCTTCACTTCCTTCCCATCACAATAGGCAGAAACCAGCTGCTCCACAATGAAATCTTGACACTTCCCAAGTAGATTCCAGTGTTATTTTATTGTATAATATCCACAGCAATTATTCCCTCTGCCATAAAACTTACAATATGCCTGTTTTCACTAAAAGTCCATTTATCTCTGGAGCCTGAAAAAAGGGGGGGGATGCATTTAAGATAGTTACTTATTTCCAAAGAAGCAATTTGTTGCTTCATTGCCTTGTTCATTATATATAATTTTTAAAAACATATAATAATAGAAATACAGTATATTGTAAATGGCAAAGACATAGGTCTCTCATTCATACATATATTAGCCTGTAGATTTCTTTAATAGGAAAGAAAGACTAGCATTCTCAAATTAAGAGTATTCAGAGGAAGCTTTGAGTGTGAAGGATTCAGCGTATGAATTAATCCAGCAGGCAATGAACCATTTTTTATTTCAAAAGAATTATATTGTCTACTGTTGGTTTTGTTCAGTCACTAAATTGTACCGCACTTGTTGTGACCCATGGACCCTAGCATGCCTCCACTGTCTCCCAGAGTTGGCTCAAACTTATGCTCATTCCTTCAATAACATTGTCTTAGTATCTCATCCTCTGCCATCTCCTTGCCTTTTTACCTTCAATCTTTCCCAACATCAGGTTCTTTTCAATGGGTCTCTCTTCTCATTAGGTGGCCAAAGTATTTTAGCTTTAACCAGATTTTAAGGAAAATCATTTATTTTGTAAGTTATTTCCCCTAAACTAAGATGAAGAAGGTAGAGTCCCAGTGATTTTGACCATTTTAAAGTTTATGTCACAATAGACGTAGTGGTTGTAATTGTATAAATATAAGTTGAAGGGACGGAGTGGCTCAGTGGCTAAGATGCTGAGCTTGTCGATCAAAAGGTCGGCAGTTCAGTGGTTCAAATCCCTAGTGCTGTGTAACGGGGTGAGCTCCCATTACTTGTCCCAGCTTCTGACAACCTAGCAGTTCAAAAGCACGTAAAAAATGCAAGTAGAAAAATAGGGACCACCTTTGGTGGGAAGGTAACAGCGTTCCGTGTGCCTTTGGTGTTTAGTCATGCCGGCCACATGACCACAGAGACATCTTCGGACAGTGCTGGCTCTTTGGCTTTGAAACGGAGATGAGCACCGCCCCCTAGAGTCGGGAACGATTAGCACATATGTGTGAGGGGAACTTTTACCTTTTAAGTTGATGAAAAATGGAATAAAGATTGATAGATTGATTATAATAAACTATTTGGTTGAGAAAGTCAAACAAGTGATTGAGGAATAGCTTGGTATAATTCTTATGTATCACATAAAACAGAATATGTTTCTATCTGTATGGCAGTTGTGGGGTTCAAAATTTTTTACTACCGGTTCTGTGGGCGTGGCTTGGTGGGCATGGCATGGCTTGGTGGGCGTGGCTTGGTGGGCATGGCAGGGGAGGGGTTACTGCAAAATCCCCATTTCCTCCCGATCAGCTGGGACTTGGGAGGCAGAGAATAGATGGGGGTGGGGCCAGTCAGAATTTTTACTACCGGTTCTCCAAACTACTCAAAATTTTTGCTATCGGTTCTCCACAACTGGTCAGAACCTGCTGAAACCCACCTCTGCTGTATGGGTATCTATAAGGCATTTTGTTCCCATTTTACATAAACCAAGGGTGGAGCTGGCCAGAATAGAGCTCTGCAAGATTTGTGGCCAGGGGAAGAAGTTATTGCTGAATTAAAAGCAGCTCACAGTGAAGCTGAGAAACAGGCAGTTAGAACAATAGAATCTAAATTTGCTCCCCTTTGAGAATCTTTATTATGGCAAACCATCTGCTGTAAAATTGTTGCAAAAGACTTGGGGATTTGTTCTAGGATATATTTTCAACACAGGGATAGCTACTAATTCAAAGAAAAAAGGCCTGCTCTACCCAGCATAATATACTGGTGTTATGTATTGATACTTTTAAGCGGGAGTTTCAAACCTGCCTATGTTTCTGATTGGCTGACAGTCCCTCCAGGATTGTATATAAGGAGGGCTGCAGCCTCTGAGTTTTTGCTGAAGTCTCACTGTAAATTAAAGAGCTGTTGTCACTTGCTTGGTTGTGCCTCTCGTTATTCCCGAACCACTTCATTGGCGACGAAGGTAGGATTGAGGTCACAAGAAGCGAACCAGTGAGACCACGAGCTTCAGCTAGGCGACGAGGCGAACTACAGGAGGCATACCGAACATGTCTGCCTACGTTCCGCCCAAGCCTTTTGATCCGACCCGCGAAAAATGGGTCTCGTACCTGACGAGGTTCGAATGCTCGCTCGAAGCCAGCAACATGCAAGGGCTCTCCGCTAATCGGAAAAGGGCCCTCTTCCTAAGCCACTGTGGACCGGATGTGTTCGAGATGGCAGAGTCACTGTGTGAGCCAACACCGGTCCAGACTGTCTCCTGGGACACCCTGATGGCCATGCTCCGGGCTCACTACGCTCCCGTGCCCTCCAAGTTCGTGCAACGATACCAACTCAGACAGCGCGTTCAGCGAGAGGGAGAACCGGTCAGCACATACATGGCCAGCCTGAGAAAAGCCGCAACCCATTGCGACTATAGAGACTTGGACGATGCGTTGCTCGAGCAACTTATCTGTGGTGTTCGGGACATTAGGCTGCAACGGCGCCTGCTCGCCAAGCCTGATTTGACACTTGCTGGAGCCCTAGACGAGGCCAGGGCTCATGAAGCCTCCACAAAAGCCACAGAAATGCTGCAGTGTCCGCTGTCCAGCAAAGACAACCCCAAGTCTGCCCCGGTGCACAGAGAAGACGCCGGATCCAGCTCGGAGTCCGAGTCGGATGAGGACGTCTTCCGAACGGAGCACCAGAGGAAAGACACAGGCAGCCCGCGGCGAAGCTGCCCCAGCTGTGGAGGGCACCATGATAGACTGTCCTGCAAATACAGGGAAGCTATCTGCAGGCGTTGCGAGAAAAAAGGGCACTTGGCGCGAGTCTGTAGAGCCATTCTGCCCAGAAAACACCAACCACGTGAGCGCCGCAGCCAACCAGAATCAACGCGCCAGAAACAACCAACGAGAGAAGGCGGCGCGAAAAAACGGCGCGAATTTGAACCTCGAGATGGCCGCAGCATTCACATAGACCAGGCCAGCGCGGAAATCGAGGACAAAGTCAGCACGGTGGTCGAAATCAACGGCAAGCCATGCTCGATGGAGATCGACACCGGATCAGCTCTCTCCATAATGTCATGGGCGACCCTAAAGACCCTCCTACCGTCGTTCCGGAAGGACCAGCTCTCCAAACAGAGACTGCGCATCCTAGACTACCAGGGGAACCGAGTCCCCCTCGAGGGCGTGGGCACGTTCCGAGTCACCTATGGAGACTAGGAAAGAGACCTGCCACTGACCATCGTCACGAAGCAGCTTCCCAGCCTTCTCAGCATGGGGTGGTTCCGAGCCCTCGGCATAGGCTTCACCGGCGTCCACCAGATGCTCAAGTCATCGTTAAAAGACAGTCTCCTGACCGAGTTCCAGGACGTTTTCGGGGACATGTTGGGCAAGTATGTGGGGACCCCTATCTCTCTTAATCTAGACCCCAACGTAGCCCAAATAAGACTCAAGGCGAGACGGGTGCCCTTTGCATTGAAGCCAAAGATCGATGCGGAACTGGACAAATTACAAGGGATCTTGGTTCCCGTTGACCACGCAAAATGGGAAACCCCCATAGTGACCCCAGTTAAGTCGGACGGCTCAATTAGAATTTGCGCCGACTACAAGTGCACGATCAACAAGGCTTTGCAGCCGAGCGCCTATCCGGTGCCGATCGTGCATCATCTACTACACTCCCTGGGGCCCGGAAAAATTTTCACCAAACTAGACCTGGCCCAGGCCTATCAACAACTTCCTGTCGACGATGCCACGGCTGAGGCACAGACAATAGTAACCCATAGGGGTGCATTTAAATGCACCAGGCTACAGTTCGGGGTGAGCGTCGCACCCAGCCTATTTCAAAGCACCATGGAGCGCCTGTTGCAAGGGCTTCCCGGGGTGGTGCCATATTTCGATGACGTCCTAGTCAGCGCTCAGGACGAACAACAACTAGGGGACAGAGTTAGAAACATCCTGTTCAGATTCAGGGAAGCGGGACTCAAATTAAAAAAAAACAAGTGTATGATAGCAGTCCCCTCCGTTGAATTTTTGGGGTACAGGGTGGACGGCACAGGTATCCACCCTACCGAAAGCAAGGTGAGAGCTATTAAGAGCGCACCTGCCCCCAAGACCAAAGCAGAGCTCCAAGCCTTCCTTGGACTGCTCAATTTTTACTCAATGTTCCTGAAAGACAAGGCTACCATCGCAGATCCCCTACACAAGCTATTGGGGAAGAATGTACCATGGGTCTGGGGGAAACCACAAGCAGCCGCTTTTGAGGCAGTAAAGAGACTTCTATCGGAAGACAGTTTCCTAATCCAATACAACGCGGCGCTACCGCTTGTATTGGTTTGTGACGCCTCCCCCGTAGGAGTTGGTGCCGTCCTAGGCCATAGACTGCCGAACGGCCTAGAGGCGCCCATTGCGTTTTACTCTCGCACTCTGTCAAGCGCAGAGCGGAACTATAGTCAATTGGACAGAGAGGCTCTGGCTGCAATTGCGGGGGTTAAAAAGTTCCACGAATACCTCTATGGCCGGCAATTCGAACTTGTGACTGATCACCGGCCCTTGCTAGGACTTTTGGCAGGCGACAGGCCCACCCCCGCTGCCCTTTCCCCACGTTTGACTAGATGGGCTATTTTTCTTTCGGCCTATTCATATCAGCTTGTACATCGACCCGGACGGACCCTGGGTCACACGGATGCCCTCAGCCGCTGCCCCCTACCTGACTTACTGACCAATCCAACACCAGAGGCCTCCGTCCTTCTACTGGACACATTAACTTTGGGACCTATTTCCTCTGCCGAAGTGGCAAAAGCCTCACCCAGGGACCCGATCATTCGCACTGTGATAGGGTGGGTGCTTAAAGGGTGGCCAATCAAGGTGGACGGGGGGGACTACCAAGGTTTTGTAAACAAACGGAACGAACTGTTTACGCAAGGTGGTTGTTTGTTGTGGGGTGACAGGGTGGTAGTGCCAACGAAACTACGAACAAGGGTCTTAGAATTGCTGCACGAAGGGCATCCAGGCATTGTCAGAATGAAAAGTTTAGCCCGCAGTTATGTTTGGTGGCCCAACATGGACCAAGTCATCTCCGAGTGGGTGGGGAAGTGCAGACCCTGCCAGGAGTCTCACCCCGATCCCCCGGTAGCGCCCATCCGAGAGTGGGAGAAACCAAAAGGGCCATGGGGGAGGATCCATATTGATTTCGCTGGCCCCTTCCATGGGCAAACATTTTTAATTGTAGTTGATGCCTTTTCGAAATGGCTCGAAATAATTCTAATGCCCTCTACCACAGCCGAGGCAGTCATCAAAGCCCTTCGCAAGCTATTTGCCACACATGGCCTACTGGATACTCTAGTATCTGACAACGGCCCTCAATTCACAGCAACCCTGTTCGAGGGTTACTTGGCCGGACTGGGCATCCGCCATGCCCTATCGGCCCCGTTCCACCCGGCTTCTAACGGATTGGCCGAACGTTTTGTAAGAACGGCCAAAGAGGCCCTATCCAGACTAGATAACGGGGACTGGCAGGCCAGGATAGACCAATTCTTAGCTGTCCAGCATGCCACACCATGCACAGCCACAGGGAGAAGCCCAGCAGAGCTCCTCATGGGCAGGAAGCCATGTGTGTTAGATAGGCTTCACCCTAACTACTCGCACGAAAATTTCAAGGGAGAGACCTCTGGACTAAGACAGTTTCAGGTTGGGTCCCCGGTGTTCGCTCGCAACTATGCCAGCGGACCTCTATGGGTTGCAGGAACCATAGTGGGCATAACAGGCCTGAAATCTTATACGGTAGACGTAGGGGTAGACAGACTCTGGAAGCGCCACATAGACCAACTGAGAAAAAGGGTAGTCAGCGAAGCAAACATCAATTTAGACATCTCCGAGCCTAACTATAACAACTTTCCCAAAACAGCTAACTCAAGCCCGGGTTCGCGAGAATACTTAGCTGACAAGCCCTGGTTCCAGCGCTGCCCCAGCGAGTCGCCATTCCCAACCGGGGATAATCATGCCCCGGATAAAATCCAGGAGGTTCCATTGGCGAAGCCAGGAGAGACAGAAAGTCCCTCCGACCAGCTCGACGCCCCACCAAACACTGAACTGCGCAGGTCAACTAGGACGAGAACTCGGCCTGGGCACCTGCGAGATTTTGTGTGTACTTATGTAAATATTTGAATGTTAGTACCTTCTGGGAAGGGAGGGGTGTTATGTATTGATACTTTTAAGCGGGAGTTTCAAACCTGCCTATGTTTCTGATTGGCTGACAGTCCGTCCAGGATTGTATATAAGGAGGGCTGCAGCCTCTGAGTTTTTGCTGAAGTCTCACTGTAAATTAAAGAGCTGTTGTCACTTGCTTGGTTGTGCCTCTCGTTATTCCCGAACCACTTCAACTGGGTTATTAGAAGTATAATCAAATGGCCTTTTGAGAAACTTAGATCTTCTTATTTCTCAGTGGTTTCTCCCTCCCCACTTCCACTTGCCATGGAGTAGGTATCCAAAACATTAACTTCTTCTTATGCTTTCAAATAGCAATTCAAAATACACCTCTTCAAGAAAGCCTGTGTTGTTCCTCTGTGTCATATAATATATGTGGATATATGCATAATTTTGTATTTATTTATTTATTTTGTCATGTTTATGTAATGTATATTGGAGGTGGTGACACTTTGAGAGCTGTATGCAACGAAATTTCATTTTAATGTATGCCGATTATTGTACATTCAAAGTGACAATAAAGTTTATTCTATTCTATTCTATTCTATTCTATTCTATTCTATTCTATTCTATTCTATTCTATTCTATTCTATTCTATTCTATTCTATTCTATTCACTGTACTGGAACAAACATTGAATTTTGAATGTAATTTATTTGCCAAAAGAAATAAGCTATATATGAGTTTGGAAATAAGGAATAAACCTTTTAAATTTTATATTAATGTATGTGTTGGAAATTTTTTTAACATTAAGTTTAAGAAGAATGTGCAAAATATTTTAAATCTCTTATACAGAAATTTTCTTAAATAAAAAATTAAAAGTACAATAAAAATCAAAGTACATGCTGTAACATAAATTAGAAGTACCAGGCTAGAATTTTCAGCTCTTCCTTGCAAGAATCATCAATCTCCCTAGCGATAAACAAATGCAACTATTTTAAAAAAATTATGTGAAACCTGACTGACCTCAGAAGACATTTATAAAAGTACATGCAAATTTCCAAGCAGTCTGAAAAAATGTTATAATTAGAACTTTTTAAAGAAAAGGTTTAAAAGAAAAATCTATCATTAGTAAGCTTGATGCAAAAGCAGTGGTGATGAAATTGATGCATTCACCTCAACACCTCTTATCCAACAGTGTATCCCGTATAAACATCTGTTCATGATTTCGTTGAACTGTATAGATAAAATTAAGTAGGGAAAGGGTGGGGTGAAAGTTCTGAACTTTCTTCAATTTCCTTTTTATTAAATGACCACGTTACACATATTTTGTTGGTAACAATCGGGGAAACCTCCTGCCAAAATCAGAGGAAGGTTTGCAAATAGGATTTCAAATCAGAGTTTTACAGGAGAGGGATCCCCCCACCCCCAATGGAGGAATTAATCCCTCCTTTCTGTTCAGTCCTCCAGGGCAATCAGGTTTTGACTGACTGCTAAGGTTAATAGATCCTCTAAATTTCTTACAGCTATAAAAAGAAAATTATACATGACTTAGCATTTACACTCAAGCATCTATTATGATTTCAAAAGCTTTCTGACAGAGCAAGTCTTTTACATTTCTTCTCCAAAGGACATCCCCATGAATCCAGTGGGCCTTACTCCCAGCTGTGTAAATATGGGTAAAACAAGACATTAAATAACATCTGTGGAAGTATTAGCATAGTATTGTGTAACGCTAATCAGCTTACTTACTTTCAGACCATGGGTCATTATTAAGTTATTATTGCTAATGTCTGCATAGAGGTTGTTTTCCTCAATTCTGATCATATTTATCTTTCCCACTGCATTTTATAGAACTAGCAGTGCTTTAAGAATGGAATGGATTAGGTGAAAGATAGCTTGTAAATTTCAAGATGATATTTGGGACGAAAAAAGAATCCAACAAAAAGGGAAGAGGAGGCAAAGGCCATGGCTTCCATAAATTGATGGCTGCTAGTTTATCATACCATGTTGGACAGAGGTGGGTTTCAGCAGGTTCTGACCAGTTCTGGAGAACTGGTAGCGGAAATTTTGAGTAGTTCGGAGAACCGGTAGTAAAAATTCTGACTGGCCCCGCCCCCATCTATTCACTGCCTCCCAAGTCCCAGCTGATCGGGAGGGAATGGAGACTTTACAGTATCCTTCCCAGTGGTGGGTTGCCCCTGGTTCGCACCGGTTCTATAGAACCGGTAGTAAAACCGTCAGGAGGCTCCACCCACAGACCCCAATGTTACCAAAACGCTTCTGCGCATGCGCAGCCCCACTGCGAACCGATAGTAAAGGTAAGTAGAACCCACCCCTGATCCTTCCCCTGCCATGCCCACCATGTCACGCCCACCAAGCCATACCCACAGAATTGGTAGTAAAAAATTTTGAAACCCACCACTGATGTTGGAGGGCTTTTTTATGTTTACACACACACACACACACACACACACACAGTGATAGTAGTGATCCAATATTTGAGGGGCCACCTCAAAGAAGAGGGTGTCAAGGTAGTTTCCAAAGCACCAGAAAGCAAGACAAGAAACAATGGATGAAAACTAATCAAGGAGAGAAGCAACCTGGGATTAAGGAGAAACTTCTTAACAGTGACTTAACTTCTTAACAATTAGTGGAACAGCTTGCCTTCAGAAGTTGTGGGTGCTCCATCACTGAAGGCTTTTAAGAAAAGATTGGACAACCATTTGTCTGAAATGGTATAGGCCAGTGATGGTATATTTGTCTGAAATGGTATAGGCCAGTGATGGTGAACCTTTTAGATACCGAGTGCCCAAACTGCATGGCGAAATTGAAAGGCGCGTGCGTGTGCAGATTATTGTGAACATGCACATGCATGGACATGCGTGAACATGCACATGCATGGACATGTGCACGCACATGCGCAGACATGCACACATGTGCAGCAGAGACCCGAAGACCAGCTGGCTGGCGGGAGGTGGGGCATCCCAACACCAGCACTGCGGCAAGAGGTAAGATCTTTGTTTTTCATGAACTTCTGTTTCGTCGTTTGCAGGGAAACAGAAGTTCATGAAAGAAATGCCACAGAGATCTGACCTGGGGCAACGGTGCGCGTGCCAGCAGAGAGGGCTCTGTGTTCCACCTTTGGCATGCATGCCATAGGTTTGCCATCAGGGGTATAGACTCTCCTCCTTGAGCAGGGGGTTGGACCTCCAAGGTACCTTCCAACTGTTATTCTGTTAGCTGTTATTCTGTTTTGGACTATTGGATATTTTAATTGTTTTTGCCCTGTCATAGTCTTTCAGAACTTGGTGCAATATATTGAATCAATCAATCAATCAATCAATTAATATTGTAGCTAAACCCATAGTGGGAATTTAGGGGATTTGAAAAGTCACCGAAGAGCGAAATACCATAGTAAGGTTTCAAGATAACTTCATGGAGTCACTAACTTTGCACATACAGTATACACAGATGTTTGCTGAGGATTGTTATGCTTCCCTGACAGTATAGCAGTGCCTCCCTTTCACTAAATTCCAGAGCTATTACATGCCCTGCAGAAATAAAGAACTATTCATGCCCTGAGCAAAGATAAATCCAAAAAGAATTTACAATAATACAGTATGCTTAAGAGACCAACATTTTTTTTTTCAATTAAGAGAATCAGGAAGAGATTCCTGGGTTTGTGTACTGGGAACAATACTGCAGACAAACAGCCCAGATTTTAATCTGGATCCTTTACATATATACTAGCCCTAATTATCACTGAATGTCCTGAGTTTGAATGCATATGTGATCCAGAAAAGAAGTTCATTTCTCAAGAACTGCAACATGCACTTAGAATGTTTCTATGTTACATTAACAAAGAAAGATTAATAGTTAATTTTAAATGGGGTAGGGTAACAATCAGGGGTGAGTTCTACTAACCTTTACTACCGGTTCGCATTGCACCCGCATGTGCTATTCTGTGCATGCACAGAAGCTTCTGAGCATGCACAGATCACCTATGATGATGTCCGGGTCAGTGGGTGGAATCTCCCACCGGTTTTACTACCAGTTTTTACGAACCGGTCCGAACCGGGGGCAACCCACCATTGGTAAGAACAGCTCAAGCCACCACTAAAATCAGCCAGTAGAGTAGCACAAAACTGAGAAAAAATAGACTTTTTGCTATCTCTTAGCTACAGTAAGAGTGAATTATACACAAAGTACCAGGCAGACCATTTGAATTCACTATTGCTTGATGTTAAATCACAGCATGGATCGTGAAAACTCTGAAAAGTCTACAAAATCACCCATCTTGGAGCTCATGGGTTCTATACTGCTTATAAAAATATTTCCTTTTGCTCTTATTTACAAGGCCCAAGCTTACAATTATAAGTTGGCAGGAGCAGGGAATTCTAAATTCTTTGCCACAAAGAGAACCTGCAGTTCTTTGGCACAAGATATATTGAGGCTATTCTCTCTAGTGAAAACAAAAAAGAATACTGGGTGTCAGAGATAGGCCAGCAGAAATGGCTGCAACAGAGTTTTACCTATTGGGAAATGACAGTGGTAATTTCTAGTTTAATTCACACCCAGCACATTCCGATCCCCATATCCAGATGAGAACAAGCAGACATGCCACAGAGTTCAGCTAGCAAAAATGATAAGCTCGTTGTTTATTTATTAAAGATGAGCAAATGTCAGAAACGGTTAACTGGCAAAACAGGATAAAATCAGGGGGAAACAGTCGAATACCTAGACAACAGGAAAGAGACAGAAAGGCCGGGAAATTAATAACAATGGTTTATCTCTATGTCAAAAAGACACATGATTTTCCAGAACCATTGGGAAAAAAATATTGGGAGGTAAATAGTGTGGACAGTCCCAAAGGAAGTGGGCTTTGATTATTCCAGCCTTGATCCTTTTTATGTTCACAACAATAGTGGTGTAGAGATGGAAAGTAGGACCCCTCTGTTCTGCACTGTAAAGGAAAGAAAGAGTTTAGTGGATGGGGATGATGTATCCAACATTACGCATCTCAACCCTTTACCATCCTCACCATCCCATCATTTAGAATAAGAGTCTGCTCATGAGGAAGAGCGCATAGTCTGCCTCCAGTAGATGATTCAAAAACAGTAATTGGGAGAGGGGTCCTCACCCATTGCTAATTGCCTCAGAACTCCAACATACCATGTGCACTCCAGCTTTGTTCCAAGGAACCCTTAGACTGGGCCATACATTGTCCCAAATGAGAACTCTTCTTGGGCCACCCCAAGCAACATTTTAGCTATAGCAATAGCACTTAGACTTATATACTGCTTCACAGTGCTTTACAGCCCTCTCTAAGGGGTTTACAGAGTCAGCATATTGTAAGGTGACCAGATTTTAACATTGGTAAAGAGGGACATTGTGGGCGTGGCTTATTTTGTGGGCGTGGGTAGCTGGTCATGTGACCGGGTGGGCGTGGCTAGCTGGTCATGTGACCGGGTGGCCATGGCTATGTGTATAGGGTAAGGTGAACAGATTTTAACATTGGTAAGAGGGACACCATTGTGGGCGTGGCTTATTGTGTGGGCGTGGCTTGGAGGCCATGTGACTGGGTGGGCGTGGCTAGCTGGTCATGTGACCGGGTGGCCATGGCTATGTGTATAGGGACTACTCAGAGGGCTGGAAAGTCATTTCTGACAGGTCCTCACACTTTTGACTGGTCCTCACACTTATGACCATCCTCACATTTATGCCCATGCAGCATTCTTAACAACCATGTCACTCATTTCACAACTGCTTCTCTTCACCATGATGACAAGATAGGGCAAAAATGTAAAATGTGATGACAGTCGTAAGTTCGAGGACTGGTCAAAAGTGCGAGGACCAGTCAAAAATAACTTTTTCAGCCCTCTGAGTAGTCCATATGCACAAAAGGACTAACCAGAGGGCTGAAAAAAGTCATTTCTGACAGGTCCTCGCACTTTTGACTGGTCCTCACACTTATGACCATCCTCACATTTATGCCCGTGCAGCATTCTTAACAACCACGTCACTCATTTCACAACTGCTTCTCTTCACCATGATGACAAAATAGGGCAAAAATGTAAAATGTGAGGACAGTCCTAAGTTCGAGGACTGGTCAAAAGTGCGAGGACCAGTCAAAAATAACTTTTTCAGCCCTCTGAGTAGTCCATATGCACAAAAGGACTAACCAGAGGGCTGAAAAAAGTCATTTCTGACAGGTCCTCGCACTTTTGACTGGTCCTCACACTTATGACCATCCTCACATTTATGCCCGTGCAGCATTCTTAACAACCACGTCACTCATTTCACAACTGCTTCTCTTCACCATGATGACAAAATAGGGCAAAAATGTAAAATGTGAGGACAGTCATAAGCTCGAGGACTGGTCAAAAGTGCAAGGACCAGTCAAAAATAACTTTTTCAGCCCTCTGAGTAGTCCATATGCACAAAAGGACTAACCAGAGGGCTGAAAAAAGTCATTTCTGACAGGTCCTCACACTTTTGACTGGTCCTCACACTTATGACCATCCTCACATTTATGCCCGTGCAGCATTCTTAACAACCATGTCACTCATTTCACAACTGCTTCTCTTCACCATGATGACAAGATAGGGCAAAAATGTAAAATGTGAGGACAGTCGTAAGTTCGAGGACTGGTCAAAAGTGCGAGGACCAGTCAAAAATAACTTTTTCAGCCCTCTGAGTAGTCCATATGCATAAAAGGATACAGTAATTGAGAGGGATGAAGGAAGGGAAGGGAAATTAGAGTAGGAGTGACGGTTAAGAGAGGGAGGAAGAGAGGAGGAGAAGGAGAAAGGAAGAGGAAGTAGGGAGGAGAAGAAGAGGGGGGAAGAGAAAGTAAGAAGGAAAGAAAAGAGAGGTGGTAGGTTTGAGGAGAAAGATTGCTGTACAATAAAAAAGATGAAAGGGAAGAAAGCCAACCCCAAACAAATATAAAGATATTAAGATAAAGAATGAATTGTTAAACTTTAAAGAATAAAAGAGAACAAATATGAATAAATAGCAATAATTAGAAACACACATACATACAATGTATTTTCTTTGAACAGAATATTTGGCTGGTTCACAAATTTAAACAGTGTTTAGTCATTTCAATTAAATTTACAATTTCTATATTTCCTTTTTGCCATATTTATTCCTCATCTATTTTTTTAAAAAAACAATATTACCCTTCATCCTCATCTCGAATCTTAATCAAATTCAATTTTTCCCTTCTATTCTATTTTATACCCCTTCCCATTGTCATCTATTTTTATATCCATCCTCACATTGGTTAATTATGTAATTATGTAATACAGTTGTTTAATACAAATTCAACATTTTAATATAAATCAATTAGTTATCTAACTATCTTTTTTGTATATTAATCAATATGAACATGAATATTCCAATTATTTCCATGCAATCCAATTTCTTACAAATCAATTAATTATATTTACCAATAATAATAAACCAAATAATTTCCCCCATATATTCCTCCAAACCACAACTTAACCATTTCTGCTTTCAACACAGTATACAATTAATAATATCTCAATTATTACAATTCCCTAGTTAAAAAGAGCTTTTTTTTCTTTTGTGTTTTAAAATCTTGAACTCTCCTCTTTTGCCCTAAATAATTTTCCATTGTTTGCACTTACCTTTTTTGGTGAGGAAAAGGAAAATAAATCTGCTGCCTAATTTTCCAACGTTGCAAGCAAACCGCAAAGCCAACAGCCTGTTTTACTTTCACTTTCGTTTTGAGCTTGGTTTGCACAAAGAGAAAAAAAAACCTGCTGAGCAATTTAGCCAGAGCAGAGCCCTGTGCAAATCAGCTGAGAGGGGGAAGCCGAGCTGATTAACGTAGGGCGGCCCTTTGAAGCCCCGCGGCAAGAGTTTAAACAGGTTTTTTTTTGAGCAAATTGCTCAAAAGCGGGACTGTCCCGCCAAAAGCGGGACGTCTGGTCACCTTAGCATATTGCCCCCAACAATCTGGGACCTCAGAAGGCTGGAAGGCCGAGTAAACCTTGAGCTGGTCAAGATCAAACTGCTGGCAGTCAGCAGAATTAGTAGTAAGATTCTTCACATTAACATAAGACAGAAGGGCTGTTTTTATTTGCTTTCTTTACATGGGGGCATGGAGGCGGAGATCAATGAAACGTGTAGTATTTCACTGGATTTAAAGGAGGTACAGTGCAATTATGTATGTTTTAATTTAATTGTATTAGCGCTAGAGACTGCTACATGATACGCACAAGGAATGCTGTCCTCAGCGTTTGTTTTGTAGAGTGTACTAGAGTGGACTGAAAACAACTCTTTACTTTATTCTTCTTTTCAACATTCTTTTTTTCTGGCGTGGATTACATTATTGGCTGGACATGATCTAAAGCGGGAAGCAGGTGTTTATTAAAAACATGGCTATCCCTGGAGATAGGAAAGCAAAATGCTCCAGGGCTGGTTGTTGTAGCTCTGCCTCCCTTTTAATAACATCTGTTTGTGCGAGGCAGGTGAAACTCACTAATTATGCAAATCCAGAGATAAATTTAAAGATACCAATGTGTGAAGAGAATTTGGGTTTTTTTTTCCATGCACAGAATCTCCACCCCTGTTTTCTGCTAAATCATGGCAGGGCCTTTGTCAAGTAGTCATTATTACAAGAATGTCAGATTTGCAAGGGCAACCTTCAACCACAACAACACGAGCACACAATAGATACAAACTTAAAGTTAACCGCTCCAAACTCGATTGCAGAAAATACGACTTCAGCAACAGAGTGGTCAATGCCTGGAATGCACTACCTGACTCTATGGTTTCTTCCCCAAACCCCCATAACTTTAACCTTAGACTGTCTACTGTTGACCTCACCCCATTCCTAAGAGGTCTGTAAGGGTCGTGCATAAGTGCACCAACATGCCTACCGTCCCTGTCCTAATGTCCCCATTTATTCGTATCCATTTCCTGTGTTCATATTCATGTTTATACTGATATCTGTTATCTTACATATGCTTAACAAATAAATAAAATAAAAAAATAAAAAATAAATAAAATAAACAAAATAAATAAATAAAACATTTATGGCTAACCCTGGTAATGGATTATGTTAAATACACTGAATGTATATTTGTTTATTATTTTCTGTACTGAGGAAGCTAGGGCTATCTTCAACTTGAAAGTCATTGGTAACTGTGATTTCCTTTAAATGATACAAAAGTTAAATTTGCCTTTAGCTGAAATAAATACTGGAATACAAAATCTTCAGTTCTCTGCTTATCCTAGGGTGGGCATGTTTCATCTTCCTTCCATGAAATGAAATCACCTGATGGGACCTAGGAAGTATGTCTTCCCTGTTGCAGGATATCCCCCAGAGATCCAGGTGGTCTTCTGAGAGACCCTGAAAATTTAGTTTTTCTCCCAGGCATAGGACCACAGCACTCGATTGAGCCTGTTTCGAAAGGATTTTGTATTAAAATATGTTGAAATTGCTCCTTATATGCATAGTGTAATATTTTTCTTTTGTTTCCATGTTTTTGAATATATGTAACTGCCCCAGAGTTGCTCTTTGTGATTAGGACAGCATATCAATCTTCTACATAAGTAAATATTTTTTTTTAAATGTGCACAATTTGTTATTGGTGACAGTAGTTCCAAATTTATCTACATAACTTTCAGGGAAGGTATGGCAAACTGAAGACAGCTTTGGAAAAGCAGAGCCAACAGTCATGCAAAGGAACCAGTGAGCAGCTCAGTTCATTAGAACCTTTTAGGATAAGGAGAGAACAGAAATATGCCCACATATACTTTGACAGATGATCCTGAATGGTTTTCCATGGATTTTAACATTGGGAGACAATGGGACCAGCCATCTGGTTTGCATTGCAAATTCAGCGGAGATCTTGAAAGGACACTAAGACTGTAAACCTCATTTTCTAGTCAATTTCATAAATGAACCATTCTAAAACTATTTGAGATTCTAAAGCTTTGGATTGATTGCTTTCAAAAATCTTCATCAGGTAAATTTATTTCAATTTGGAACAAAAAAAAAAACCTAATTACAAACCTAAGAACTTTAAAAAAAAATAAACAGCAAAAGGTTTAAATAAGATTTTGACTGAAATTATAAACAGATTAAGGTTCCAGATAAATTTGGAATATTGATTTTTAGGCAGTTAAGAAGTAAACGGAAAGAGTATAAAGTTGGTTTATTTAATCAGATTTAAAATATTTTTAAAAATGTTCTGGCAACTCTTTATGGACATTTTTCTGACACCAGGATTTAAAAGCTGACATTTTATGTCAGTTTGTAGATAAGAAGGGATGGGTAATGAGATGAAGAAATATCTGTTTAACCTTATAGGGGTGAGGAGTTACTAAATTTGTTTATATTTGTTGTGATGAAAGTTGGAAGATATTCCTTTTCTTTTTTGTTATTATAGTCTTTTTCTTTTTTTTCTTTTTTCTCCTTTCTTGTACTTTTTATTATTTCTTTCAATTTTTCTCTTTCTCCCAGTTTAGTTTGCATTAGTTTGTAGTATTGTAATTAAAATTCTTAATAAAAATTATATTTAATAAAAGAATTTGTTTATACCATGAGCCGGCTGCCAGTCCAGGATTTATAGGAAATATAAATTAAATTATACACATTTATATAAAGCTGTGTGGAAGTTGTATCTCCTGAATGGGTAACAAATATTATTTTTACAGTTTATATATATTCACACCATGATCTCTTCCATCATGAAAAGAATAATGTCAAGATATCCATCTTCTATCTATGATTAAAGCAAAGATAGAAGAGGGACATACAATTTAATGTAGGTGAAACTACTCCTTGTCTATAAATGGGACAAAATGATTACTGACAGAGGAGAATATTTGAGTTGTGGTGGTGCCATGGTTAAAATGCAGTATGGCAGGCTACTTCTGCTGACTTTTGGCTGCCAGCAATTTGGTAGTTTGAATCTCACCGGCTCAAGGTTGACTCAGCCTTCCATCCTTCTGAGGTTGGTAAAATGAGGATCCAGATTGTTGGGGGCAATATGCTGACTCTGTAAACCACTTAGAGAGGATTGTAAACCACTGTGAAGTAGTATATAAGTCTAAGTGTTATTGCTATTTGTAGCTCAGGGTTGAAAGTTGTAGCTCAGGGTTGAAATAAGGGGTCCTTGGTGTCTGTTGATTCCTTTGAAACTTCATAAAATGATTATCTATATCTTTCTTACTAAAATTTTGTTCACCTCTTCCTTCAAATGAAAGCAGTACTGAGAAAGCAGAACGACAATTATTTTCATTTTTTTCACTAGTATTTGCACACTGTCTAACCTGATACTGAAAACATGAGAATAATAACACATGATTTTTGGTTGATTATATGCCATCAAGTCAGTGTTGACTCTTAGCAACCATTAGATGTTCTCCATGAGCATCTGTCCCCAGTCTGGATTTTCAGCTGTTCCAACTGTGTACCCATCGCCTCTGTATTTGAATCCACCTATGTTGCTGTGGGTCTTTGTCCCATCCTTTCCTCCTTTCCCAACCCTGTAGACTTCTGCAGAAAAGTAGGTAGTAGCACTAAGTACCACAGCTTTATTATTATGTGGTCTGAAAAGCCCAAGTTTTTGTTAAGATGAATATGTGTTTCATATGTATTATAAAGTCAAAATATTATTGTATGCCATATTTGATTATTAATCTACATATTCAGTTTTGAACACATGTAAACTAGTAAAACCCTTACAGAGTTCCAGTTCTATTTGGTGAAATCCAGGACTGATGCCGGACTCATATTTAGCTAGTGCATGTGTTCTTCTAATACATGATTGCCTCTTCTACAATAGGAACACGCACTGGAGAAATATGGGCCAATCTGGAAATTTTCAGTTAAATGAAAGTTACAGCTAAAGACTTAAAATAATATTATTAGTAGCTTTTTTCCTTTCTATGTCTTCCTCCCAAGCTACTACTAAAGTTCAACAAATCCTTCTTGTATCTCTCCACCCCAGCCCCCAATGTAATGAGTGTGATATATTAACACAAAAGTTGAAAGCCACCATGGTCTGGATCCAATCTATTTGTTTGTTCTTTGTGGAAAGAACAGCTTTGATTCAGGGATTTCCAGCTGGTAAAACTTTCACTCTGTAAATCCTCCTTGCCACGGAGCTTTGGAGAACTTTCAAAGAAGCCGACATGTCAGATGTATCCAATTAGCAGAGGGCTATGATGGGGTGCAAAGGTCTGCAGGAGAAAGGAGAAATAGGGAGGAGAGAGAGAAAAAGAAGAAGGGGGAAAAAAGGAAAGGAGGGAAAGGAAAGTCCAAAAGTAGCTTGAACAAACTAAACTGAATTGCAATGTCATCGTATTTGTGCTAAAATGAACAAACAGCAGAGTTCCCTGCAAGTTTGCTCAGAAAAGTAAATTCTGAGGAGTTTTTTTTTTATTTTGAATGGAATTTGTGTGGTTTTAATTTTACTCATCAATATGCACCACCTCATTGATTGGGAAGAAATGTTCAGCCTAAGATTTTGCAGGCTAAAAGCACCCATGGAGTATTCAAAGTTCTTAGTTAGCACGACTAGATCTTTTAAAAGACCAGCAGAAAATATCAGGGTACATAGATTCCTTCAGAAATTGTGCCCAGGAATTTACTACCCCGATCAATCAATCAATCAATCAATCAATCAATCAATCAATCAATGTTAGCTAATGATGACTTTTTCTTTGTGCTTTCCCATCCTTGAAAATAAGGGATCTGGAGCATGCCAGCTCTCCCTAATTGTAGGCCATGCAGTATCTAGGAAGGACAGATGTTCTTTTAGATAATCAGGGCTTATACTTCGTAACTAATATTGAGCATCATGAATTATGCCTAGAAGCCTACTTGTTGCCACAGAGAAAAGATGTTACAAGAACATGTCAATGCATGCCCATAATTGTTCATGCCACTGAATTCTAGACTAGCTGCAGCTGCCAAAGTGGTTTTCAAAGGCAGCCCAAGATAGACCGTACTGCAGTAGTCCATGTGCGAGGTGACCAGAGCACATATAATTATCTGAAGGGTCTCCATGTAGACAAGACAGATTTGTATTGAGGCTTCTTAGCCATAGCTGCCTCCTACCCCTTGAGCAGGAACTAGGAGCCCAAGAAAACTCCCAAATTGTGTACCGGCTCCAAAGGGGGAAGTGCAACTTCTTTCCGGTCTAAAGATGAAAGCTCCCTATCCAAAAGCCATTCTGTCTTGCCAGGGCGGAGCTACAGCCTGGTCCTTCCCATCCATCACCTGGTCACCTCCCCACCCCCAAAATTATGTCAGCTTCTGCATTTTGATATTTTAATCCCCAGAAAGCAGAACTGTGGGTGACTACACTACCTCTCTCACATACTGGTCTGAAAACCCAGGGGATTTCTGGGAAAGAATGTTTGACTTCTCTACCATTTTACCATGCAGGCCTCAGTATTTGCTTCACTTTGACAGAAGAGATCTTTTCAAATTTAAACTAATTTTGCCAGTTAGTAGCAATTCCCTTTTTATGTAGCCCTTAAAGCTCTTTCTGGGCATGATCACTGAAAACTAATGGCAGCTTTCTACCATTCTGAGATAGAAAATAATAATAATAATAAAAATAATGTGAGCCTGATGAAATATTTTACATTTAGAACAAAAAGTTTTAAAACTCAGACCCACCCATAATGTTCTTCATGCTCTTCCCCCCAAATATTCATCAGCCTCTAAAAGCTTGCCAACTCTGCTCTAAAATGCACAGATCAGGGATGCACAGCCAGACACTCTCCAGATGGAGTAGATTATAGCTCCCATAAGTCCTTGCCATTAGCCATTTGGCCGGGGTGGATAAGAATGAAAGTGGGGGCTAGCTATAGATGTACGACATCTAACCTTTGGATTCTCTAAAATGTTGTTTACCTATGAAAGACACTTTGAGTCTTCTACCTTCTTCAGCATTTTCTAAGTTTATTTGGGTGATTGTTTTGAGAGTCCCATACTTTAATTCTATGAAGTGGTTGCCGGAATTTCCCCCATTCCCTTTCCATTTCTACCAACTCTCAGGCTTGGCTTTCCAATCTGAAAATACTTCATGGCAAATTCCTTTGGGCACTTGATGAAAGATGGAAGGCCAAGGAAGCCATAGGCTACCAGGAAGACAATCATACAGCGGAAGATAGGATGCTTTTCTTCACTGGTCATGCTGAAGCTATTAGTACAATAAATTAGTATTTAATCTATGACTATTTCTTGAAATGGCTCTCCAGGGAAGGAAAAGGAGAAAGGAAAGAAAGATTTTGTATACTTTCTATTCTTTTTGTATTGAATAGTCATTCAAAGGCAATCCAGGATCACTTTCTCTTCTGCAGGTCTCAAAAGGATGAGAGCTGCAGAGATGATGTTGATGTAAAACTCACATGTAAACTGCAATGTGTATTTCATAAAAGCCATAAAACTGCTAGCAGAATGAGATTGTTCTCCTAACCCCCATTCTCACAAAAGCATCAAAATGTGGGACAGCAAGACCATCTCGATGGCATTGTGGATAGATAAACAGGAGCTAGTCTAATCTCATTTTTCAAACAAGTTAGGAGATGGATGAAATAAACTGAAACACAAATGTGTTGCTTCAATCATCACGAGACCGTTGTGTAGGAAGTTAAAAGAGTTGCTAGCAGATGCAGAGCTAGCAGAAGAGAGACAACTCAGAACAGCAATTCTTTTGCTCCCATTGCTGTGAAAGATTTAAACCGGTTGTGTTCCTTACTTGAGCGAATTTCCTTAGCCATCATACCTTGCAGCTGCCTATTCATTAAGTCAGAGACAAAGAAGCAAAGTCTGGGAAGGTTTAGAAAGGATGAATGTAAAGGTTTGTTTATTTTAATGTTTTAGATGGATTTGGTTTAAGAAAACTATAAAACCCCAAACTTTTAATGAAAGATCAGCTTTAACATCTGTAATCTGGCCAGACAGCAGCAGGATGAGGAGAATGTTTGAAGTAAAATCAAGGTCATGCCCTGAAAATCAGAAACAGACTTTGAGAGGAGAGAGAAAGAGGGAAAGAGAGAGAATGAGAGAGAATGAAAGGGAGGGACGGAGTGAGGGTGGAGAGAGAGGGAGGGAGGGAGGGAGGGAGGGAGGGAGAGAGAGAGAGAGAGAGAGAGAGAGAGAGAGAGAGAGAGAGAGAGAGAGAGAGAGAGAGAGAGAGAGAGAGAGAGACCTTGAAAAGGAAGTGGGGAAAAAGCTGAAACTGAATGTTTGGCCTCTCTCTTAAAAACGAGTGAGGGTCTCTTTTGTTTGGGCCTTACATGTGATATTGTCACAGGAAAAGATATTCCAAATGAACAGAAAAATCTAAGATTCTTATTGGAATGCTCCAATGAATCTTGTTAACGCGATATTTGAGGGAAAAGTGTATATATATACACAGAAAACATGTTATTCCAGATATATTTAGAATGTGAATTAAGGCATATTACTGAGAACGAGAAAGGAGACAAAGCAGTGCAAAATCTTAGCCATTATTAAACTGCACGTGCATAATAAATATTTAATTAAAATTATGAATTGGTATTATATGATAAAAGTTTGCCAACTGGCTGTTTTAATGAGATAAAGTAATGAAATAGGTTGCCATGTCTCTGGTTTAAAAATTAGAAAGCAATATGATGCATCATTAAGAACTGTGCAGAGACAAATTCGGTCCTGTCATTAATATTGTAAAGGACTTAGGATAAAAATAATCACACTAAGTATTCTAAAAGCAAATGAATTCAGAAGGAAAGCTTTTTAAATGCAGATGACATTGCAGAACACCTGATATTCAATTATTCAATATAATTCATTTGCATTTTTATTTGTAAACACATTTTTGTAGTAGCACACTTGAGCCACATGAGAAACAACCGCACTTTTAAAATTCTCAAGAAAGCAATAATTTAAGCCATTTTTGAATTTAGAGGACATAAAATCTACAATCTGGATATTCAAATCTGAGAATATCTCTAGTTTTCCAAAACTAGTATCTCTAATCACACATACAGTACATATACTAAAACTGTTGTGTCTGTTTAGTACTTTGTAAACTTCATAGGGCAAAACATTATCAACAAAGGTATCTCAGATTGCCCACAAGGAAACTCTGTGAGGAAGCCAACAGGAAGTTTGGAAATCCTCCCACCTCCCATTGCTTTTTTGCCACCCCTGGTTATTTTATTTCTCTGTTTAGGTAATGAAATATCTCTGAAACATGACCCAGTGGGTCATGAGTTGTCTATTTGCATGTATGTATGTATGTATGTATGTATGTATGTATGTATGTATGTAAAGTAATATTTTTTGTATTCAAGGACTTAATATGGTGATAAAATATCTATCCCACTCTAGGGTTATTTGCACAGGGTTTGGCTGAGAGCAATGTATGTGATTAGAAACTCATATTTAATCTTGCTATTCAATATTTGTATCTCATTCAGAGCTTCTTTAGTATATTTTGTATCAAGATATTTGCTTTGTAGCCATTAATGTTAATTAATAAAGCTACTGTAATACCATATTTTTTTCTTTAAGACTGCAATCAGTAAAATATCTAAATTTTGTTTAAAACAAACAAACAAATCAAGTTTCAAAGTTTAGACCAGCATCAAACATAAATTGCCTCAGAATTACACATTTCTTTTATGTTGACTTCTGAATAAACCTCGATTAGTTCTCTTAAAAGGAGATCCACATAAACAATTGAAATTCAGACTGAATGTGATATCAGCATATTCTTTGCTTTATACTTAGATTTGCTGAGGCAGAGACCATTTTAAAACAAACCTTTCATATAGCATTCCTCCCAATTACCCTATTCCATCGTCTCTTTGGTGAAGTCAACTATTGGAAATAAAACTGGGCACCAGGAGCCATTCAAAATTCTGTACCAGTTCTGTAGACAGAGAAACAGCGTAACAATTTTTCTGAATTTTTAAAAGGGAAGGACAAACTCATTAACCGTTTCACAAGGTTCTCATTCGAGACCGCTTCTTCTGGGCCAACTCATTTGATGCCTGCTTTATTAATGGAGTATTTAACTTCCTACTGTTGCTGAAAGTTGATTTTTATCACTTTACTTATTGCAACTAACTATGGGCAAAGACAACCTGGTAATGATGAATTAAGAGCCTTTGCCAATTGCCTCCTATCTGCAATTTAGGACTGCTTTACATTCAAAACTTCAGGAGTTTATTCCACTAAAATTCCCCCTAAAATTGGGGAATGTCTTGGGAACGTTCTGGAGTGTGCAACATGAAGATGAAAATGACTCAGTCATGCTGTGATTTTCTCCCTTAATGTTTGCTTACATATATACATGCGATAAGAAGAGAGGATGTAGACTTTTATTGCGTGTGAGAGAGTGTATGTTTACTAGAAGCTGTTGCAAATGCAGTCCATACTGTCCGATTTTGATTCAGTCTAAGAAGTATCCTCTTAGCTAGGAATAAGCTTCACACAATTCAATTGGACTCATCGCTGAATGGCCATTTATAAGATCACACAATACATGCAGCCACTGATTCAAATAGAAAAAAGCACAGACAAAAGAGAGAGCAGGGGTTGAAAATTGGAATAATCTTCTGCTGTGTTTGTTTGACAAGTTTATCATTTAATTCCCTGCAAGGAAACTGCAATCAATGTCATGCATGCTTACCTGGAAACAAGCCAGATAAGAAAAGATTGAGAACAGCAGTTTTTCCAGTTGATCTTTTGCTTGTTCTAAATTTCCTCAAATGCAGAGAAAAGTGTATGCAACTGAAACAGAGGACCTACCCTCATCCCTCTGATAGCATTAACATGCCTAGCAAACTACTTTTTAAAGAATGAAGGCAAAATATACGTGTCCCAGTATAATGTTGCAGGATTCAATCTGGGGTTGATCACTGGGACCAGAGGTTTAGTCTTCTGACCTTTCGGACTCATGCTGGAGCCCAACTTCACAGAACTTCTCTCTAGCGGATGAGTGCTTTGAGCTATTCTCTGTGTGGTATTTATATGGTGCCTGTTTTGGGTGGCTTTTTAGATGTTGATTAGAGTATTGTTGACTGGCTATTAAGTCATTGGCTATTGTTTCCTTCGGCTGACAAGCCCTCGCCTCCTAAGTACTTGATAAACTGGTGGTAAATCAGCACTCCTGTTGATTTGGCAACAATCTTAGTAGCTACAAAGTTGAATGTATGTCCTTGTTCATTGTTCATACTGTTCGTTTACTGTTCATATTGTTCATAGTTTTCATATTTTTAAAGAATTTATCTGCATCGCATTGCCTTCGTCTCTTATCCATCCCACTCTTGACACGGCTTAAAACAGTACTGATAGTCCTTAACTTGCAACCACAATTGGGACCAGGATTTCTATTTCTAAGCAAGGAGATTGTTAAGTGAGTCAGGCCCATTTTTTACTATCATTTTTGCCTGAACATGCACCGTTATCATATAGGTAGCTATTGTGGATACATCACACATTGCAAAGACCTTTAAGAGGGAGGTATTGGTTAAGAAGCTTGGGTAGGGAGAAATGGCAGTGGTATGAACAAAGGTAAGGCAGATCTTAGCATATATCTACACCAGTTCTTTCATTTGGATGAGGACACTTTTGAGTTGCTCCTGCACTTTGAAGAATTATTCTGGTCATGTGAACTATACACATACAAAAATTAACAGGACATGCTAAAAGTTTAGGCAGTTGCCCTTCCTTCTCAGAATAAAATAATGATCAGTATAGAAATCTATTACCTTGCCCTAAATATAATCTGGTTCAATACCGGTATATCTCCTTCCTTGTACTATGATATGGTATACATATGCATCTTAATTCCTGAAAATCAGCCCAGATATTAATTTTACTATGCACTTTCACCCATAGAAATTCTTACTAAAAAGCCATTAAGGTAATGCTTGAACATGAATTAAACATAGAGCCTATCTTTTCATTCAATTTATTTCACACACATAAATGTTTTACATCAGCTTTCCTAATGCAGTTAAAAATTAAATGCTTATAGCAAGGTTAGTCTTTCATCAGGCAGGAAACTGAAGCAGAAGAGTTAGAGACTATTACAGGAAGGTTAATTAACACTTAAATTTAGGTCAAAACAGTGTGTTTCTTTCATTAATAGTTAAATTGTTGAAATGTAACCCAGGTAATATTGAAATGTAGTCAGGAAGAAACTAGTTATCTACAAGAAAAGCTGAATAGCCAGGGATCTCAGATTTCTATGATACAGAATTTTGAGCACTGCAGAAGAACAATAGAGCAGCCTACCACAATCTAGAATAACTATGCCATGAGTTAGTATTCATGCCAATTTGAGAAGTATAACTAAGAAATTTTGACACAAAGCCTGTGCTTTAGTAAGATGTTCATGGTCTTCCAGGATACTACTACTGCATAATTCAATAACTTGCATTCCATTCTCATTCTCTGGATATTAACACAAACCCAAAAGGACAGAATTTGTGTTATGACATCATGATGTATTTTTCATCATTTGATGTCATCATAGTTAGGTACAGATACCAGGATATTTCTTCATCTTCGTTATTTTTATTTTAGCAGTTGTCACGGACAGTGATTACATTACCATAACAATTACTTTGTGAGAATAACGTGTTCTCCAAATTTCAGAGGTATCCACCAGTTCAAAAAGTTTGGAGATTCTTGGTTTAGGCAATGTTAGGTGCAATCAATACCATGATGGCATCCCTTGGATGATTCTCCAGATACCTCCTTAGATGTCAGCTCGGGGGAGGATGAGCCAGTTCCTGGCATGTCAGGAACTGAGTTGATTGATGGCTCTGAATGCCGTCTGGAAGGGATTTGGCTGAGGCTCCAGCTGGGGAAAGCTTGCAGTGGCAGACGGCCAGAGAAGAAGAGGAGGAACTGCCTTCTGTACCTGATCTAAGAACACATAGGGCAGAGAAAAGGCAAGAGCAGAGAAGATCAGTCAGACTATTCGAGAGGAGAAAGACCCACCCATCTTGATGGACTGCACCGGAAGCTGGCTATTTATCACAGGAGAGAGATGGAGGTGTTGCTGGGAACAACGTGTTTGTTTTCTAGCTGTGTGTTTTCTGGTTGTCGTGATTCCTGCCTCACTCTGGGATTGACACCGTGCTTAGAATTGAACCATAGCTTGGAAACTCTGGACTTTTCTTTCCTTGTGAGCTCTCTGGAGTGTGGATTTAAGTTTTTCCGATGGAATTATTTTGTTTGAGCAACTTTCAAGTGCTTTGTGGACTATCGGCCCATTACTTTGTAGACTAACTTTGGTCTGCTTGTGGCTGGACTTAATTGGAATAGTTCTGGGTATTGGTCAAGGGAATTGTTGCAGAACATTAATAAACTCACTAAACCACAGTTATGTGTGTGTATAAGTGAGCGGGGCAGCACAAATACATTGAAGTCAGTGTAATTCAAGTATGTCTAAATATATAACACACAATGTAATTTGGTTATACCATGGTTATCTCCCCGATTTTACATGTATTTATTTAAAATTGATGTCTGTTAAGTATATGAGATATCTTTTTAATGTATTTTTAACAATTAAAATTAATGAGAAAAAAAGGCTGATTAATATTGGATTCTAGAATAATTGCATATGCAATCTTCAATGCGCCCCCCTTTATCTGTTTCTTGAACTCTACAAAGTTACATTACCAAAAATTGGCAGCAAAATACAGCAGGAAACAAAAGGAAATGCACTTTCATCCTATCTGGTTTAATCAAACTCTTAATATATTTTTTAAAATCCCAGATGCCTATTAAAATGTGAAAAAGTAGACCCTGATACTTACACCTTTATGATATCATCATACCATTTTCCTGCCTTCTGGAATCTTTGGCTAAAAAAGAGGCTTTCTGTTCAGATGGACACTATGGAATCAGGCTGCAGCTCACTGAGTCACCTGATGGCCAATGCGAGGCTGCATGGCTCATGCAGTCTGTCACAGTAGCTTTCTTCCCCAGCTGTATTGTACTGGTTAGAAGTACAAAAGGTGTCCCCTAGCCCCGGACTGCAGCCAACTATTGGACCATGGCCTATTTGCATCTAGGCTGCGGGCTGGCACACATAGTTTGATTCGTGCGAGTGGCGGGCCAGCACGCACACCCATGTGCACATATGTGCATGTGCATGCATGCCAGCCTGCCAGTGGTGGTATTCAGCCGGTTCCATCTGGCTTGAGCGAATCGGTAGTGGCGGATGCGGGAGGCTCCGCCCACCCACTTGGACATCGTCAAGTCCCGTTTTGACGATCTGTGCATGCGTGGAAGTCCCTGCGGATGTGCGGAGGTGGCGTATGCACTCACATTTGCAAACCGGTAGTGAAGGTAAGTGAATACCACCCTGGGGCCCGTCCCTCGTGTGGCCCGCCTTCCCTCTCCCACCCCCGGCCGGGCCACCAAGACACAAAGATTGGGGACCGCTGAAGTAGAGGATATTGGCAGCAGATTGTTCTCTATGCATTAGAACACGAACTCAGGTTTGATCCAATGGTCTACCAAAACTATAGGAAATTCAAAGAGAAGCCTTTATCCTTGGCTTTAACCTCTAGGTTATATCTGTTAAACCTGTTACCTTTTCTTTCCATCCGAGCACTGAATATTTGAAAAAGATATGAGCCACAACATATTCAAGTAATTTTAAGGTTCTTGAAGAAGAGAAAGCAAAATGCAACATACTTCAGCAGAATTCTCTATCCAACTTTGCAAGTTGCCTTCTCAGGCTTTTGCTGCTTTCTGGAACTATTGGTCTGTACTGAAGGAAGATAGGTTAGTGTGTCCTCAAGAAGTGCTGCAACCCATGCCTCATACCCTAGTCAGGCCAGTGAAGCTGATCTTTTTGAGATCCACAACTCAAGGACCTCTTCTGAACTGAAAGAGAGATTGCAAATGTGGGACTTTACAGTATTGCAGGAGCTTGCACTGTTATCCACAGAAAACTACTGCAGGAAGGTTAATTAACACTTAAATCTAGGTCTGTTACAAAAGGCAGCATTCTAAAACAGTCTTTCTTAATCTCAGTAACTTTAAGAAAAGTGGACTTCAATTCCCTGAAATTCCTTATGTGGAGTTAAAAGTCCACATAACTGAAAGCTTCTTAGGCTGAGAAAAACTACTATAGAAAACCACCAAAAGCTGTTCTTTCAGTAAATTACATCAGGAACAGATTATAAAGAGATGCATGTCAGTGCCAGGGGAAGTTACTTTGAAAATTGCTTGTATTTGGATTTCACCTATTTAACTGCAGGTAAAATTGCTTTCATAGGGAAAAGGGAGCCTCTCAAAATAGAATCAAAAGAGCCAACATCTCATGTACATAAAAAAAAAAAAAGATACTGTTATACAGTGTCAGATACACATGAACACACACATATTTATTTTCTGACAGGTGCCATACTTGTCAGATCTCCTTAGGTAATCCTATAATAAACTTGAATATTGAAGATGCCAAAGTTGCTTATCCTGTCGTCTTGATTATTTTTTAGTTTGTGCTCCAACTACCTTAATTGCCAGACTGGAGGCCCATTAGGCTGTAATTCACAGCTTGAGGGGAATGAAAAGGCTAATTTTCTCTCAGAGGCCTTCATTATCTCCTTATATCTACAGGAAAAACTTGGCAAAGCATAATTATCATTCATTTCCAGATGATTTTGCCAGGATGCCCTTGTCTTTCTTTTTTTCAAAAAACAATCCATCCTCTGATTCAGTAGCTTATCAAAAGTCATGATAAAGGAAATAACAGAGGCCAGAGGTTACTTGCAAAGATCCAAATTTTTCAAAGGCACAAAAGAAGAAAGGAGATAAGATTAAAAAGACTTTATGGTTGTCCCTTTTTCCCCATTCAGTATAAACCTTGCTAAATCTGTTTTCCTAAGAGCAGAAGTCCCCTTGAAGGACCAGGAATGGCATTACTCACTTTCACTAGACTGCTTGGACAAAAAATAATGTTGATGGATTCCTCTCAGCTGTACAGAGACTCCTGTTTTTCTCTTCAAAAGTTACAGAACTCTTTCTCCAAATATTTCAGCTTCAGATGTCCATGGAGATTCTCAATCAGCCACGTCATGGTTGTCCTAAAGGTGCTTTTCAAAAGGCAACTGGGCTTTTTTTTTCTTTTCTTTTTTTCTTTTTCCTTGAAGACAATTTGCTTCCCATCCAAGAAGCTTCTTCAGTTTTGACTGCTGCATGGTGCAAGATTTATGTCTTGGGTCATGGTAGTAACTTCCATAAGTGACAAGATATTCCAGTGTAATACTTTCAGAGTTGGCCTTTTTCATGGGAGAGGTTTAAAATTTTTTCCTGGGTTCTCTTTATCTTGCAGGTTGGTCTGTTTCTTATGTACACGCATAAGTAATTTGTATGTGTGACTTTCTACTTCGAGTGATGCTGAACTAGGAAGAGATATCATTTGACTGAATGGTTTTTGAAGTTATCTTCATTTATTAAAGCTATTTATGTATATACAACCAATTCCAGATGGACTCTTGTGTGGGGGAGGCAATCATTTTACAATTATGAACTGCAGGTGTTTGTTTGTTTTTTAAAGTACCTCTGAGAGTGAGGATGGGGTGATGATAATAACTAGGAACAAAAGGAAAAAGCTATACCTGCAAACTCCATATCTCACTTGCCGATTTTGGATTTTGCTTAAGATTCATTGCAGTGCATAATTTTACCAGCCCTGTCTAAGTTTAAAGCAACCCTAAAAAATCAGCATGTTTCAAACTTGGCAACTTTAAGATGTGTGGACTTCACCACCCAGAATTTCCCAGGCAGCATGAAGACTACACATCTTAAAATTGCCAAGTCTGAAAAATATTGCTGTGGACAAAAAAAGTTACTGATCCATTATTTCCTCAGTGTATGTGTTTTGCATCTTGGATTCAGCTTCTAAAGAACCTTGGAGATCTAAGATCCTAAAAAGTGGACAAAGTAGTAATACAAAGTACAAAGTAGAAGTAGAAGTGGGTTTATTCAGTGAAACAATATTTTGACTCTGATAATGAATGTCCATACCTCTGACCTTATCATATTCACAGTTTTCTTATTCTGATTCTATAAATCCTTGCGATTTATATTGATTTTGATTGTTTCCTAGTATGATTTGATTGCTTATTGTACCCTATGACTATTATTAAGTGTTGTGCCTTGTGATTCTTGACGAGTGTATCTTGTCTTTTTATGTACACTGAGAGCATATGCACCAAAGACAAATTCCTTGTGTGTCCAATCACACTTGGCCAATAAAGAATTCTATTCTATTCTAAACCAGATCTAAATATTAAAGATTTAGGCTCAAAAATAAAGAATTCCATAACCTCATCATTCATGGTTGAGTTAGCTACAATGCTATATAAACTCCTTAAATAAACCATTAAATGTCTAAAAAAGTATTTTTTGAGGCCCAATCTTTTTCTAAAAACCACATCTCACATGCCGAATCTGTAGAGTGCAGATAAATCAGAATACACAGTACGATTTCAGAGTGATGTTATCCCATTTCTGAATCCCACTGAAGTCAGTTGTGTAACTCTGATTAGCCTTGCTGGATCTGGAATTGATATGCTAGGAAAGATGTCATGTTGAGTCCTGTAGATTTCCCGGAAAAACTTCACATCTGACTTTTGCAAAACAGTTTGAAAGTACAGCCAAGCCAAATTTACATAGCTGCAGCATGATGCAGACATACATTTATTTATGAACTTCCTTTTATTTTTGTTTATTTTGCAAACGCAAAGGAACAAAAACCCAATGTCACTGCTCACATCAAGCTAATTTGGAGGCTTCTTTCAAAAGGACAGCTGTATTTATTAATACAAGGCATACCAAAAAGTGACACACAGATCAGCCATCTCTGAATTTCTTTGTTGGCCTTTTGTTGTTGTTTTTATACTAACCCCATCTTCTCTTCTTTTATGCCAGGTATAAAAGAAGAGAAACCCATGCACTTTGGGCTCATCATCTCTCCCTTTAATTGACCCATAGAAGATCAATTTCATGCTTCTGGTACGTGTATTTGTGTGCATATGTGTAATTGATTTACAGCAACCACAACATCTAGCAGGTTGCTTTGATGGAAAGCTAGGGGGAGGCAGATTTTTAGTGAAAAAGAAATATGAGCAAAGAATTGAAATCTCCAAACAAATCTTCTCAACCCCTTTTATAGCATCCTCTGTTGCATTTAAAAATGAGTTCTACACCTTTGAAAAGGTGACATGATTGTATGTCAGGAACATAGTAGCTGGGAACTTTTCCCAACAGTTGTGATCCTGCTGCGTGTTTTACTGGTGGCAAAACTAGGGAGAGAAAATGTCTAAATATACTGAAGGAACAAGTTCCATGGACAGGATCTTGAACTTCTGCGGGGGAGAGAGAACACAAAATGTGCCTGTTTCCATGTCAGTTTTTGAATTTTGCAAAATAAGTCAGCATAAATTTCTTTCTTTCTTTCTTTCTTTCTTTCTTTCTTTCTTTCTTTCTTTCTTTCTTTCTTTCTTTCTTTCTTTCTTTCTTCCTTTCTTTCTTTCCATCCATGTTCAAATGTGTTTTCTATGTATTATCCCAGCATACCATCATGTATATATGTTTTTGTTGTGTGTATGCTTTTTGCAAATAGTCTTTATAATTTCTAGTTTATATAAACATGTTTGTGTCTCTAATTTTTCATTACTAAACAGTACAAATGTCAGATGCAAATGCGTCATTCTCTTACAGGTTTAAGAGATGTGAATGGAAGAAATGTGTATAAAATGTGGCGTCATTCAATTTATTTTTCTTTCTTGGCAAAGGAAAAAATTAAATTGTCTTCAAGGACACTTCAAAGGGTACTTTGGATCTAGTCCAAAGAAAGGTCACTAGAGCACAAAATAGGCAATTGATGGAAGCCACAATGATGTCAATATGACTTTGCAAGTTACGACAGAACTTGGCAAATGGTTCATAAATTATTTAATGAAGTTGCTATGACGCACATAATGGTACTTACTGCAAGTAGATGTTTATAAGCATGGATAATAATGGCAAGATGCTGCCCTTTTCATCTACCCTGCTTGTACACATGTAACCTGTGGACACATATCATTATTAAGGAGGCCAGTATAGTATAATGGTTAATAAGAGGAACTTTGGGCTAGCTAGCTAGTACTGAAGATGTTAGGTAATGAAATGTCCACGAGAAAACAACCAAACTCAGAGAACACCGAGGACACCATAAGTTAGATATAAATCTGGCAACTGGGGATAACATTTCGTGCTTTGAATGAAGTCAACACACTGGATGGGAATTACAGCATTTGCAAATACACATCTGCAAGATACATTCAGCAAGTGTTTGAATGAACAATGACACTGATTGAGTGGTACTTATGACAGGTCCTTGTATTATGGTTGTAGTGCCCCTGTGGATATGTGGTTCACAATCTGAATGATCACATGATTGCCATTTATGACCTACACTGCCGGCTTCTGACAAGTAACATCAATGGGGAAACCGGCAGGAGGCAGCAGTTGGTAATCATGTGACATCATATTTAACAATACCATGGGATTTGCTTAACATGGAAACCAGAAGAGCCAGAACTGCTGTTGCTAAGCAGTGCAATCATATGATATTGTTATTTACAACCACATTGCTTAGCAATGGAAATTTTGACCCCTCTTACCAGAATTAAGAATATAGGATTACCTATAGTCAGTTTAGAGAGGGTTTATGCCATTACAAGTGTAGCAATAGCACTTAGACTTATATGCCACTTCACAATGCTTTACAGCTCTCTCTAAGCAGTTTACAGAGTCAACATATTTCCCCTAACAATCTGGGTCCTCATTTTACCGACCTCGGAAGGATGGAAGGCTGAGTCAACCATGAGTGTATTCAACTTTATGATGGAACAAGGGTCTTCATTGCTTTATTGTTCTTGTATTAATGTTAACAGCATAGGATTTATTCATGGGTTAGAGCAGTGGTGAAATCCAATTTTTTACTACTGGTTCTGTGGGTGTGGCTTGGTGGGTGTGGTGTGTCTTGGTGGGCGTGGTTTGATGGGCGTGGCAGGGGAAGGATACTGCAAAATCTCCATTCCCACCCCACTCCAGGGGAAGGATACTGCAAAATCCCCATTCCCTCCCCACTCCCGGGGGAAGGATATTGCAAAATCTCCACTCCCACCCCACTCTGGGGCCAGCCAGAGGTGGTATTTAGTAGTTCTCTAAACTACTAAAATTTCTGCTACTGGTTCTCCAGAACCTGTCAGAATCTGCTAGATTTCACCCCTGGGTTAGAGTAATATTCCACTATTTCCTCCAGGAATTGACACAATACTTCCTTCTGCCAAACCAATGTAGTAGTACTAGTAGTAGTAATAGTAGTAGTAGTAATAATTGCAACAAATTGCAGCTTCCTGCAATAACACCAGCGGAACTGCAAAATACCACGTTACTTGGAACATCATACATCTTAAGAAGGTACTTGGTTGCTACCTAGGACGCTGGCAGCAACCCGTATCAACCATTAGCACCAGTCAATGGTATTTGTGATGCATTTTTGAATGTTCAGTTGACTGAGTTTCATGTTTAATGAATAAAGTATATAATAATAATAATAATAATAATAATAATAATAATAATAATAATATCATCATCATCATCATCATCACAAAGTACCGGGACTTGCAAACTGAAGTTCAGCGACTATGGAAAAAGAAATCGTGTGTTGTTCCGATTGTAATTGGAGCCCTTGGAGCAATACCCAAAGGGCTACCCCGCTATTTAGAAATTCTAAATTTGCCAGACTTGAACATTTTGACTCTACAAAAAACCACCTTACTTGGAACAGCTTACATCCTCCGATGATACCTTAACAGTTCCTAGGTCCTTGGTTAAGACTCGAGCTGCTGAGCTATTAACCAGCCTCAAAGGCTGTGAATCTCACTAAAGATTAACTAATAATAATAATAATAATAATATTTAAGAGGTTGTGTGTATATATATGGGGGGGGGGGAGAAAAAGAGCTATATTCTGTCAATTATAACTGTATATACTGAATGTGTTTAGGCATATCGCAGTCTCCCAGTAGTTTAAAAGAAAATATTAAGCCACAATGATAGAAATCCGAAGCTTTAAGTAAAGCTTGCTTAAAAATGCAATAATCACAATGCCAGTATTACAATATTTTGAAGAAGCAGATTGTCAAGCTGGTGGAGCAAATACTTGTATTAAGCTATAAAAATATTTATCGGTGGGCAGTTCCAGAATGGAATAATCAGAACAAGGCCATGGTAACATGCACCAATCCAACTACCGTACTTCTTGATATTTCTGAAATTTAAACCTCAAAACATGCTTTACATGTCAGGTGGCAAGAAAGACAGAACTTGCTTTTCTTCCTGTGTTGTTAGGACACAGGTCACTAAGGAAAATAATTCTGACAGCAGGAAAACCACAGTGCTATCTATCTATCTATCTATCTATCAATCTATCTATCTATCTATCTATCTATCTATCAATCATCTATCATGGCTCCTTCGTGAGATTAGACACCTCCTTTCTTCCTTCCTGCTCAGGTAGAAATAAAAGCCTGTGCAGTACCAAATGCTGGCTCGGTTAGAAACTGGAGCCATTGTGGATTATCACAATAATCAAGTCACAATGTCCTTTCGTTCCTATGAAATTTGTTTGTTTACTAACCTTTGCCTGTTAGGATTAAAAACATTGTTTATATTAAGTATATGAGAAAAATTTAAATACTAGACCAGGGGTCTCCAACCTTGGCAACTTTAAGCCTGGCGGACTTCAACTCCCAGAATTCCCCAGCCAGCTGGGAGTTGAAGGCTTAAAGTTGCCAAGGTTGGAGACCCCTGGTTTAGACCATTAAAATATTACATCTTGGATTAGAATGGAAATGGTATTGGATTATCATTGCGGTTTTAGTAGCACAGAACTTTTCCATCTAAGGGGAAACAAAAAGCTTGCATCTGGGTTTGATAAGAGTTTATCTAAGGTTTATGGAACCTCTATTTCAGGAAGCAGAAATGTAAGGTGACTTAAGTTGACCTGACAGAAAAATATGCCTGAAGCTATATATTTCTGAAAACAGACTCTTTGTTGTAAGAAGTATGTAGCATGACATCAAAGGTGGAATCACAGACACTGAGACAGGTTTCAGTGAGACTGTATCAGCCAATTAAAAAAAACCCTAAATGAATATAACACAAAAGATTAATGCAAAACTCATTTTGGTAGCTCAAGAGACAGCTTGTCAGAAAAGTATACTAAGAAATTGAGGATTACATGGTTTATACATATATAAAAAGATCCTACTGACAGTTTTGGAATACATTTCTTATGAATAGATTAAAAAGTGAACATTAGACAGCAGTAAGATCAGACTACAGTATTCTAACAGAGATTCCTATGGGAATACATTCCACTGGGACTTAATCACATTGAACCCAACATACAAGTGCATAGAGCAAACGTGTTTAACCCACAGCCAACAGCATGTGGCCCTGCACAGCTAGTAATGAGGCTTCACAAGATATATATATAAAAACTTTGTTATCTATATATTTTAACCGCCTACTACCACCAATAGCCTCCCACCGGCCGGTACGCTCCCATAGAGAGGGGCTCCTCCGGGTGCCGTCAGCCAAACAATGCCGACTGACGGCCCCCAGGGGGAGAGCCTTCTCTGTGGGGGCACCTACTATCTGGAATGAGCTCCCCCCAGAGATACGGAGGATCCTGGATCTGCACACCTTCCGCCGCGCCTTAAAGACCTTACTATTTCACCAGGCCGGCCTGGCCTAATTTTCCCCCTCTTTTATAAAAGATTTTTAAAATTTTAAATATCTTTTAGTATTTTATATATTCAATTTTAAATTGGTTTTAAAAGTTTGGGGTTTTAAATTTGTCGGGGCCAAAATTATTTAATTTGATTTTATTCTATTTTTAAATTTTGTATTGTATGTGTTTTTATTGTTTGGCTGTGCACCGCCCTGAGTCCTTCGGGAGTAGGGCGGTATAGAAATCTAATAAATAATAATAATAATAAATAATAATAATAATATTATGTAAGCCACCCAGAATCACCTTATGGGGGAGATAGGTGGCATAAAAATTTAATAAATAAATAAAACAATTTATATTCCTCTTCTCTCAATGTGACCCAGGCAAGCCAAAAGATTGTATACCCATGGCATACAGTCTATATCTATAGCAATAGCACTTAAACTTATATACCGCTTCCCAGTGCTTTACAGCCTTCTCTAAGCTGTTTACAGAGTCAGCCTATTGCAGCCAACAATCTGGGTCTTCATTTTACCCACCTCGGAAGGATGGAAGGCTGAGTCAACCTTGAGCCTGGTGAGATTTGAACTGCCAAATTGCATGCAGCCGGCAGTCAGCAGAAATAGCCTGCAGTACTGCATTCTAACCACTGCGCCACCAAGGCTCTATAGTCTTATGCACATTTATATATAAATATCCTTACTGTATTAAATTCAATACATCTTGTTTCTGAATAGACAAACATAGGAGTATGTATGGATATTTATTAAATTGCATTCTTTCTCTCAAATTACCTTAGAAGCCAGATAGATCACTTCCAGTCCCTATAAATTCTGCTTTGGGACATTTTCCAACAGATACAGTATATTATTGTATACTAAACAGAGTCACTTCTTGTGAGATGGACAGCTGTAATTGTTAGATAAATAAATAAATGTGCCTTGCCCATTATATCCAGAGGTTTGCTGGGTATATATGGAATTCTCAGTGACCACAATTGGCAATTCAGTTGTTAAATGAAGTGGTCACTAAGTAAAACTATGACTGTGCTTATGCCCTTACTTCAGCTTTCCTTTATTTTACAGTTTTAGTACCCACAAACACTTATAGGAGGCAGTTTGCCCTGCAATTTTTTCTTATTACAGTAGGTAATAATCTACTTCAAGATTTCAATCAAAAGTTCTGCCCAGTCACAGAACATACACAGAATGATAACATTCATTGATTTAATGCCTTGGTATTTCTTGGTATTGGCAACTTGTGAATTATTGATGCTTCGCTGATTTTTCTAGTCTCACTGAATAGCTTTTCCTCTCTTTTATTTAAGCAATCCCAAGGGGGAAAAACATTCATATTTTATAAGAATTTTTTCATCCTATTCTTGTGCTGGTTAACACAATGGTGAACACAGTTGAACATTTCAGAGGTCCATAGCTTAGCAAAGCACCAATAGCCAGCAAAGATGCCAGCAAAGGTAAGATTTACTCATGTATTCAATTTCTACGGCCACCCAACTCAACCAAGTGATACTTCAAGGCACCGAGGTTGCTGAAAAGGATGTTTAGTCAGCATTTCCTTTATCAGAACCAAAACAGTCTCCTGTTTCCCAAAGGAAGGAATGTTTGAAGAACAAAGTACATTAATGGGTCTAACTCTTTCTGGCCCTCTGGTATCAATCATAAGCAGCATCAGTCTGAAACATCAGCTTGATGTTTCCCTGTCCAGGCAACCAATCAGCTCTTAGTTTCTGTGAAGGTTATGAATCTGCTCAAGATGCTTCCCATCTTCCCCAGCTGAAACTCACATCCATTTGAATCACTACTATTAGCTGTTGTTTCTCATTATATATGCCCCGACCTAGTTTAGCATCACTCTTCTAACCTACCACCTTATTTTCAGTTCAACTCTAGTAGTAACCTAAGGGAGAGATAAGAGTAGGGTATTCTTTCCAGTTATAATTGCTAAATATTATTTCTTTGGGATACCCTCTTTAAATACTGTAAGTTAAGAATGTTAATTTAATGCTAAGGTATTATCATGTTCCAGATAGAAGTTGTTTCATTCGTGAGAAATTGCTGGGCTCAAAATGTTCATTTTGTAAATTACCTCAGAGATACCCTTGTTTTTCCACCCCCACCCCCGTTGTGGGAGGTGTCCTTTGAGTCAGTCCTGACTCCTGGTGACTGCTTGGACAAGTCCCTGTAGCCTTTTTGGCAAGATTTTAGAAGTGACTTGGCCACTGCCTCCTTCCTAGGGCTGAGAGAGAATGATTGGCCTAAGGTCGCCCAGTTAGCTTTATTCTCTGTAAACCAAACTAGCTCTCATACCTATCTTTAGAATATTCAAAATAGATCAACAGACACAACCTGAAATAAAAAAATATGAGAAACGCATTGTTCAGATTTGGTTGCTTTTTAATAGTGTTTTACAATCCTCTATAGGATGGAAGACATTTATCCCACCTGGTAGGTACTGTAGAATAGACAGATTATGCTTTGATGGTGTTGAAAGAATAAAGGCACTTGGATTGTATAAGATGCTTTAAATTTCCAGTTAAATGTTATGATGATGATTGAATTACATTGGAGAGATTTCAGCTGCGATTTCTATGGATTTAGTTTCATAATTGGACACATAATAGAGGATTTCATTTTTCAAGGAGCTGTAGATTATTTCTTTATGAAACAGTTTGTCACATCATCCTGAGCTATTGTAGAATGGACAAAACATACTCAAAGCTAGATTTAAAATTCATTAATATATTCAGCTGATGCACTTCAGCAAGGACAAATCCCTAGGCAAAGACATTGGGGATTTGAAGAAAATATCAAATGAATAAAGCCAAAATGAAAGCACTCAATCAGTGAAGAAGTGCAACCAAATTTAGTGCAAGTTACATTGAAAAATATTAAGAGGAGGCAAGTAGGTGTTGGTTGTAGTGGGGATTAGGACAGATAAGGAATTTGAAGCTTAAACCTAAAATATACAATAGAAAGTAGAGGACAGAGACATAAGGCAGAAACGTAAGAAATATTAGAATAATGTTAAGTCTTATAAAACAAACATTAGATAAAATGAAGTGACTGTATTGAACAGATGACCATGGTATTAGGAAGTGCTAATGAGGATTTCTGCTTCAATTGCCTAATAACTGTGATAACCTTTATTTCAAAGGGATATTATTTGCTGCTTGGGGATCAGTTCTATATGATATAGAAGTGACTGCGTAAAGAAAAATAAGGACATATGGAAAGAAAAACCACGTTCTGTTATGTTCATGTGTTTGTTGCATTGGAATAACATTGAGCCACGGTGGCGCAGTGGTTAGAGTGCAGTACTGCAAGGTTCTTCTGCTGACTGCCGGCTACCTGCAATTTGGCAGTTCAAATCTCACCAGGCTCAAGGTTGACTCAGCCTTCCATCCTTTCGAGGTGGGTAAAATGAGGACCCAAATTGTTGGGGGCAATATGCTGACTCTGTAAACTGCTTAGAGAGGGCTGCAAAGCACTGTAAAGCGGTATATAAGTCTAGTGCTATTGCTGTTGCTATTGGACATGGCTGACTATTGAGTCTGAACCCCAACAACAAGCAACCCCATTACTTTCTGGACATCACCTGATGCAAAGGTAAAGATATGTTGAAAAAACTGTTTGAAAGCAAAAAAATGAGGCTGCTTTAATAACAGTAAAACTATAAGCTGTTCCTATGAGGTATTATGTTTTTAGTGTCCTCTTTTTACGTCAACACAAATGATATCTGCGGGCTAAATATCTTAAGCTAAATATTATGCTCAAATTATACTGCAGCATGATTCAATGTTATTATTTTAACAAGCTGATTCCACAGTATCTTCATCAGGCCAAGGACACAGATGGTAATTTTTTACAACAGTAGACAGCACATTCTCAAATATCTTTCTGCACTCTTGAAATCTCCTACTATGAAAGATAAAAAAAGAGTCTCTGTGGAACAATAAAGGCTCAGTCTAACCTAACATCCAAATCATTTTTCATGTTGTTAGAGTTCTGGGATGGTTGTGTCGATACACTCAGAAGAAACCACAATGGGAAAAAAGATAAGTAGCAAGAAAATATTATTTTTAAACAGAGAGAACCATAAAAAATGTTTCTTTTTCTTGATTATCCGTTGTAACCAAGGTGAAAATAAAGACAAAACAACAACAACAACAAAAGAAAGCACCTTCACACAGTGCATGTGGAACTCTTTATCACAAAACATGGTGGTGGCTCTAACCTCATTTTTAAAAGATTTAATTGTACAGTAAAATACCTGGAATGAAACTTTCGATATACACAAGATAATTTAACTCAACAGTCCCCATCATATTATACTTCATTTGATAATCATTCTAACTATAATGACCATAAAGAATATAATTAGGTATTAATATGAATACCACATGCCTTACCATATGATCTCCGCTGCAGCCCTGTAACAATTAAAGTGCCATTAACACCTTCAGTTTCCATCCATACTTATTCATTTAATATTACACTAATGAGATTGTATTAAGCAAACATATGTCAGCAATTATCACTCAAAACTACAGGGATGTCATCTAAAGAAGAAATGAAATTAAGTAGTCCCAATGCATTTTTTATTTAACCTGTCCTACTTTTTACATAAGAAAAGAACAATTTCATCTTTTTGATACCTACACTTTTTTAAAGTCTCTTACATGTGTTTCATAGTAAAACTCTTAACACTATTCATGAGAAATTCACCTTTCTACAGTTCAGCAAAAAGTGCTGCTAACTTTGTACTCAGACAACATGTTCTACCAGCAATGGAACTACAGGTTATCCTTAAAACATCCCCCTCAAATTCCATTATTGATTGTGAAGATGTCAGGTGGTGAAAGATCAGGTCCACACAGTGAAAGTCCAATTAAACTGATTTATTGCTAATCATGCTTATGCATAGGAATCTTCTCAATTGACAGGTACCTGCTTGGGTTTAGAAAAGCATCAATGGAATTCAAGGGAGGCTAGACTTAGTTTGCTTGTTACTATGTAACATGTAAGAATTCTAGGCTGATCTTTCTTTTAACTCCTCCCCCCCCCAGGTTGTGCTACTCCTTCTCCTATATCAGAAGAGTGAGAAAATATAGCAAAGACGAATCTAGCAGGCCAAATTTATTGTATCAATTTGTATAAGCAAATGTCCACTTTGTACATAAGATTAAAGAAGAGAAGATAGAATGGCTATTTAAAAATTTGCATTGAATAACCCTGGGAAACACAGATTTTCCAGTGATTATAGAATTGCAGCGGTATTTTCCTAAAAAACAAAGCAAGAAATTAGTGACAGGGCAAAAGCCTGGATAGTGGATTTCCATTACTTATCCTCTTCCTATTTCTTTTCTTGATCTTCTGGAGTTTCATTATTTCTGGATGAATTTTTCCCCTTCTGGAGCAGACCTTCTCCCAAATTTACTTCAATGTGACATTCCTTCAGCAATTATGAAAACTCTAATCAATGGGTAAAGCTCAATGTTGCTCAGAAGGCTTGGAGGTCATTTAACCCCATCCATTCACAACATAGCCAATCAATTGCCCTGAAGAAAGGAAAAGGTTTTAATTTACCAAGGCATCATTCTAGAGAGCCATATGAACAGATCCTATCTGCAGCAAGCAAAAATGGGCCACCATCAGTGAGCTGTTGGACAGCATTGCTTGGTCTGTTGTGTGGATGTTTGGGTGGTTTAGGGGTGGGGAATTTGTGGTGGGTGGTGGGGTGTTTGGGGATTGGTATGTGTGTTGGACCTGGTCTTTGGGTGTTAAGTGAATTTCGTTGTATGGATATTCTCTGTATGCATGTGTAATGACAATAAAGTTCTTGTTGTTGTTATTGTTGTTGTTGTTATTATTATTATTTATTATTATTATTAAATAGCAAATCTTTACAGGTAGACCTTGCTTACCATCTACTCTATGCAGCAACCAATTGAAGTTACAACAGTGTTGAAAAAATAATTTCATGATCCTTGCAGTATCTCTCCCAATCATCTGTTCACCATTATAATTTGTTGTTTTCTTTTTAATTCTGTCCCTCCCCTAGAGAGATTGCCTCTTTTCTCCACAGTACTAAGGCCAAGTTGACAAGCTCAGCTCTGTGACCTTAATTAGCCAGCTCTCAGCTGCTGCCTATAACTGACAAGACCCTAATCAGTTTACACTAAAGGTTGTCTTTTGCTTCCTCAGCAGTTGGGGGCTAGGAGCCTCACACTAGGCAGCTAGCTGGCACTAGCACATTGCTTTCTGTGTGCATTTCCCATTGTGTCTGTTTACTCTCTTGTAATCCCTTCCTCTCCAATGAATGTAAATACACACATTAATTACCTTCTTGCTAATTATTGCAGTGCTGGAATGAACATTCCAAAGGGTGGGAGAGGGAAGAAAAAGGAAAGCTGAAATAAAATCATAAGCACAGCCTCAATCACATGATTTGTATCATTTAGTGACCAAATTGCCAGTCCCCATCATGCTAAATTGCTAAATTAGAACAACAAATACAGCTAGTAGGCAGAGGCAGAACAAGGTAATGTAGCTACATCCAAAAGTGCATAATGATCTCACATTTTTCTGTCACTGAAATGGGACAGAAAATAGCCTTCATTTTCCAAAGATGTCAAGGAACTGAACTATTTGGAAGTTTGACAAAGATGACCCACTGTTACTGTCATGCAAAAGCTGGGGTTTATCCAGCTGCAAAGGTAAACTTTGAAGTTTAAAACTCATATTAAAAAAACAAAAAGCACAAAACAATATCTCAAGCTCCAAGAAAACCAAATAAATTCTAATCAAATAATTGATGTATCCAAATATAAATTATAAACCTATAGAGTCTGAAAAATGATCCTTATAGTACATTTTATATTTGAAAGCTAAAAGCTGGATAGTTTTTCACAGTTTTGTTTTTTGACTGAAAATGCTATTTGAAAGTTTCAAATATCCATAGGCTAAGAAACAAAGTAAAGCTGGATGACTAAATGAACACAACTTCTGGGTATTTGATTTACTCAAAGGGAGAAGTGAAGTTACTAGAATTATGTAGTTTGAATAAAAATATCCAAATTTGCCATATGTGCAATTGACTCTTTAAAGACTGGTTCATTTCCACATAAATGAACTTAAAACTATCCTTGTGCAAGTGCACATGCACACTCATTCACAACATACAAACATGCACACACAGAGCATTAGATTACACCAGATACAGCCAAAAACAAGTTTTTAAATGAGTATTGTAAATATATTCACAGGATAGTGTGCTCTATATCAGTACCAAACCTACAAAACTTATTTTCTTTTGCTAAAGAAGAAAAAAAATCTGCCTCTTGTAAAGTAAAGAGAGACAAGAAAGAGCTTTGTTATACTTACAGAGGCTTCTCAAAGGAGGTGACAGTTTAAATACTACCCAAAGGACTTTCTATTCCCAGCTTCGCTTGAATGCAACAAGAAAATGCGAAAAACCCCTGGGCGACATTTTTACTGATACTTGTGTCACTGGCAGCAGCAATTACAAAAAAAAAAAAAGGCCAAGTGCACATCTCCTTTAAGGATTCAACTCACAAATTTGCAGTGCTGATTGTAGTTAAAAGTCTGTAGAGATTCTTAGTCATCCAAGTCATGGTTGTGCCAAAGATGCTTTTTCAGGAAGCAACTGGACTTTCTTGTTTGTTTGTTTTTCCTTTGAAGACGTTTCGCTTCTCATCCAAGAAGCTTCTTCAGCTCTGACCGGATAGTGGAGAATGGAAGGATTTACTGTATATTCCTTGCAGACAGCTGGTCATTTGCATTGTAGTGTTAGGGACGCCAGCTCTAACAAATTTCAAATTGTTTTCTTGCAATGTTAGAGGGGTGAAAATAATTTGCTAAATAGATGGCACGTTTAGGTACTGTCTCACCCCTAGTTTTGATCATGCATTTATTTTCAAAAGAGAAAATCAACATCTATAGGTATGAAAACAATTTGCTAGAAGGTAAAAAAAGAAAACTTGCCTCACCTACTAGCAGTAACCTGTGGAATTCATGAGATCATGGATTCTTAACATTATTTCCACTAAGGCATGGAAGAATTCAGTAAAATAAAAGGTTAATGACTTTAAAAGGCTTTTCTTGCTGATCCGTAATTTGACGTGTAGTAATAATACCGTTCCACTGATGTAAAACTAGGAAAAGCCTTGACTGCCCAAAGAAATGATGCACAGCAGGGGTCAGTATCAATGGGCCCATCTGGTGTCAACCAGGTCTTATGGACAATTGCATGTTGAAATGTAACAGGAGTAAAAGTTAAAGGACATGAACTAACATGATCGAAACATAAATATGCTGGGTGTCTGTACAACTAGAAGAACTAAAAGAGAAAGAATGTTGTAAATCTGAATGAGGATGATTTGATTACATGGAATTGAATGAATATATATGGGGAATTGGAACTGTATGAATGAAAGGTTGAGATGTATATCAAAAAGTATAAATTAATATCGTCTACATTTGCAGGTACATATCGAAGCAGAAATCTAGAGGTTGGTGACAGCTGCATGTTCTGCTTCAGTGAATAGTAATAACAGAAATACCAAGGGTGAATTTTAAAAGAAAATGTGCAATGTTCTGAATGAATATAATTTCAGGGTGGTCAGAAAATATTGTGTTAGGTGACCTGAATGGATGAGTGAGAACAAAATGAGAGAGTACGTAAAAATGTTTAGGCCACTCTAAGACCCAACAATGAATGAAAATAGTATCCATTGGGTGAATATCTGCTTAGAAAAGGGTTGGCTTGTTTTGAACATGTGGTTTAAACATACATCTATTGGAATGTATACCAAAGAATGGCTATACATTTAAAATACAATAGATTTGTTTGCTTATGATAAAATGTGGAAAAATTTAGCGAATCATACATTAGCAAGGAGAGGTTCTCACTACGGGTAGTTTTTTGATATGTCAGGAATGGAACTTGGAGAAAATGCTCATGAAGAAAAAAAAATTAAAGTAGAATGACTATAGGAAGAGAACGTAGAAATTATGTATAAAAATATTTCCCAATAGAATTAATGGACACCGGATGTAAATGTAGTGCTACCCCCGTCGGGGCCGCTGGAGTCTGAGTTCTCCTGGCCCTTTTTGGTATGGCCACCGGTCCACACTAGTCCCTTGCTCAGGCACCTCTACTGGCCTGGGTCATGTAGCGTCATGGTGGTCAGTCTCCTCTCAGTAGGCAGGTCACGTGGTGAGATGGTATTCATGTGGCTGGTCAGTCCTTCTTCCTTTCTCTATCTCTCCTCTCTCCCTCTCTTGAATTGCCTGCTCAGCTCTCCTTCCACTGCCTCTGCTCCTTCATGGATTCCTCAGCTTGCCCCGCAGAAGCCTCCTCTATCCTACTCTCTTCTCTCCCTCAGGCTTGCCCCACAGAAGCCTCTCCTATCCTAACCCCTTATTTCCCTCAGGCTTGGCCCACAGAAACCTCTGCTAGCCTATTCCCTTATCTCTCCTTTTCTCCCCTTATCCCTCACCTTCCAGCTTTTTTTCTCTTTTTCTAGCCAAGCCCATCCTTCCTTCTCTTGCACTTCCACTCTCTCCTCCCCTTCCTCCCAAACCCACCTTTTATTCCCTTCCCCCCACTCCTCCGCTACACAAGGAATGTTGATGTGGAAGTTGCTTGAAAGAAAAAAATAGTGATATGAGCTACGGTGGCACAGTGGCTAGAGTGCAGTACTGCAGGCTATTTCTGCTGGCTGCTGGCTGCCTGCAATTTGGCAGTTCAAATATCACCAGGCTCAAGGTTGACTCAGCCTTCCGAAGTGGGTAAAATGAGGACCCAAATTATTGGGGGCAAAATGCTGACTCTGTAAACCGTTTAGAGAGGGCTGCAAAGCATTGTAAAGTGGTATATAAGTCTAAGCGCTATTGCTATACTAGAGAATATGACAGGAGTATGTGAAGATATGTTAATGGACAGCATGTAAAAAGATGTACGGTAGAATGATGAAATGAAAGAATGAGAATGAATGAGAAAAATGCATATAACAGAAAGATTCCTACCAAAATTTGGGATAAGAGAAAATATGGTGCATATAGAAGAAAAAATGGTAGCAAACAATGTAATTGAAGAGCACAAGGAGTGGTTAAGGTTAAAACAGGCAGAGAAAATGCAGAGATTTTAATAGAATTGTTAAAAAATGTTTTGAAAGAGGATGAAAAGAACCAAATAAGGGGCTTTCAGCAGTATGAGTGGAATATAATGACTGAAATTATTGGGAGGTAACTGAAGTGAGGGAATACTGGAAGGAATATCTTAGAAATTTATATGGGAATGATAGAGGATATATTGGGAATATATTGAAAGGTGAAATTGAAAGAAATACTACACAGGAAAAATGATGAAAATGCCATGAAAATGTCAAAAAATTCTAAGGCCGCTGGTATAAATGGCGTAAATAAGAGAAATGTTAAAATATGGGTGAAATTTGTCTCTGGAGTAGCTGTGCAACTTGTTTAATATGTATATGAACAGTGCATCTCTGCCTAATAAATGAAATAATACAATTATTATTTCCTTATGAAAAAAGAAAAATAGCAAGACTGAAAGCAAAAACTAAAGAGATTGGTTTTTAAGTGAGCCTGGGAAAAGGTTTGGCAGAATTCTAAAAGAAAGTAGTATAGGAGGTGACAAGCAAAATTTTGGAAAACAGTGCAGCTTTATCCTGGGTAATGAGTGCAGAAATCTGATTTTTGCTTTCTAGCAGTTGAGAAATTACTCACATGAATATGAGTAAGAAAATTCACTAGTACTGTTGAGTTATACTGTATCATAATGTGAATTGAACTGTGGAATAACTTACATGAATTTAGAATTAGTAGCTGATTGGTGAATGCGGTAAGAACAGCGTATAATGAAATGAAATGAACATGAGAATAAATGGAATGCACAGTGGATATTCAACCCTGAGTAGAGAATAAGTCAAGGATGTGATGTGATGTCCCAATTATTGTTTAATACTTATATAGTTCAATGTGTGAGGAATAGTTGTATGCAGGGGTGGGCTGCTGGGGGTTTGCAGGGGTTCGGGAGAACCTCTAGTTAAGATTCTGTGCACTTCAGAGAACCTCCTGGCTGGCCCCACCCACCCCACCCCTCCCCTCCCAGGAGTCCCCAGGCAGCCCGTTTTGGATGCAGTTAAGTGCAGGGCACACGCAGAGGCTCAGGGAGGGTGACAAACGGGCCTCTGGAGCCTGGGGAGGCCTTTTCCGCCCTCCCGGAGGCTTGAGGAAAGTCTCTGGAGCCCGGGGAGGGCAAAAACGCCACCCTCTGCTGTGGTGCAGGAGGCAGACTAGGCCACACCCACCATGGCCATACCCATCCAGCAACCGGGTAGGGAACTCCTTGCTAAAATTTTTGAAGCCCACCCCTGAGTATGGCAGTGTTTCTCAACTGCTCTACTCTAAGATGCATGGACTTCAACTTCCAGAATTCTCCTGGAGAATGCTGGAGAAAGTTAGTGGGTAAGATATCGTGTGTTGCAAGGAATTAATGTTTGTCAAAAAAACCTAAGTCATTGTGCCTTAGACAGTTCTTTCATCTTGCTTTCTTATATAAGTACAAAAGTGAAAGAGCAATAAAAAAAGAAGCACACTGAGATGGTTTAGTCATTCAGAAAGAATGAATAAGAATCTAATTGTAAAACAAATACATAAAGGAAAACCCACAAAATTGAGCTTGGATGGGTTTGCTGAAAGAGAGACAGGTGAGAAGCTTAAATAAGGCAATAAATGAAGTTGTATATGGGCATGTTAGAAGCAAGGATGGTTTGCTACAGTAGAAAGGAATGGTGAATGTAGGGAATGATGCTGGCATAAACTAGAGTTAGCAATATTTCCTTTCTTTTTCTTATTGCATGCCATTAATTTCTTTAGATTGCTATTTCTTGTTTCTTTTCTGTACTTTGTGTAACATTGCTTTAGGGCAAAAGGGAATAATTTTATTTATTTATTTCATATGGCATTACAGAATACAGCATTAACCGTTATTTTTATTTTTTCGGTACTCATGCTACTGCTTCTTGCTGGGAGATCCTTGTGAGGTTCAGTAGCCAGAATGTGTAAACTATTTAGCCATGAGAAACTCATGTTGCCTAGGGTGCACAATAAGGAGGCTTCTCTACACTGCACTCCAAGGGAATAATGTGATGTACGTATATATCATATGAATCAATGGTGGGATTCAAATTTTTTTACTACTGGTTCTGTGGCTTGGTGGGTGTGGCTTGATGGGCATGGCAGGATCAGGATACTGTAAAATCTCCATTCCCTCCCCACTCCAGGGGAAGGTTACTGCAAAATCCCCATTTCTTCCCGATCGGCTGGGACTCAGGAGGCAGAGAATAGATGGGGGCGGGGCCAGTCAGAGGTGGTATTTACCAGTTCTCCGAACTACTCAAAATTTCCACTACTGGTTCTCCAGAACTGGTCAGAGCCTGCTGAATACCACCTCTGATATATATGTATGTCAAACTAAAGACAGATTCTAAAAATAAGGAGCTTAATCAGAAATTGGGAGCCTCCCTTTTCTCCAAAACAGTACTTCTTATTCTGATGTTATTTTTTCCAGACATTTTCTCAAAGATTGATTAAAACAATTGTACACAATATAATTAAAGCCAGTATCATATTATATGCAATAAATTATTTCAAAAGCAATGCAATGCTTCCTTCTCCAGTTCATATCTAAAAGATATTTTTGCATTTTTGTTTCACTACACTACACAACTCTTTTCCCCATAAAAGATTTCCAAATGGGGAAGTCATCATTAATTCTAGTCTCTCTCTCTCTCTCTCTCTCTCTCTCTCTCACACACACACACACACAGAGAGAGAGAGAGAGAGAGAGAGAGAGATGTTGCACTGCAATCCACGCAGTATGGCAAAGGCTTCAGGAACTGCATGTCAATTTGCAGCATTGACTGCATATTTAAAACAAAACTGTGGTTAAAATGAGGTTTGAAAACAAAATTAAGGAACTGAAAGGCCAAATTGTTCACATCTTGCAATAAATGTAACTATGCTAGCACACGCACAGACAACCAAATTGCTCAGCAAATTGCTTTTTCTAGATGGGTGCATGCACACCCACACAGGTTTCCTGCACCAAAAGTACCTTGCAATTAAAATGGAAGGGGCATCATCTGTGATGAATCTCTTCTGGATTATGTATGAAAATATTGAAGCAAATTAGGTGAGTATAATAACTTTAATAAAGTCTCTCTCACACACACAAAAAAAACCCCCATATTGTTTTGCCCCTTCTTTAGAATAAAAATTAACTAGAAATCCAGAGCAAATAGAAAACAGATTCAGCAGACGATCTTGAAAAGTTTAGGCAATTAGCTATTAAATATTTGGAACCACATTTCCTTTTGCCAACAGCTGTGCACCATCATTTGCGGTTTTGAGGCTAGAATAATTGGCATGTTACGAGTTTTTCCCTCCGTTCTTTGGCATCCAGCTGAAAACTGCATGGACAGAGGAAGTATTTGAAGCAATTGGAGTCCAAGCTTTGCACTCAAACTCTAGCCAGACCCTCAGATATCTGAGGGGGGTTTGAGGAAAACCTCAGAGGTTTCAGCAAATGACTGGCGGGGCAGTCCTTCACTTCCCAGAAGCTGTTGCCTTAAAAAAATAAAACAACACACTCAAGTTCATCAGGTTTTTACTGAGAAAACTAGTATGAACCAGCAATTCTAAAGATCTCTATCGAAGTCACACAGACACCTCGGTCTCACTCCATATGGACCCAACAGGCATCATCATCATAATAACATTAGTTATTTAATAATAACAATAGCCTGTCTTAAAAGATGATGTTGTATTACTATGAGAGTTCGAAGTACACGTTTAAATGTTTCTGCTAACTGTCGCAAAATTTAATTTTACCCATTTTGGGCCTTTATCAGTCTTTCAGTTGTAACTGCTTGATTTTTCTGTTCTTTCTGAACTTCTCCAGAAAACAACTTTTTTTTTTTTTTTTGCCAAACCTGTGATCATTTAGTAGAAAAGTTCAGAAGTCAAAGGAATGTATAAATGACTATGTATATGCATGGTGATAATGGAATGTGTGTGTAGTTGTGTGAATCTTTGAATAGTACATGTTGATAAGAGTGACAACTGAAAAAAAATTCTGCAAACCCTCAAAACACAAGCATATCCTCAGGTTCTGTTCAGATTTGTTGTTTTCCAATATCCAAATCAAATAGCAAACCTATTAAACAATCCTGATTATACAAAACCATTAAGAAGATAAAAATACTCTTGTATTAGCTTTGGCAATTACATCTATGACATTTTCTTGACAAAATTAGAGCTTGGCTTGTCATCTTCCAAAGTACTCCTTGACTGTCCAGTTTTAACCTAGAGTTCCTAGGGGTCCCCATCCCCCCCACAAGTACTAACCAGGGAAAACTTAGTTTCCAAGATCTTGTACCAAGCAGGGTGCATTCTATCATCTGCTGCAACCTACAAGATCCTGGGCAGATTTTATTATACCTTATCTAGTTTGATCCTTGTAATCCTACAGAAATAGAATTAGTGGATTCCCCCCCCCCCCTTAGCTAGAGGTCTTGTAACCGCTAGCAAAATTACTCCCACCTAAATAAAACGCCAGTCAAAACTGACATAGAGAAAAACAGAAACCTGCAGTAATAAATTGGTAGCCTGGACATCGGATAACATTTGCTGAGGATAATTTGGTAAAACTTTTACAAATACCTTAAACTTTTAAATAATTTCTGCTTTTATAGCGATGAATAAATTATTTCAAAGTCACATTAGCATTAAAAGCAAACCAATCCTAATTGTGCAAGCTTGCACATTTCTGAATTTGCAAATCAGGACTGAACTGTAGAATTGGAATGTATGCCTATTTCTTACACACACACACACACACACACACACACACTTTATAAATTTAATTTGCTGAGTTTGGATTGTCCCATATCAGACTGGCTACAGGGCTAAATTATGGAGCAAACTATGGTTCAGATATTATGAATGACATTTGCTGTTGCTAATAGGCTAACAAGAATACAGAAGTTAAATTCAATGCAACTTGTCAGCAGCTCTTAAAGCCCAATGCCAATTCCCTTCTTATCCCTCCATCAAAATGACACAGGAGCAATTGGTCAAACAAGAGAATTTTATTTTCATGCCTGGTAAGGAACATACTTCATTCTGATACAACCACAAGCGAGAAGAAGATAGTAACGTTCCAGTGGTGAAATCCAATTTTTTTTACTACCGGTTCTGGTGGCGTGGCTTGGTGGATGTGGTTTTGGCTTGGTGGGCGTGACTTGGCGGGCATGGCAGGGGAAGGATACTGCAAAATCTCCATTCCCACCCTGGAGAACTGGCATTTGCCGGTTCTCCAAAATATTTAAAATTTCTGCTACCAGTTCTCCGAACTACCCAAAATTTCCACTACTGGTCTCCGAACTACTCAAAACTTCCACTACCAGTTCTCTGAACTACTCAAAATTTCTGCTACTGGTTCTCCAAACTACTCAAAACTTCCACTACCAGTTCTCTGAACTACTCAAAATTTCTGCTACCGGTTCTCTGAACTACTCAAAATTTCTGCTACCGGTTCTCCGAACTACTCAAAATTTCCGCTAACGATTCTCCAGAACGTGTCAGAACCTGCTGGATTTTACCCCTGTAATGTTCTCAGTCAGAAGTATGAGAAAATGCAGCAGCTTTTGTCAGGCTTCTCTCTATTGAATGAAGATTCTTCAAGCTGATGCCCTCCAAAGGTTGGGTGCCAGCCTCCATAATTCCAAGACAGCGTGGGAATTGTGGGAGTAGACTTGTGGCACATCTGAAAGGCATCAGATTGGAGGAAGCTACTAATAGATATTCAGCGATAACCAGACATACAGTATATGTACAGGAACAAGAATATAAACATAGAATTTAAGACTTACCCTCCCTAAAGATTAAGCTCTCTCTGAACTGCTCCTTTCTGATAAACCCACTTCAACTAAGTCAAGTAGTAAGCTTCAAGAGACTCCAAATGTGCTGCCAGAATGGTTCTCCTAATCCTTCCCTTCATGCTAGCTGAGATTCAATTCATATAGGATTTTGGAATTAAAAACTGAAACTTTTTAAGGGCATTAGGCCAGGTGGTAAGCTCCATCCAGATCATCTTAGAGTGGCTGTGCCAATTTTAATCATATTAACTGATTGTTCTTAACAGTGGGACTGGCTGGGATCACCTGAATTAGTGCAATCGTGCAACAGCGAGCTGGACACTGCTTCATATCAGCATCTTCCCACATCGAATGTACATATAAATAGACATTTTCACGTCTCACATACAGCCAGCACAAGGTAGCAGATGCAGTATCAGAACAGAACTGCGGATGCTTGGTTTCAAGTCTTTGCTCAACAACTCTTACTGGGCAGTCCTCAACCGACCGCGGTCTCTAATACTCATAAAATGGCTCATTCTCAAGAAATCTGCTGGATGCCTTCAGATCCATCTGTCGGAGTTGATGCTCTTCCAGTTTGTCAGCATTTTACTTAAAGCTGTTTGGGTCACCAGAACAGAATACAGCATTGCTAATACCAAGGGTAATCATCCGATCACTTTCCACAACGTTTCATATACTAATGTAAGTGAGCTTAACAAGCTTGGGGAAAAGAAAGTTTTACTGTATTTTCTTTACTGATTATCTGAAAAGTTGTGCGCCCCCCTGAACTGTGAGTGGCTTGGATTCGTGGGTATTTGAAAGGGTAAACAAATATCAGAAGAGGGTTGTTGTTTTTTGTTGTTGTTTGTAGAACAATAATCCAGTCTGTGGCATTTCCCAAGGTTTTTTTTGTTGTTGTTGTTGTAACATTTTTAATAGATTTTTTAAAAAAGGGGTGCCAGGTGTTTTTTAAAATTCATTCTAATAATGAGAGGTAACAAAAAGGTAATCTTGGACCTTCATCTTCTTCTCCAGCTTCAACCCCAGAGGTGGGATTCAGCCGGTTCGGATCAGTTCAGGCGAACCGGTTGTTAAATTTTTGCGCAGTTCAGAGAATTGCCTAATTGCATCCCGCCCACCCCTCCCTGTCACTCCTTATCTTGCCCCCCCACCTTGGCCATGGCATAGCAGCTGCTGCTGTCTGGCTCCCTCGCTCACTAGTTCACTTGCCTCGACCACATGACCCCCACAGCCCAGCCCACTTGCCTGCCTTTGCCCCGGCCTCCCCTCTTTGCCAGCACAAACAGCCTGCTGCCACTGCCGCTTTGCCGGCCCAAACTGCCGCCGCCTCTTTACCAGCCCAAACTGAGTCAGTCATATGACACCCCCAGTCACACTCACTTCATCTGCTGAACTAGCAGTCAGCTGAAGTAGCTGCAGTACTGCACTCTAACCACTGCACCACCCTAACTCCAAGGTCCCTTCTAACCCTGTTATTCTGTTAGTTCCATGTGTTCCTAGAGGAGAACAAAGGGCGTCTTGCATGGCGCAGGGATGATTGGAACCAAGTGAAGCAAGAATGCCTCCATAGCAACTTTTTATCTTTCCCTCCTGTGGGAAACTTTGTGTTCCTCTGGGTCAACAACCTCATGTTGCTTCCTCAGCTTGGTTAATATGCAGTGTCAGGGAACGAAAAGATGATACCATTCTGCTCCTCTTACTAGAAAATACCCTTCTGTTGGCACAGTTGATAGTCTGTGTTTTCAGGGTTTTTATTTTTAATGGCCTCCCAAAATTCACTGGCAATTCAGTGAAAGGATCTGTGTATATTGACAAACTGTTTCAGATCTCTCTCTCTCTCTCTTTCTCTTTTAAAAATATAATTTTATTGAATATACAATTTATATTCACCAAGGAGCCTTGGTGGTGCAGGGGACTAAAGTGCTGTTAAAGTAGTACTTAGCTGCCTGCAATTACTGTGAGTTCAAATCTCACCAGGCTCAAGGTTGACTCAGCCTTCCATCCTTCCAAGGTAGGTAAAATGAGGACCCGGATTGTGGGGGCAATAAGGTGACTTTGTATAAAAAAGAACACTGGTTAGGGGCCCCCGAAAGCCCTACTAAGCAGGTATATACAAAAAGTATGAAGGCTGTTGCTTAACGCATTGTAAGCCACCCTGAGTCTCCAGAGAAGGGCGGCATATAAATCGAACCAATAATTAAATAAATAAATTTAAAAACATTAGACTTGGTGCGACTTGTCTGGTACATACTTCTCTAACACTTTTTCTTTCATGTATATTACAATATACCATCATGCATATTCCATATATACTTTTTGTACATTCAATCACACTTCAGTTACATACATATTCCTTTCGTATCTATTCAAATCCAATTTAATCCCATCTAATATTTCTTATATTATTTTATTTATTTTTCTCCCCTTTTCTTCACTCTGTTTCTAATTCTCTATCCTTACATTCCTCCTTTTCTCTAGCCATTTATAAAATGTATTCCAGGTTATATAGAATTCTGATTCATCTTTTTTTAAAAAAATAATTTTATTGAATATACAATTTAAAAAACATTAGTTGTTTCAGATCTCTCTTTTATGATCCCGAGATGCCTTTTCTTGCTTTTCTTTTTTTTAAAAGAACAGCACAGGAGACACAGATTGTTCCCAGAGATGGTGGAAATTAAAAGAAAACATTCAGTGTTGTGAAACACTTTTAAACTAGAAGGAGTGGAAGGAAGATGAAAGGTCATTTACTGGACACAACCCATCTGGTGTTTTCTATATCCGCCATACTCGTTTAAATCTAGGCAGCAAAGTTTGTTCATTGTAAAGGGTGTGATTTTTTTTTTAGTGGCATGTAAACTTGTTTTCTTTTCTGCAAACTCTGTCATCATTAGACTGGGAAACAAGCCAAGCAGAAAGTCTTAAAAGATCTTAGTTTTGTCAGGCGTATAATCCTTAATAAATTACAGGCAACAAATATTTTGCAGATTATATTTATGTTGATTTTTTTTTTTAAAGGAAACCTCTAGCAACCAGTCTTCACAAACAGTGTTTCCCACCAATCATCTCGCCACTTAATGGATATTACTATTGGGAGAACTACTGTGAATCTACACTTATCCATGGTCATGTGTATTCGGATTTACACATCAACAGACCTTAAACCAGGGGTGAAATGCTCCCAGTTCGGACCGGATCACCCGATCCGGTAGCGATGGAGGTGGGTGGTTCGGAGAACCAGTAGCAAAAATCCCTGCCCCCCCCCCCATGCCCAGCTGAGCCACACAATCATCAGAGGCTTTTTTTTTTACTTTAAAAAGCATTTTTTCTACAACCTCTTTGGCCGAAAAAATGCTTTCAAAAGTAAAAAAAAAAGCCTCTGATGATCGCACGGCTCAGCTGAGATTATCAAAGTCTTTTAAAAGAAAAAAAACCCCTTTTTTTCTTTTAAATGCCTCTGACGATCCAAGCTGAGTTGCCTGATCGGCAGAGACTTTTTTTCTTTTAAATGCCTCTAACGATCAGGCAACTCAACTTGGATCGTCAGAGGCATTTAAAAGAAAAAAAGTCTCTGCCGATCAGGCAACTCAGCTTGGATCATCAGAGGCATTTAAAAGAAAAAAACCCGAAGAGGTTGTAGAAAAAATGGTTTTAAATTTTTTTTTAAAAATGGCCACGCCCACCCAGTCACATTACCCCCCCCCACCAAGCCACGCCCACAGAACCAGTAGTAACAAATTTAGATTTCACCACTGCCTTAAAGGCAAAGTTAGCCAGGTTTCTTCGATTACTGTGATTCAGAAAAGTTAACTGCCATATCTTTCATAGATTTTTATAGTCCTTTTTATGATCATGAGAGGATTAAATGTGTGTGGAGATTCTCAGTCATCCATGCCATAGTTGTCTCAAAGGTTTTTGTTTTGTTTTTTTTAAGTCCCATTGCCTTTTGAAAAAGCACCTTTGAGGATTAAATTAATATGGGGAGGGAACACAGCTCAATGGTGGTTATTGTGCTTTTCAGACCAGTTTTGGAGAGAGAGAGAGCAAAGTCTTTTGCAGGAGAATATTCAGAACAGCAATAGAAGAGAATATTTGTAGCTTAGGGTTGAACTGAGGGAGCCTTGGTGCTCTCTGAGCTTGGTTGTTTTCTTGCAGATGTTTCATTACCTATGAATTGTAATGAAACATCTGCAAGAAAACAACCAAACTCAGAGAGCACCAAGGACCCAACAATATGCAGAATGTTCACTAGGAAGCAGCCACAATTTTTCGAACCTCTTTGCTAGTAGTTGTCCAGACTTTTGCATCCCAAATAAAATATCCCTGTCTCATGTCTTCTTTTATTTCGTGTTAGGTTTATTTTAAGTTTAAAGTGCTGCATGTCTTATTAAAGCAAAATGTTCTTCCTGGTTTAGTAAGATCATTTCTTATTTTAATTATAACCAGCCTTTCCCAATTTCATTAACCTCAGCCAGGATCCTCATCTAAATTCTTTATTCCAATCAGATATTTCAGCAATAATAACTATAATTTGGTGTGTGACACAGGACTCTGATATCTTTTATGGTAGTATAAATGTTCTGGACAGTTTAAGAGATCACAATATTGTCTGTATAAGTCAGTGAAGCATAACTGCCAATATTCTGTTTCGCATGACAATGTGACCAGGGGTGGGTTCTACTCAGGGGTGGATTCTAAATTTTTTTACTACCGGTTCTGTGGGCGTGGCTTATTTTGTGGGTGTGGCTTGGAGGTCATGTGACTAGGTGGGCGTGGCTAGCTGGTCAGAGTCATTTTTGGAAGGTCCTCGCACTTACGACCTGACTCATTTGTTTGCTTTTAACACTGATCAGCTGTAGGACGGCCCTTTGAAGCCCCACGGCAAGAGTTTAAACAGTTTTTTTCCCTCTAGTCAGCAGCTGGGACTCAGGAGGCAGCAATAGATTGGGGGTGGGACCAAATAAAAGGTAAGAATAACGTGGGTGGGGGGGTGGGAGGGCGGGGGGGGAGAACCGGTTCGGTGATGTCATATCGTCACCGCTACCGGCTCGGTGGAACCGGACCGAACCGGGAGGAACCCACTACTGGTTCTACTAACCTTTACTACCAGTTCGCAATGGGGCCGCATGCGCAGAAGCATTCTGATGACGTCGGAGTCAGTGGGCGGAGCCTCCCTCCGGTTTTACTACCGGTTCTATAGAACTGGTCTGAACCAGGGGCAACCCACCACTGAATATGACAGTCTCTAAGTCTTATCAACCTTTTTTGTCCTGCTGCTATCAAGCCCTTTGAATAAAACAGGAAGGGTGGGTCAAAATGCATACCTCTTATTCATGAGAAATGTAAAGACCACCCAGGCATTATAATCAGTCAATACAGAGAAAATATCATGTTACTTACAAAGGAAATATTCTCTCACTCAATAGAGAAACTGGGTGGAACCAGGTTTAAGGCCGGGGCTGAGAAGATTTGCAAAGCAATATTTTTAACTGCTCTATTGGCATTGGGAGACCTAAATTAGCAGTAACTGGGGATAAATATTTGAGGTTTGGAAAACAATTTGTAAGAATTGCTCATATTTGGAAATTAACAATTACAGAAATAAAATGGGATGTTATTCTCTGAATTGATAGTTGGTTCATGCAGAGATAAATTAAAACATGTGTTTATTTTTATGAAAGCTGGGAAGAAGACTTTCTGTAATACAGCCCAATTAAATGTTTCTTTAATGGACACTATGGATTTAGAGAAACTCATTTATTAAACCCTGATGGCTGCTTGGGTAAAATAGGCTAGAGAAGGGACAAACTGGGACTTTTCTTGCTTTAAAGAAAGAGTATACTCTTTTGTCTACTAAAAAGAATGGACTTTTTAAATACTCAGTTCATTTAAAATAAAATAAGGCAAAGCTTAAAAGGTAATTGCTTTAAACAGTTTATCACACTTAGACAGGATTAGTAATGTGACAGTAATTAGCATGGAGTTTATACTTTTAGGATAGAAAACAGAAATGCAGAGAGCATTGTAATGTCATGTGAGAAAATGTCATTGGCTTGTCACATAAATGTAATTTGAACGTTCCAGTATTATTACTGTGGCCTTAAATTCCTTCTAAGGGTGGCTTGGTGGTTCAGCAGTTAAGATGCTGGGCTTGTAGGCTGGAAAGCCACCAGCCTGAGTTCAAGACCCAAGTGCCACATGACCGAATGTGCTCCTGTCCTTGCCCCATGCAAATGCAAGTAGATAAATAGGTACCACTTTTGTGGGACAGAAACAGTGTTCCATGATGTCATGCTGGCCACATGACCATGGAAATGTCTGGCTCAATGGCCTTGAAATGGAGATGAACACCGCCCCCTTAGAGTCAGCAACGACTACCAGAGTAAAATCCGCAGGGGCTCCTTAAATTCCTTTTAGCTAGCATATCCTCACAAAGCAATACCAGTTGCTAATTATTTGCCAATTAACTGTCTAAATAAAGCCATGTCTACACTTTCTGGTTGCTCCATTTGCAGTACAGGGTCACTTACCATTTCCTGAATGCAGCAATAATTAATGTTATCCTTCACTCACTCCCGGTCCATCACAAATGTACCAATGCATGTTTTGAAACTCTGCTTCAAAAGTATTGTTTTTCATTGTGAGTAGTCTTACCAGGGGTGTCAAACTGACAGCCCGCGGGCCGGATGCGTCATGTGCAGGCCATGCCCACCCCAGCTCTGTGAATGGGAAAAATGTCACAAAGCAGCACGTGATGGCAATGTGGCACAGCAAGTTTGACACCTGTGTCTTAAGCTCTTTGGGGTGTTTACACTTTAGTGACATCCTCAGCTCTGATTGGCTCTAGTGCTTGGCCTATCACCTTTCCTCTAGTGCAGGGGTGGGCAACTGTGGCCCTTTTACAACCTGTGGACTTCAACTCCCAGAATTCCTGAGACAGCCAAGCTGGCTCAGGAATTCTGGGAGTTGAAGTCCACAGGTTGTAAAAGGGCCACAGTTGCCCATCCCTGCTCTAGTGGATGGTCTTTTCCTTCTGGGCTGCAAGTTCTCAATTGCTCCTCCCCCACCCCTTGATTTCATGATTGCCGCAGGCGACAATGGAATCAAGGTGTCTTTGCTCACTATGTTTTCTCTCCCTCTTTTGCCAATGCTACCTACCTATACATCTCCTAATGGACATTGTTTTTTTTTTATGCAGAGACTGGGTGAAATATACTCCTTTCCTTTCCTTTCCTTTCCTTTCCTTTCCTTTCCTTTCCTTTCCTTTCCTTTCCTTTCCTTTCCTCTCCTCCCTTCCCCTTTCCTTTCCTCCCTTCCCCTTCCCTTTCCCCTTCTCCTCTCCTTTCCTTTTTTACTCTGTGACCCCTGTGTGCAATTGTTGCCCTCCTTTTTAAAAAAAACAAAAAAACAAAAAATTCTGTAAAGTATAACTTGCTCGATGAAAGGTCTTCCTTTCTACTATGAATCTGAACAATCAATTCTTCCTTGCTACAAGGTTCCTATGGAGCTACAATGGAATACAGGAATAACTTGTTCTCTTTGGTTTGATCACTGCAGCAGCAGAGCAAAAAGAGGGAAAATGAACAATGGAAGGACTGTGTTAATGTCAGAGAACACAGACATGGGGTGTGAACACTGGTCTTGTAGTAAACACAAACTCTTTGAAAATGTAAGATTAATAAAGAGTTGAATTATTTGCAACTTTCTTCCCAGACTGAGGTTGGATTGAGTTGCTGTTTATGAAATAAGTTTCCAATAGATTCCCCACTTCTAAGTCTTGTTTATCTATGCCTACTCTCCTTTCTATTTTTTCTCAGTCTCCCCACTATATTTTTGAATTAAGGAGGGAACAATCCCTAAAAGGACTTGCCCACACAGAATCCAATCAATAAGGCTTCATTTTCCTGAATAGATGGGGAGGGCCAGAAGCAGGGGAATGGCCAATCAAGGCCTGTATTTATCATAGTCCAGGTTAAGATCAACTGGGTTTGTTGCCAAATCATTGCAATCTGGATTGGGATTTGTTAAATTAACTTCAGAAGCATCCAGGACCAGTACAGAAGATTTTCAGGCTTAGGCTGCAGAATTGCCTTAAGACCTGCTTATTTTTTAATTTTTAAAATTTGTATTCCATGCTTTAAAACTAAATTATTAAAATTAAACAATTCTGCATATATTTTTTTTCAAATGCAACAAAAATCTTCATAAAGACTCTAAGAAACCTATTTAGAAGAAAGCTCCATAAAATTTAATGGCTTAAAAGAGCAAGTATGGCTATAAATATCCATTCTACTGGAGAATTTTAGACTGACTGATTAATCAATTTAAGCTCCCTACAGATTTTAATCCTAAAGTTGCCCTTAAATTAGTCAACTGGTAAAGTTGACTAATGAACAACTTGGTTGTTAATCTAAATGCATCTATAGTCCAGGATGAAGCCTGAGCAGTTCTTCATATCAAATAAACATCCTTGCATCTTGCATCTTCCTTTCAATGCCTTGAAAATGCTATTTTTTATTTTTTGATGATTGGCTTACAAAAGCCATTCAGTGATTTAGCTTATAGAATGCAGCCAGTATGAAAAATTGTTCCCATTTCTCATCTCAACTGTGGATTAAATCATAAAAGATTTGGACATATGAGCATGTGTACACGCACGTACACACATATACAGAGAGAACAGACTCTGGCAACTAAAATTTTGAGTGATATGTGTTCTCATTTAGCCTATATGTCAGTCCATACATCACTCCCTTTTGGTTCCCCCTTGCCAGCAGAGTAACTAACAAATCAGTTTTAAATATGAATCTAAGTGCCTGACTTGTTCCTCTTCTAAGATGCCAGAATCCAAAGCCAACAACAAACTTGGACATGATCCTAGCTTCCTGCTAATATGGACATAAGCTAAACAATTAATCAGAGAGCAAATTTACTAGTTCAGAACAATCAGAATTCTTTTTAAAAATGGATTACCATGAGGTTGGAATGAAGTCATTGAAGATAGAATTCCCCTCCCCAAAAATAAGCCACAATGAGAAGGCTTGTATGCAGTGGTGAAATCCAAGTGTTTTTACTACCGGTTCTGTGGGCGTGGTGTGATGTGGTGTGGCTTGGTGGGCGTGGCTTGGTGGGCGTGGCAAGGGAAGGATACTGCAAAATCTCCATTCCCACTCCACTCCAGGGGAAGGATACTCCAAAATCTCTATTCCCACCCCACTCTGGGCCAGACAGAGGTGACATTTGCCAGTTCTCCGAACTACTCAAAATTTCCGCTACCTGTTCTCCAGAACCTGCTGGATTTCACCCCTGCTTGTATGCCTCATGATACCAGGAGATATTATAGCGGCAGCTGAGCTACTGGCAGGTTCAGCCATGCCAGATAGATCTTGATGAAAAGGCGATACTAGCCGTGGTGATTTTCAATGGTGAACACATGAAAGAAAAAAAATCATAGGTTGGACAATGCTTGGCTGGACAAGAACCACATCTGGTGCTATAGCTATTGGCTATCAGTTGAGAAATGGTTGCAGAATTTAACTAGTCTTCTAGAACAGCCAGTTGCAAAGCAACTAGATGAGACTCAGCAGAATGAAAGAAATGGTCTAGAGCAGGGGTCACCAACCTTTCAGACCTCATGGACCACAAAATTCATAATTTTAAATCCCGCAGACCACTAATATGATCTGCCTAATGACCGGGTGGGTGGGTGTGGCAATGTGGTCATGTAACTGGGTAGGCATGGCCAATGCCTTGCCTCCCCATCCGGGCTCCTTAGGGCCCCAACAGGAAGCAGCTATTGGAGTTAAGCAGTCACCACGAGAGTTACAAAACAGCTCAGTTCAAATTGGATCTGACTGAGAAGGAGGCTCAGCAGAAGCACCTCACTGAGGACTACAAGCATAGGCTTTCCAAACAGAGGGAAGACCTGCAGGAGTGCAAGGCCAGGTACCGGCACCTGGAGGCTCAGCGGGCTTACATGGTCAGCCAGTTCCATCCATGATGCAGTCCCACTGGAACAAGGTCTTCCGGCTCTTTGCCACCAGCAGCACTTCCCTCCAGCCTTTGCCCAAAATACCGCACCAGGAGGCCAAAGCAGACCCCAAGTCAGAATTTCTGCCCCCTTCTGACCCACACAAAAAGACCTCAAAGGGGGAGACTCTCTGCAGAAACACAAACATTCATTGCACGTATTCATCCCAGGAGCCGTAGTTAGAGGACCCCTGATTTAGTGCAATATTAAAAATGCAAATAATTTTTCTGCGGACCAACAAAATTTTCTCGTGGACCACCAGTGGTCCACAGACCACCAGTTGGTGGCCGCTGGTCTAGAGCAGGGGTGTTCAGTTCAGCAATTTTAAAACTTGTGGACTTCAACTCCCAGAATTCCACAGCCGGCCATGTTGGCTGCGGAATTCTGGGAGTTGAAGTCCACAAGTCTTAAAGTTGCCAAGGTTGGACACTCCTGGTCTAGAGTATTACAAAAGAGAATATTTGGAAACATACATCCAGAATTAGAGTAATGATGAACAGTGATTAATGGATCAAAAGGTCTTTTTATAAAGAAGAGAACATTGAAAAAAAATATAGCCATACGGTTTGAAAATCATAACATCTTTGCTACAGCAAAATCACAAATATTCAAATCAGATAATACTTCGCATGTTGAAGTTAACAAGAAAACCAGTTTAGAGCATTTAAAACAAGTACAAAAAATTCAAAATTAAGAGGTGGAAATACAATCAAAGCCATAAAGACATGAGCAGTAGCAGTAATCAGACAAACTATATAGTTAAACCAGAGATAGCTTAAATGAGACAATTTAGATCTAAAGACCCAAAATCTTGCATCTGTGAAGTGATTATAATTGCCTATGTTTTGCATGAAGAAATTGAGGTTGTGGCCTTCCTGCAGACCAAACAGACAGTTGAAGAAGAAAAAAATGTGTTAAAATGATTACATCATGGCAAGCAAAGAGAAAATTCTCATCAGGTAGCACAGGGGTGTCAAACTCAAGGCTTGGGGGCTGGATGCGGCCCGCAGGCTGCTTAGATCTGGCTCGTGGGGCCACCCTGGAAACAGCGAAGGACTAGCCTGTGATTCCTCTGCCAGTGAAAATGGAGCTCGGGGGGGAGCACACATGGCCTTCCCAAGCTCCATTTTTATTGGCAGAGGGTGCGGGAGGCCGTTGAAGCCGAAAACGGAGCTCGGGAGCCAGTTTTCTCTGGCAGAGCACTCGGGCCACCACAGGTACCCCCAACACGAGTTACATCGAGCTGGCCACACACACCCTACCACGCCCACTTCAGCCCCCCAAGGTCAAACACAACTCTGATGCGGCTCTCAATGAAATCAAGTTTGACACCCCTGGGGTAGCAGAAACAAAAATATTTCACTTTTTTTTATGGAAAGCCATTTAGAAAATTGGAAAAATAAACCATTACATGACATAAAATGCATACATAAAAGAAATTTTTAAAAAATGAGTTAACAACGGGAATTGGGAATGACAGCCCACTGGCACTACCAAGAAGAAAACAGAAGATTATGTTTTGCAGCTCAGGAACAAGCATTGCAAACAAATGTGATGAAATCAAGAATTCTGCATGTATTAAGCAACAGCAAATTGTAAACAGAAAGATGAAACTGCGGCTCGTATAATTAGTGAATGCAGTAAAATTGTTAGATTGACTATAAACAATGTTATGACAAAGTGGCTACTATGAGCCATTGGCATTTGTACAAAAGTGGTTATTTCCAATTTCCCCAAAGCTGATATAATCAGAAAATTGAAGTTGTTGAAAATGGTGTTGTTAAAATTGCATATGATTTTTGCATACAAACGAATCCCCAATCCAGAATATATCAATGTAACGGGAACTAAAAGAGTAAAATTTGTAGATGTAGCAATATGTGGGGATAGAAGAGTCAAACATGCAAACAAACATGAAAAAATTACTGAATACAGAGGTCAAATTATAGAAATTGGTTGATTATGGGAAAGATTGTGCAAAGTCATCCATATAGTTATTGTCCATCCACCCACCCACCCATCCATCCATTTGATTTATATGGCCACTCATCTTGCATAAAGTGACTCTGAACAGTAACAGGATAAAAATATCAACAGAATAACAAAATGCAATAAAATAAAACAGATAAGAAAACAAATTCTTAAAACAATCCATTCAACTCACAGAATTAAGTGGGGTAGATTTTAAAAGCGCTAAATATTTGAGCTGTATCAACTTGGATTTACAGAAAAGTGGCTTGCTTCTAGGTTACAGTGTTACTTGAATAAGGCTCCTGCTGGAAATTAAATTTCCGAAGAACACCAACAAATATGTGATTCTTTCTTTCTTTCTTTCTTTCTTTCTTTCTTTCTTTCTTTCTTTCTTTCTTTCTTTCTTTCTTTCTTTCTTTCTTTCTTTCCTTCCTTCCTTCCTTCCTTCCTTCCTTCCTTCCTTCCTTCCTTCCTTCCTTTCTTTTTCTTTCTTCTTTATACTGTGCTATTTCTTGAGAAATAAAAACAAAATCCTCCTCCTCCTCCCCCTCCCCCCCCCTCCTCCTCCTCATCTTCATCGTCATCATCAACATCAACATCAACATAGAGGAGGAAAAAACTCTTTAGAGGGACAATCTTTGCCACAAATCTTCCTAATAATTTCTGGTAAAGGAAGCAGCTTGCACGGGGAAAGAGATGAAGGGGTAGTGGGTAATAAAATCTTTACTTTCTATGAATAAAACATTATTTAATTCATATTGCAGAGCAATGGAAGCTTTCTAAATCAATAGTGAAGCAGATATTTGTTTCAATGATTTTGTCTGGGCTCTGAACAGCTTCTTTTTTTTTAATGAATTATTAAAGTTGTGTGCACAGCTGCCATTATGAGTTTAGCACTCAGACTGTTTCAGACAAAGTTGATAGCATTATCCTCTTTGCTCTTTAATTCCTGCTCATCCTAGAATTTTTATGACCCAGCCATAGAGATTTAGGGTCCCATCTTCTAGGTAGCTGGTTTTAAAAGCAGGCATGCATTTATGCAGTAATATGGTTAACTTTTAGACTAAAATAAACAGTAACTTTTTGATTTCTTAAATCTGAATAAAGACAAAAGTTAATGAACATTAGCATGCTGAATGAATGGCCTTCGACTTACAACCCACAATTGAGCCCAACATTTCCGTTGCTAAGCAAGGCCCTTGTTAAGTGAGTTGTGCCTTATTTTGCGGCCTGTTTTGCCATGATTGTTAAGCTGCTGTTAAGTGAATCACATTATCATTAAGAAAATCTGGTTTGCGCCATTGACTTTAAGTGACAGAAGCCGTCTGGGAAGTTCACAAATACTGATCACATGACCCCCAGACAGTGCAACCATCATAAATACATGCCAATTGCCAAGCACCCAGATTTGGATCCCTTGACCACGGGAATGCTGCAAGGGTCGTAAGTATGAGAATCGGTCACTTTTTTCAGTGCTCTTGTTGTAACTTCGTACTGTCACTAAATGAAAGACTGTAACTCGAGGACTACTGCATCTGCTGAATTTATACTAATCTAGTTAAGCAATCTGTGTAAATAAAAATTTATGAAGCTATGAACATTAGACTTAGAACCGGAACTCTTCCTATTGGGGATCTTCAAAAAAAAAAAAAAAAAAAAAAAAAACCCCAACAAATATGTGAAGGGCACAAAATATCTAGTACTACACATATTAACCGCTGCCAGGATTGCCTATGCTCAATGTTGGAAACAGCCATGTACATCTGCAGAGAAACTGGTCATACAAAAGGTCATGAATTGCGCAGAAATGGACAAATTAACGCTGAGTTTAAAAGATAAAGAGACATCAATATTTTACAATGTGTGGGAACAGTGGTATAACTGGATAGAACGGAGATAGATTGAAGATAGATAGTTATTAAGTATAAGTAATAGATAAAATAAGAATGTAAATTCCAGTAATCTCTTCGTTCCATCCAGTTTATCTATCGTTTATCTATCGTCTTTCCCTTCTTCTCAGTGGTGAAATGTAAAATTTGTTACTACCGGTTCTGTGGGCGTGGCTTGGTGGTGGTGGGGGTAATGTGACTGGGTGGGCATGGCCAACTTTTTTTTTACTTTTTTAAAGCATTTTTTTACAACCTATTCGGGCTTTTAAAAGGTAAAAAAAAGGCTCTGACAATCACAGCTGTTTACCTTTTAAAAGCAGGAAGTAATGACACCCGGGCGGGTGGGCGGAGCCTCGTGCCGCTATCGCTACTGGTTCTCCAAACCACCTGCCACAACCGCTACCGGATCACCCAACCCGATCCGAACCGAACCGGGAGCATTTCACCCCTGCTTCTTCTCCTTCCATCATCCTTGCCAAATTTGCATCTCTAATCTGATCGTATCATATACTCACATGTATATGGGTTTCTTTCTGCTTAGTGCTCAACAATAGAAAGCACCAGGCAGCCTACATTTGATCCAGGACTGATTGTTTTTTCTTGCAGTCCATGTCTAGGCATCTGCAACTCCATCTGCTTTCTGTCTACTTTGGAGTTATCTTAAAATCATCTTTTGCTTTGCTCAAAGAGTTCTCAGTGCTGCATTCAGTGTCTTCCAGGCTAGGTGGTCAATACCAATGATTCTGTGGAAATCGGGTAATCTAGAATGATGTCTTAAGTCACAACAAGCTTTGTCTCAGCAGGATGTTTAAAAAGGATCCAGACGACTAATATTAATATTGGACATTTCATGAATCGAAGGATGTGAATGACAATCCATGAAAACGTATAGCAATAAAAACTTAAATTTGATGCAGGTGCTGCTTTTTGTTGTTTTTGCTTGATGTTGCTTTTTCTGCAATAGACTAACATGACCATTCCTTTGAAATGTAACATCCTGGTTGCTTCCTAAAACAATATGATAAACATAGAATGTATGTGAAAAGTCAATTGCTTAGTAAGAATGATATCCTAACAACACTCTACCACTCCAAACTTGATTGCAGAAAATGCGACTTCAGCAACAGACTGGTCAATGCCTGGAATTCTCTATCTGACTTCATTGTTACATTCTCAACCCCCCCCCCAGCTTCAACCTTAAACTGTCTACCGTGGACCTCACCCCATTCCTAAGAGATCCGTAAAGGGGATGTGCATAAGCGCACCAGAGTGTCTACCATTCCTATCCTGCTGTCCCCATTTATTTGTACTCATATCCTAAGTTCATGTCCATGTTTATACTTATACCTGTTATCTAGTACATGTTCAACAAACTAAATAAATAAATAAATAAATAAATAAATAAATAAATAAATAAATATTATTATTATCCAAGTGATGATTACTATTTTATTGATCTTCTGACTTCCATCATAAATCAATTTCTAAACTGACATCTTGCAGTCACAGTAACATCTTGGCATTGCAATGATTACAAATGTATTTGCAGAGTGAGGATAGCCGACAGTTTTTGTCTGTTGTCTAGGACATAGATAGGTAGTATTATAATATAGGTGGCAGGAGATATAACTTCCTCTGACCATATAGTTAGATTACAGGGAGTACAATAATCTCAGAAATAACTGGTTGTGCCTATAAAATTTCTTTATATTCTAAATTTTAAGTACTTTGAGATAGGGAGGCAATTAGTTATTCAGTACAATAGAAAGATGCTGCTAGTGATATGAGTCTTTGTTCATGAAGATAACCTCAGGATAAAGTAATAACATGATTGTGCTTCATTCAAGTTATAAATTTATGTAACTCAGTTTTATAACTTTCACTTTTTCTAATCTGTTCAAACTGTCTCAGTTAAGAATCTGAATTTTCTATCCATAATATGAAGGGTATTTGGGTGTACTGTATATGTGTGTGAGGGGTTATCATTTTTTCTGTGATGTATGTTAAAATCAGCTGAGATACAGGGGAAAAAATGTATCCAAATATTTTGCTTGGACAAATACTTGGTCTGTAAATAACAAGTTTATTAATGAGTTTATCCCAATTTATTATTTATTTATTTATTTATTTATTATTTATTATTCATGTTGGAGTAGGGTTGATGAATTATTAGTATTCTTGATTTTTTCAAATATAAAGGGTTGTAAGCTGTCCAGAGTCATTTGATTTGGTAAGGCTATAAAGCCTGTGAAAGTAATAAATAAATCCCTTTGCTACAAATGTTAAGCATTCTTCAGAAACTTTCTACGCTACTTTTTCCCATCCCCATCCTTCAAAATGCTGCTTTTGTATGGTGACCATTGTATCCAAAACTACTAGGAATACTAGGCAATACTACTAGGCAATGTTGGGGAAAGCTGATCGAGACTACTTTAAACTTATTAAGAACTCCAAGGTAATTCATCTTGGTGGTTTGTTTGTTTGTTTGTTTGTTTGTTTGTTTGTTTGTTTGTTTGTCCCTTCCTATGAAAAACAATGTGCATTTATGCCTCCCAGCTAAATTCATTGTTTTTGCTTTTCCTCTATTTAAGAGGCATAGCATTTGAAGAAAATCACCTTTGACACTCTCCAACCTCTCAAAAGCAGCTTGAAGCCGATCACTTATGGTTCACTTCCATCAATCTCGAAACACCAAGGGACAGTGGAAACAAACATAATTCAGCTATGTCCTGAGTTTGTCCCAGTTTTAGAGGAACCTCCCCCAAAAGGGTCAGGAAAATAAATGGCTGGACTTATCCCCACTGCCACCAATTTTCTTAAAGTATTTTGTGAGCAATGTTTTACTGCATGCAATTCTCTGTTGTGAAATAAGCTGTAAAACTACCCTGCCACCATCCTGACAAAATCCCTGTCAAATAGCAACATATTATTAAAAGGTAAAAGTAAAGGTTCCCCTCGCACATATGTGCTAGTCGTTCCTGACTCTAGGGGGCGGTGCTCATTTCCATTTCAAAGCCAAAGAGCCAGCGCTGTCCGAAGACGTCTCCATGGTCATGTGGCCGGCATGACTAAATGCCAAAGGCGCACGGAACGCTGTCACCTTCCCACCAAAGGTGGTACCTATTTTTTCTACTTGCATTTTTTACGTGCTTTCGAACTGCTAGGTTGGCAGAAGCTGGGACAAGTAACGGGAGCTCACACGGTTACGCGGCACTAGGGATTCAAACCGCTGAACTGCTGACCTCTCGAATGACAAGCTCAGCCACGGAGCCAGATATTATTACATATTATTATGCATACTAAGAGAATCTAGGAGCTGGTGGGGAGTGAGATAAAACTCCCCTCTAATGAGAAAATGAACTGTTCTCTAGATCTGTAAATGTGCACCATTACAAAACCAAACAAGCTTTTTCAAGTTTCAAATAAACCAACTCAAGAGGTGCAGGAAGGGAACCAAAACCCAAAAAGAACAAAATCAAGGTCAGCTCTTGAAGATGCCAACCTCATGCTCTGAGTCCAGACAGGTCAGAAGAAGATACAAGAAAAACAAAATCACTTCCTTTTTGAAGTAGTGGTTCATACCAGTTGACGGGCTACTTCAGAGCCAAATAAATCTCCCCCCCCCAATCTTTCGTTCAGTCCTGTCTGATTCTCGGAGACTGCTTGGATAAGTCCCTGCAGTTTTCTTGACAAGGTTTTTCAAAAGTGGTCTGCCATTACCTCTTTCCTAGAGCTGAGAGAAACAACTTAGTCTTGGATATTTTCATAACCGCTTCAGGATCCGCTTTTGGTAAAATTGCACATAAACGTCTCCTCTCCATTCCACGTTTTTCTGCTTCAAATTTCCAAGTGAGATGTAATAATAAATGGGATAGTTTTGAGGGTGGGCTGCAGTGTAAGCTGCCATTCATTATGATTATCTTTTTCCTTCGCTTCTGCAACCCTTCACAAGGAATTTTTGCAGTGTGATTGCGCTGCCTCAGTACAAATACCAAACCCTTTGGGCAGTTTCGGCTCATTTATTTGCTATTAGTCAAATTGTTGTTGTTTTATATGTTAAGAGGGGGGAATGCAAGTGTTTGGATTGTCTTGATGTGAAGTGGCTTTTAATAATACTAACACTAACCTCAAATAATTGCTTTAAAGGGCAAAGAGGTGAAAATAAATGCTCCCTTCCCCCCCCCCCCGCTTTCCTCTTCCTCCCCACAGCTTGGGCGTCTTTCTCTCTCAAACCTCCCCCAGCCCACCCACCCCTTACATTTTGTTCAGAGTTGCCAGCTGCAGCCTAGCTGTCTTCACCATTATTTCAACTGTGGCAAATTGTCCTGAAATCATGGACGGTTTCATGATGTGAAAGGCGCAAGTAGGATTAAGTCAGAGAGCTGAGCTTCCTGGAACACAGGACCCCTGTTCTCTGAGCAAAAGAGATTGCATCCTGCCTCCTGGGGCTGCCAGCTGCTTTATATTACATAATAGTCGGTGTCCCCCAAGTCGATGAGAGTTGCCTGTTGTGGGTTTTTTTCCCCTTCAATTTATTGTGCTATTTCACCCTCCCCCTTTTTAATTTTCTCTGTAACTTGCATCACTTCTGCTCAGGAGACTCTATGCCACTGAAAATTGCAGATACATCCCAGTCCTCCGAGTGCAGAAAGATGATTTTCATTTTGTCCAGAGATACCAACATGTCACACGCTTGGCAACATAGGTGTGAAAACCCCCAGTGCTCTTGGGAGAATAAGAATTTCTTCCCCCCAAAAAAAGATTTTAAAATATAGTTTAAATTTTAGAAGTTATCTTGATTTGGGGGAGGGGATACATTATATTGGAAAACAGTAGCTTTTTTGTATTTCTTCTTTCCATAATTTCTCATATGTTTATTTATTTATTTATTTATTGTTTCGATTTATATGCCGCCCTTCTCCGGAGACTCAGGACGGCTTACAATGAGTTAAGCAATAGCCTTCATACTTTTGTATATACAGTACCTCTTAGTAGGGCTTTTGGCCCCCCCAAGCAGTGTTCTTTTTTATACAAAGTCAGCTTATTGCCCCCATAATCCGGGTTCTCATTTTACCTACCTCGGAAGGATGGAAGGCTGAGTCAACCTTGAGCCTGATGAGATTTGAACTCGTAGTAATTGCAGGCAACTGGCAGCTAAGTGCTATTTAACAGCGCTTTAGTCCGCTGCTCCACCAAGGCTCCTTGTTTTCTAAAATGCTTTTTACAGTTTTTTTTTTATTATTATTTTACTCTTTTTAACCCATTTGACTTAATTATTTTACAAAAAATGGAAAGGGGGACACACAACTAAGGCAGAATATCAGCAGATAGCCATAATTTATAAAGACAAAGTCAGGAAAGCAAAGGCTCAGAATGAAGAAAGACTTGCAACAAAAGGCAAAGATAATTAAAAAAAAAGTTTCTTCCAACATAAAAAAAATCAAGGAAACAGCCAGTCCACTAAAGAGAGAAGATGGCAAGGAAGTAACAGGAAACAGAGAGAAAGTTGAGCTGTTTAACTCATTCTTTGCATCGGTCTTCACACAAAAAGAAACTGTAGCCCAACCTACCAAAAACATAACCGTAAAAAACAGACTAGAAATAAAAGTTAAAATAAGCACACAAAAAAATAGTAAGAGAACACTTGTCTGATCTTGACGAATAGAAATCATCAGGACCTGACCGACTACACCCCAGAGTTCTAAAGGAGCTGGCTGATGTCATTTCAGAACCACTGTAGCACACCTTTCAAAAAACCTGGAGCACCAGATGACTGGAAAAGAACTGATGTGTTCCCATCTTCACTTTGGTAGAAGGATAATAAATGCTATTTTGGTTTTATACATATGCATACACACACACACACACACACAGAGAGAGAGAGGGAGGGAGGGAGGGAGGGAGGGAGGGAGAAAGAAACATACACACACAGAAACATACATAGAGAAGCCCTAGCTTTTGTTGACGGGTAGAGACTGGTACAATCTCAATCTGTTCTATTTTATACCCCATCCATTGGGAATGAGAGGAGGTACTTTGATTGAAAGCTTTCATTTCCCATGATCTCAGAGCAACTCTCCCATTCCTTGGTCGGCCATTAAGATCAGTATGCTTGATGTTGTCCATTTGAGGGATTCTCAGGTATTTGTAGTTATTCCCTTCATCCAGATTCTTGATGTTATTTCCAAAGGGCATATTAATCCCTTTAGTTTTCACTCACTTTCCTCACCTCTTGATGCTGAGGGTGGCACATTTGTCCTGTCCAAACTCCATTGCAATATTATTAATGTTATTCCATTATTTTGCTTTTTAATTGATGTTAGTCACAAATATTCATTCAATTGAGTTTAAAAAAGGATATGTACATTGAATTAACAGACAGATATTTGTATTTCCTACATTATTGTAAATGCTTGAGGATAGGGTCACCATGCATCCTTTTATCTGAAGAGTGGGTAACCTATAGATATCTGGCCTAATTTCAGAAACTATAATTTCACATACTTCCAGCGGCCTTGGAAACCAAAACAAAATATCCCTAAAAATCCAAGTCATATTTATGTTAACAGTATTTCTATTAATACTCTATTAATTCTCCATTAATACAAGTTGGTGGAACTGATTCTGGGAATCTTTTTTTCCCTTCTTTATAAGGTTTTTGGTCTTGTCAGCTGGACAATTCTTTTCCATGAAGGCGTCTGTACGTTTTTCAGGTTCCATCTGAACCTGAAATCTGTTCAGTTTTAAAAAGGGCTAGAGAAAGAGTGTAATGGTAATTATATACACCTAAGAAATAAAATGCAGACTCTTGTACGGTGATACTTGTTAACTTGCACATAAAGGGGTAATGGGCTTTTAAAATGACAAGAGATCATCTTTACGCTTTGCTTCATGGTATCTGCAGTGATTCCATCAACATAGCCTATAGGCACCAGTTTTTATTTGCTTGGATAAATTAAAGCAATAATGGGGAGGCAGAGAGGCCAAATAGATTTTATCTGTTATTGCTTGCTTGCAGGCTTAAACCTCAACCAGAAATTTATATTCAAGTAATATATTTGTCTAGCTCCCTCACCATACACAGACGCTTTGTTATATTGCTCGTATACGTGTATATTCCGGTTTGAAGGAACAAGCCATGTTATTGCAATTTTAAAAGATTTTAATCAGGAGTATTGACTATAATAGTTGACGAATCTAACTTAACACTTTGGTTTTTCTTTGAAATATTGTTTTAATCATTCTCATTAAGTCAGTTTCTGTTATTACTGGAAATCATAGTTAGATTTTAGCAGGCAGCGATACAAAAAAATTAATGTGAGAGAGATGACAGAATGCTAAAATTTTAAGCCTCCCCCATTGCAAAATAAGGTTTTGCTTTTATATAAAAATGAGCAAACACAACTGAATAAATAAATAGCCACCTGAATTATCTACAAATCAATTGCTGGGTAGCCAAAACAATACATTACCATCTGGGAGCCAGTATGTCCAGAAGAAAGAAAGCAGATTAATCACCCTGTTTGAAGAGTTGGCATAGTTTTATCAGGGATGTAGCTAAACCCCACCAAATGCCCTAATCATTTCAATTCCAGGGAGTTGCCGTTTAGATCCAAACAGATCTCGGTCTTGTTTGCTTTGAATTAATTTGCCTTGATCATATATGACATCATCCAAATTTTATTGCAGATCCCACACCTTTGCTGACAGAACTTGTGTCTCGGTTCATAAAAGTTGCATGTCAAGATGTTTACAACAATATAAGCACCTTTCAACTGAATTAAGTGGTTAAAAATTCTGCTATCTCTAACACCGCAAGCATATTCATACTCTTAAAATTGTTACCAGCCTTTATGTATATATTACTAAAACACTAATGTATGTTTGTCTGTAACCTTCAATTGGATGAAATTGAAAGATTTATGGCAACAATTGCAAGGTAACACAAATGGGATAACTTACAGAATGCTGGGATTCATGATTCTCATGGGAATTCAATTTGGGAAAGCTATGGTTGCTTCAGAAATACCATACTTTCAGAATAACAGAATAACAGAGTTGGAAGGGACCTTGGAGGTCTTCTAGTCCAACCCCTTGCTCAAGCAGGAGACCCTATACCATTCCAGACTAGTAGCTGTTCAGTCTCTTCTTAAAAGCCTCCAGTGATGGAGCATCCATAACTTCTGAAGGTAACGCGTTCCACTGGTTGATGGCAAGGTCCAACAGGTGAGCAGTGATTGGTTGCCTTGAAACTAAGGATAAAATTTGAAATATCTTAACAGTGAGGGAAGGATGAAGGAGCATCTCAGATGTCTGCTGGTGAGATAGAGCTGGTTAGGGGATGATGGCAGTGATGGATAAGCATTCTTCCTTCCTAGATGGAGAGGGTGTTTAGAGGCATGCCAGGATGGGAAGTGGGGGATGGCATAGTGGTTAAGGCATCAGAGTAGAATCCAGCTGGGTAACCTTGGGCCAGTCATTCTCCCACAGCCCTAGGAAGGAAGCAATGGCAAACCATTTCTGAAAGCCCTTTCCAAGAAAATTGCAGGGATTAGTCCAGACAAGTTATCAGAAGTCAATATTGACTCAAAGTCAAGGAAATAAAATAAAGTAAAAACAATAAAAGGTTTGAACATGATTTGTTCCAGTAAAGCAAGGACAGAAAATTGACTTGCTATATAGCATCATATGAAATCATATATCATTGTTAATTAATCCATTTCTAGACCCTTAGATTCCACTTGCACAATAGCATACCAAGTTTTCTTTCTTAAGTATGTCTCCAGAGGAGATTCTATTCTACTAGAACACACGAATCAGTAAGCATAGCTCTGTAGCCTGCCTATTTCATTAACTTCACATTATCATTATATCATGTTCCTCCACTGCACAAAGTTGAAGTCTATTTCTACCCACGTCTTTCTAAACAATTTAGATTTCTCCAAACAATACTTTTGAGATTACATGAACATTGTGCAAGAATTAGTCTGGAATTCCAAAACAAAATTCACAATCAACAAAATAGAAATCTGGAACAAGGACAAACGTAAGCATAGTGAATAATATATCACTGGATACCAGAATGTGTCAGCACTTTCCACATGATTATTTTTCATTTAAAACAATATTTTTTTAGGCAGAGAGCATATTGCCCATCCCTATTAATATATATTGAAAACTTGTTTAGAGGAGATCTAAGTTTTCCTTTAAAGTTTTCATAAAACATTAATACTGTTCAGTTTGTAGAAAAATAGAGTATCCAATATAGTCCCCTCCCTTGCTGAAATCAATAAAAGTCTCTCCTTTATGGATACTTTCTCAACATATCTGTAAAATAAACTTCACAGGCAAGGCATTTCGTGAATGGAAAAAAACACAATTTGATGCTTTCCTTTGACTGCCTATGTTTTGCTGCTGCAGCTACCAGAAAGATAAGCATTCCCAGAAGTTCGAACTTCAATTTTCAAAACAAATTCAAAAAATCCCAAATTATATGTATAAAAAAAAAAGGATTGAAGGGAAAGTACAAACCAGTACCAAAGCTGGCTAGCAAATGGTATTAATTATCATGTTGAAAACATGGGTCAAGAAACTTTGAGTCAAGCGGGGGAGGCAAATACTTGACTTATTCCATATGGACCTTCCATTGTTCTACTCCAGTGTATTGTGACCTGCTGAGTGCTTTTTAGTTATGTCTTCTTTCTGGTCTTGTTGTTCAGTGTAGTTGGTGGGAAAGCAATTCTCCAAAACCTGTTACATTTACGTAAAGCAGTACCTGTATGACAGGCAAAGCTTAAGAGATACAGATATAGATTCAGGTGGGCAAAAATAAGGTTGATGGATTTTTAGATGTTAGAGAAGCCTTCCAGATGTGTAAGATCAGGGGTGTCAAACTCACATCATCACGGCAGTGTCACGTGACGTATTGGGACTTCCCCCCCTTTGCTAAACCGGGCATGGGTGTGGCCAGCACATGATGCATCTGGCCCACAGGCCAGAAGTTTGACAGTCCTGTGTTAGATTACCCTTCCCATCATCCCTTCCCAGCATGGTTTAACCTGACTTTAAGAGATAGAAGTTATAATTCAGTACATTTGGAGGTTATCCAATTGGAGAAGGCTGAAGCATGTTGTGACGAAAGTAGTACTGTAAGGATTTATTTATTTAACACCTTCATATAGCCATCCTTTTATCAGAGGAGCTGGTAGATGGTTTATTGATTTGCTTTTTAAAAAAAAATGCTACAGCAAGATGAAAATACTTGACTTTACTAATAAATTATATGCCTAATAATAACATGGAATTTAGAGGAAAGATTATAATTCTATGGCAGGCTATGCGACTTGCAGAAATGGCTTCTGTATTTGAAAAGGGGCAGATAGCATCCATGAAGAGTGATGGGCAGAGAAGACAATATATTTAAAATCTTCCTGCTTTTTAAATGTATACTGGCTTAGTATTGATTATGGTGACCTAATTGTAATTTCTACTACTACTGCAACTATTCCACATAGCAACTTTTTATTGTTATTGTATTACAGGTAATCCTTGATTTACAACCACAATTGAGACAGGAACTTCTATCTCTAAGCAAGGCGGTCATTAAGTGACCCACACTCAAATTTATTACCTTTTTTTTTTTGCCATGGTCATTAAGCGAATCTGCTTCCACCACTGTTTTTGATCTTCAAAACCCTCTGAGAAGGTCACAAATGGCAAATGGATAACTTTGGGACACAACAACAGCTGTAAATAGAAGCCAAACACCCAAATTTTGATCATGTGATCATGGGGACACTGTCACACTCACTAAGTGTGAGGACTAATTAAAAGTCATTTTTTCAGCATCATGGTGACTTGGGGGGGAGGTCACTGAATGAATGGTTGAGGCAGTGGTAAAATTCAATTTTTTTTACTACCGGTTCTGTGGGTGTGGCTTGGTGGGCATGGCAGGGGAAGGATACTGCAAAATCTCCATTCCCTCCCCACTCCAGGGTAAGGATACTGCAAAATTCCCATTCCCTCCCCACTTCTGGGGGAAGGATATTGCAAAATATCCATTCCCACCCCATTCCGGGACTAGCCAGAGGTGGTATTTACCGGTTCTCCGAACTAATCAAAATTTCCACTACTAGTTCTCCAGAACTTGTCAGAACCTGCTGGATTTCACCCCGGGTTGAGGAATGTAAAGCAAAGTGTCAAAGTTTATTTTCAATAAACTAGAGATGAAGAGTTATTTTTCCAAAATTGCAGGGGAAGAATCAAACTTAGAATACCTAAGTATCAGATGAGCTCATGTTGTCAAAGCTTGCACCAGAGGCTTAAAAAAGTTTACACCAGCTGCCTGACCCTGAGTCCAGCATTCTGGGATCCTTTTTATGGTTCCTAAATCTTCCCTCTCCCAAATTAGTAGGGTTAACATTGTGAGTTTGCATTTTTACATTGTGAGAGTTGGAAGATTCAACACCATGGATGTCTCGGGGCTTTCCATGCCTTATTCACATAAATGGGGTCTTCCAGTATTTTCCTAGAGCTTTTATCTTGCAAAAAAAAAAAAAAAGTAGCACAATCCCCAGAAATGTAGACAAGTCTCTTTCCAGGATAGGTGAATTTGATTCATATAATTATAGTTGGAATAACAACAACTCATTATCACTTAACATTCCTTCATGATTAATTCTCAGGATGTTTTTAATCATTCTATCATTCTAAAACGTTTTTGACTTTTTTTTTTTTTAAAAAAAAACAAATTTAAAAACTTCATGATGCTATATTTTTTAAATACCCACACTCCATACTTTCCATCTCTGTGAATCACAGTGTATTTTAATTTTATGTCCAATGACAACCTCCAATCTAAAACATTCCTGACTGAATGAATCTTGTTCACCAAGAACAAGAACCAGGTCTATGGACCAGCATTCAGTGAGAGAAAAGATTTTTTTAAAAGCTGCTCTGTGATTTGTAGAAATCATTTATCATTTTGCTTGTCATTTCTGAGTAAAGGAGGATTAGGTTGTAAGACTGAAGGTATATGAGAAATGTGCACACACTGTCTTATAATGATGGGGATAAAGCAGTGGTGAAATTCAGCCGGTTCTATCTGGTTCAGGCAAACCGGTAGCACCGGTGGCAGGAGGCTCCGCCCACCCCTGGACATCATCATGTCCCGTTATTGACCCTCTGTGCATGCGCAGAAGGCTCTGCGCATGTGTGGAGGAGGCACACGTGCTCACATTTGCGAACCAGTAGTGAAGGTAAGTGAATTTCACCCCTGGGATAAAGTCCTCAACTAAGCAACTATTCTGGAACCATTACTTAGTAGCCCAGCAGCTGTCTGCCCAAATAAATAGTCTACTTGAGAAAGAGTCCGGAAAGCAGTAATTGACATTGCTATGACTGGGCATTCCTGAGGCTACTGGCCCAATGCAAGTTTTCCCTAACCTGATTGTCACAACACTAAATTTACTTAAGTATGAGTACTAGTGGATTTGCCCATGCAACAAGAGCTGCACTGGTTACCAGCATGTTTCCAGGTGTAATTCAAGGTGCTGTTTATCACTTATAAAGCCCTTCATAGTTCATTATCTGAGAATCTACAAGATTGCTTACATCTAGTGTTTTCTGTCTGGCCCACAAGATCTGGAAAAGATGGCTGTCTCTGGATCTGATCCTTAAGAAATGTCATCTGTTGAGATCTCAGATTTGGGCCACCCTTGCCCTTGTTCCCTGGAGTGCATTTCCTGTGAAATCAGATAGGCTTTATCTCTTCTGGTCTTTTGCAAAGCTGCTACAGCTTGGCTCTTTCAATGAGAATAGAATAGAATAGAATAGAATAGAATAGAATAGAATAGAATAGAATAGAATAGAATAGAATAGAATAGAATAGAATAGAATTCTTTATTGGCCAAGTGTGATTGGACACACAAGGAATTTGTCTTAGGTATATATGCTCTCAGTGTACATAAGGAGAATAAAATATATTCATCAAGAATAAAAAGTTATAACACTTAGTGATAGTCAAGGTTATTAATAAGCTATCAAATCGTACTAGGAAACAAATAAAAATAATATAATTGAAAGATACAAGCAACATGGTTATAGTTGTTTTGGGATGTGGAGAGGGGACATGTTTTGTTCTGTCCTGAGGATGTATGTTACACAAGCATGTTAGTGCTCTGTTTTGGATATTTTTTTCTTGTTGTTATTACGGATATTTTTATATCTTTTTAATTTTAGTACTAGTGGATATAAAATACTCAGATTCAGGTATGATTGGAGTGTCATATTAGCCTAGTGAATAAACATGCTAGGGTCATGTTCCCTGAACTTTTCTGTGCTGGCCATGGATTCAGGACTTCAGTCTCCTTACTCTGCATTTGGGGCCCTCATTTCCCTGCACATCTGAAATGCACGGCAGGAAAAAGAAAGCTGGCAATTCTCATGAGCAACAGACATGATTCATGGATTGAATTCTCTTGAAGGGATTTTCCTGGATCATGGAGTAACACAGATTTGACTTCTTTTTCCTAGGAAATGAGAATTTCCTAGGAAATTCTTTTTCCTAGGAAATTTCCCAAGTTTTCCTTAACCTTTAAACATCTCTGGATGAACTTGTTCTGAACAGCACAATCACGGCAAAATTAGCTGTCCTAAACAAAGTTGTCAGCTAGACTGTTCGCAAACGGGGCAACAGTAAGAAGGTGGTAAAATATTTGGCACGGCTGAAGGTAAATGAAGAGCACAGTCTCTGATTATCAAAGACCTGTCAGAAAATAAATAGCAGTATTATGCGTTTCAGCTGCCGCCATCATAAACCAAGTCGACATCAATAATGGTCTGGCTGAAGTGCTTTCCCAGAAAGCAACGCTTTAATTGCTGCTCACTTGGTGGTTTTTCAATGCAAATGCCATTCCTTTTGTGCTCCCTTGTAGGGGTCCCTCTTCTCCCCCTGCTATATCATTCTTTCCTATCAGGGCAATAAGTAGAAGAAAAGAGAATGTTTAATACAGGGTGAATTGCAAATGAGCTTTTAGGCAGAATGCAGAGACACCTCCATGAATGAGATCACAAAGATTTGAGGCAGCTGTCCCAGACACCCCATGACATGGGAGCCTTGAGCATAGGAAACCAATGGGGGATGGTCATCTGACCACTTGAGGTACAGTATTATCTATATGCTGATTTACCCATCAATACATCACTACCCTGGGCTGTGGGGGACATGCTGTTGATGGTCAGTCCCTGAACATGGAGGCTGTGAATAGAAACTGAACTCAGAGTTTGCTCCTTGGGTTCTTGTTTAATGCCAGTGTTATTCCTGGATGGACCAGGTCTATCCATCCAGAAGAAGGTTTGTGATTTGGAGGTCCTTCTGGTCTCACAGCTCTTGTTTGAACAGCGGGTGGAGGCTGTGACCAGCGGCTTTTGCATCCTTATTATTGAAGGAGGATACAGGAACAGTAATTCATGCTCTCATTATCACCCATTATAGGTTACATGGGGCTGTCTTTTAAGACTAGCCAGAAATTTCAATTAGTCCAGAATGTGGCAGCTCATATGTTAACTGATTTCCAATGTTGGAAGCATATTATAAGTGTATTACGAGACCAGCACTGGTTATTGGTTTAATTGTGAATACAATTTTGAAAGAGGATGCTACTTTATAAATTCCTTCACGGCTTTGCAGTTGGGTACCAATGGGACTACCTCCTCCTGATGGCTTTGGCTTAGGCTGTTAGATCATGTAAGGACATATTTCTGGGACGTTAAGGGAGCTGAAACTAGGAAATATTGAAGAATAGAATGGGTTCCCCACTGAGAACACTGGCCCCTCTATGATAGCTTTTAGGAAGTTATTAAAAAATAAGCTTTTTCAATAACATCACCTGTGCCACTCATTCGCTCTTTCCCCCCCTACTTTAATTTTGTTTTTGCCATTTCAATTATTTATTGTTTTAATTCTGTTGCTTGTGCTGTGACACTGTAACCACTGAGAACTGTGAGATTTTAGCAGCATAGAAACTGAGTGAGTAAGCAAGAAATTACCTCCTACAGAATCTGCTCACTGATCCGTGTTGCTCAGTATTCTCTACAGGGATTGATAGCAATTTTATCTCACTTAGGTAAAAACATTGTAAATCCTACAGTGAGCAGGCAGAGATTAGAACTAGATGATCTCCAAAACCCTTCCAGCTTTGAAATTAATGCATCTCTTGTTCCCAGTCTGATGTCACAGAGATGGAACTTTTGATTTTTATCTTCTAGAAGTAAAGCATGTGCTTTCTTACATGGCTTCTTCCTCCCCCCACCTCCAAATTATGAATTTTATATAGCACTAATAAATACAAAATTGAAGCCAGGGATAATAAATTATCGAAGATAGTTTTGCCGTATTGCTTGGTTTCAATTTTTAAAAATTGGGGTGTTGAAAAAGTGATTACTGCGGCGAATTTATAATAATAAAATAATGAAATTTTCTGGTGAGGATAAAAATATGTCTGATTATCAAAATCACACTATCAAAAGAACTTTCCTACACAACTTGCCACTCAAAACCCCAAAAACCAAAAACATACTGTAACTACCTTTACCACAACTATGGTAATCTCACTTAATCTCCTCTCATTTAGAAAGACTGTAAACCCCCTAACCGAGACCAACTAGCCCAAATCTAAATCTAATCTCAATCTCATTAAGTAGCCTTACATAAACTAATATACTGTAGGTAGTCCTCAATTTACAATCATTCCTTTAGTGCCTGAAGTTGCAACGGCACTGAAAAAACTGATTTATGACCATTGCAGCTTCCCCATGGTCACGTGATTAAAATTTGGACGCTTGGCAACTAGCATGTATTTATGAGGGTTGCAGAGTCCTGTGGTCGTGTGATCATCTTTTGTGATCTTCTGACAAGCAAAGCCAATGGGGAGCCAGATTCACTTAACAACCATGTTTCTAACTTAACAACTGCAGTGATTCATTTAACAATTCTGGCAAGAAAGGTTGTAAAATGAGGCAAAACTCACATTGCATAGCAATGGAAATTTTGGACTCAGTTGTTGTAAATCGAGGACTACCTGTATCTTATCTTTCAACCTTAGATTTCCCTCTTTCTACCCTCCAGAAATATTGTAATAAATTGATAAATTCGGCCTGTTCTTTAAAGAGATCCCTGCGGCAATGTGCATTCTGAGCACTTAGAAGAAAAATATAAGTGCTAACTAAGCATTTAACACTGCATACTTGGAGCTTGGGATCCCCTCTTTTTCCATTGAAGCTTGTCACATTATATACAAGGCCAAACACAAAGCTAATCTCTTGTTAAACTGTGGTATGTGGGCAAAGTCCATATTAAGTGACTTCCAAATAATTAAGCAAATGCAATTAACTCTGGCGCTAATGGGAATGAGAAAGCTCATAAGAAGTAATTAGCTTTTGTAGTTACCAAGCCTTATCCGAACAACAGTATATTACACTTTCCTGTTAATCAAATGAGACATAAACCATGAAAATCACTCTCCCTCGAGACTCAGTGCGCTTTTAACCAGAGACACCTTGGTACATCGATGCTGGATTCAAGAGTTTTTACGCAGGGCAGATTCCAGACAGGGCACATGCTGAGGCTTTAAAGCCCACCGTGGAATAATGTGACAAACCCTGTGTGCATCTGACTTTGATTTTTATACTATAATTGTTTCAGTTCCCAGTTAGTGGACAGAAGGTCAAATAAGTGAAATCTGAATCTATAACGTTCAGGTTAGGTCCAAAATGTAAGGAATAGAATTAATTGGCATCAGGGTTGACAGATGGATCGGATTTAACCAAGAGAAGTGGAAAGAGTAGTTAGGCATTTGTTATCTTTTCAGTGGACACATTGCTAAGATGTGATCGGAGAAGGACTTTAACTTACCAACTATTTGGGAGCTCAGAATTACAATTTCTTGAAAATGCTTCTCCTTGTAAGTTAAAAGCAGTGAGTCTCTATTCTCAGCTCTCACCACCAACACAGTCTAATTATCCCTTTAACACTCTGTCCCAGAATATTCAGTACACTTCTGAAAAAAGTAACAAAAGTGGCAAAAAGAGATAGCAGCATCCAGCTGATTTTTTAAGACTTGGAAGCTAGGACTATTTCAAGCTATTTAGCTCTCATCGGCTGCCATACCCTTACTTGGATTCAAACTTGGGCTGCCTGCATGTTAGGCAGTTGTATTAACCTCTGAGCCACAAGTTCTCCTCCCTTCATCATCTTGAGCCAGGGGAGAGATTAAGTGTTTTTCTATCGAGACACCTGGTCTTCCCCAGCACGTGGAAGGGAGCATACTGCATCCCTTTATATATATATATATATATATATATATATATATATATATATATATATATATATATATATTGTCAAGTACATATTAGATAATATATATAAGTATAAACATGAATTGAATACATAAAATGAATACAATTAAAGGGAATATTAGGACAGGGACGGTAGGCACATGAGATTGAACAGATCTTGGAGGTCTTCTAATCCAACCCCCTACTCAAACAAGAGGCCTTATACCATTCCAGACCACTGGTTGTCCAGTCTCTTCTTAAAAGCTTCCAGTGTAGAGCACCCACAACTTCTGGAAGCAAGTCGTTCCACTGGTTAATTATTCTCACTACTAGGAAATTTCTCCTTATTTCTAGGTTGCTTCTCTCCTTGGTTAGTTTCCATCCATTGTTTCCTGTCTTGCCTTCTGGTGGAAAATAGGTTGACCCCCTCTTCTTTACGGCAGCCCCTCAATTGGAACAAGTATACTTCTGAAGTGTTGCCAAAAATGACATAATTGTGTCCATAGTTACCAGAAGTCATGCCCAACATGATAGCATTATTATCTTTTACATTTACCATTCTATCCTTTATGCCCCCCAGGCAGTGGTGAAATTCAAATTTTTTTACTACCGGTTCTGTGGGTGTGGCTTGGTGGGTGTGGCTTGGTGGGCATGGCAGGGGAAGGATACTGCAAAATCTCCATTCCCACCCCACTCTGGGACTAGCCAGAGGTGGCATTTGCCAGTTCTCTGAACTACTCATAATTTCCGCTACTAGTTCTCCAGAACCTGTCAGAACCTGCTGGATTTCACCCCTGCCTCAAGGTGTGTATTTAAGTAAAGTTTAAGTAAAACGTAAACAGTTTGCATCAAATAAGCTGACTTTGTATAAAATATACAAAAGAATGAAGGCTATTGCTTAACGCATTGTAAGCCGCCCTGAGTCTCCGGAGAAGGGCGGCATATAAATCAAATTTTTTTTTAAAAAAAATTCAGTATCAAATGTACATCTTGCTGCTTAGATTTAAAAACCATTCATTTAACTTGGGACAATTTTTAATGCTTCCTTTCTGATGCATTCAAAACTTAATCCTTAAAAATATTTTATTGAGAAAAACACAACCGGACTTGTTGTTATTACAATCTTATTCCAAGTATGAATGTAACAAGGTTTATTGCACATGTATTGTTGTTTTAGAGAAACAACAATACAGACTTGAACTGAAGAATGTTTTTTGGGAATATGGAGTCAAAGTTAGTTGCTGAATTTGGTAACAGCAGCACTGAGTATGATATAAGGAAACTAAGTGATAAGGGAACTGAACGCTTAGCAAATGGTTTGACACTGAGCAGTGAGGAAAACAAGGGTGTGTGATATTCCTTTATTTAGTGATTTGTTGACAAATGCATAAGGAATACTTGGGGATGGTAAAAGTGTATTGGTTAGGAACATGAATGTCAATGACCTTTTGTATGCAAATGGTTTGCAGTAAATGTTAGATGGGAATGAGGTGCATAAATTGTGTGAAAATTAATATATCAGGTACCAACAACATAAATAAAATGGAGTGAATGAATACAAATTTCATACATATGGGGAAAACTAGAGCACATTGATTCATTTGTATTCCCTGACAGATGAGGCTGTGGATGGAAAAAATGACAAGGGGGTGCAAATGCTGATAAGAAGGTAGTGAATAACAATGAATGAACATTTGTTGAAAGAAGTGAACATGTCTGTGTATTAAAAAGTGCTTTACCCAATTTGTAATATGGAAGTGAAAACTGAGTGTTTCAGAAGATGAATGCATTGGAAATATGTTCCTTCAGAGGTGCATGGCAAAACAGAAATAAGATCAAGAATAAATGAGTGCTTGTGGATCAACAGCGTTGATCAGCTTTTAGAAAAGAGAGAGGTGACAAGAAGAAGAAAAGGCAGTGTATGAATTTATGTGTGGAAAAATGGAAGCAAGGATAAAAAGATGTGGAAATTTATTTATATCCCATCTTTGTTATTTTTACAAATAACATATTTGTACAAATAACAGCGAACATATTCGACACACCTTCCTCCTCCTATTTTCTCCACAACAACAACAATCCAGTGTAAACTAGATTTAGCTTATTTCCTTTACTCTCGTCCTAATTTTCTTTGCTTCTCTATTTCTTATTTCTTTTCTGCACTTTGCATAATGTTGCTTGCTCTAAAAGGGATAAAGGCATATATTTATATGAATATTCGGGTTAATAATTCCACTGCTGACAGGCTGAATGTTATGCCACATACTAGGATTAAGATTGTATCTTTAATTAGCATTGTGGATTTCATAGTTCTTAATTGCAGCTATTAGTCATAAGCAGAGAAATGTTGTCATTTATTTCTACCAGGGGAATAATATTGTTTGGGTTTCTCCATGCCTTCTCTTTGAATGAGAAGCTGTCATTTTTCAGAAAGACCTATCTCCCAAAAGAATATCTGAGTCCTTTAGAAGTCAAATAAAGGGAGTTGTATGTTGATATTGTTAAAAACAAATAACCCTCCCCCAAACCCCAATCACATGTCAATTGCTCGTAGTAGCCAAAGGAAAATCATTTTCAGAAGAAAGTATTATCTAATGAATTGAATTGAGAGGAAATGTTGTTCAAAAAATGTAATAATTAGATTGTCACAATGCAGAATAAATATCTATGGAGATTCTCAGTCATCCAGGTCATTCAGTCCCAAAGAACTAAAAAAACAAAGAAGCTTCTTGGATGAGAAGTGAAATATTTTCAAAGAAAAAAATCAAGAAAGTCCAATTGCCTTTTGGGGGAAAAAAGCATATTTGAGGTAAGGTAAAGGTAAAGGTTCCCCTTGCACATATGTGCTAGTCGTTCCTGACTCTAGGGGGCGGTGCTCATCTCCGTTTCAAAGCCGAAGAGTTAACGCTATCCAAAGATGTCTCCGCGGTCATGTGGTCAGTATGACTAAATGCCAAAGGCGCACGGAACGCTGTTACCTTCCCACCAAAGGTGGTCCCTATTTTTCTACTTGCATTTTTTTACGTGCTTTCAAACTGCTAGGTTGGCAGAAGCTGGGGCAAGTAACGGGACTCACCCCATTACGCGGCACTAGGGATTCAAACTGCTGAACTGCCGACCTTTCGATCGACAAGCTCAGCGTCTTAGCCACTGAACCACCACATCCTATATTTGGGGTTCACACCACAAAATTATCTGCTATTTATCACAATCTATTAACAAAACTAGGTATCTGCAGTACCATCTGCTCATCTGATAGGATCTGGTAGGCCTACTCACTACATGTCACCTTAGTTAGAAAATTCAGCAAACTGAAATATATGTCACCCTCAAGGATCAAGTAGTCCTTCCTTTCTACAAAAGATTACCTCCTGAGGTGTAATCAAGCCCCGCTCCCTTCTGGTTTTTAGGAAGTTGGTAAGACCACCAGTTTCATAGGAATACCTCTAGTTGTTTTTAACTAACTATATGATTTCAATCTGAATGACTTGTTAAGGAATAATTCAGATTGGAGTGATTTATAAATCCTCTGCATAAATAATCCTGAAAATATTTTTGCTGCCAATATTATTCCACAGAGTCTGTATTTCTTTCATCCATTATCTATATTCTCTGTTAGCTGAAAATAACTGTCTTAAGATTAACCTGATGTTTGGTGAAATCAGAAACGGGGTGAACTGTGGCAAAAAGGAGGTTACATATACACTTATTTGTAATCAAGGCAAAGGCAGCAGTACTATGCAGATATTTTGCAGTTGAATGGTCAAACTCTTCCAAGATATGTCTAGTGATTAATAATGTCTGGCCTTCACTAGGATCAGGACCAGTTCAGGACTGGTCCTGGGCATTTTGTTGCCTGAGGCAAAAAACCCCAAGATGGCGACCTTTTCCATTCACTGTAAGAAAGCTTAAAATAGAAAAGCAAAGATAACCCTACCATAGGGCTTGCTTTGGGAATGCAGGGTGGCTGTGTGATACCCAACTCTCTTTCAGCATTTAGTTGCTGACTTTCAGCAAGCAATGACCAATTCTGAGAGGTAGAGCTAGACTTCTTCTAACATTTATTTTGTTTGTTTCATATGGCATTTCAGAATACAGCATTAATCCATACAATTCACAAAGACACCATGTAAAATGTATATCAAAATTTAAAACACCAGAACAGTGAATTATTTAAAAAAATGCACAATACAAATGATGAATAAAATTATGAATAAAATTAAATTATGTATAAGCATCAAGCCTATGGCCGGATATCTAGATTGTTTAGCCATTGGACAACAGTGCCCTCAAGATGATGTAGTTCTTGCAGGGATCCAGGGAACCTTCTGAGGAGGCATTCCATCACAATATGATGCAGTTTGCAGGATGCTCCCACAGTCACAGTTAGTATTATCAACAAGTTCCCATTTGTATTTTCAGTAGTGACACCTGCCTTGGTTGATCTTGATCTGGTTGAACGCTGTCCAATTTTTCTTTGGAAGATTAAAGCTGAAGGAGCATTGTACTAGATCAGACACTAAATTAAACAGATCTGGGTTAAAAATTGCCCATGCCTGGTGCCTCAATATCAAAGTCTTTTTTGACTAATTGCTGTCTAAGTTTGCATGGTGTGTTCCAAGATTTGAGTCTGAGTATTTGATCGTTCTTGTGTATAGATAATAATCGGTTTGCCACACATTTCTGCCACTCCCTCTTTAAGGTGTGGGAATGGTATGTTAGATAGTACCAGTAGCCATTTGGAAGATGTTGATTTAATAGTTCCTGATATTAGCCTCATAGTATGATGAAGCTGGGTGTCCACTGCTTTTGTATGAACAATACAGGATCGCAATACTCAGCTGTTGAATATACCACAGCATTCTTCTAATTATTCAGCAAGAGTAGAATTGCACAAAACCTCTCCAGTATGTTACTCTTTAAAAAGATATTTTACAGATGTCAGTAGGTGCCCTATACTGCCAGGTTTTCTCTAGTTCAGGTGAGCTGTGCTGAGAACTTGCAAAACTAGTTTGGCTGAACAGGAAAATATCTGTTTATCTAGAACATGTATTCTTTCAAGGCAGCCTTACTCTACTTAAGATTAGACCTTTCCATTCTCCACTACTTTCTTTTCCGTTGGCTCCATCGGGTATGATTCCTTGGGTGGCTTTTCTTGGTGCAGTTCAAAAGACTGAGGCAGAATGTCGACCTGACATTCTGTTCTGACTGGCAGGTGAAACCGGCATTTGTAACTGATTTAGACATCTGTAATGGAATGCCTAACAGACCTTGGAAACAGAGAGAAGGCAGCAAGACAATTAAGGGAGGAAACAGGACTGTTACAGAAGAGACTTTAGAGACCAGGGGGAAGGGGAAGCATAACAAAAAAGGCTCAGAGTAACTGTGGGTTAATTACATTATGCAGAAAAAATACTTAGGGAGGCTTTCAAGATCTTATTACGTTATCCTACTTGCAATAAAAATACTTCCAGACTTCAAAGTGGTTCTCACTTTAAGTTTGCTAGCCTCACAGGACTTGATATTAATCTGCCTCCGCCATATTTTCAGGCAATGTTAGACATCCCACTACAATTTTCTATTAGGTAACATTTGATGGGTGAAATACAAAATTAGATGACTAAACTACCACTTGGGCCTCAAGTTGTCAGTGCTCTTTTAACTACAGTAGTGGTGTCCCTAGTAGCATTTGACATTAGAAAATTGCATTTAATTTAAGAGCAATGAAACAACATTTTAACTCACCCCATTAAATGAAAAAGCGAGTGAGAGAGGAACAAAGCTGTAGCATCAAGTCTTATCCTTATCAAAGGATTCTGAAAATGTCATTTCACTTCCTCTTCTCTAGCATGCACTTATATACATTTCAATAAAACAGAAGCCATTTAAAAGATACGCTTCTTAACCAAATCCTTACTAAATATAAACAAATGATTAAACCAGAAAGATCCAGATGTGCATGATATCAATTGCTGGATTATTATTATTTTCCTGAAATGGAAACTGTGTACTTTTAAAATAAGCCACATAGTTAAAAAAAACAAAAAAAAAACTGAACTAATGTCCAACCAATTGAAAGAAATTATCCAAAGGATGAAACCAGTCACTAGTTGATACGGGGTGTTACTTTACAGCAGGCTTGGATTAACTTCAATGTTTTGTGCCCTATTTTAAAAGAGTAAGGTAAAGGTTCCCCTCACACATATGTGCTAGTCGTTCCCAACTCTAGGGGGCGGTGCTCATCTCAATTTCAAAGCCGAAGAGCCAATACTGTCCAAAGACGTCTCCGTGGTCATGTGGCCAGCATGACTAAATGCCAAAGGTGCACGGAACACTGTTACCTTCCCAACAAAGGTGGACCCTATTTTTCTACTTGCATTTTTTATATGCTTTCGAACTGCTAGGTTCGCAGAAGCTGGGACAAGTAACAGGCGCTCACCCCGTTATGTGGCACTAGGGATTCAAACAGCTGAACTGATGACTTTTCAATCAACAAGCTTCAATCAACAAGCTTTCAATCAACTACCACGTCCCTTTTTTTAAAAGAGTAAACATCACCAAATAAAAGGGAGATTTGGATAGACTGTTCTATGAAACCCAAGTGTAACTTGACTGATTAGCCATATGTAGTTGAAATATTTTCCTTGTATAATCCCATTGCGAATTTTTATTCATTCATTCAAAGATACAATCTTCTTTTGAACAAAATCCCCAGTAATCTCTCAGAATCTTACCAGAAATAATAAATGGAGGTTATACTGATAAAGCAATCATAATTGTAAATTGTGCAGGACCAAGAATAAAGAAGGATAATAGTTTAACACATTCTATTTCCCCGAGGAGACAAAGAATAACTTCTGGTGAGAATCCAAGAAACACAAGTTAATTCTATCCTTGAACTGCTGCAGAAGGAAGGGAAGCTGGAAAAACATTAGTTGATGGCATATTATATGTGGTATGGGGAGTTTTATATTTAAAATCCCTGTGTACTATTAACTGTTCAAAAGGAAGGTGTTCTGTCATAAGCTTCCTAAATACATTTTAATGGTTAAAGTATAATTAATCTGTATTAAGTGTTCCTATGCCTATGCATTTTTATTTAAGAAATACCACTGAATCTGTAAAAGGTAAATCTGAACAACTATACACTTGTGGCTATTATGCCAGATTTCTAATGAACTGCAATCCATTTTCTGCCATCTAATATACTTAAGAGTCATCCACAAATTTTCTTTGCTGTAGCTCTGAGATTGCCTCTTTATGGATCACTGAAGATGTGCCCTCATTGGGTACATGCTTACCACTAGCAGGCTAAGGCCAGATCAGAGAAATCCAACACAAAACAGTGTTTTCCAGTAAAAAAAAATGGGACCAGCCTTCCTCTGGAACATTTTGATTTGTGTTTCCTATGGCAGTGAGGTGGAGTGATCCTCTGTGTCTTTTCCAGTAAGCATGGAGATAAGAGCAGAGATCACCAGGGTGGGAGGTAGCTAGGAATCCATGCTTGCTTTTTGGGGTGGGGATGGGATCAAGAAAGGTAGCAGAGAAATCAATGTCCCCTTCCCAGATTCTGATTTCCTTATCAGTAGCAGCAGAAACTACAGCCCCTCACCTCATCTGGACCACTTTGCTGGTCTTTCTTTTTTTCAAGGTGCAGCAAAAAGGCTCCTGTGGGAGGCAGCAGCTTTCCACTTCCCTCCCATCACAAAGACAAGAAAAAACACACTGCTGGACCCCATAGTATGAAAACCTATAGATCTCGATAAAGTATCCCAGAGCTCATAAGATTGTCCAGTACCCTCTCTGAGATCTGAGGTTATGCTCCTATCCCAAATAGGAAATCCAATATCCGGAATGATTTCACACAGCAGATGTACTTCTTTTTTTTAAATGGGTTTATAGTCCAAGATAAAGTTCTGGACAGTGGTGGGATTCAAATAATTTAACAACCGGTTCTCTGCCCTAATGACTGGCTGGATGGGCATGGCCAGGGGGTGTGACAGGCAGCACTCTGTCTCCTACACCCCCCTGGGAGCAAAAATGGGCTGTGGGGGCACACACACACACACACAATGCCTAATATGCATCCCTGCAGCTTTCTGGGAGTGAAAACAGGGCGCCAGGGGGCACGTTGCCCCCCCCCTGCACCTGATTTTGGGCCTAGTAGGCCTCCCTGCAGCCTCCTAGGAGCAAAAAATGGGCCGCGGAGAGGGTGCACCACACATCCCGCACCCTGTTTTGGGCGTAGGAGGCCTCCCTGCACTTACCTGGGAGCCAAAATGGGGTACGTGGGGACTCCTGGAAGGGGCGGGGAAGGGAGGGGAGGGGCCACCCATCAATTTAACTATCGTTTTGCCCGAACCAGCCCGAACCGGCTGAATCCCACCACTGTTTCTGGACCTTTTGACATGAGTAAAGTGTTCCTTTTTTGTTCCCATGGAAAACAAAAAACTCAAGATTCCTTCTAGTTAGTTGTATGAGAGTTGAGATTGTTGGCCTACAAAGATACAGGCAGTCCTTGACTTACAACCACAACTGAATCCAAAATTTCTGTTGCTAAAGCGAGACATTTGATAATGTGAGTTTTGGCTCATTTTGGCTCATTTTGGCCCATTTGTTGCTTCAGTTGTCAAATTAATAACACGGTTGTTAAACGAATCTGGATTCCCCATTGAATTTGCTTGTCAGAAAGGTCATAAGAGATGATCCCTTGATCCTGGGAAACAGCAGCCATCATAAATACATGCCAATTGCCAAGCATCCAAATTTTGAACACATGACCACAGGGATGCTGCAACAATCGTTAAGTGTGGGAAAATGGTCATAAGTCATTTTTTTCAGTGCTGCTGTAACTTTGTACGGTCACTAGATGAATTGTTGTAAATTGAGGACTACCTGTATACTCCAATAGAGAAGGAGAAGAAGAGGTACATCAGCCTGGGCTCACTCAAGACTTTGTCAAAACCAATCAAACCATGTTATAGCATATCATTCTGTGAGAACCCAACCAGTCTACATTTTATATCTAACTAGGAAGTTACAACCTGATGGTACCACAAAGAGATGTGATGCTGGATTAGGGAGGCTGACATTTGCTCAAGACTATATTTATTTATTGTATTTATTTATTGGTTCGATTTATATGCCGCCCTTCTCCGGAGACTCAGGGCGGCTTACAATGCGTTAAGCAATAGCCTTCATACTTTTGTATATACCTGCTTAGTAGGGCTTTCGGCCCCCCGTAAGCGGTGTTCTTTTTATACAATTTATTTATTTTATTTATTTTTATTTTATTAAATTTGTATACCGCCCTACTCCCGAAGGACTCAGGGCGGTGAACAGCCATAAAATAAAACATATAAATACAAAATTTAAAATAGAGATAAAACAAATTAAATAAATTTGGCTGAACCATATTTAAAACCCCAATAATTTAAAACCAAATTTAAAATTCCCATTTAAAAGAGGAGAAATTTAGGTCAGGCCGGCTTGCTGGAATAGGAACGTCTTAAGCGTGCGACGGAAGGTACGCAGATCCGGAATCCTCCGTATCTCGGGGGGGAGCTCGTCCCAGATAGTAGGTGCCCCCACAGACAAGGCTCTCCCCCTGGGGGCCGCCAGTCGACATTGTTTGGCCGACGGCACCCGTAGGAGCCCCTCTCTATGGAGCGTACTGGTCGGTGGGAGGCTATTGGTGGTAGCAGGCGGTCCCGTAAATAACCAGGTCCTAAGCCATGGAGCGCTCTAAAGGTGATAACCAGAACCTTGAAGCGCACTCGGAAGACCACCGGGAGCCAGTGCAGCTCGCGCAGGAGAGGCGTTACATGGGAGCGCCACGTCGCTCCCATCACCACCTGCGCGGCCGCACTCTGCGCCAGTTGGAGCCTCCGAGTGCTCCTCAAGGGGAGCCCCATGTAGAGAGCGTTACAATAGTCCAGACGGGAGGTGACGAAGGCATGAGTGACCGTGCGTAACGAGTCCCGATCCAGAAAGGGACGCAACTGGCGGATCAGGCGAACCTGATGAAAAATCCTCCCGGTCACGGCCGTCAAGTGCTCTTCTAAAGACAGCCGTGAATCCAGGAGGACACCCAAGTTGCGAGCCCTCTCCGTGCGGGCCAATGCTTCGCCCCCAATAGTCAGCGATGGCACCAGCTGACTATATCGGGACGTCGGAAACCACAGCCACTCGGTCTTGGATGGGTTGAGTCTGAGCCTGTTTCTCCCCATCCAGATCCGAACGGCCTCCAGGCACCGGGACATCACTTCAAGGGCATCGTTGGGGTGGTCTGGGGTGGAGATGTACAGCTGGGTGTCGTCAGCGTACTGATGGTACTCCACCCCGAAACCACGGATGATCTCGCCCAACGGCTTCACATAAATGTTGAACAAAAGGGGCGAGAGGACCGATCCTTGTGGCACCCCACATATAAGGGGCCTCGGGGTCGACCTCTGCCCCCCTGTCAACACAGACTGCGACCGGTCGGAGAGAAAGGAGGAGAACCACCGTAATACGGTGCCTCCCACCCCCAACCCTTCCAACCAGTGCAGCATGATACCATGGTCGATGGTATCAAAAGCCGCTGAGAGATCTAATAGGACCAGGATAGAGGAACAACCTCTATCCCGAGCCCTCCAGAGATCATCCACCAACGCGACCAATGCCGTTTCCGTGCTGTACCCAGGCCTGAAGCCCGACTGGAACGGATCTAGATACGTCGTTTCATCCAGGTACCGGGGAAACTGTCGTGCCACCACACTCTCAACAACCTTCGCAACAAAGCGAAGGTTGGAGACTGGATGATAATTAGCCAATATTGCCGGTTCCAGGGAAGGCTTCTTGAGGAGAGGTCTCACCACCGCCTCTTTCAAGGCAGCGGGAAAGACACCCTCACTCAATGAAGCATTTATAATCCCCTGGAGCCAGCCTCGAGTCACCTCCCGGGAAGCCAGCATTAACCAGGAGGGGCACGGGTCCAACAAACATGTGGTCGCATTCAGTCTACCCAGAATCCTGTCCACGTCCTCAGGGGTCACAGAGTCAAACTCATCCCAGATAACATTCTCAGGACCTGCCTCCGTCATCCCCACTGGATCTACCCAGTCGGAGTCCAGATCTTCCGGAATCTGAGTGATTTTGTCATACAGATACTGAACAAAGTCCTCGGCTCTTCCCTCCAAGGGGTCCTCCCTCGCTTCCTGGTGGAGCAGGGAGCGGGTCACCCTAAACAGGGCGGCCGGGCGGTTATCTGATGACGCAATAAGAGCAGCAAGATGAGTACATTTCGCTGCTTTTATCGCCACTAGGTAATTCTTAATATGAGATCTTACCAGTGTCCGGTCAGCTTCAGTGCGACTGGCCCTCCAACTACTCTCTAGGCGTCTTTTCCGGCGCTTCATCTCCCTCAGCTCCTCAGTGAACCAAGGAGCCAGGTGAGATCAGCGCCGGGTCAGAGGCCGCAAAGGCACGACTCGATCCAGAGCTCCAGCGGCCGCCCTATCCCAGGCGGCCACTAAGTCTCCAGTCGAGGCGTGAGCCAGGACCTCAGGCATTGGCCCAAGCTCCGTCTGGAACCTATCAGGTTCCATCAGGCGCCTGGGGTGGTACCATCTTATCAATGTCAGTTTATTGCCCCCACAATCTGGGTCCTCATTTTACCTACCTCGGAAGGATGGAAGGCTGAGTCAACCTTGAGCCTGGTGAGATTTGAACTTGCAGTAATTGCAGGCAACTGGCAGCTAAGTGCTACTTAACAGCACTTTAGTCCACTGCGCCACCAAGGTTTCCTATATTGCCAACTTCTGTATACTCTACCTGAGCATTTGTCAGATGGCAACCCTGTGCTTCACTGGCAGATTAGCAAATAATATGCCCTTTAGAAATAGGGTAGTTTTCTCCTGGAAGTGTCAGAAAAAGGGTGAAAATCCTCTCCCTAGGGGGGGAAAAAACCAACCTCCACCTTGAACAATAGAGAAAGCTGAACTGCTGCCAGCAACTCCTAGAGAGTACCTCCCTTGTTGCCTCAGTGACCTTTCCTTAGGTTGGGAAAATAAAATGTCTGTCAGATTTTGGGTCCAATTCCTAGTAGATAAGTAAATAAAAGAAAAGGGTCAATTTCCTCTCTTTATGAGCAGGAGTACTGTCTGGCTCCGAAACATCTGGGTGTTCTTATGGCTCAAGGAAGTGCCTAATCCAGTCCAGAAAGTGGTTTCTGTTTGAAAACATGGGCCCTCTGGCTGCCCACCAGCACCTTCTTCATCTCGATCACAAGGCTCAGCCTCCTCCCAGATGTTACCAATTAGCTGGGGAAGCTGGGGGTCTGTCCAGGGGGCAAGGGGGAAGAAATAAGTGGAATTATGACTTTAAAGCTTGTGGCAGGAGAAACAGCAAACATGGAGGTCTAAAGCTGCACCAAGTCTTGCCTCTGTGATTTATAAGGAGCACAAATGCACCTTGGCAAAAATGTAAGTTTTACTTAGCAGCTGGGTGTCTGGGTGGGCCAGAATACATTACTGCAGATAGATAGTTCCACACCAAGGTGTGCATATCAGAGCAATGATGTATCAAATCTAGTTGCATGCTTGCAATGCATGTCCAAATCCAGTTGAGCTGGATAGGTGAATCCTTTTTACACACATGTGCGTGCACGCACACACACACACACACACAATGTACCAAAAATGATGAGTACCAAACAATTTTTTCCCATAAAGAATAATGTGATGAGTCACAAGGCAGCCAACACTGACAGGTTCTATCTCGCTTATGCATTGCGTACCAAAAAAACTTTTCACATCAAAATGTGTTGAGTACCAAATTCGATGAGTTTCAAAGCAGATGAGTACCAAGGTACCGCTGTAAATTTCTTCCTTGAGTAAAAGTAGTTATTTTAATGGTAAAGATTCCTTGTCCTCTGTTTTTTTAAAAATTTGGCTCTAGCCCAGTGATGGCTAACCTTTTTGCTGTTGTGTGCCAAAAACAGGGAGGGGGGAGTCATGTGTGTGCGTGCCCACACCCATAATTGAATGCCCCCCCGTTCCCCCCACTTTTGGCACGCAACGGCAAAAAGGTTACCGGTAGGCCTGTTTTTCGCCCTCCCCAGGCTCCAGAGGCTTTCTTGGAGCCTGGGGAGGGTGAAAATGGCCCTCCCCACCCCCCCAGAGGCCCTTTGGAGGCCGGAAATGGCCCATTTCCTGACTTCCGGTGGGCCCGGAAGGCCCAAAAATCAGCTGACCAGCTCACACATGCTTGCTGGAGCTGAGCTAGGGCAACGCTCGTGTGCCTACAGAAATGGCTCTGTGTGCCACCTATGGCACGCATGCCATAGGTTCGCCATCACGGCTCTAGCTCATACCCCTGAGACTTCCTAGTGGTCTCCCATCCGTGTATTTATTAGACCCAGCCTGCTTAACTTTTTGAGATCAGTCGAAGTCAGCTAGACATTAATTGTTGCCCTGAAGTCCAAAATCACTTTCCATTTAATTCCTTTATTATGGGAGAATTACATTTTATCACAATATAAAGCCATTCCTGAACCATTTTTCCCCCACATGTTTTAAATATGACTTGCTTGTTCTACATTTCTATTGTGCTGTACTATTATATCAATCAAGTATAAGGGCTCTCCTGAGCTGCTATAAGAAAATATATTATAGAAAACTCTAATAAATCTCCCTCTCTCCACTGTAGGAATAACCTGGACCAATATTTTAGGTCTCCATTACCTGGAAACAGAATATGTAACAAAACCTTCATTGTAACTCTATTAGGCAGATTTGCTTATTCTTTCATTCATCCCACCTCCGCATTATAGTTCACTATTGTTACCCTCTGCATGTTATTTTCTGAACAATAATATGATAGTTTAGGTTAGAAACTGACCGAAAGTCTCCAGTAACTCCTTTTGAGTTAGGTGTGAATTAGCAAAAGTAAGATACTTTAGTACATAAAATATGTTTTCTAGAACATACAGTAAACTGTCACCAAATTCTGCTCTTCCGGATCCCAAAGTCAACCCTTACTTATTTATAAAATTCATTATGTGGCTTTGGCCAAATTAATAGGACTAAGATATGGCACTAAATACCCATTGCCATAGTTTTTTTCCCTTATCCTTTTAAAATAAGAATCATGGCTGACCAGTGCAGTCAAGACTAGGTCCACTGTTCATTGGTTTAAAATTTCTCCTGGTCTGGAATTCCAATGATTCAACTACTCCCAAAAAATTGGTGCTGGACTTCATTCTTTTCCTTGGCCTGACACCAGGGATGAGAAAATTAGGAAAGGCCTGTAGTGGGTCAGGATGTTTCCATATCACTATCTTCTTCACTCAAAAGGAGCTTGATGGTTTTCTCCTTTTAGCAAATTGGGAAATACAAGGTTATTTTAAGACCAGCATTTTCTTCATCACTTAAAAGGTCTAGTAAAGTAGGTTACCAGAGTACAATCCCCCAAAATACAAACTAACTTTAAATATGATTTCTTTGAAATAATATTTAAACTTTATTAACAACACACAATGGAAGGGAGGGAGGAATCATCCTAACACAACTCTGACTGCATCTAGAAGTGTAGGTTAGATTATGTTCCTTCTAGGCTCTGGGAGATTTCACCCCACAGCCTGAAGAAAGCTTTAACTTTTTTCCTCTGCAAGCTGTTACTCCATGCTGGGAGATGTCAAAGAACAAAAGCTTTCCTAGGTCACAACATTTTTAAATTCAAGGGGAGGAGAGTTTTGCTTGCTAAGGAACTTTAGACAAGTAGTCCTCCTTGTAGACAAGAGGTTTGGGAGATGAGTATAAAGAAGATGTGTGCATGTTCTAATTTAACAGAAATTTCTAGAAACTTGCATTGCTAAGGGTATCTGTTAAAGGTATGCATAACTGCACTAAACCAGGGGTAAAATCCAGCAGGTTCTGACAGGTTCTGGAGAACCAGTAGTGGAAATTTTGAGTAGTTCGGAGAACCGGCAAATACCACCTCTGGCTGGCCCCAGAGTGGGGTGGGAATGGAGATTTTGCAATATCCTTCCCCCAGGAGTGGGGAGAGAATGGGGATTTTGCAGTATTCTTACCCTGGAGTGGGGTGGGAATGAGATTTTGCAGTATCCTTCCCCTGCCACACCCACTAAGCCACACCCACAGAACTGGTAGTAAAAAAATTTGGATTTCACCACTGCATTAAATTGTCTCCTGACCTCAGCAATGAAAATATTGAATACTATTCCCCAAACTAGCACCCAGATATCTAACTACAGGTCCCATGATCCTTCTTAAGCTTTCTGCAAAATTCTTCAGGGAGTTCTGGTCAGTGTCTTTACTCAGTGGCAGTGGCAAGACTGTGGCCAAACTTAAACAAATCTGTTCCCTTCATCAGATACTAAATGCAAAATACTGCAAGACAAACATCTGTCCCAATCGTAGTGTCTGTTTATAAAAAGAGGAAAATGTATTATCTTGATGGACTTTGCCCAACAAGTTTTCTTTTTGACCTGGAAAATTTACAATCGTCTTTTATGTATTTGCCTTTTATAATGGCTAAAATGAAAAAGAGATTAGCAGCAATAAATTGTGTTTAGATCAGGAGATTCAGTTGTAGGTCAGGATTTCCTTTTGGTCCATCCCAAGGGGGGCGGGGGGGAGGAATAAAAAATTGTATGTTTATAGTTCTGAAATGTCATTTTGTCCCAAGGAATTTGTGATGGGTAAAGAATTGATTATCAATAGGGTTTTCCCCTTTTTGCTTTTAACTTAGAATTTATAGAGTAGAGAATTTATACTAAACTATGTACACCTAACTGTCAGATGGAACTGCTGTGATTCAGTCTAAGTAGAAGAGAAAGAGTGCCTCAAGGAAGTACGTTGTATTTTTAATCACTTTGTATAATGATATATCGCTTTTACTTTAGTATCAAAGATAGCCTGGACAAAAATTTACCTATAATAAAAGGTTTCATTCTTTCCAAAGAAATGAAAGGTTTGAATTGTAGAGGCCAATAGATATTTGTTATAGAAATGTTGGTCATAGTGTTTAGTAATTGATTGCTTTGCCTGATATAGAACTGTGCAAATGCAAAATTCATACAGAAAGGCCTGGTTTTTATTACAATGTGCTAGTTTTCCACTGGTGGTTATTCAGAAGTGGGTTTTTTTTCTGTGACACACATTCATTGAAGCACTCTTCTCAAATAAGAGTGGTACCAAATAAGAATGTCCTATAGAGCCTTTGAAAATCCATCTCTTTCCTCACATCATCTCTGTTTGTATTGTTCAAGTTGGATCTGTAAGTAGCTGAGAAATTTTTCTTGTTTTAACACTGATTTTTTTAAAAAAAAAATTACAATGTATGCTTGTTTTAGTTTTGAGATTGTGCTGTATATTTCAGAAATCTGTGTATCTTAAAATGAAATGTTAATTGTCCAATAAATTATTTAGATTCATAAAAAGAAACACTAAAGTAAACCATTTTACAAAAAAGCAGCTATAATGTGTTGAAAAGCATAGATTGAAAGCAGAGACTATCTGGCTTGGAAAGAGATCTATTAGGATTTTATGCATGCTTACCTAAGGCTGACTGACTTCAGCAGGGCTTCTTGCAATGAGTGTGTATAAGATTATAGCCTCAAACTGCAATGTCAATCTTTTTTTTCCCCCCTGAACTGACGCAATCCAGAATTTCCTGACAGGGATATGTAAATACAGTTTTGCAATAAGGACAAAAAAAAACCCATTTTGAAATAAAAAGCAGTTTGATATATAGCTGTAAACCTATTGCTTAATGAAGGATTTTTTTGGATCTGGTAGCCTGGGAATAAGCCAGCTGTTTCTGAAGGAAGTTTATTACAGAAGATTGATGAAGGGCCCTTAGCCGAAACAAATCGCTTGACTGTTTATTGAAGCATCCAGCCAGAGAGAACAAAAACCAGTTCTTGCGGAAAACTGTAGTAAAAGATGTACAGTATCTGTAGGACTGAGTGACTTTTATACCCGGTTAGATTTTCCCTTCCCCACAAGCTCCGTTCCATTCTGGACAGAAGCTATACTAACTCCTTACCAAAATATATGAAGCTAAGAAAGCTGGCTGCAAAATAATAAACCAGAACGCCTTCCTACTTAAACAAATATGCCTTTGTAGCTGCAGGCAATTATTAGTAAAAGTTGGCTGTGTAATGAAAATGGCTCATAAGCACCTGATGGGAATCCTGCGGACCACCGTGAAGGAAGACGACCAAATGAAACATTGTTCAGCACTTTTTCAAGCGTTTTCTCAAAGCATTTCTTCCTCCTGCTGTCCTCTAGGTGTGTCTGAGCTACAACATCTGTCTTGCTAGCTGGGAATTGCAAAAGCTATAGTCTCACTATCTGAATGGTGCCAAAATGGTGAAAGATGGTTCACTCCTTTTGAAGGTCTCCTCTGAAATAATAGTTTACACCAGAATTCTGCAAACGGTTATGACCACAAATAGAAGTACTAGATATCAGCTGCAAAATTCTGGAAGATCATTAGGTAGCATCTAATGGTCCTCCAGATTTTTTAAGTTAGCTTAAAATAGAAAAAGAAACATCAAATTCAAATGTCATATGTGGAAAAGGTAGTGCTGAATAATCAAAAAGATACTGGAAGTGATTTTTTGCTTTTATACAGCAAATTCTCTTCTAGAACAAACATGGAATGGAATGGAATGAAATGGAATGGAATGGAATCAGTGGTGGGTTGCCCCCGGTTCGCACCGGTTCTATAGAACCGGTAGTAAAACCGGCGGGAGGCTCCGCCCACTGACCCCAACGTCATCAAAATGCTTCTGCGCATGCGCAGAAGAGCGTGCGTGCAAGAGAAGTGAGCGCGTGCATGTGGGCCCGCTACAAACCAATAGTAAAAGTAAGTAGAACCCACCCCTGAATGGAATAGAAATGAATAGAAATGAATAGAAATGAATAGAATAGAATAGAATAGAATAGAATAGAATAGAATAGAATAGAACAGAGTAGAACAGAATAGAACAGAACAGAATAGAATAGAATAGAATAGAATAGAACAGAACAGAACAGAACAGAACAGAACAGAACAGAACAGAACAGAATAGAATAGAATAGAATAGAATAGAATAGAATTCTTTATTAGCCAAGTGTGATTGGACAAACAAGGAATTTGTCTTGGTGCATACGCTCTCAGTGTACATAAAAGAAAAAATACATTCGTCAAGAATCATAAGGTACAGCACTTAATGATAGTCATAGGGAAACAGTCAATATAAATCTTAAGGATACCAGCAACAAGATTACAGTCATATAGTACTGGAAGTGATTTTTTGCTTTTATACAGCAAATTCTCTTCTAGAACAAACATTCACAAAACAAGTGTTGTAAAATGTAATAAAGCCAGCGCTGCCTTATTGACCAATTTAAACGTAGAGCAGTTCTCAGAATATCTTAATGTAGAAAGAATAGAATGAATGAAAAAAAAAAGTAGCTTTGGTACTAGAAATCTCAGCCTCGATGCTCTTAAGAGCACATATAGTTTAGCATCATCTTAAAATGAGCCAGCAGACCTTGGTAGCTAGGAGAAAGAACGAAGCATGATGGAATGCTACACAGTGGATAGTGGTAAGTCACATGTTGGCAAGACCAGGATCTTCTGCTTTCCCTTCAACTTTAAGGAACATTTGTTATTCTTAAATTACATGCTATGTTAGGTCTTTAAGTTGCTTTTTTATTTCTTTGTTTCCTTATCTCAAAATGGTGCGAAGCTGCAGTCGATATGATACTGGAAATTGTGATCCAAGAAGGCTCTCGAGAGGTTTGCCAACCTCTGCCTTAGAATGTTACACATTAAAGTTTAATTTAAATGTCTTTCAGGAAAAGACAAGTAGCAAGTGAAGCCTAATAGTAGCAGTGCTAGGTTAGCTTTATTATAATTGAAATTCAGGCACCAGAATCTCTTTTATTGCATTGTAGTGGAAAAGGAGTTGCCTGCCTGTAAAATGAAAAGCTTTAAAACAAAAGATAAATCTAAATGCCTTCCTGGTTCCTGGTTCAACTAGTTACAACTTCTCTAGTAATTATTTCTTCCAACTACCTCTACTTGGATTTTTTCTTCTTATTCCTGGTCATACCTCACTATTAATTTTAATTCAGGAATCAGGAATTGTTTTTATATTTCCCAGAATTCCTAATGGGTAAAACTGGTTCCAATCTGCCATTTTACACAATGAGCTGCCACGGTGACTTCTTGCAAGCAGATCCATTTGATTCAAGCAAAACGTGATTGTCACACTGTATGGAATTAATGTCTCCACAAGCAATAATATGCAATTTCCCTTCACTGTAAGATTTATTGCTAGGGCTCCACTGGAGCAAGAGAAAATAGATTTTGCAACTCAACAGTAAATGAAATATATTAGGGGCAATAGGATTCCATTAAAGAAATTGTTTTAGTATAATGGGACATGTTTATTCATTTCTGTTCTAACTTGCAACATATCTGTGATGAAATCTATACAGAATCTGGAGGTCAAAGTCACTAACACCACAGGAATTACATTTGTTTCTCTTTACAACACTTGTAAAGTGCTTGCTGGATCTATGAAACAAAATGCTACTCTATATCTTTGAAATAAAATTGAATCAATAAGGAAAAACAAGTAAAAAAAAAAAGGAGTGGCAAGGTACCAAGCCAGGTGAAACTGACAATTTAGGGAAAAAAATTGCTACCCATCTCTTTTAAAACATAGTATAGATATAAAAACCATAAAACTAAAAGCTTTATTTAAGATATTCATCTCGTTATTGCACATTGGCATCAGAAATTTCAGCTGGCTAAGGTATCATTCTGTTGTTTCCTGGGAACTTTCTGGGAACTTTAGCTCTGCAGAGTGAGATCACACAATGTTTTCCCCACATCGTTATAAAACTATAGTTCTATCAAGAAATGAGAATTAAATTAAACCTAATCAGTTCAATATGACCCGAGAAGTCAATCAGACCCATAGCCCAGTATTTTAGATTAGCCTGTAATTCTGTGTAAACCAGGAGGGGGAAATGATTTAGGGTAACATTCAGAGATAAAATTGCCATGAATTTTGATTTTAAAAAATAATGTGGTACCGGCTATGTCTATCAACATGTATTGCCTTTGTTTGATCAGAAAAGTTGCCATGAAATAACTGACAGTCTGAACAGTTTTGTTCAGATCAGAGAAAGTATGGTACTAATTTGGGACAAGCTGCTTTGCTCACTAGTGGTAATTATTAAGGTCTTCTACAAGAAGCAAGAAAAATGATTCACACTATATCATATGCAGGATAATTCCATGTATATCCAGTGAGTAAGGAATTTCACTGACTTGAGTGGGCCTTAATTAGGGTTATGGGTTTATGGAAAGAAGTGAATTCAACACATACCATTTATATTCTGAAGTCAGGCAGTTTAAATTAGCCTCCAGTTAGACAAAAGGGTGAGGTCTTTTCTATTACACTTTACATATGATTTTAGCTTCACTTCATCCCATGCATTATTATTTGAGCCCACATTTCTTTCCATAAGGCAGTTCAAACATTTTGTTCATGGTAATGAACAAAACAAGGGACAATAACACATATTATTAGCATTCAAACAAATGAGGAGATTGCATATGTGGCATTCTAAACCAGCCTTCCCCAGCTTAGTATTGTCCAGAAGGGTTGAGACTTACAACTCCCAGCATTCCTAACTACTTTTATTGAGATTTAACACCTCCCCAAATTCCAGGCCATCATTCTGAGAATTAGAATTTCAGCTCATATAGAGGGCATAAGACTGTCTTACTTCTTTGCCACGGGTGAATGCTATGACCACCCAAACTCTTGCTGATAAGAATTTATCCCATTCTTCTCATGCATACCTTTTAATGTATACATCTGCTTTTCTGTATATATGTGCCTGAGCAGATTTATGTCAAGAATTCAATTCTCTTCTCTTACTTTGCCCAGCCCAAATCCAAAGGAACGGCAGGCAGTGTCAGTATGTAGCGTGACCCACAGCTGTAGTTTTGTTACTGTCTCCCGGCCTACTTCTGCTATCTGAAGCCACTGACTGGTACCAAGCTTCACTACATAAACAATCAGGGCCTGTGGAAAAGATGATGGGGGTGAGGTTAAATACCTCTTTCCCTTTACAAGACCACCTACAAAACATTGCAAAGGCTCCTTAACAAAAAAGAACGAAAGAAAAAAAAAAGAAAAAAAATTGGCCACCATTTTCAGCATTGGCAAAAACATAAACAAATTAAGTGTGCTGTTAAAAAGAACATCTGGGAAGAGGTCAGAGCTGGCCAGCTGTTTTCACAAGTCACTTTTGGAGCAGGCAAGAGTCTCTTTGCTGAACTTCCTGCCTCTTTGGTCTTTTCGGCCTTGATTAGATTTCTGAAGGGCTGATACAAACATGATTAACTGGTTTTAAAGCATTAGGAAATTGAATTTGAAAATTCAGAAAACCACAACCATAAGAGCTAAATATTTACAGGACTTAAGAATGTAGTCAGGAGCCAGTACTGATAACACTGAAGAAACTTATACTTGATTCAAAAGAGAAAACCATGTTTAAAAAAACATGTTAAAAAGAAGAGCCTTTTTGAATGAATCACAGTGCCAGTGCTTAGGAAGCCCTAAATCACACGAAATAACAGCTCTTACCACTTAGTGAATCATTTATGTACAACTTTTCATGATGAGGATAGGGCAATTTTAACCAGAATATGTCCAAATGTCCAAAGGAAAAACAGTTTCTACAGGTAGGATAAAAATTATCTGAACTAAACTAGTATAGTCTAAAGATGATTGAAACGTGGTTAGATGGGGTTAGATGAAGCCCTCCATGATAAAAAAAAAAAAATTGCAACAAAATCTCTGAAGAACTCTGACTATATTAACAGCTTAGTTGTAGCAGGAAGTTTTATTCAGTTTTGTTTGTTTGTTTGTCTTGCTTTCGTTCAAGTCAGTGTTGATTTCTGACCAACTGCCTGGACAAGTCCCTGCAGTTTTCTTGGCATGGTTTGCCATTGCTTCCTTCCTAGGGCTGAGAAAGAGTAACTAGCCCTAAATCACCCAGCTGGCTTTGTGCCCATGAATTCAATCTTCCACTTTCTAGTCTGGTGCCTTAACCACAACAACAAACTGGTTCTCTTTTATTCAGTAGTGCTCATTTTTATTCAGTAGTGCCCATTTTTTTCAGAACACTGGAGTTTTGCATTTGGGATCTTCACTCCCATACTTTTCTCTATATTCTTGGAGATACAGTATACTGTTCAAAAAAATAAAGGGAACACAAGCAGAAGACATCCGAGATCTGAATGAATGAAATAGCCTTATTAAATATTTTGTTTTTTACATAGAGTAGTTTATACACTGCTCAAACAACTAAAGGGAACACAAAACTACTGTATGTAATGAACGAAGTATTTAATAAGGCTATTTCATTCATTCAGATTTCGGATGTCTTCTGCTTGTGTTCCCTTTATTTTTTTGAGCAGTGTATACAGATATATAAAATCTAACAGTGATGTATTTGGTATGCATTAAAAAAAACCCTCCCACCATAGAAAGCATATGCCTCAGTAAATATATTAAGCCCTGAGAGTGGTACATTGGTTGGTTGTTGCTTTCATCTTGAGATGTAACATTTACGGTACTTGATATTTATTTTAAACATCAATTGATCAATTAAAACTAAGTACCTGTTCAGTTGGGCTGTAGAGATTTTAAAGTCATGTTATGCAAAGATATTATATCTGGAGCTGCTTTTTGTCAAGACTAGTCACCGCCACCCTTTTATCAGGAGAAGATGGGAAGCAGGATCTAGTTTCGCTCTGCAACAAGAAAACAAATGTTCATTCTCTCTGTAAATGAGCTTAACAGCCCCGCTATGTTTATTATTCAGTTGTACTATTGGCCAACAAGATTATTTTTTTCTGGAAAACTGCAGAACGAATTCACAGAGATTGATTGAATTTGTGCTTCAAACAAGAAGAATTAAACTTTTGGCTTGCACTGCAGTCTCACCCTGTACCAATCTACTTTTGTGCATAGTTTGTACTGGAAGGCAAGAAGGCTGGCAGGCAGGCAAGCAGAGGAAATAAAATCTTACTCCCGTTCCAGATCTTAATCCAATTAGCTGTATTCTACAGTTTGGGCTGTTGATGGATACTAGTCTTGATAGCTGTAAGAGCAAACAATCATAATGTTTTCAAATGATCATGGAATTTCTCTTTCCAAGCTCCTGTGGGAAGAGGAAAAAATATTCCTATATTCTTCTTAGTTACTGCTGAGAACAACTGAGCAAATGGCTAGAACGGCCGATGGCTTCAATGACAGAAGAGATTTTCACGGAGGGGTGGAGCAGAGTTCTCCATTTCCAGTCTCCTTGGCCGTTGTCTTCTACTCTCCTGCGTTTGCAGGCATGGCACTGTTGCTCTGTAACTGCTCATACATCTCCTTGCTGAGTTAAAACTATGGTGGGCAATAACATAGTGGCATAGATTTAATATGCTTCTCTCCCAGACATTTTCTGGGAAATGGGAATGACAGTGATGGCATTCAGCTGCCACATTCCAAAAGGGACACACTGCAAAAGATCTGATCTTGTCCCCAGGATGTGAGGCCAAATCCAGATGCCACCTCCCTGCAGCACAAACCATAAACTTTGCAACCTTCTGCAAAGATTCAATCTCGCCCACTGTATTCTAATGAAAGAGATCCAAGTTGAAGAACCAGTTAAAGGGACAAAATATGCAAACAACTTGAAACTGTAGTCGAGCTATCTTCTGTATTGCCTTCCCCAGGGAACCAAAGAAAGAATGTCTGTTGAACACTTTCTGAATGATATTGACAACGGTAAAATGCACAGGTTAATGATCATGACCTTGTCAATGTCGTGACAAGGACAGTATATTTTATACAGTGTGTCTGTGGCAGACTGTGATGGAAGCTTGATAATTATTTGCTTTGATCTGTGTTTCACCGTCACCACCACCAATTTAGGGATAGTCCCACCTACGTGTGATGCTTTGTGCCTTTGGTTGACTGCTTGCAACTTGTTTCAGAACCCATTAGAAACTTCTTAAAGTTAAATACTTTCTAATCTTTCAGAGCCCATTACATACTTTCTAAGTTTGCTTGCAATGGACTGTCGTAACTACCTTTCTGGAATTATTTTCCCTGAATACTGATTTTCATTTGAGTCAGGGTATCTAGTCATAAAAACCCAAGGTACACAAGAAAATTAATTTGATTCTGCTTTGCATTGAACCTTTTAATCTGAACTAGGTATTTTAGTTATCCTTTCTGTTAACAGTAACCATAATGCTATATTGTGGTTCTTACTTCTAAAGTAAAAGTGTATGTATATATGTGTATGTAAAAAATTGTCTAGTGAGTTAGTCCCTCTTTTATGTGTTTTATCTCCTGGGACTGTCTTTTATTACATCAATTTATCTATGACAGAAGGGATTTTTTTTTTAATGTTCACAGTAGAGATTAGAAACACAGAGCCAACAAAATATCTATAACTCACACTGCTTTCTCGGTATCCCTTGTGCTGACCTCAGCATTTATATCTGCTGTGGAAGGGAACTCAGAGCTGCTGTTGGGGGAAAAGTCAACAGCTGCCGCCATCAGACTTCAAAGGTGTCCAAGAAACAATAAAACCTTGATTATGCACTGAAATGATCTTCTAGAAAAAGACCTTGATTTTAAAAAAGCTATGAAACAAGAAAAGAAAAACATTCATGGTTTGTCATTGGTGTTGTGGTAAATTCCTAATCAGAGGAGGGCTTTGGTTTCTTGAAAGAGTCCCAAAGTCCTGGTTTACCTAATGTCCCTCATGTCTTTCCTCTCAGACCAGATCTGTTTATTGTTTATTTTTTACTACCTGTTCTGTGGGTGTGGCTTGGTGGGCGTGGCAGGGGAAGGATACTGTAAAATCCCCATTTCCTCCTGATCAGCTGGGACTCAGGAGGCAGAGAATAGATGGGGGCAGGGCCAGTCAGAAGTGGTATTTGCCAGTTCTCTGAACTACTCAAAATTTCCGCTACTGGTTCTCCAGAACTGGTCAGAACCTGCTGAAACCCACCTCTGCTTCCAACAAACCTCTCCTCACTTGTGAGTCACTAGGAAAACAGTTCTTCTGCGTAGTCTCAGGGTATGCTTGGTTCTTCTTCTGAAAGAAAACTAAGGCCAAAAGTTGGAAACCAGTGACTCTGTGTCCTTCACCACTGTTTATAGGTGCAAATGCAAAAAGAGGTGTGTTCAATGCATTCTTCCCTATCCCAGCCTTTTGAAAAGAGGTTAACTTGGGGGAAAATAGAAGGCACAAAAAATTATAAGAGTATAGGACTCTAAACCTTTTGTATGTGATTCTTAAAGAGACCCAGAGAGTTCCAATTTGGATCTTAAATCTGACCTTATTCTCTTCCCAATTCATAAACTATATACTACTCCTGTACCTTATTTTCATGTTATAACCTTGGCTATAGTTTACAGTCTAATGGCTTCTAAAAACAATGTTTTTATTATTTATTTCTATACTTATTTTTTTTAAAAAGGTAAAGGTTTATCCTGTCTAGTTGTGTTTGACTCTAGGGCAGTGGTTCTCAACCTGTGGGTCGCGACCACTTTGGGGGTCGAATGACCCTTTCACAGGGGTCACCTAAGACCATCGGAAAACACATATTTTCAATGGTTTTAGGAATAATTTTATGGTTGGGGGTCACCACAACATGAGGAACTGTATTAAAGGGTCGCAGCATTAGGAAGGTTAAGAACCATTGCTCTAGGGGGTGTGCTCCAGAGGCTGTATTCAGCCAGTTCAGACTGGTTCGAGCGAACTGCTAGCAGAAATTTTAACTGGTTCGCCGAACTGGCAAATACCACCTCTGGCTGGCCCCTCCCCCATCCCCCCAGTCACCCGGTCACCGCTCGCCCTGCCCGCCCACTCCACCCACCCCGCCCATGCTCCACATTATCCGAAAACACTTCCGTGGGTCATGTGGCCAACATGACTAAACATCGAGGCTCATGGAACACTGTTACTTTCCCACCAAAGTGGTATTTATTTATCTACTTGCATTTGCATGCTTTCGAACTTTAAGGTTGGCAGGAGTTTGGGCAAGAACAGGCGCTCCCTCCATCATGCAGTATGTGGGTTTCAAACTGCCAATTTTCTGGCTGACAGCCCAGTGTCTTGTATAAATAATTAGAAAGTAGAGGAGGGATGGGAAGAATAAAGGAATTCAGGAATAAGACTGGTTAAGAATATGGTAGTGACATTAAGCAAAATGAGGTAGTTCCTTTATAATGAAGATATGATATAGCTAACATGTCTTATCTACCATAAGCGTATCCAATTGCCCTTTAAATTCATTTTGGTCCATTGTCTTATCACCTCATCTTATAGATAGTGATTTTCATAGTTTAGTTAAGTGCCATGAGAAAATTTATTCTCCTTATCTGTCATGAATTCCCTAATCTGTTTTCTTTGTATGAGGTGGATGAGGTGGCTAAAAGGGAGGGGACTCTTTCTACTTCCTCTCTATATCATGCATAATTAATGGTGACTCTATCATAGTTTTTTAGTTGTAAAGAAACCAGCTGCCACAAAATACACATGATAGAACAGCCATGGAGGCCCTGCAAAGATATTCAGATGCCAGGATGTACCTAAACATACAAAGATCATAATTCTGCAGGCAATGGTTTTTCTTGGGACACTCTATGAAAACAAAAGTTGGACTTTAAAAAGCAGGACAAAAAAGAGTATTGCCATTTTTGAACTTTAGTATCCAAGATTCCTGAGAATACCGTGGAAACAAACAAATGAATCATTGAACAACTCAACACAGAGTTCTAACTTGAGGCACAAATGACTCAATTCAAATCATCATACTTTGAATGCATTATGTGAAGGCCTAGCTTCTCTCATTATGAAGATATCCATAATGCTTGGAAAGATAGAAGGGAAGGGAAGATGAGGATAACCAGCAGCAAGATGGATGGATTCATTTACAGGTAGTCCTCAACCTACAGGTTCCCAACCTATGACCACAATTGAGCCCAAAATTTCCATTGCTAAGCAAGACAGTGTTGAGTGAGTTTTGTCCCATTTTATGTCCTTTGTTGCCACCGTTCTCAATTGAATCACTGCAGAAGTTAGTGACACAGTTGTTAAGTGAACCAAGCTTCCCCATTGACCTTGCTTGTCAGAAGTTCACAAAAGGTGATCACATGACTCTGGGACACTGCAACTGTCATAAATACATGCCAGTTGTCAAACATCTGAATTTTGATCACATGACCACAGGGATGCTGCAACAATCATTAAGTGTGAAAAATGGTCATAAGACACTTTTTTCAGTGCCATTGTAACTTCAAACAGTCACTAAATGAATGGTTGTAAGTCAAGGACTACCTGTACAGCGGCCATGGGTGCATCGTTGGAAAACCTGGAAAATAAGATTAGGGATTCTTCCGGAGGAAATGTATCTATATAGTCACTAAGAATCAACATTGATTTGATGGAACATAATCTCCCTCCCTCCCTCTTTTGCAGTTAGGTATAGAGAAATGGTTAAAGCTTTTCCATTGTGTGACCAAACGGTTCTGTGCTTTCTGCACAATTACAGTCACCCTGCAGGGAATTTTATAGATGCTCTGTGGCAGCTGTTATGTACACAATCCATTTTGCTAGAGGGAAAAAATCAGGGGGACAAGAAAGAAAATTCAAGGCATTAACAGAGTCTATATCAATTCCATGGGCAAAGGTAAGTATTGTTATTCGTGTCTACATTTGGGGAACTTCAGAGTGGATCACACTAACATATGCAAGCCAAAATATTGATTTGAGTCCCTGCCTTGAGGCATCGTTTTTCAATCTATTTTTCCTGCATTTTCCCCCCAATTTAATGCGATATCCAGCCTGCCACATTGCTCTGTGGGTGCAGGCCACCAACCATTCCTAGTTCAGCTCTAGCCCCCTACAAATGCAACTTTTGGTCTATGTTTAAGGTATTATGTTTTCCATCTTCTGGCAGCTCAAACATTGTTTGCAGCACTTAATTTTCTTCTGGGCAAATGACTGCACTTTGAGAAAGAGGGGCAGATTTTTCATAAATGTAGGAGAGGATCTAAAATAAATCTAAAGTACCATTGCTGATCTGTGTAAAATGTTTATCTTAAATCCATTGGGTTTTTGTTTTATCTCTGAGGTTTCTCTTTTATATTCTAGTCCATGGCCCTTTGTCTTTATTAGAAATGTCCCTTGAGATTGGGGTGAATTGGCTGATCATTCATTGGTTCCTCAGTAACCCCAAAAACAATCAATGAAGAGTAAAAGCAGAGCCCTCTTCTTCCAAAGAATGCTTTTTATTGGCCACACCAGGCTCTCCTGCTTTACCATCTGTGACTTCTGGGAAACAAAAGGAAGAGGGAAAAGAAGACACTCGGTTGCGACGTATCTGCCCCTAATGAGGTATTCAGGGCGAAGAAGCAAGCAGGAATTACTCATTTTGAGTGTGTCATTCTAGATTAATGGCCTCCGCATTTCTCCTCTGCAGAGCTGCACTGGTGAACATGGTAACTGTCCAAAACTTTCCATTAAATGATGAATTAGCACAGGGCTCTAACTGCAACAACTTTCATCCTGTTCAGTTGCCAGGTGGCTTTTTGCAGAATGGAGTCCCAGAGCCCATAAAAAGAACACCCCCCCCCCCCAGCATTTTGCATTTCCATGCAAAACATAAAATTAATGGGCAGGGTTCAACCAAAGTATTCTTAAGCCACGGTGATTTCAGTGAGATGGAAGAGAAGTTAAGTTTCCTTCAGAGTCAGAGAGAGAGAGAGAGAGAGAGAGAGGGAGGGAGGGAGAGATGGGGAGAGAGAGAATTAGACCACAGTAACCGCTGAACAGTTCATGCATATAACAACAGGCCACTGTTGCACGCTCATCATGCCTTGTGAAAAATGTGCACATTGACTCTGTTCCTAAAGATGGGAAATGGCTAAGAAATGGGCACCACCTCCAACAAGCTTCGGGGAATGTGTATAATGCAGCAGCAGAATCCTGTACTTCAACTATTATCTCTAATCTCCAACAGGCCTTGGGTAATGTGCATACCTGGGCAACAGGCATTTTGCACATTCCCTGGACTGTATGCTTATTCTTTCCTTTATCTCCAGTTCAGAGGGGCAAGCTGCTATCTAATTTTTCTGTGAATTATAGCATTCTCCCTTCCACTCAGCAGAAGGGAAAAGTGGTGTATTACTGCAATTATTCAGCTGTTTTCTGACCATCAGCTTTTTAATGGGAGGAGGAGAGAGATAAACTTTCCATATCTCCTACACTCCTCATTAAACTGTCCCTACATTCCTCTATTTCTATTAAGCCTTTTTTTAAAAAGCCGTAATAGCTCCAATCTGATCTTAATTTGTGTTTCAGGCCAGAAGAGGTGTAGAACTGCCAAGAAGTGTAGAGAGCCAAGGTGATAAAAGCAATGGGCAGTGTTGGCCAAGGCTGAACCAAAAATAAAATGGAGAGTATTTCTCAGAACATATATTTACGTGCCTAGTTGAGTATTTAAGAGCCGTGGTGGCCCTGTGGTTGAAATGCAGTACTGCAGGCTAACTCACTGCTCACCCCAGGAGTTCAATCCTGACTGGCTGAAGGTTGACTCATCCTTCCATCCTTCTGAGGTAAAATGAGGACCCAGAATGTTGGGGGCAATAGGCTGACTCTGTGAACTGCTTAGAGAGGGCTGTAAAGCACTGTGAAGTGGTATATAAGTCTAAGGGCTTTTGTTATTTAGATCTGATGGGGTTTTGTTGTGGGGATAAAATGAGGGGAATCACACAACTACATACCAGTATGTTCTCTTCACCCCTCCAAGGAAAGATGGGATATAAATTCAATAAATAAATAAGACTGTTTAAATGTTTACTCATGGATCACCTAGCAATGTGATGATTTGGCATTCAGATAAGCAATTTGCCCTTTTCTGAGACCAATTCTCCTTTGTTTAATCAATGGATTAAGCAATTAAGCAGAATGTCTCCTGTGCTCTTTCAGTGCATGGATCACTGTTCTTAAGATACTCCCAAATGTGGATGAACACAAAATGGATTTCCAAGTCACCATTTAAAAAACCAAACAAAAATAAGCTAAAGTTAACTATGCTGGCCTATGATAAAGAAAAAATCATACTTAGGCAAGGATTTTACTGGCTCAATTTAGATTCCACAAAAGAACATGCAAGCATTTGAATCAGTGGTGAAATCAATTTTTTTTTTACTACCGGTTCTGTAGTGGGCAGGGTGTGGCTTGGTGGGCGTGGCAGGGGAAGGATACTGCAAAATCTCCATTCCCACCCCACTCTAGGGTAAGGATACTGCAATATCCATTCCCTCCCCACTCCTGGGGGAAGGATATTGCAAAATCTCCATTCCCACGGCACTCTGGGGCCAGCCAGAGGTGGTATTTGATGGCTCTCTGAACTACTCAAAATTTCCGCTACCGGTTCTCCAGAACCTGTCAGAACCTGCTGGATTTCACTGCTGATTTGAATCTTCCATAAAAAGTCTAAGTGTTCTGCCCCAGCTACGGGCCCCAAAGAACACAGCACACACAAAATCTATATAAAGCTGATTTTACTCAAATAACACAGTCTTTTTCAACCAAAGGCTGTTAATAAACATGCTTAACAGCCTACAAGAGTTCTAAGATAAGGTAATCACAGTCTTGCTAGAGTTGGCAGAAAGCCCAGAAGCAATTTTGCAGAGAATCCAGACGCGAAGGAGACTGAACTAAAGTTGTTCCCTACAGCTTGCTGCAATCGGCGTTCCTCCTTAAATAGGCTAAGGGAGTGGCCAATTAGCCCCAAGCCTTACTCTCGAGGAGACCTCCTCCTGAGGAGCCACTCCTGCCTTTTGGCCGCTCTGCGTGCCTGTGCATCGAGAAGAGGCTCCTCCTCTTCATCCTCTTCACTTAAAGGAGCTTCTGGAGGTCCTGAAAGCCCTGGCTGAATCCTTGCCTTTGGCACCACATCTTCTCCAGCCTCCTCACTGTCTGACTCGAGCACCTGCTGCACAGGCTTCTGGCGCAGCACCACACCAGCCTCCTCTTTGTCGGAATCAGCCACAATCCGCACAGGCCGCTGACGGGCCACAACACTAAGTCATAACCATCTGTCACCAAGGAACTAGTCTATCCAATGGCCTCTGTGACATAACTAAATTCATTTCTTTGGAGCAGCAAACGTTTGAGAAAAATGAAACCCATCATCAGGGTGAACAACATATATAAAAAAAAGTTTGAATTAGATCTATCTACATTTGCCTCTTTTTCTTTCAGGAAAAAGAGTACAAATAGTTGTTGGCCAGGAAAGAAGTTATTTCCATAGGAAATATTTATACAGATCAGATTGCCATTTCCCCTGCTTTTAAAAACTGGAAGTACAACATGCAAATTAATAAAACAGCAGTGTGACTTTCCAACACACAAATCAAGTGCAACTGTTTCAAAGTTAGCAGATATTTTACTCTCCTATCTGTGACCTAGATCTCAATGTTGACTGAATAACAGACTTGCAAAGTCCACACCCCACAGACAGATGTGTGCAACCAGGCACCACCTCCTGCTCCTTCAGTAACATGTAGCCAAAAAGGACACACGCTGATCTGCCTTTGTACACCATTGCAACAACAACAACCCGAAACCTCAATGCATGGGGTGTTGGTTTATATAGCCTACTTCTGTGTGTTTCCCAGTGGCATGTGGTTGACCAGGGTGTGAACAGTGCTAGATGGACTTTGATCTGAGTTCCTTTTATGTATTCTTATTTCATTAACTAGAGAGAGTGCCAGAAGCAGAGGGAGTTATGCAGCACAGTTGCCTTGGATAACCACTATACATTTCTTGACGGCAATTAATAATATGAAAAATAGGTTATAAAATAGCCTTTCATGTTGCGTTCTTGGTTTGACTTGGTGGATGTAAGCAGGGGTGAAATCCAGCAGGTTCTGATAGGTTCTGGAGAACCGGTAGCAGAAATTTTGAGTAGTTCAGAGAACCAGAAAATACCACCTGTGGCTGGTCCCAGAGTGGGGTGGGAATGGAGATTTTGCAATATCCTTCCCCCAGGAGTGGGGAGGGAAGGGGGATTTTGCAGTATCCTTCCCCTGACATGCCTACCAAGCCATGCCCACCAAGCCATACCACGCCCACCAAGCCGCGCCCACAGAACCGGTAGTAAAAAAATTGGATTTCACCATTGGATGTAGGCATTTGAGATGTATAGAAGGCTTTAGCAGAAGTCGGCTGTGTCTGGGAAACCCAGAAAACATATTTACAAATTCTACTCCTAAACTGTTACTGATACATAACAATCTCTGAGAACAGATCCCCATCTTCGAAGGTGTAAGTCATGGCTAAAGCTGCAGCACATTTGAAATGCGGTTTTCAGCGTGCTTTGGAAGTCCAAAGATTCAAATTCGCTTTGAACGGCTGTATTTTATAAATCCTTTAACATGTGGGAAGAATTATGAAAACAATAACAAACATTGATTCTGCTTTTGGCAAGTGTGTGCAAGTGGTCTTTAGAAATGCAAGCTTCAAAATGACAATCCTCTTACTACATTTGGTCTCACAATGCATTACAGACCTCCATATATCATAAGATTCAGAGCATTCCATGGTTCCCCACTACACAGTAAAACTAACATATAAGGAAGTTTAGTGGCTTGAGGGAGGCCACACAAGAAGTATTTGCTCAGCCAAGAATTATGATTTACCAGGTCAGCTCTGGGCCATTTCCATCTTAGCAATGTTTCCCTAGGTTTTTTTTTTTTTAATTTACAGTTCATAAACACAATGCTAATTAAGAAAACCAGTTCCTAGGGAATTTGCTGACGCAATAATTCAGGCTCAGGCAATTCCTTCTGATCCAGGGGCACAGTTGGAATTTTGAGAGCTCATAGTAGATGCAGTCCAAAATGGTTGTCATTCGAAAACTGGACTTTGAACAAATAGCTATGGTTTGTTTACCAAATGCCAATTTTCCAAAAGATGAACTAGCCCCTATAATGTTCTCTAATACTGTAATGGGACCATTATGGAGTCCAAAAATATGACATTGGAAAGCTGTTGCTTTGCCTTACCGTACGCCAGATTTCTGCTGTTGTTGCTGCTATTTTTTTCAAAATTTAAGATGGAACCAGGAACTTACCTGAAAATAAGATAGACATCTGGGGCATATTGGTGTCTGTTGTCTAGCCAAGAAATAATCTACTATATGTCATAAGAACGGTACTGTATTGTTATTTTTTTAATCTTTTCATTTCAGAATACCTGTAAAACAAAGGATAGATTTTAGAATGCCCTTTCCTATTTCTTGGTTCCCAAAATAAAATTCCCAACATCCTGGACAAGTACAAAAGCCAGTTTGGTCTAGTGGTTAAAGAAACCAGGAGACAGTGAGTTAGATATGAAAAACCAGCCAGCTGACTTTGGACCAGTCCATCTCTCATAGCTCACAACGTCAAGCTCATGCAACAAGCCAGTCAGTCAAAGTCTGTCACAACTAATGGATCAACACCCAGACTTAATCTGGAAGAAAAAGCGCGGGGGGGGGGGGGGGGGGGGGGCTATACAGGTAGTCCTCGACTTACGACCACAATTGAGCCCAAAATTTCTGTTGTTAAGTGAGATTCTTGTTAAGTGAGTTTTGCCCCATTTTACGACTTTTCTTGTCACGCTTGTTAAGAGAATCACTGCAGTTGTTAAGTTAGTAACAGTTGTTAAGTAAACTTGACTTCGCCATTGACTTTACTTGTCAGAAGGTTACATATGATCCCAGGATGCTGTGGTCATCAGAAATATGAGTCAGTTGCCAAGCTTCTGAATTTTGACCGTGGGGATGTTGCAACTCTTGTATGTCTGAAAAACTGTCAAAGGTCACTTTTTTCAATATCGTTGTAACTTTGAGCAGCCACTAAATGAACTGCTAAAAATTGAGGACTACCTGTACTTGCTAGGAAGAAAATAAAATCCTGGACCAGCATATCCAGAGGTCCCGTATGAATGGGAATCATGGTCCACAATATCTGGGAGCTCAAGTTTGATGAGCTAAACTTTAGTAGTTATTAAAACTACTGTAGTAAAGAAATGGAGTTTTGACATATGAAAACGCCTCAAACTGAGCTCAGCTTTTGTGGGGTTACATAGACACATCCAGGTACTGTTGTGTTTTTTGGCAACTTTCATAAAGTTCGGGCCAAGTTATTTAGCTGTTGCGGCTACTGTTAAGATAAGTACCCCCCACTCTCCATTTCATGTGTAGAAGTCAATTAGGCTGCCAATTAAATATTATTAAAGGCTGGCAATGGAGTAGCATTTTCCAGTGGAGCTAAGGAACTAGGCTACTTGCATATGTGGAAATGGAGTCTGTAAAATATAAGCCTTGCCTTCAACAGAAGGAAACAGCTGGGTTGTAAGAAGAGTGTGTGGGGGTGGGTGGGGGGTGGGAGTGGAACTCCTCCAAGATCTGAGCATCTGCCCCCAGGGTAATTGCCTCACTCTGCTTATTGTTAGAGCCAGCCCTGACACTGCAAGAAAAATAACCAAGGTGTCAGCATAATCATGGAACAGGGGGACCCATTTTGGACTGCGGGGAGTGCAAATACAGTTGAAGAAACAAGAATCCTAATCAGAAGGGATGTGACACACACCAGATTAACAGCTGAAGATACACTGGACTACACGGGATATCAGTAACAAAAGACTAAATGATCCCTTTCTTTCAGAAGTCATCCAACCAATCATGGAATGAGACAGGATCAAGTTCCATAATGTAAATTTTACTAATGAAGTATAGTGCATTGATTTCTTCTCTCTGTCATTAACGAAAGGGTAATGTCCACCTCGGGGGTCTCTCTTTGGAACAGTTCCATGGGAATAAGGGATGAAGGTTTTTCCCAAACAAGGGTGGTGCAAATCCAAAATCGGCTCTGTGTATCTTCATCATGGTGCGAGGATTTGAGATCTCACAGAAAGCTGAGTCAATTAACCCTGGAAGTTCATCTGTTCACTTTCAAGCCAGAGGAAAGAAACACTGCCAGTTATACAGTCTAATATGTCCTAGGGAGTTGCAGAACAGGGAGATTCTTCCCTTTTCCCATTTCTGGAACGAGCCAAAGTATCATGACTTCCCACCCCCAAACAAAGAAGTGACTTTGCTGCTACAATGAACAATTTGCTTTTTGTTGTTGATCCCCTACCCACATAATACAGTTGCTCCATGAGCTCCACTGGCTGACAGTTGAATTCTGATAACAGAATAACAGAGTTGGAGGACTTTGAGTCCAACTGCCTGGTCAGGCAGGAAATTCTATAGCATATCAGACAAACAATCTCCAGTGAAACATCAGGAAATTTCTCAGGTTGAATTCTGGGTGAATTCAAAATGCTGATTGCCATCCATAAATCCCTTCCTGGCATAAGGCCTGGCTATCTGAGGACAATCTCTCTCCAATAGGTTCTGCTTATCCTGTCTGATCAGCACAGAGTTGGCATGTTCCAGGTACCCCAATTAAACAAGGTCATCTGACAGAGCCTACAATGTGGACCTTCTACGGCATAGTGCCTGCCTGCTGGACCATTGACCTCCAAGAGATTCGTATATTCCCTACCCTGATTCAGGGGTGAAATGTAAAATTTGTTACTACCAGTTCTGTGGGTGTGGCTTGGTGGGGGGGGGATGTAATGTGACTGGGTGGGCGTGGCCAACTTTTTTTTTTTTAACTTTTCAAAGCATTTTTTTCTAATGCTTTGAAAAGCCTCTGCTGATCAGGAAACTCAGATGGAATTGTGAGAGAGGCATTTTAAAAAATATCTCTCTACCGATCAGGCAACTCAGCTGGGATCATCAGAGACTTTTATTATTATTTATTTTTTATTAATCATATTTCTATGCCGCCCACTCTCCGAGGACTCTGGGCGGCTTACAACAATCGACAGTATACTAAATAGCATATTTCCCCCAACAACCTGGGTCCTCATTTTAGGATTTTTTATCAGGTCCGCCTGATTCTCCAGTTGCGTCCCTTTCTGGATCGGGACTCGTTACGCACGGTCACTCATGCCCTCGTCACCTCCCGCCTGGACTATTGTAATGCTCTCTACATGGGGCTCCCCTTGAGGAGCACCCGGAGACTCCAACTGGCGCAGAGTGCGGCCGCGCGGGTGGTAATGGGAGCGACATGGCGCTCCCATGTAACACCTCTCCTGCGCGAGCTGCACTGGCTCCCGGTGGTCTTCCGGGTGCGCTTCAAGGTTTTGGTTACCACCTTTAAAGCGCTCCATGGCTTAGGACCTGGTTATTTACGGGACCGCCTACTACCACCAATAGCCTCCCACCGGCCAGTACGTTCTCATAGAGAGGGACTCCTCCGGGTGCCGTCAGCCAAACAGTGTCGACTGGCGGCCCCTAGGGGGAGAGCCTTCTCTGTGGGGGCACCTACCATCTGGAATGAGCTCCCCCCGGAGATACGGAGGATCCCGGATCTGCGCTCCTTCCGCCGTGCTGTGAAGACCTTTTTATTCCATCAGGCGGGCTTGGCCTAATTTCTTCCCTTTTTAAATATGTAAATTTTAATCTGTTTTTAAATTATTGGGGTGTTTTAATCTGTCTGGGCCAAAATGATTTAATTTGATTTTATCTGGTTTTTAAATTTTTTGTATTTATGTATTTTATTGTTGGCTGTTCACCGCCCTGAGCCCTTCGGGAGTAGGGCGGTATACAAATCAAATAAACCTAAACCTACCCACCTCGGAAGGATGGAAGGCTGAGTCAACCTTGAGCCGGTGAGATTTGATCTTCTGATCTGCTGAACTAGCAGTCAGCTGAAGTAGTTGCAGTACTGCACTCTAAACACTGCGCCACCTCGGACTTTTCAAAGCATTTTTTTTACCACCTCTTCGGCCAAGAGGTTGCAGAAAAAAATGCTTTGAAAAGTAAAAAAAAAAAGCCTCTGATGATCCTGCGGCTCAGCTGGGCATGGTGGGGGGGGGCGGGGCGCAGGGATTTTTGCTACCGGTTCTCCGAACCACCCATCGCCATCGCTACCGGATCAGGCGATCCGGTCCGGGCGATCCAGTCCGAACTGGGAGCATTTCACCCCTGCCCTGACTTCATGTACAAGCTCTTTTTTAAAACTGGCTTTTCCCCAAGCCATGGGTTAGGGTGGTGGGCAAATTTGTTATAAGATTTTGTGAGTTTGTAGGGAGAAGTACTAGGAAGAAAAAAGAAATTGGAAAGAAGCTGTAGTAGCAGTCTATCCACTTTGACACTTAGCTCACTTAATGGTAAAATGGGTTTGGCCTATAATAAAGATAGTGGATACACCCCTTCTGAAAACATAACATTAAACAAGTAACTTGGATCTGCCCCAGTACTAACTGGAAAATCACCTCCTTTATAGCACAAAGAAAAAAGAAATATGGATTTTTTTCCCACACAGAAATCTATTTTAAGACACATGGGACCTGTTGCAGTCCAGTATTGCCCTAAGTTAAGGTGACCAGATTTTAACATTGGTAAAGAGGGACATTGTGGGTGTGGCTTATTTTGTGGGCGTGGCTAGCTGGTCATGTGACTGGGTGGGCGTAGCTAGCTGGTCATGTGACTGGGTGGCCATGGCTATGTCTATAGGGTAAGGTGAACAGATTTTAACATTGGTAAGAAGGACACCATTGTGGGCGTGGCTTATTGTGTGGGCGTGGCTTGGAGGCCATGTGACTGGGTGGGCGTGGCTACCTGGTCATGTGACCGGGTGGCCATGGCTATGTGTATAGGGACTACTCAGAGGGCTGAAAAGTCATTTCTGACAGGTCCTCACACTTTTGACTGGTCCTCACACTTATGACCATCCTCACATTTATGCCCGTGCAGCATTCTTAACAACCATGTCACTCATTTCACAACTGCTTCTCTTCAACAAGGTGACAAGATAGGGCAAAAATGTAAAATGTGAGGACAGTCGTAAGTTCGAGGACTGGTCAAAAGTGTGAGGACCAGTCAAAAATAACTTTTTCAGCCCTCTGAGTAGTCCATATGCACAAAAGGACTAACCAGAGGGCTGAAAAAAGTCATTTCTGACAGGTCCTTGCACTTTTGACTGGTCCTCACACTTATGACCATCCTCACATTTATGCCCGTGCAGCATTCTTAACAACCATGTCACTCATTTCACAACTGCTTCTCTTCAACATGGTGACAAGATAGAGCAAAAATGTAAAATGTGAGGACAGTCGTAAGTTCGAGGACTGGTCAAAAGTGTGAGGACCAGTCAAAAATAACTTTTTCAGCCCTCTGAGTAGTCCATATGCATTAAAGGATTACAGCAATAGAGAGGGATGAAGGAATGGAAATTAGAGTAGGAGTGAGGGTAAGAGAGGGAGGAAGAGAGGAGGAGAAGGAGAAAGAAAGAGGAAGTAGGGAGGAGAAAAAGAGGGTGGGGGGAAGAGAAAGTAAGAAGGAAAGAAAAGAGAGAGGTGGTAGGTTTGAGGAGAAAGATTGCTGTACAATAAAAAAGATGAAAGGGAAGAAAGCCAACCCCAAGCAAATATAAAGATATTAAGATAAAGAATGAATTGTTAAACTTTAAAGAATAAAAGAGAACAAATATGAATAAATAGCAATAATTAGAAACACACATACAAACATACAATGTATTTTCTTTGAACAGAATATTTGGCTGGTTCACAAATTTAAACAGCGTTTAGTCATTTCAATTAAATTTACAATTTCTATATTTCCTTTTTGCCATATTTATTCCTCATCTATTTTTTAAAAAAACCAATATTACCCTTCATCCTCATCTCTAATCTTAATCAAATTCAATTTTTCCCTTCTATTCTATATTATACCCCTTCCCATTGTCATCTATTTTTATATCCATCCTCACATTGTTTAATTATGTAATTATGTAATACAGTTGTTTAATACAAATTCAACATTTTAATATAAATCAATTAGTTATAAAACTATCTTTTTTGTATATTAATCAATATGAACATGAATATTCCAATTATTTCCATGCAATCCAATTTCTTACAAATCAATTAATTATATTTACCAATAATAATAAACCAAATAATTTCTCCCATATATTCCTCCGAACCACAACTTAACCATTTCTGCTTTCAACACAATATACAATTAATAGTATCTCAATTATTACAATTCCCTAGTTAAATACAGCTTTTTTTCCTTTGTGTTTTAAAATCTTGAACTCTCCTCCTAAATTTCCCATTGTTTGCAGTTTTTCACCTACCTTTTTTGGGGAGGAAAAATAAAAATAAAAATAAATCTCTCTCTGCCTCATTTTGTCACGCTGCACCAAAGACCCTGGTTTCGGTTTCGTTTCTGAAGCTTAGCTAGGGGAAAAAAAAACTGCTTTACACTGATTGCCTGTAGGGCGGCCCTTTGAAGCCCCGGGCAAGAGTTTAAACAGTTTTTTTTTCTTCTAGCCATCAGCTGGGGCTCAAGAAAAATCGGGACTTTTTTGAAACGCCGCGGGACGCGGGACAAATTGCTCAAAAGCGGGACTGTCCCGCCAAAAGCGGGACGTCTGGTCACCTTACCCTAAGTGCCCATGTTCAGGGATCCAATCAGCCAACTAAGTCTTTTTTCCTCCCCTCTTCTCAGCCACAGGTTTTAAAGCTTCAATTCTGGAAAAAATCAAACACTGTTGCCTCTTTCACAAGGTGGATCAACCACAGAAGGTTGGTGAGTGACCAGTTCCTAGTCCAAGTTTCAACTCCCTCAGGCTATTCCAGGCCCTTTGCTTTTCCACCACCCCCACCCCCACTTCCACCCCGCCTCTTCTCCTCAGGTCATCCCCTCCTTTAACATTTGACATCCCATAAACATTGCTCAGTCCCCAGTTTTACATTTTACCCTACGGCTATTTGATGGTGGTGACAGGTATTTCTGTAAATCCCTCCCTCCCAAGTAAACTGATGATGCATCTCTCCAAGTGGTATTGTGAACTTTTAAGGACAGGTATTGATGGAAAAGGTTTGCAATGAATATATAGCAACTTGACCCTTGGTGGCGCAGTGGACTAAAGTGCTGTTAAGTAGCACTTAGCTGCCAGCTGCCTGCAATTACTGCAAGTTCAAATCTCACCAGGCTCAAGGTTGACTCAGCCTTCCATCCTTCCGAGGTAGGTAAAATGAGGACCCAGATTGTGGGGGCAATAAGCTGACTCTGTATAAAAAGAACACCGCTTGGGGGAGGCGAAAGCCCTACTAAGCAGGTATATACAAAAGTATGAAGGCTGTTGCTTAATGCATTGTAAATCACCCTGAGTCTCCAGAGAAAGGTGGCATATAAATCGAACCAATCAATCAATCAATCAATCAATCAATCAATCAATCAATCTACATATATTGGGCTCTCCAGGTGTCTTGGATAATGGTTCCCATATGCCTAACTCTACTACAGCTAATGGGTGTGAGGGTTGGGCATTATGGAAATTGAAGTCTGGTGCACATGGAAGATACCAGATAGGAGAAGATGTTGCATATGATAATACATTAAATATCATTAAAAACCAAAAGGGATAGGCTTCCTTTGTAGGCAATTAGTCCTTTAATCTTTATAAAACCTATTGTTTTCTTTTAAAAAATCTGTGATGCTCCACTTTTAATATTTTTATTCTGTCTCTCCTCTGTCCACTTGGATTAGTATGACAACACCTGCCAATATTTACATACAGATTTAAATTTTAACACTTATTTGATCCACTAAACAAACATTAAACCCACAATGGCCATCCGTCTTTCCTGCAAACTTCCAAAGAAATATAATTGTTCCTTTCTGGGAATTTTGGGCAGCATGTTTCCCTATCCCCATTGTATGGTAATTTGTGTAAATGATTTAACTGAATGTAATTGTGTTTATCTCTCACAGAGAATGGCTGTGTACATGTCACAGCAGACATAAAGTGGCAGCTGAATCCCTGGGTTTGTTTGTAGATAGCTATATTTCTATACTGGGCTTAATCTGGATTAAATAATTATAGGAACTTGGTCTGCACAGTGTAGGAAAAATTAGCCATCCTTTTCCATTTCAGCAGTTTAGAATCTAACAGACAAAAAGAGAATATGGGGCAGCTTTCTTGAGGAATTAGTACTCTAAATGTTGGAAATATGCTGTAAAGTCACCCAAACCATTTTTAAAGAATCTGTGTTTAGAGCATAAATTAATAAATGATAGTACATCTTCAGAATAACAGTATTTAAATATAACATGGGTTAACAGCAATTTATGTTAGATCACAGTTGTCCAACCTTGGCAATTTTAAGACTTGTGGACTTCAACTCCATAGGTCCAGAGTCCATAGGTCTTAAAGTTGCCAAGGTTGGACATCCTTGTGTTAGATAGTTCATATTTGGATTAAAATTCTGGCCATTCTTGAATTCCGGCATCTCTTCACTGAAGTCCAAATTGTGCACCATAATTCTACACGTCAGACATTGGTAGTATAATTAAATTATTGTAAGCTGTCCGGACTGTTTATATAAGCAGAAAGTGGGATAGAAATTTAATTTTTTTAAAAAAAAACCTAAAGAATGCATCTTTGCATAAGAGGATGCTCCTTTGCTGGCTGTGGTAGGTGAAGAGCTCCAATTACAGAAACACCATCTCATGTGCCTTGCTAATTATAGCAACCAGGAGGTGGGAAGCAGGAGAGTATGTTTATCTGAAATAAGTATTCCCGATAAGTGGATAAGTGGTCTTTCTAACCAGGATTGGGGATGCTACAAAAAAGGAAGTCCGGCAGTCCAGCTGGTTGCCGCTGAAAGACTCCAATGTTGAGTCATTTGTGCTGTTGGATATTTTTAGATCCCTCATCCTCTGGGCAAGGTGCAACTTTGTTTAGTGACTGGGACTGGGTCTGGGTCTGCAAAAAAAGAAGCGAGAGTTTTTGTTTCTCTGCTAGTGATCTCCACTTGGGACAGAGAGACCCCATGAGCTTCTTCATCTGTTTTCCTTGTAATTGGAGCTCAGGAGCTCTCAGATCAGAAGACACCCAGGCTCAGCTAGGTGAGATCTGGGTAAATGGGATGTCTTTCACAGCCAGGACTATTTGTATAAGAAGTAGTCCCAAAGGTGCTTTTTTCAAACTGGACTTTCGGGGGGGGGGGGTTTGAAGGCATTTCGCTTCTCATCCAAGAAGCTTTTTCAGCTCAGAGCTGAAGAAGCTTCTTGGATGAGAAGCGAAAGGTCTTTAATGAAAAACCAGAAAGTCCAGTTGCCTCTTGAAAAAAAAAGCACTTTTGGGACAACCATGACCTCAATGACTGAGAATCTCCATAGATATGCATAAGAAGTTGTCTCTTCTACTGCTTAGGTCAGCTAAGTGGGCAGGAATCATCTCCTGGTCTTTAGGGAATGGAGGTGGTTATCACTATTTTAGGACCTAGGACAGTGATGGCTAACGTTTTCCGGACTGAGTGCCCAAAGCATGCGCCCGAACCCCCAAAATGCAATGCGCGCAGGGGCCCCATGCATGCACCCCGCCCACCATGCATGCACACATGGCCTCCCTGCACATGCCCCCACCCTCTGTGCATGCACGTGTGGCCCCCCACATGTGCCCCCCCGCATGTGCACGCACCCCCACACATGGCCCCCGCCCCCCACACATGTGCAGCAGAGACCCAAAAACCAGCTGGCCTCCAGGAGGCACGCATGCATGCACGGCAGAACTGAACTGGGGCGACGGCTCATGTGCCCACAGAGAGGGTGTTGCACGTCACCTCTGGCACGCATGCCGTAGGTTTGCCATCACAGACCTAGGAGTTTCCCACCTGTTGTGAAAAATGATCTCCATACTGCAAAGAGAATAGCCATGTCCTCAACTTGCAGTAGTCTCTTCAGATTGTCCAAGATATTGAAACAGTTTTCTCATTTTAATGTATTTGTTTTACTGATTGATTTAGATTTACTTCTTATTTAAAAAAGGGGTTAAGGAAGAATTAAGCATGAAAAATACCGACAAGTGTCTGTTCCTTTTTAGAAGTGTTTTTTTTTTAAAAAAATAAATAAATAAGAATGATAATATTGTTTACTGGCTGAGCCATTGGAAATTCACTGGAAGTTCTTGTTTCCCCTGCAATATAGGGAAAGACTTCTTGTCCATCATACAATGCTCTTGTTAGTAGTGTCTGTGGCAGGATCAGAAATGTCAAGGCGGTAGTGACAGCAGGACTGTTGAAGCCCTGCTTCTTTGCACAAGCATGCAATGCCAGCTCATGTACAAACAGATCACACAGCCAGCCACAACCTCCATCTCAACTCTTTGGAGCCCCTTTCAATCTCCCATAGATACCACTAGGTGTTTGCTATGGGGAATAAGATAATACAAGACCATGGACTCAGCTGAATGAACATTATGCCTTAATCATACACAGCACAATGCTCATTGACCTCACCTATACATCCAGTCCATGTTTACAAAACCAAACATGTATTCTAGAAAAGCAAGACCTATTGGCAACTAATGATGAGCCTGTTGGCTTTATTCTAAAACCACTGTTAAAACTGCAGCTCCCATAGCCGTGCTCTTTTGGCACATTCCCAATTCTCCAGGACTCCTCAAGGGTAATTGACAGAGCTCTCACAGCTTTTCAGCCAGTTCCTTTGGCTATGGAGGGTGGGTGTCATCAGGACCTAGGAACCCGAAGGCAATCAAATTAGTGGGAAGTTTCCTTTTAATCTGATTTCTGTAAGGAGATCTGTAAGCCATTCAGAGACAGTTGTAATTGCAACAGTGTACATAAATATATATGCTGTGATGTTGACAAGTTCTGGAGAACTGGTAGTGGAAATTTTGAGCAGTTTGGAGAACCAGAAAATACCACCTCTGGCTGGCCCCAGAGTGGGGTGGGAATGGAGATTTTGCAATATCCTTCCCCCAGGAGTGGGGAGGGAATAGGGATTTTGCAGTACCCTTCTCCTGTCATGCCCACCAAGCCACACCACGTCCACCAAGCCATATCACACCCACCAAGCCACACCCACAGAACCAGTAGTAAAAAAATATGGACTTCACCACTGATACAAATCCAACATCTTACATACTTGTGGGCAACATTGTGAAACAAGTCCAGAAGGACAGAGTTTGCACTGTCAAATTGTAAGACGTGTTTCATTGTATTGATGTCATTGTGATTAGGAACAGGCATCTAAGTTGGAGACCTGCCTTACATGACATGCATAGATAGAATCCTTGTCAGATAAAAGCACCAAGAACAGTGATTAGTTTAGCCAAGCTTCTTTTATCCAGAACAGTGAACATGTGTGTATGGTTGATTAAACCAGTACCCAACAGTTCTATGGACTGTATGATAGTAAAATATTACTCTTAGTCTGAGTGTAAGTACCTCTGCTGAGCGCCAAAGAATTGAGGCCTTTGAACTATGTTGCTGGAGAAGACTCCTGTGAGTCCCTTGGACTGCAAGGCAATCAAACCGATCAGTCCTAGATGAGATCAACCCTGACTGTTCTTTAAAAGGCCAGATCCTGAAGATGAAACTCAAATACTTTGGCCACCTGATGAGAAGGAAGGACTCACTGGAGAAGAGCCTAATGCTGGGAAACATTGAGGGCAAAAGAAGAAGGGGATGACAGAGAATGAGGTGGCTGGATAAAGTCACTGAAGCAGTCAGTGTGAGTTTAAATGGACTCCAGGGGATGGTAGAGGACAGGAAGGCCTAGAGGAATGTTGTCCATGGGATCGCAATGGGTTGGACATGACTTCATGACTAACATCAACAACAAACCTCTGTGTAGGTGTACCACTTGTAAAATTTAGGTTCTATCTTTAAAAAAAATCCATATCTTTTCTGGGAAAGAATTCTAGGGATTTTCAAAGCTTTCATTCACTGTTTTGTGAATGCAAGTTAAGTAATAGTGGTAATCATGCTAATATGGAATTTAAAATTTTTTAATGGATTCTTTTGTTTTTTGCATTGCATTTAGATTAGCATCTTTCATTATGTTTATGAAATTTATTTGCATGCCCTGTAAGTATAGATAGTGTTGTGCTTTAAAAAGATTAGAACAATGTGTTAGAGTTTTGAGCACTAGATCATGCACTTTTGATATTTTTCTCTATTTACCATTTTTCTTCAGATTGAGCTATATAAGCATCACACAATTGTATCTGGATGTTTCTCCCCCATCACAACTACAGCTGATTTCATACCACTATCTGCAGTTGCCCTGTTGAAGCCTGATGTTTAGTCAGTCAATAGATTAAAATTTGAATTCGCAAACTGAATTTTTACCTTATCAAATATACTGTATATGTTCAATCAAATTTAAAACAGATTTCAGCATTAGAACTGATCCATGTTCCAATTGTTAAGGTTACTGTGAAACATTTCTCTTTTTCATCTATGAGCAGGACCATAAAACAGTGCACTTACCCCAGTCCCCTTGGGAAGAGACCAGTATAAGATCTAAACAAGGCATATGTTTGTCCTCTTAGCTAATGAACGATGAGAGACATTTGCATATCACAAAGATGTTCATAGCATCTAACAATTAGTGTCCAAATACTTCCCTTATACTGAGCACAAATTTACTTCCCTCTCAAAATAGTTCGTTTAATGAATGAATGACAATTTTGTGAAAGGAGGAGGAACTGCGTGGTCCATTTTTCCCTCAAAAGCAAGTTAAGATTCTTTAATCTATCTAAATTTGTATGAACGTATTCTATCACATATGTGTATACACAGTTGTTTAAATTCAGCCATCACTACTTTAAAAAAAAAGGAAAGAAGGAAGGAAGGTCTTCTTTGAGTCACATTTCATTGTTGGATAGATACTATGGCCGTGGTGGCGAACCTATGGCACGGGTGCCACAGGTGGCATGCGGAGCCATATCGGTGGACATGCGAGCTCAGCTCTGGCACGTATGAGTGCGCCAGCCAGCTGATTTTCGGGCCTTCTGGGCCCACCAGAAGTCAGGAAACACATGGTTTCTGGCCTCTGAAGGGCCTCTGTGGGGGTGGGGAAGGCTGTTTTTGCCCTCCCCAGGCTCCTAGGAAGGCTCTGGAGCCTGGGGAGAGCAAAAAAACGGGCCTACCGGGCCCACTGGGCCATCATGTGCCAAAAGCGGGGGGACCATGGGGGGGCAGGGTGTATAGAATTATAGATGTGGGCACGTGTGCGTGTGACCCACCGCACTCCCCCCGCTTTTGGCACGCGATGGCAAAAAGGTTAGCCATCACCGTACTATGGAGACACGTCTGTGTTGCTTTCTTGACAATCTAAATAATATGATCCTCCCCCCCCTCAAAGATAGTGTTATGTGAGATCTGCTTAAAGCAAATATTTTAAAGTTTATCTAAGAAATAAATTGTTACTTATACAGACTCCTGGTAATGTTTTCAGTGTTACACTGAGCCCTGAACTCGATTTACACCACAGCTGCCAAACAGTAGTGGAGATATAATTTCATCTCTGCTGATATATCATCCTTCAGGTTACTCAGCTAGAAGTGTCTCCTTGCTCAAAAGCTACATAAATTGGCTTTCTTTACACCGGCTCACTGTACTGCATAAATCAAGGTGTCTTTCCATTTGGCATCCTCTTAAATCCTCTGCTGCAGTTTTGCACCTTCAAGTGAGTTTCTTACTGCTGTGCTTCAGACTTCCACTGAGCTGGCCAGTGGGAAGTACTGAGCATATGCACCAAAGACAAATTCCTTGTGTGTCCAATCACACTTGGCCAATAAAGAATTCTATTCTATTCTATTCTATTCTATTCTATTCTATTCTATTCTATTCTATTCTAAAATTATTTCAAACTAGGTCAAATGGATATTGTTATAGATGGTTACAATTTACTTCTTTATAGGGAAGGATGAATGTTCTTAAAATAAATTTTCCACATTAATCTGACAATTAATTAAAGATTTATGGGGTGGATATACTGTACCCACAGGTTTCTTTGTAACTTCCATTTTCGATGAAGAGGTTGTAAGAAATGCTTTCAAAAGGCTCTGACGATCCCAGCTGAGTTGCCTGATTGGCAGCGGCTTTTTTTCTTTTAAATGCCTCTGACGATCAGGCAACTCAGCTTGGATCGTCAGAGGCATTTAAAAGAAAAGGCTTTTTTTCTTTTAAATGCCTCTGACGATCCCAGCTGAGTTGCCTGATCGGCAGCGGCTTTTTTTCTTTTAAATGCCTCTGACGATCAGGCAACTCAGCTTGGATTGTCAGAGGCATTTAAAAGAAAAAAAGCCTCTGCCGATCAGGCAACTCAGCTGGGATCATCAGAGGCTTTTTAAAAAAACTTTTAAAAGCATTTTTCTGCCAAAGAGGTTGTAAAAAAAATGCTTTTAAAAGTAAAAAAAAAAAAGCTTCTGATGATTGTGCGGCTCAGCTGGGTATGCGGGGTGGGGCAGGGATTTTTGCTCCCGATTCTTCGAACCATGCGCCTCCATCGCTACCGGATCAGGCGATCCGGTCCAAACCAGGAGCATTTCATCCCTGACCCAAAGCATTATCATTTCCCAACATTGTCACAATACAAATTTGGACACCAATGTTTATAACATTTTTTTGATGAATCACTATCATTTCTATAACAAGTTCCAAATTTCTTTATATATCCCTCACCTAAGTTACATCCCAAATGATTTTTATTTTTAATTCCATTCACTTTGCTGAAGATGCCTCGTTTAGCCTTCTTCATCTGCTTTCATTTTTTAAAAACATCCCATTAAAATTGTTCCAAATTTTCTTTGCCTCTTTGAGTAGTGTTCCTTGTTCATACTTTATACTTTCTGACATGCCCCAACAACTTGAGATAATTTGCATACTGCTCAAATATACCGGAAAGTGAATGGAAGGTCACTATGAGCAGCAGAGAAGTCAGATTTCAGCTCATCAGTTCAAGTAGCTGCTCACTTACCTAATGGAATCTGAAATATAAATCAATTAGCTCTCCCTCCTTTCCTTCTAGGTAAGAAAGTGAGCAGAGGAAGGAGCTGTTTGGAATTGGACAATCTTCAGCAGACATTGACAAAGAGAAAAATACTGTGCTTATCTGCAAGATCGGTACCCTAAGGACAATTCCAACTACACCTGTACTAAGTGCACGTTCATTGCATTGCTGGAGGAGAAACTGGAAGATCTGGAGGCACAACTGTTCATGTTGAGACCATTGGGAAAGATGATGAATTTCTGGAGAAGGAAGTTTTCCAAATGAACACAGGAAGAAAGAGACTACTGCAAAGAAAACAAAAGCCCTGGGGGAGGCGGATTAACAGCTGTAACTTGGAGGGTGAGGTGAATCAAAGAAGAAAGCTCAGATTTCCTTGGAAGTAAAAACAGCAGGCAAACCTAAGAACAATAGTACTAAAGGACTCAGATGCCTACACCAGTGCTCAGAATACAAGGAACAAGCAGGGAAAACATGAAGACAGTATGATATTATTGATATGACCGACATCTGTTGGGATGGAACATGATATAAATATACTATAGAAAGGATATAATTTCTTCAAAAGAACAGATCCAGTAGAAGGGGAGGGGTTGCATTATACATAAATAATAACCATATCTGAACCAAATTAATGATACCAAGGGTGAAAGTTCAGTGAAAATATCTGGGTGTGTGTTTCAGGCCATCCAACCAAAAGAAGATGCAAATGAAATTTTCACAAATTAGATGGCTGACTTGTCCAGGAAACATACCAGTAGGCAATGGTGAATTTCAATTACCCCAACATCAAATAGAAGTCACATTCTGTGGCAAGTGGGGAGATCTAAGAGGTTCTTGATGTGTCTTGCAGACTACCAATGATTGAAAAAGGAACTAGAGGATCCTGGATACTGGACTTAATTTTTTTTTAAACAAAAAAAAAAAGATTTGGAAAGTAGAAATCATATAAACCATGGGAGAGAGTAACCATATAATCCTACAATCCTCAATATTGCAGGCAGAATGTAGGTAGTCAGATTAGTGATCTAAATTTCAAGACAGCTGACCTCAATAACTTAAGGGGAAAAGTAGGAATGGGGCCATGAGTGAATATCAGATCAGATCAGAAAAACAGGTGGTTGGGAAATTCTGGGAAATAAGATAATCAAGGGCCAAATTCAAGTTATAACAATGAGAAAGAAATATGTGAGACAGCTGATGAGGCCAGCATGATGGCATGAAGAACTCTGATAAATTAAGAAACAAAAACACCAAGTTTAAAGAATGGAAAGAGAGGCATATAACAAAAGCAGAATTACTGGGAAATAGCCAAGGATGGAATCAGAAAAATTCAAAAGGCTGGCAATGAATGCCAAAAACAACAACAAAAACAAAAGAATTATTTGAGGATATGCAGAAGAGGAAAGTCAAGAAAATGTAAGTCGGTGGAGATGGCAATATGATGATGGACAACAAAGAGAAACTGGACTGCTTAATTGCTATTTGTCTTTTTGCAAAATGAAAAAGTGACTCAACCTGTTAGAAGCTGCACCATGGGAGGTAGAATAGAAATGCAGGACAAAGTAGATGATGATGTGTGAGTGAATGCTTTGCATGAATTCAGATTGCCAGTTGGGCAAGCATTTGTCCAGATGGTCTGAGGATTCCTGCCCTGGATAAAGAGTAAAACTAGAAAATTTCTAAAATCTTTTGCAACCTATGATTCTATGATTCTGATATTTAGTCATTTCCCATAGTTGCACCTACTTCCCTACATATATTTATCAACTTCACAACATCAAGCCATCTTCCTTCAGCATTATTACTTTCAGCATTATCCTTTCTCTTAATTTAATAGACATACAAGACACATTGTTTTCTTTAATTCAGTACATTCATTGATCCATGTGATTTACTACTGATAGTCTTCTTACATCCCAAGTTGTCATCTTCTGTATGGCATGGTCATCACCAGATAAGCCTATACCAGGGGTCAGCAACCTGCGGCTCTGGAGCCGCATGTGGCTCTTTCACCCCTCTGCTGTGGCTCCCTGTCACTCAAAATATGTGTCACAACCACCAATGTGTCGACCCACCAGCATGGATAAATCCAAGAAAAGATTTTATCTATATTATAGATCACTATATAGATTCACATGTTCTGTCTCCTCCTGACATAACTGAAAAGAGCCATCAAAGGCATATAGTGCCATGGAGCATATCTGGCCTCTTCACTACTATTCTATATTCTGAGATGGTATGTTAGACCACACAGTATGGCCTCTGAACTTTCGAGGTTAGGATTTTGCCATGTAGAGAAAACGGCTCATTTTGCCTGGAGTGTCTTCAATCAATTTCAGCTTAGCTTGCCTGATTGCATAAGTGAGCCCACCCAACGGACTCTTTAGAAAAAGAAGCAAGTAGGAAATGATGGGAACAGGTTTTGTTATCCAACTGGCTTCTTGCAGAAGTCTTGGCTTTCCCCCACACAATTACTGAATTACTAATAAATGAGCCTTTTACCTAGCTAATGAGACTGCATGTGGCCAAGAATGACGCCCATGATCTAATTTTCATCAGTTGTAATCATAAAAAAGAGAGAATAGCATTTTTTAAAAAGCGAAGCATCTAATGGTGGGGAAATTAAAAAACGGGGGCTCTTTTTCCAGCATTTATTTACTTTTCCTTAGGGCTTGTTAAAATTTGGCACTTCATCTGGCCCAACCAATAAAAAAACAAAATGTTCAGGATGTATGTCTGATTCTTTGTAATTCCCCAGTTATTTTGTAAAATTTTGAGATAGCATCAAGGACTATCTCTGTCTACTGTAATGGACAAATACTATATCGAGAAGCTTACCTGGTCCCCTAAGTGGACAATATCAGTTTGATAGTGCTAGTTATGAGAGCTTTCTCTTCATATATCTACTTAGTATGCTAGTGCATGTCGGCTGCAATTCTGTGAATCATCTGGATGTCCTTTCAGGTAGAAATGCTAACCTGACTGTATAGCTGGGGAAATTCTAAGCCCTACAATACTGAGCAAGGTAACACTGCATCACACAGCAACAACAGCCCACAATCGCACCTCTGCATGCGCCTTTACACAGATATTTTGTTCTCCTTAAGATTGCAATAGCCTGCAAATCTGCAGTTAAATTTTATTTTACAGGTATAAATCTAAAGATAAACAATGCAGATCTGTTAGGCGCGTAGATAACTTGGGATTTCTCTGCTTCCCTTGAGCCAAATCCAGAAATGACAGTAGGGAAAAATAGTGAGCCAATGTATGTGTGTGTGTGTGATGAAAAAGATGTATCTAAGTCAACCTTTTTTTCCCCCAGTTTTGTGCCCTTCAAATACACTGGGGTAGAATTCTCAGGCTAGGAAGTCTGGCCTATATCTACCCAGAAGTGCCTTTAACTTGTAATGGCAAGCAATTTTGGACTTGTTTATATATACCCAAGGGTAAAATAGAAAGAAGGAAAGAAAGCAGAAAGTCAGCCCTACAATAACCACAGCTCAGTTAATTCCCATTCTTTACTTTGGGAAGCCAACACAGCAACAGATATGGGAGGTCTGGATATATGATGCTATGTGCATTACTTCACTTTCCTTCTCCTAACATTTCCTGTACCTCCTTTTGTGGGTCACACATCTGGGCCTTGTTTTGTCTGGCATTTACAGTTAAGCAAGCTGGATAAAGGAATAACCATTTTCAGAGAAAAGCCCTCCTCCTTCCCTTTGTCATCAGTTATCTCCGGGAGAAGATAATCCAAAGCTACTTCAAAGCCTTTTGGAAATGGCCAGGGTTCTTTTTCAATTAGAGCCTAGAAACAGCCCTTTCCCTCAAAGACGTCAGTCACCCGTCCTTCTCCTGCATAAGCATTTCGTGCCTCCTTATCTAAGCATGTGTTGCCGTGGCAAAGTATCAAACTTCACCTCTTGGCTGTCTCTTTCTATTGTTTATCACTGTCAGCAAAAAAGCCAGCTTTTTTTTTTTTTTGAACTTTGGATTTGTTGATTTGCTGCAATTTGATGAGGAGTGGATGGGCACATCCATATGTGATTCATTTTGAAGAAGATGGAAAGTCGCCGTGTCGAGACTATCATTACTGAAAGGTTAGGCCAAGCAAGAAATACAATGCCGACAGCACCAAAAGCAGACAGAGAGGGCCAAACATCACTTTCAATTACAAATAAATGAAACACAAACAGACTCTCAATTTGCAAGATGAATTGAGGAGGCTAAGGAAACCTGTTTCTAGTCAAAGTGGAGAACAAGACATAACCATGAATACAACTGTTCCAAACTATAGGGAGCAGGGTGAAATGCTCCCGGTTCGGACCGGCTCGGGTGAGTAGGTAGTGATGGCGGCGGGCAGTTCGGAGAACCGGTAGCAAAAATCCCTGCCCCCACCCCCCATGCCCAGCTGAGCCCCGCGATCATCAGAGCCTTTTTTTTCCTTTTAAATGGCTCTGACCAGCCAAGCTCTGACATCCCAGCTGAGTCGCCTGCTAATCAGGCAACTCAGCTTGGATTGCCAGAGCCAGAGCCTCCTCCCCCCCACCCCCAGCCTCCAGCTTGCTTACCTTAGCTGCTGATCGCATGACAATCGTAATCCATGCATCAGCAAGCAACTGAATCTCCCTGCCTGCAATCAAGCTCATCGGTGAGCAGCTCTTTCTGCCTGCCTGCCTGCCTGCCTGCCTGCCTGCCTGCCTAGACTTATGGACTTCAACTCCCAGCAAAGCTGGCTGAGGAATTCTGGGAGTTGAAGTCCACAAGACTTAAAAGTTGCCAAGATTGAAGACCCCTGTTCTATTGGGTAAGTTTTTTTCCCCTTTTTCCCCTAACTTTAAAAAAATAGTTAATTGGGGTTTTTTTAGTTGTTCTTTTTTTAGACCTAGCCATTTAAAGTTTAGGAAGTTTTAAATTTAGCTGCTTTTATATAAAAATAAATTAAAATAAAATAATATTTGTGCAGCTTTCTGAGATTTAGTGTGTTTCTGTAGTATTTCACTCTAACTACACAAACACACAAAATCTCACAAAGCTGTATGTGGAATTTTGTGTGTGTAAAGTGTGAAAGTTGTTTTTTTGGGCTTTTTGTGGCTGTGTGAGGTTCCTGCTTCTTGCGGGCCATTTTGAGTCTAGCACAGCTGCTTTTACATTGTGGGTGAGCCAGTTGTGTTGTGTTGTGTTTTGTAGGTTAAAAAAGGGCAAAGAAGTGACATTGACTTGGCCATGCCCACCCAGTCACCTTACCACCAGCCCCGCCCACTAATTAAGCCACGCCCACAGAACCGGTAGCAAAAATTTTTAGATTTCACCCCTGATAGGGAGCATTATTTAAACATCAGAATACAGAGGATCGCACAAAGAGCTAGGGGAAAAAAAACACACACACACAAAATGTTAGGCTACTAATCCTGTACACTCTATATAGTTAATTTAGAGTTTTGCAAACAAGGGGCACCCTCATGCCATCTCTTTTCAGAATTCTGGTTTTTCCCCCCTCGTGTGTACTGGTGGTATAATTAACTTCCAAAGTTTCTTAATGGCAATGTTTTAAAGATGAATATTGGCAATAAGCAAAAAATTTGGAATACAATGATAGAAGGAATCCTTCTTCCTCAAGCTCAGTGATGGGTTGCTACCGGTTCGCCCTGGATCGGACGAACTGGTAGTGGTGGCGGGAAGCTCCGTCCACCCATCTGGATGCTTCCGCACATGCGCAGAAGCTTCGCGCCCACGCGCCCACAAGCGAACCAGTAGCAACCCACTACTGCTCAAGCCCCTTGTCTTTTGTTACCCAGAGTGTTGTCCTTCTGGGAACAGATAAGGCTGTCACATTCCAGATCTCCTCTACATAACTCTCTGGCTCTCCAAGCGACTCCAACTTCACTTCCTTAGTTTCAAAGCAATGAATTTTACTGAGAGCCAGGAGCCCATTTCACCACCAAACATAAACTCACAATGATAAATGTGACATTTTAGGCAACAAAATAGAAGGTATCATCTTTCTTGCTGTCTTTTGCCCTTTGTACTTCTTATTGTTGATAGGTTTCATTTGTTTATTTTTACTTCAGGAATGTTTCACCTAAAAATAGCTCCTGTCCTATACACAGCCTATAATGTTGAGAAAGGTGGAAGGAAAGAGAAAAGGACGATCCACCAGCAAGGGAAACAGACTCAATTATAGATCAATTATGTTCCAGGTTGGTAAGAAATTCTGTTGGAGACAATCTACCAGTGTGGTCACTAAGAGTCAGCACCACCTTGATTGCATATAATAAATCCGTTCTATTCAGTTCCTATATAAACTATTCCTTACTTTCTCATGAAGTTGCTAAATTTACCTTGCTACTTAGTGTTTGGAGGGGGAGATCAGTGTGTTCCTTTCCCTACTACACCCTCTTAACTCTTTTGTTCCTGGTGGCAAGTTCCTGGTTGCTTCTCTTCTTTTTAACTGCTTCTTTTTCTTCCTATGAAAAAGCATAGCTCATTTGTAAAGTATTTCTTTCCCAGGCAAAATGCCCCATGTGTCGCAACCCTGCCAGCAACAAATAAATGACTTCTTTCCCCAGACTCAACAAAATTAACTACTTTCTGTAGTTGTACAGCATATTGTACATGCTAACTTTGTAAAGCACTTTGTGCTTTGTAAAACATGCTTTAGATTCTGTGTGTGCAAATAAACGAATAATAGTTTATTAAATTAACTATTTGTTAAACAAATCATGGTTTAATGGGCTAGCTGAACTGGGTTTTAATTTGTTTTTCATAAAACAAGTTTGTTCTACATGCATGTGACCAGCAACTGGTCTAAAAATGACTATATTGTTGGTATTCTTTAGAGTCAACCAGGGGTCTCCAACCTTGGCAACTTTAAGACTTGTGGACTTCAACTCCCAGAATTCCTCAGCCAGCTTTGCTTTGAAGTCCACAAGTCTTAAAGTTGCCAAGGTTGGAGATCTCTGCTTTAGACCTCATGAAATTTGTATGGTGGAATGGGGGGAAGCAATTATGGCATTCTGGAAATAAAATAACCTAAATCCGAAATATGGCAAGATGTTCCCAGGACTAAGGTAAAGATCTCAAGAACCTGCTCGCATTTGGGTGGTATTATTATTATTAGTAGTAGTATTTGATATATTATTATGTCAAAATGACTCATTTCTTTCTCTCTTTTTCTGCTTTCAACACTTAACCTATTTATAATTATTTTCCTGATTTTCTCACCCATCAATAAATTGTTATCCATAAAACTCGAGACCTGGCAATAGACCAGTCCTGTAAATGATCATTCATTGGGTATCTGCGATCTTTTGAATTGCTTCTACACATTAAGTACACTTCACAAAAATCATATCCTATTCCCCCATACCAACTTTTTGGGGTATAAATGACTTGTATAGGAACATGTATCAATTTTTATAGGAACATATATCAACAAGCATAGAATCATAGGATTGGAAGGAACTCAGAGATCTTTTAGTCCAACCCCTTGCTCAAGGCAGGAGTCTTATATCATCCCAGTCAAGAGATTGTCCAGTCTATTTTTGAAATCCTTCCAAGATGAAGCATCCGCAACCCCAGGAGGCAAGCTGTTCCATTGATTAAATGCTCTTATTGTCAGAAAATTTATCCTTACTTCTAGGTTGTATCTCTCTTTGACAAGCTCTCACCCATTACTTCTTGTCCTGCCCTCTGTTGCCCTAGAGAATAAGTCAATCCCCTCTTCTTTGTGACAGCCTTTCAAATATGGAACACAGTTTCCATGTCCCCTCTGATCAATTTCTTTGATAGGCTAGACATATCTAGGGAACTTCAACTGTTCATCATACGATTTACCTCCAGAACTTTTATCATCTTTGTTGCTCTTCTCTGTACACTTTCCAGAGACTCAACATTCTTTTTGTATAATGGTGGCCAGACCTGGATGCTAGTAATTTAGTGTATTTTCCTGGGCAGCCTCCATATTAGGATAGACCTATGGTTTTTCTGGTTAATATGGTTAATGGGGGTGAGCTCCCGTTACTTGTCCCAGCTTCTGCCAACCTAACAGTTCGAAAGCACATAAAAAATGCAAGTAGAAAAATAGGGACAACCTTTGGTGGGAAGGTAACAGCATTCCGTGCGCCTTTGGCATTTAGTCATGCCAGCCACATGACCACAGAGATGTCTTTGGAAAGTGCTGTCTCTTTGGCTTTGAAACGGAGATGAGCATTACCCCCTAGAGTCGGGAACGACTAGCACAAATGTGTGCGAGGGGAACCTTTATCTTTACCTTTATGGTTCTTCCTAAGATATTCCTAGAATATCCTTGACCAGTCCTAAATTTACTAAAAAAAAAATTGATACAGCAATTTATGTTGGCTCTGGGTTGAAAAGATTTTAGAAGGTTCTCTGTATTCAAAAAGCAGGAACCTTCTGAACTTTGGTCAAGAAAAGGCATGGGGTACAGATGAAAAAGAAGAAGTCAGTGCAACGAGGAAAGAAATCAGAAGCAATAGGGAAAGATATTGGGGTTTCCTCATAAAATCTGGTAGGATCTGACTAAGTGGTGAATTCTAGACCCCTCAATTAAACAGGTTCCTTAGGAGTCATAGGACAGGTTACATCTTGCTGTCACCTCCATCAGTCACCCCCCATGAAGGCTTCTGATGTGTGCCTTCTGTGTACCAGCCCTCTAGAATGGTATTCCTCCAGAAATAAACATGGCTTCTATTTTCTAAAAGGTGCTGAAGACCTGTCTGTTCTTCCAGGTTTTAGGGAAGGGTAGTTGATAAGCCTCTGTAAGGTTTTGTGTTGTTTGGAGGATGCAAGAATAGATGGAAGTGGCAGCTAGATGCAGCCTCCCCTGAGGCTCCTAAGGGAACTTGCTATCTTCAGTATAGGTACAGCTGATAACTGCAATAGAAGAAGCCAGTCTTAGACCATGAGACTGCTCAGCTGCTTTATGCAACCCAATTACAGTCAAAATATACATCTGCTGCAATTGTCCCTTTGGCATAGCAGCCAGCTTTCAATACTGGGGGCTTGTAGAGATTCTGCGGTGACATAAGTAGCTTGGTGGATACATCATTCCTTCACAAGGACACACGTCCAGAGGGAAAGTTTCCTTGTAGTGAGACTGTGCTCTTGTGAATCAAAACACAAGCATGCCTTGTCCCTTTTTCCTAATTACAACTTCTCAAAGCACATGGTTTTAATATAAAATCCTATTCCAGGAATGTTCATCCATCAGAAAATGACATAGGATTTAGTGTCCTGGGAAATCTTATTTACAATGGACTTACTTCAATGCATTCTTATCAGACTCAGCTTCTACTTCACCCCATATTTCAGACCCAGAGGCTGAAAAAGCCTTTTGATCAAACCACAGTGCACATGTACAAGTTACCACAGGGCTAAGCACAACCAGATCTTATTAATCCAAGTTGGGTGTTCTCCAGATGTGTACAGCTGCAGTTTACAGGGCAGCAAAAGTACATAAGGCATATCAGCTTGTTATATCACTTAAAGCTTATCCGAGCAATGCTTCCATTTTCAGGGAGATTGGGGGCTGAATAACATGAATGAGGCAGAATTTACTGAAGGTTAACAGGCAACCAGGACTGTTCAGGATATCAGCATCACATCCTCCAATGAACAAAACAAGAGTTGTTTACATTTCAAAGGTTTCCAAGTTTCCAGTTACATGGATGGATTAAGTTGAACCAGCAGTTGTCAAAGATATAAGCCATCTCCAAGATATTTGCCAGAAACATGAAAGCTGCAGATACTTCAGACATCCACTAGCCCATATCTTCACTGGGTGTCAAGCTTGTCCAAGCTAAACTTCATGTACTTCACTTTTCATCAAATTCATGAAAAGTGTAATAAATAGCGAGCTGCTCCAAGTCAAGATCAAAATTCCCACGATCTTCTCAAATGTACCTAAAGACAAAGACTCTCCCAAGCCTCTGTCTTGGAAGTTGAGATAAACAAATGGAAGAAATGTAGCAAGAAAAATGTTATTAAATACAAAGTATAAGCTTAATTGGAACTGATGAAAAATGTAATGATGAAAAGAAACAAGATCTGATTTCTATATTTTTTTTCATAGGCCTCTCTGATGCTGTGCACAGGTCAATAGTGGTTGATCTCCAGACTTCGGAGCTGGTTTAGTACCACCAATAACTATTGAAGGTGGTTCTTGCTCCATCATGGTATTAATTGGTTACAGATATTTACAACTAATTCTTGTGCTCCCACCGTAACAAGAAGGGTTTCCTTTATAACTGATTAGCCTAGGCTAATGGTTCAGACACAGGTCATATACCATGAGGATGGGAGAAATACCATGGATGTAACTATCCAAATGACCATGTGCAATTGTTGCTTGGTTCTCGTTTTAGAAACTTTAACTAGTCCAGCCCTTCTTTCTGACTAAAGACTTTCTCTCTCTAGCCCAGCCAATAAGATTCAAACACTTTATAGTCTCTTTATGGTAACCCAGATCATCAAACCATGGAAGGATGGATCCTGAGAGACTCCTGGACACTTAAAGGTAAAGGTAAAGGTTCGCCTCACACATATGTGCTAGTCGTTCCCGACTTTAGTGGGCGGTGCTCATCTCCGTTTCAAAACCGAAGAGCCAGCGCTGTCCGAAGACGTTTCCATGGTCATGTAGCCAGCATGACTAAATGTCAAAGGCGCATGGAATGCTGTTACCTTCCCCTATTTTTCTACTTGCATTTTTTACATGCTTTCAAACTGCTAGGTTGGCAGAAGCTGGACAAGTAATGGGGAGCTCACCCCATTACGCGGCACTAGGGATTCGAACTGCTGAACTGCCAACCTTTCGATCGACAAGCTCAGCATCTTAGCCACTGAGCCACCGCGTCCCTGGGCACTTAGATATCTACATATAATAAACCTCTTCCAAACCAAGAGACACTGTTGCAGTTTGGAAAGCAAGGTTTCCCATCCCAAGCTGTCCTTTACCTCCTAAAATTATTTTACAGAAAAGCTGGGATGGTTTCTAGATCAATACGATAGCAGTGGAAATCAGAACTGGACAAATTCTGCCTCTGCTGTTGTCTCTCATCTTGTGCTGTCTTTCAGGCTTGAGTTAAGGGAAAAACTGAGCAGGCAGATCATAGGCAATCCAATAGAAATGGATGCTGCCACATGTTCTTTTTCACTTCTGATATCTGGTTCTTACAAATGGGACACCAGATTCCAAAGCTCTTGGCAGCAAATATACATTCTAAAAATTAATTCTGTTCTCCAAAGATGGATCTTTTGGTAACCAAATAGAGCAGGGGTCTCCAACCTTGGCAAGTTTAAGCCTAGTGGACTTCAACTCCCAGAATTCTGGGAGTTGAAGTCCACCAGGCTTAAACTTGCCAAGGTTGGAGACCCCTGAAATAGAGCATCATCTGTGTACTGGAATAATGGATCAGCAGGCTGGCATACCTACAACTTTACAGAGTTAAAAAAATAAAACAAACATCTCTTGGGCAAAGATCCATGTGAATAGCCAATCATTAAAACTGGGAACTGAAACTAGATGGAAGGGAAATGAAATGGGGTCTATTCTCCAGAAGAGCATCACGTCTTTTGCAGAAAAAAACCCTGCTTTCTGCAGACATACCACAGCGGTAGAATCAAATTTAGGGGACTCTGAAGTGAAATGGCTGTAGGAAAGGGAAGAAAGTTCGTGAAAATTGCTCAAGGCAGGAAAGGGAAGTATAGAATCCAAGGACTATTTTGCAGTTATCTTCAGGAAATGCTGTTACCCACTTTCATTCCTAAAACAGATGTGACAAAAGCAGTCATAAAATGGCACCAGATGCTTATCTGTATAAGTTGAGAAAAGTCAGGCTTGCTTCTAGGATCCATGTGTGTCTGAAAAGGTTCCAAGAATGATTATTGCCTGAGCCGAATCCCAAAAATCAGATGGCAAAACCTTCTTTATTGGAAGATAAACTCCATCTCTTTAGGTTGACATTTTATATGTGAAAAGCTTGCTTACCTTGAACTATTATCATATTTATTTATTTATTTTATTAAAACAATTAAAAAAACCATACTCGGTTTAAAAACAACAACCAAGGAGAAGAATACAAAACTGAATCATCAAGAGAAAGCCCGAGTGAAGAAGTAAGACTTTCTGATGATTTTAGTGGGCAACAAACCGGTAGGTTTGTAATGAATATCCACTCTGTTGGATATTCAGATCCCAAGTTGTTTAAGGATTTATAAACATACGCAAGTCTTTGAATCTGACTCAGTTGCTGATTGGTGCAGTTGCTTCAGCAAAACAAGTGCACAATCAACTGTCCCATTCTACAAAATGAACATCACTTTCTGCACCAACTGTAGTAGAGAACATTAAAATATTAAAACAGGAGATCACCAGTGGTGGAATTCAATTTTTTTTTTACTACTGGTTCTGTGGGCGTGGCTTGGTGGGCATGATGTGGCTTGGTGGGCATGGCAGGGGAAGGATACTGCAAAATCTCCATTCCCACCCCACTCCAGAAGAAGGATACTGCAAAATCCCTACTCTTGGGGGAAAGATACTGCAAAATCTCCATTCCCACCCCACTCCAGAAGAAGGATACTGCAAAATCCCTACTCTTGGGGGAAGGATACTGCAAAATCTCCATTCCCATCCCACTCCAGGAGAAGGATATTGCAAAATCTCCATTCCTACCCCATTCTGGGACCAGCCAGAGGTGGTATTTGCCAATTCTCCAAACTACTCAAAATTTCCACTACCGGTTCTCCAGAATCTGTCAGAACCTGCTGAATAGCACCCCTGGAGGTCACCAATGCATAACACGATTCCCAGGAAAGAGTAGAATTGAAACAGTAACTGAAAGGTGCAACAGAATACTTGAACTTATTTCATTAGTGATTTCTTGGAGCACCTTCCAACCATATTTTGAGAGTGCTAGACACGTCCATCCAGTTCTCAGTTCCTATATCTGGCAACCAACCATGCAAAAGATCTCAATCTTCCCAGGATTCAGGTAGTTTATTGGCACCCAGTTGTCACATCTGGATTTTAATGGAGAGTTGTTCATTTTATTTTTAAACACAAAAAATGTAGTTTTGAAGTTATAGGGGCCTCTTCTTTGCCTTAGTTTCCAGAATGCAAATAAAAACGGATATTGCACAGCCATCAAAACTCACCCCTTTTTTTAGTTTGTATAAAAACTCAAATGGGTAGGAGAATTACTATTATGCAGCCATAGCCACAATCTTGAATTTTTATTCACCCCATACACATCTCTTGGACTCTGCTGCAAAAATTCTGGTACTTTGACAAAATCTGGAGACAAATATCTGTTTACCTATAACAGCGTCCGGACTAGCCTGATACTCCAAGTGCATGTGAAGTGTTTAATTAAGAAAAACTAATCTATAGCTAATCATACTGCTAGAGGGTTTTTTTCCTGGTGCAAGATCAAAATAACCAAAACCTTCATAGACATTTTTTTTTGAATAATTGAAACTTTTTAATGAAGTAGCTCAGTAGTTATGTAAAAATGAGCAATTGTGTTGTCCTAAAAAATACATTGCTTTTTGTGTAGCCATGTACCTTTATTTCTTTCTAGTCTCTTGCCAAACTAATACAGTGTCACAGCATATAATTTGAACCTTCCCCAAATCCAAACTATCCTGTTACAGTACAGGAGAGAAAAAACAACTCATTATTGCTAGAAGAGTACCAACAGCACATCACAGTACTTTAAGAAGTTCTATCACATGTAGGTTGGATTCTTTGCCTTCTGTATATATATATATTTTCTATCTTCTTTCATACATGCATGAAAGAGAAGCATTACTTGTACTATCTGAATGAAAAGCAGAAAGTTGGTCAAAATGACCACAAAAAAGAATCTGATTGGCGCAGCACAGAAGGCAGTTTGTAATTTGGTTCTTAACCATGAATGCCTAGAGACGGGACAAACAGATCTATAAAAGCTCAGTAAACATGTCAGTGAAGTAGGTGAAGTGTGAGCCATGCCAACAGAGCAGCCTGTCCAAAGCTTGGACTTTGGCAACAAACAAATGAAGCCATCCTTTCTCACACTCAAGAGGCGCTCATTGTGCCTCCACATCCCCTGGAAATCATTGGCCATTGGGTAATACTGTATAAAGGTTAAGAAGTAGGACTTGGACTGAGAAACTTCATTCAGTTTCAAGTTTCCCATCAACCATCAAGTTCACTGAATGATCCTGGGCCACAACTTTCAGGCTTGCAAGATGGTGGGGCAGAGAGATTTACATTACTATACACTGTCCTGAATAATGTTTCTCAACCTTAACAACTTTAAAATGCCTGGATTTGCTGGGGGATTCTGGAAATTGAAGCTCCAGCATCTTTAAGTTGCTAAGGTTGAAAAAAAACCTGGCCATTTCTTACTTCCCAAAGAAATATGAGATTATAATGTATTAAGTAACATTGACATTTAAAGTTTTGAAATGACACAATTTATTCAGGCAATCCGAGAAACCATGACTTCTTTCAGCAATCTCAATTGTTTCATGCACCTAGGCTCATTCAGGATCTTTTTTGTGGGGGGGAGGGAGAAGGAGAAGGAGAAGAGATATTATTAACAACAGGTGCACAAAAATTTTTAGGTTAAAATATAATATACATTTACTTATTTGTGATTAATCAGACACAGAATTAAACTGTCAGTACTTCAAACACTCAACAGATGGGATTGCCTTTTGCATAGCAATGAAGGTTCTTCATCTTCCTGGTTTAAAAGATTATGTCCTAAGGTTAACATTCAGTCCAGCAATAAACTAAGATTTGAACCTCCCATTGCTGAGCCTGTATTCAAGGTCAGATGGACCCAGGGGTGGTATTCAGCCAGTTCGGGCGAAATGGATGCTAATTTTACATCCAAACTGTAGTTGCAAGGATTGGCTGGCTCCACCCACCCCTCCCCTCCCAGGAGTCTCTACACGGCCCGTTTTGGATGCCAGGTAAGTGCAGGGCCCGCGTGGAGGTTCTGGGAGGGTGAAAAATGGGCCTCCTGGAAGTTCCAGAAGTCTGGAAACAGGCCCCCCCTGCTATGGTGCAGGAAGCCGAGAAGGCCACGCCCACCATGGCCACACCCACCCAGCAATTGGGCAGAAAACCGGTTGCTAAAATTTTTGAATCACACCCCTGGATGGACCAAATCAACTTGAGAATTCAAGAGGTGAGGCAGGCCAAAGATGGCCTCCTGGACCTCCATTCATCCTTGTTACAGTGAAATCACATTGTTCTTTTTTAGGATGTTAAGTGGGGCGGGGAGGAACTTAAGCCACAATGATAGACAACAGCTTTGAAATGCCTCTCTTTGGATGAAATTCTTCTCAGGGTATCCAAGAAGCCTTACCTGTTAGAGATTGTAGACTGAACAAGAGGAAACAGTGAACTTTAAGCCCCAGGTTCTAGATTTATTTCAGGATGTAAAACAGGTTTATATTGTTCTTCTGGAAATCTCATTTTTCAACATGCATTACACTTTTGAAAACCCTTTTCATAAGGCACAGCAGATAATAAATTATAGGGAAAAAATCTTCCACTAAACTTCCGAATTTCTAGTAACATTCTAAAAAAGTCATCCAAAATCTAGAAAAATGTAGGCAGCTTGCAATATATTGGTATCTGCAGCACTCAAAAATGCTGCGTTTGTTTGTACCAAAATAAAATATTTATTACAAGTTACATACTTTCTTGAAACAAAGTGGATTACACAAAGTTAATCGCTATTCACTTATGGAATGCACCTATTCTCTTTTCTATTCCCACATTTTAGCAGCAAAAAGGAAAGTTTCCATTTCTAAAATCATCTATCCATATTTTATGTGTTTTCAAATACAGTAATAAAAGCAGAAGGGGAAATCTAATATTTTTTTTTTAAAAAATTGAAAACTATTTTACATTAGATATTCTAGTGAGAGACTGTAAAACAGCAGATGTGTATTCTAGATTATGCATTCTTGGGATTAAAAATGAGTTTTTCAAAACTTATTTTCCTCTTGAAGAACATATTTGTTTTTACATTGGAGTAAATTTGAGTCAAACCAGGACCAGGAAGTAGGGGGTGGGAAAGAGGAGGCAATAGAATTTTCTTTTATTCTAACGCCCCCACCCCACCCCTTTTAAAAAAAATTATAGGCAAGAACAATGTCCTGAGCTACAGACAGCTATCATCTTTATTTTTGAATAATGTCTGTAGTCTCCAAAGAGTGTGTTGAGGTGCCAAAGGTTAATATTTTCCTTTGCAATGTGCCAGTTTCCCATTGAAAAAAAACACTAATCAATTGATATCTATGGAGATTCTGTCATCCAGGTCATGCTTGTCCTAAAGGTGCTTTTTCAAGAGGCAACTGTACTTCCTGGTTTTTCGTTGAAGATGTTTTGCTTCTCATCCAAGAAGCTTCTTCAGGTCTTCAGCTTTGAAGAAGCAAAATGCCTTCAAAGAAAAATCAGAAATTCCAGTTACCTCTTGAAAAAAGCACAATTGATGTGAGACAGGACAGGGAACCTGGTGGGTGCAGAGAACTGCTCTTTAGCCACACTTGGTCACACCATTAGGTATCTATGCTGTCCTTGACTTATTATCTATAAAGATGATCACACATCTATTTTTCCTTCTACTGCATGCATGTGAATGGATGAAAAGAGGATACCATGAAGCAGTCTGCTCAGTCTGCGCCCTTCAGATTACATTAGACTATGACTCAGAGCCTTCCCAGCCACTCTGGATACTGATGGTTATAGTCCAAGACAGCTGGCAGGTAAAAGGTTGGACAGGCTATTGCATAGCACAGGTGGAGGAGAAGAGATTCAAAGTCTAAGTGATATGAGCAGTGAAGAACTACCTAAAAGGAATTCTTTGCCCTGTTTTTTTTCTAATTTATACATTTGTACATGCGATTTCTATATGACCTTAATTATTTCTCTGTTAAAAGAGTTAGAGTTCATGACATTACAAAAAGAGACACATCCTGATCAATCTGTTTTTTAAACCTCAAGATCTTTAATCAACTTCTTAGGCAACTACTCATGTATTTATTCATTTAGAAAGTTTATATTGCCACCTACTCGCACATGGTGACTCAAGGTGGCTTAAAGGACAGAAAAACACTCATCCCAAAGTTGAGATAAAATGGATTCCTAGATAGCAAAAGCTTCCAGCACTTCGGCCATCAGGTACTGTATTTTTCGGACTATAAGACACACTTTTTTTTCTCCCAAAAGGGAGTAAAAATGTCTTTGTGTCTTATAGACTGAATATTGCCGAAGCCCTGCCCACCCGCCAGCCGTTTTTTGGCCTTCGCACACCCCATTTTTGGCCCTTTTTTTGGCCCATTTTCAGGGCTTTATTCGGCCCATTTTTTTGGAAAATATGGGCTGAAAAAAGTCTCAAAAATAGGCCAAAAAAGGCTTCGAAAACAGGCTGAAAAAAAAAGCCTCAAAAACAGGCTGAAAAAAGTCTCAAAAATGGACCAGAAAAAGCCTCAAAAACAGGCCAAAAAGGCCTCGAAAATGGGCTGGAAAAAGCCTTGAAAACAGGCCGAAAAAGCCTCGAAAACGGGTCAAAAAAATTTCAAAAACAGGCCAAAAAGGCCTTGAAAATGTGTCAAAAAAAAAGGCCAAAAAAGCACCTCGAAAACAGGCCGAAAAAAAGGCTGGAAAAGGGTTGAAAAAGGCCCAAAAATGGAGCGCGTGGAAGCCAGAAACTTTTTTTGTTGTTTTCCTCTTCTAAATTTAGGTGCATCTTATAGTCAGGTGTGTCTTATAGTCCGAAAAATATGGTAACTGGGAATTTTCCATTTGGCATCGTACACAAGACTTAAGACAAATTTGGTAGCCATCTACAGGGCTCTCGTGTCAGTTTTATTTGTTCCCACGTGGTAACTATGGACTCCAGTGAGGTCAATTCGAACACAATAGTGTTGTGGAAGTACCAACACCAACATTTATCTATCAGAAGGAAATCAAAGCTTTTGTATCTTCAATTATCTACAGTTCCTCTGATACCAATGCAAGTACACTTAGTGGAAAAAAACCAACATTCCTACATGTAGGGTAGCCATGTGAGTTTGATGCAGCACAATCACAAAGATACTCAGGGATTAAAAAATTATTTGATTATTTGGTCAAGTACCTCCACTTCATCAGATGCATAGAATATTCATTTGATATGGGCCTCTGATTGCAATGCTGCAATTCAGGCAACGTGCTAAATCAAAATATGGTTTGTTAAACACCTTTTAACGTGGCTTGTTAAACAAGTCCCAATGGCCTAATTCATACAAAACTCTTTAACCCAAATGACTGGTCGTGTATCATATGAAGTCCAAAATAAACAAAACTACATCGCAGCAGAAAAGAATCTGTATAGTAATAAAATAAGTGTGAAAGATAACGGATGACAAATTGCTATCTTGATATTCATAAAACAGTTGTTCAAGGTGATGCAGAAATTATTGCTGGAGTGTAGTCACATGATCCAGCATCTATGATCCTGGTTTAGTCTTGGTTGTCTCTCTGGCATCTGATATGAGGTAGCCATCATATTAATTTTGCATGACACAGGTGATGCAAAATGAATTGCGCTGGTGGTTTGTAGAAGGGAGAGAAGTCAACGACTCATTCAATGCTAAGCTATGGTTAGCACCAGCCATGGTGTCCTAATGATCCTGTAGTGTGATTTTTTTTTAGACAAAAATCTATTCCAACATGTTTTGTTCGTGGCATTTAAAAAAATCTACTTTAAAAAATTAGAATTCCCACATTCAGATGTTATAGTGAAATGTAGTTAGTTTAAAAACAAAAGTTAATACTTGGGTTATTTTATCCTAGCACATGAATATATCTATCTATATAAAAAAGAGAGCCGTGTGGAGAAAGAACACTTGAAACCAAGGCTCATCCAGGAATGATAAAGAATTATTTCTTAAGTTCAAACATAGGTTGATCATATTATAAATGCAAAGGGCTACATCAAAAGCAAGGGAGGAAAAATAGACAGAAAAAACAAGCTACTAAAGTAGCCCAATTATAGTTTAAATTAATCTCTGTATTGCATTACTTAATTAGAACAGGAATCCCCAAAACAGATGTGCAATTACATAATAAATCTACAACAGTTCAGACACAGTTTAATCTATTGCAAAGAAAGGCTGTCTCCCTTTTGTTTTTCTTTGCATGGTCCTAAAAACTCACCCAAGCCACCAAAATAAGTGGCATTTAGCCAATGTTCGGTTTATTCAAATATGGAAGACCAAATAAAATGTGTACAAAAGCATGTCCTCCAAGTAGTTATGAGCACTGGTAAATCAGTGTTTGCCATCATTTATTGCTACGCGAACATTGCCGGTAAAAGATTTGGCATCTTTTGAATGAAAGTCATTTCCCAACAACTATGCATATTTACTCAGAGTAAATTTCCTGACTTAAAAAAAATAGACTTTCTGGAATTTTGAACAGATAATAAGTTTTTTGTTTTCATTCCAGTTTATCTTACATGAGCAAATATTGTTTCAATGACACAGTATTGCGATACCCGAGACTCAGCAAAGAAGACTAAAAATTAGTTGAGATTATTTTATGGAAAAAAGTTTCCATGTGAATTTAGACAAGATTTCCCCAATTTAGAACCTTTCATGTTATAGATTACAACTGACCAATGGTAAGTCAGGATAGCACTGATTTGCACCATATTTCTGCAGATACTGATACATTTTGAATGAGCTGTCATATATCCTCTATAAATAGAAAAGAAGCCCATTGCTATTCAAAATATGATTTCCCCTTTTTTCCAAGCCAACAAGCATGCACATTTCATGGTGTAAAAGGGATCTGTAAGTCGGGGTATACAAGGAAGATACAATTTTGCACAGCTGCTCTATTTGTTATGACGTCCCTACACTGTGCATGAAGTAGGCATTTCGTTTTAAGAAAAAATATATCAGATTCACGTGCAGTTTCTGCTAATTTAGCAACACAATGTACATTTCAGAAACGGGCTGTAGTATTCCTGAAGCCTACAAGACTAAAAATGCAGGCAGGGAAATTCTCCGTTTTGAGCCAAATGTCATAAGAGGCACAGTTTTAGATATCCACTTGGGGAAAAAAATAATTTGACTATGTGCTAGTCCTCACAGTCGTCGTGTAGACTTCTTAGGAGAACCCTTGGTTCTAGCCCTTCTTACACCTGTATACAGCGATTTCATGGTTCAACTTTCAGTTCCACCAAAGTGTAGGCCAGCAGTCCTCAACAAAGGAACTACCACTAGTGGGAAAACCCTCAGTTTGGTCAACCTTCGCTTCTTAGCTCACGCTCTTCCCCATCTCCATCGGAAAGAGATAATTTTAGCAGCATGTTCAGGGGTGGATCTTAACTGTGCGCTCTGGAATAGAGAGAGATTCTCAGCCAAAGTCACCTCAAACCACCCTCGGTAATTAAACTGCCATTTCCAAGGCCTTTGTAAAACAACAACAACAACCATCCTATACAAAACAACAATATTTTTTCCACCAGGACTTGGAGAGGTTTTTCATCTTGTCTGGAGTCCTGTTTTTGGATTTCTTTGGCTGTTGCTGAGTATCCGAGTAGTGAATGCCAGCCACAATGGCTGCATCAAAGACTTCTTTGAGGTTTTTCTGAGTTAAAGCGGAGCATTCGATGTAAGAGGCGGCTTTTATTTCCTCGGCACAGAGCCTTGCAGCCTCCTCCGCCACAGGCTTCTCTTTGCATTTGTCAAGCTCAATGAGTACTTTGACGTCTTCTCGGAGGTCCGATTGGGTCCCGACGAGAATAATAGGGGCCTTGGGGCAGTGACATCGGATTTCAGGGACCCATTTCTCGGTCACATTCTGGAAAGATGAAGGGCTCACTACACTGAAGCACAGCAAAAAGATGTCTGTGTTGGTGTAGCACAGTGGGCGGAGCTTGTCAAATTCATCCTGTGCAAAAATAAAAGTAAGGTGAATAAGTAACTTTAGAGTAACAAAAGGGTCTTTCTATGCTCCCTAAAAGCAATGTGCAGGATACAAAGTGGTGGTTTTCCTTACCGATATATAGCAAAATCGGAAGGGCCTGGTGGCTCAGCAGACTAAAAACATTGTGATTAACACCAGCTGTCTGCAATTACTGTAAGTTTGAATCTCACCAGGCTCAAGGTTGACTCAGCCTTCCATCCTTTCTAAGGTAGGTTAAATGAGGTTTGTGGGGGCAATAAGCTGACTTTATATAAATATACAAAAGTATGAAGGCTATTGCTTAACGCATTGTAAGCCGCCCTGAGTCTCCAGAGAAGGGCGGCATATAAATCAATTTTTTTTAAAAAAAAAAAATCATTCTTATCAGCTACTAAATGAGCACAAAACATGTTCTATAAAAATAACAGCCATAATTGTTTTGCAGGAGGGGTCATTCCCATCCATTGTATCAAGGTGGCATGTAGCAAGGAATCAGTTGTCTGAATGCTAGCTCAGAGAGAAGGAAAGAGGACATGGAAAGCAAAAGTCCCTGAACAGACAAAACTAACAACTGTAGAGGAAATTAAAACTCTATGGCACAATTTTATTTTTGTTGTTTTATATGGAAAATGATTTAGTTGTGCACTGTGGCACAATACTTGGCAAAACCTCAAAGAGGCTGTTCCGTGCGGTTCCACAATACAAAAGCGAGCACCCAACCACGTAAGGCATTCAGCATCACCATTAGCTGGCAACCATATTTGGAAAACAGAATTGATTCAAGGGATTGGCTTTGCTGTGATGCATCTCTGGTGAGAGATGCTGCCTTTAACAGAAGGCAGGAAGTAGTGTTGATGTTGGAAGAACAGAAATTATAGGTGATTCTCATTACCTGTTGGGCCATATACCCATGGTTTGTATATCTATGGTTGTTAGGTATACATTTCACCTAGTTGTCGTTTTGCCTTGCTTTGTGCACATGCAAAATGGGTGTGCGTTGTGACACATGCATAAAGTATTTATTAAGGTCTTGTTATCCATGATCATGAGGTGGGAACGGAATTCCCCTCCCAGACCGCAAGGGTAGCCTGTATACAACATAGATTGAATACCTATATGAATTAGAGAAAATGAAAGAACTGGAGACCTTCATGAAGTTACTCAGAAAATATTAAAGTATTAAAAATATTTCAATTGAAAAGTAACATTGCCATATGTAGTCATCTTCAATTGAATAAAGCTTGCCTGATATATCTCAGGGATCACTATCATAAAATGGCCAATAAACTGTCAATGCAAATGAGGAAATTCAATTCAGGGCTAGATCAAATCTAACATACTAGCTACTAGCATACTAGCATTTTAGCAAAGAGAATTAGTGTGTGTGTATATACATATACATATACATACACACAAACACAAACTGCACAGACAAATACATTTAGTGTACATATACACATACAGTTAATACCATAGCACAGAATCTGTGAATGGGTCATGTCTATGCTACTGTTTGCTGTCCTTTTAATAGCTGCTTTGATGCAGTTACTTATTAATGGACTATTTTAGCTGTTTACACCACTCCAGAACCACTTTGATAAGGGGTGGTGGTGGCAGAGAATGAATAAATAAATACACAAACACCAGACAAATTTTGTTTCAGCTTAAATCTGTTACCTTAAACTATAGCATAACATTTATAAATTAATTATATTTTAATTTATTATTTAATTAATAGAGAATAGCATGCTATTTATGGTCCATTAGCATGGGATTTATTCAGTAGCGTCCTTTCCATTGTCCTTCCTTTAGAGCTTTGGAGGTAGCAAACTGAATGCCTGCATATCCAATGCCTGTATATATAAATCAAATAAAAAATTGAATAAATCAAAATTCTGGAATTTAAATTGAAACTAAAAACATCTTCCTTGAAATACAACTGCTAGGATTGCATTTCACATTGAGCTATCGTTTTAATGCTTTTGTGTGTGGGGGGGGGGCAGACACAAACCATGAAGGACTGCTTCTTTTATACAGTAATGTTAAGCCAAAAACTCTGGTTTAAAACCATGGGACTTATCCAGACTCTGATAAAATTACAGTTTAACTTAGAATTTGAACCCAGCCAAAATGAATTTTGCTTTTGGTGAAGTACTGGCTTACAATTAGTGATCCAAACCTTGAATGACTTTAGTTTTACTGTCACAATGATGCACTTATTGCCTGTAACTGGGTTTGTCCATCTTGTTGCTGGTCGTCAATTTCTCCTTAAACCAAATGTTTTCCCCACCCCACCCCAGGGATCACGCTGGTCCTTTAAAGAGGCACCAACAGACAAAGCACGCATGCCCAAACTTAATTTGAAGCACCTTTTGCTTCCCAAGAACAAGTCTACCTTTACATAACTTTCACTTCTCTGATTGGGGAAATTTGTTCGTTTGTTCATTCACTCTTATTGAATCATGAAGCGTTTTACTACTGAAGACAAAAGTTTCTGGAAATTTGAAACTAACTTCTGGCAAATTTGACACACCAAGGAAAGAATACAGCATCCAGAAAGCATGCTGATAACACAAAAGCCTGCTTTAGGTAAATATTTACTATTGCCTTCTATTGCAATGATCTGCGCTAAAAATAACCCCTTCCCCAACTTCCTGGTTCCATACTATGATCCATTTTGGAACTCTTTACACAATACGCTTTTGAAAAACTTGGCTTTTATTGTTAGATCTGAACTCAACTTTTTCCTTGGAAAAAGAGATCTCAAACAGCCTGATAATTATACAAGTTCCAAGAGCTAAAGTCAAGAAAAGTAAACAGAGGAAAATATTAACATGGCAGCAATGGCCTCCTGAAGAGGTAGGATTTGTCACTTGTGCTGGTATTTTAATTAAAATCCAGCAATGTTTGTCAGAGGGCCTTAAATTAACACGTGCAAAGAGCAAACAAACATCCTCCGAAATATCCCTCTTGTGCCAACGTTTTGCTGCCAAGGTAGAACTTGTTTATCAATTTGCAAAGGGCTTTTTTTGGTGATTTGAGATTCATATTTGGTAAAAATACAGATGTGTGGCCCCCTTTTCACTTGAATTCATCTGCAGGGGTACTTGCAAAAGAAAACTGAGATCTAGGAGGCAAGATTTCATTAACTCACTTATTTGACAGATGTAACTCCCTTCAAGAAAACAAAGAATAAAACAAAGCACTCAGCTCTTGGCTAAGGAATCACACATGTGGGGTGCCGTATGGCAGCCGTGTGTTCCTATAAGGTTTGCCGTTCTAAATAACTGCATAATTACAAATCATGTTATGCGTCTTACAGCTCAGGGGAACAATTGTAAATTTACACAACCGAGGAATAAATGGAGAGGTCAGGGCAAGGTAAAAATGTGAAAGCCCCTAGATAATCAAAGGCTCTTGTCTCATCCCTTATCATCACCAAACACACTACAGAAACAGTCTTGCTTGACAAAAAAAATATGGCATTAGCATCCATAGTTCCAAACCCAGGGGGAAAAGGTTACCAGGGCCTACAGCTGATGCTTCCTCTCACTTGATTATCCGACATCAATCAGAAGTAGTAAAATAAGTGTTATTTCTTACAATGCATGTCCCCCAGTGGTGGGATTCAGCCAGTTCTCACCACTTTGGGAGAACCGGTTGTTAACTTTCTGAGCAGTTTGGAAAACTGGTTGTTGGAAGAAATCATTAGGGCAGAGAACCGGTTGTTAAATTACTTGAATCCCACCACTGATGTCCCCCCCACCCCCAATGCTCATCATAAGACTCCGGGTGAATTTCAGTCATTAAAAGGCAGTGAAACCTCCAATCTGAATCACCCCTGAAAACTTCATAAAAACCATAATATAACCCAGCCTCCACAACAGTGGTGGGTTGCCTCTGGTTCGCACCGGTTCTATAGAACCGGTAGTAAAACCAGCGGAAGGCTCCGCCCACTGACCCCGACATCATCAAAATGCTTCTGCACATGCGTGGCCCCGCTGCGAACCGGTAGTAAAAGTAAGTAAAACCCATCCCTACTCCACAACTTAAAAAATCAACACAATAACTAGCACTAGAGTCCAAACCTTACAGAACAGCAGTATTGTAACTGCCTTTCTTTATAACTTGAGGGGGGAGAGGGCGGAGGGTAGCCGCAAGGGAAGGTGTTCCCCCAGGCAGGGACAGTACCTGAGAAAACCTGTTCTGGGGTTGCTGTCTCTCTCACCCCTCTCTTTGAACTGTACTCAGAAATGTACTGGCTGCCCAGAGTCGCTTTGCGGAGTAAGATGGGTAGCATATACATTTAATAAATAAATAAAATAAAAATAAATTGGAAATGAATGCAGTATCTGCAAGAGCCTTATTATTGTGCTCAAGTGGTTCTTATGTGTCACCAGGTGTGCAGCAACAGTTTCTAAGTAATCCTGAAAGGGAGTTCTGGGTAAAGCACTTTGCACTAATCCAATCTTGAAGTAAGGGTATTGAGCCCCTGATCCTGCAAACTTCTTCCATTAAAAGCACAGGAGTGGTTTTGATAAGAAAATAGGAAGCACACACAGCAGGTAAGATTTAGGGACAAAACCCAAAGTTCTACTCTTTGAAGTACTTAAAGTCATATATGATGTAATGGTTAGGGCACTAGGCTAAGATATTGGTAGAGTGCTTTCTGGCCCTCTAGCAGGGTGACTCTGGGTCAGTCACTCTCTTTCAGCTCAAGAAAGAAAGCAGTGACAACCCAATTCTGAAAACGTTGCCAAGAAAACCGCAGGAACTTGTTGAGGCAGTTGGCAGGAATTAAAAACCTTCCTCTAAGAATGGATGGAGAGACAGAGACAGAGAGAGACAAGAGACAGAGAGATCTCCATTACTGTTGATAGACATAAGTTTCCAAGACAGAGGAGTACAATCTAGCCCTTAAGGCTTGACTGGACCTAAGAGACCTCCAAAATTTGTTACTGAACTCTAATATGTCATGTACCAGAAGAGGAAAATGTTTTAATACATGACCAGAGGGATATCACAATCACTTTTAATTCTAACTGGATGTAATTGAAATGACCCCAGCTTAAGGTTTCTGTCCTGTTCCTGTCCACTTTTTGGATTTGAAAGCTAATGTAGCCTTCAGCCTAGAAAATGTTATGCAATTACAGCGCACCAATGGCCAGACCCCCGCAAGGAACACGAAGGCTTTTTCTGTGGATTCTGAATGGTAAATAGGCTGCCAGATACAAATATATACATGCCCACAGGTACAAGCTCATTCTCTTGCACTCTTTCTCTCTCCCTCCACTGCACATATACATCTCCACATACCGCATGCTTTCTTTCACACATGACATTCTTGCAAACCAATGAAGCACATAGCTCTCAGCGACCGGTAAGATCCCACAGAGTTGGTCTCCTCCAGATCCCGTCAGCTAAACAGTGCCAGCTGGCGGGCCCGCCGGGGAGGGCCTTCTCTGTGGCTGCCCCAGCTCTCTGGAACCAGTTACCTCCTGAGATCCGGACCATCCCCACCCTATTGGCCTTCCGAAAAGCGGTGAAGACCTGGCTTTTCCGGCAGGCCTGGGGCCGTTGATCTCACTGTTGCGATCTGGCGAGATCCGGCCATGAATGGTGTGAATGAGTTTTAATTGTTTTTAATGTTTTAATTTTTAATGTTTTTATATATGGTTCTTAAATGCATTGTAAGCCACCTTGAGTCTTCGGAGAAAGGCGGCATACAAGTTGAACAAATAAATAAATAAGCAACTTTTTCCCTCTTCCCACTGTTGCCATATTCTGTTCAGGAACTGTCCTGGTGACAAAGAAGCCATTATAACCTTGGGCCCTCAGGGTAACAAAAGAGCCACTTCCCAGCCATGGCTCAAGGGGGGATGTGGACTCCTGGGCTCCTCATGTCACCCTAGGAAACTGTCTGGGACAGAGTGGCACAGCTCCCAGGCTATCACCATGGCAACCCAAGTGACCAGCCAGAAGGCTGCAGGGGAAGGTTCAGAAAAGCAGGCCAAGAGGTGGGCAAAAGGGAGCCAGTTCCTTAATGGCAGCTGCGAGAAGGTGGCAAAGGGTCTTAGGGCAACTGTGGCATGGGAAACCAACGTGCCTCAGGGAAGCCCCTTCCTCCAAGGTTAAGGACTTCTGGAGATCCAGGAAGGTGGAATCTTCTAAAATGAATCCAAGGTTGATTTTTCCATCACAGATTTGCAGACGTGTGCTGATATACATATGTGACACACATATACTCACATACACACACTGTATCACTGAAAACCACTGTATCAATTACATAAGCAGCTTTACTGACCTGCCCGGCTGTGTCACAGAGTTGGAGTCTCACTGGTCGGCCATCTACAGACACTACAGCTGAAATGGAATGAAAGGGAAAGTCAGAAAAACTTTTACCCATGTATGAAGAATTACATCTGTCCTCCTCACATTAATCATTTACCTTTGGACTCGTCTGAGTCCAGTGCAGAGGACTCTGAGTGCAGAGTCCCAAGTCAACTTCTTCTCCCCAGCCTCCCACATATTCCCAACAATTCCTGGGTTTACACAAGCCCTTCAGGGTTTCCGGTTTTCGTTACAAAGCAGAAAATTGTGACCTAAAGACATTGGCCCCATACAAAAAGAGAGTTGTCTGAAACACAAAGGAGGATTTTGCCCCGCAAACACTCTCTAAACATGCTTGAAGATTGATTTGGGGGGATGAGGGTCTGGTTCTGTTTTAAAAGCTTACAGACTAGGGAACCCCTTCCCCAGTGCTTTAAATCACAAAGGAGACAATACAAATATTTACATATTTCCCCTGTGGAGAAATCTTCTCTTATTCTGCTGTTTCTTCTTTGTGGATTATGTTAAAGTCTGCCTCTCTCCCCCCACCCACCTATTATACAAGGCTAAGACCCTCTCTGGGGGATATGGGCGGTTAAGAAATATGATGGATTGATTGATAATAAAGAAATCAATAAATGTTGCTTTTGGCTAAGCATTACTCTATCAATCTGCAATAGGGATAGCAAAATTGTGCCCTTCAGGTATTTAGAACAGCATTTTATTATACTATAAGCATAAGGCAATAAATGTGAAATCTCAAAAATTGTACAAAATTGTACAAATGTCAAATATTTCGTTGGGGTTTTTTAACTGGTGAATTATAACAAACCACAACAATAGCAAAATATATACACTGGTTTAAATATATACAATGTGTTTAAAAAAACCCAAATATACAGTATGTACTACAGTGATTAAAATAAACATTTTTAAAAAATGAATACCAAACGCAAATCTTCCATTGTACAACCACAAGTCAACAAAGCTTATTATTTGGGAGTCAATTTCACTAAATTCAAGGGAACTTATTGTCAAGTAAACTTAAGAGTGGCTTTACAGGTTTTGCAGAAAATAGGGCAATTTAGAGTACAGATAATCAAGTCGCATTTTATATTACAACAAAATTCCTTGCATTTTGACATCAGGTCAATGCAAGAGTTTAATGCTGGCTGGAAAAACATGTTCCTGCACAGAATGAAATACACACGAAACTCCCACAATTGGAGCCCTATGTTTACTGTTCAGTGTTTGCTTTCAAGCACATAAAAGCTCTTCAGACCTTACCGAAAAAGATTCAACTAATACAGACACTGCCCTGGAGGAACCACCTTTTTGGGGAGGGAGTGGGGAGTCAAGTAACAATGAATATCTCCTTCCAAAGACAAGCATGATAAACTAGTGTTTCCTTGCTTCAGAGCACTACCCTTTTTAAAAATTAAATATTAGGGAAGTTGTCCGGGGAATTGTAATTACAAACATTCACAAAGCTCTCTGCACTGTGGTTTTCAAGAAAAATAAAAGGAAGTCTAAAGTAACCTGGTGGGAAGAATGCCGAGTAGGAGTTACCCCCTGTCTTAAGGGATAAGGATTATGATGAGTTAGCCCAAAGGATTTCCAAAGCAAGAGAGAAGTGCAATATTCTAGAAAATAAAGGAATAAGAAATCCAAGGCTAGAGAACAGAGTGTAACTTCTCTGACCCTGAGATAACAGAATAACAGAGTTGGAAAGTCTAATCCAACTCCCTGCTATTTAAATTAGATAAACCGAACTATGCCAACACCCCAAAATTACTCAACTCTATATGCTGTATCACACCAACAAGGATTAGCAACATTCCTAAAGATTCTGATTTTAGTGCAGTGAACAAGTTACTAGTCCTCATCACTAGTAGAAAAATATGGCAGATACCGGATCACATATTCCAAAATGAACTACACAAAAAGGATATTTTTTTTAAAAAAATTATGGGGGCAATAAATTCTCCTAAATGCACTGAAACTTCTCAATAAACATAGGAAACATGTTTTTAACAACTACAAGAGGCATATATACACCTTGCAGCCAATAAAAGATGCCCAGGATTTCACATATTGTTTTATATGCATAAGAAGAACTCGGGTATGCAAAACCAGCCGCATCTGCTCGACTCTTTTTTAACTACTGGATCAACCAGACTAAAGGTCAGAAATGGGCTTGCCCGCCTTAAGGGAGAGAAGGAAGGCATCGTCTGCACGTCCTTCCTTCTCACAAACAGGTTGAACAAACGATTCTCGGAGCAAAAGCCGATGTCTTCTCGAGGCACAGAGATTGGGGTGTGTGTGTGTGGTTTTTTTTTTTTTTTTTCTTTCCCCCAGGCAGGGATTTACGAGCTAATGAACCCCGCCCCACTCGCAATTAGGGATCGATCCATTTCGTTGCCCCCCCAGCAGTCTCCCACCCAGCCACCCGACGTGAAACAGCCATCAGGCCAGGCCCACCTTCGCTTCCAAAGCCTACCTTACTTTACTTCAGTCCGCGGGCACCGCCCCTTCCCCGAGTTGGAAGATTCAAAATCAACCAGGAGGAGACGCCGCCGAGCAAATAGGGCGAGGAATACCCGGACCCTCGGCTCGATCCCAGGCAGCGCTGAGAGATCGGATGGGGAGGGGGTGGTGGGAGGTTGGGTGGGCTCTCCCAGAAGAGGGACGGAGAGCCGAGAAGGCGCATGAAATGCTTCCTTGGAAACCCACCGGGAACCCGTCCCGTCCCAACCCGGCCGATTTACCTGAGAAATTGTCGAAGGCGGTAGGGATGTATTCCGTAGGGTAGCCGTTGGTGGTGTAACTCACCACCAGGCTGGTTTTACCCACCGCGCCGTCTCCCACCAGCACACACTTGATGCTGCGCCGGGGCTCCGCTCCGATCGCTCCGGCCCCTCCGCTAGCTCCAGCCCTGCAGCGGCTCCCCAAGGCAGCCCCCAACGCCGCCGCTCGGCTGCTGCGGACCCGACGCGGAGGCACCGGAGGCACTTCGCAGCCGCCCGGCAGCGGCTTGCTGATGTAGCCGGTTTCTCCTTCTTGCTGCGGCGGCATCCGCCCGGCTCCGGTGCGGGAGACCCCCAAAGATAACGAGATCCGCCGAGCCACAGCCGCGGAAGGCAGTGGAGAGAGGCGCCGGGAAGCGATCGGGTCGCGGTGGGTGGGTGGGTGAGTGAGTGAGTGAGTGGGGGGCGCGCCTGCTGGAGAAAGAGCTTTTTTTCCAGATTCCGAGCGCCGAGCTTCCTTCTTCCCGATCTCTGCGGCTTCGGCACTTCACAGACGTGCGGATCTCGCTCCTTCTTCTTCAGCAGCAGCCTTTGCTCGCGGGAAGGCTATGCAAGCAGCCAAGGGCTCGATCTGCCGCCGGATGACATAATCCCCAAGAAGACCGAGAAAAACGAGCCAAAGAGGGCGGGGCAGCCTGGGACGGGCGGGGCTTGATGGAGAGAAGGGACTTGCCGGCAGGCGGCGCTCCAAATCACAGCGCCGCTCGACCGGGCTGGAAGTGGGGAGAGGGCGAAAGCGCGAAAAGAGGAGGCGATGTGTGCGCGATTTCTGGCCGGCGTGGACTCGCTCAATCTCGGCTGCGATCTGGCGCTTCCCATTGGCCAATCTGCTTCTTTTCGAACGTTGACGGCAATGGCTTATCTCATTTGGCTGGACATTTGAACAGGGCCACGTAAGCCACGCCGCCCGATCTGTTTGTTCCAGTCTTAACAAAACAAAACAAAACAAAACAAAACAAAACAAAACAAAACAAAACAAAACAAAACAAAACAAAACTGCTCTTTCATAGGTTTCTTAAAACTTTATAATTTTCTTCCCGCAGTCGTTTCTTCGATCTCGTCGGGGCCCCTTTGTTTTTTCTTTGCTCGTAGTTCTTTTTGCACGTGTCTTCTCTTTCTTCTTCCAGAACGATTGCATTATTATTTTCGAAGAGGTCATCGATTTAAGATCGTTGGCTACAAAAAAAAATTAAAATTTACAACACGCTTATTACGGGATTAGGACTCAAATACCCTAAACTTTCTAACATAATAAAATGTATTTTGGAGTTTTTTTTCAGCCTGATGCTAGTAGTTCAAGCATATTTTCTAAGAACTAGTATAAATCTCATTGAGGTTACCCTTCTGGCTACATTATCCGGAACACCTGTTATATAGTGGTATTGAGAACTGAGCTATTCCAGGATAGAAACACCAGTAGTATAAAGAAGTGTAATATGTGTGGGTGGGTGTGTCTTTCAGTAATAGGCAGCCGACAACCCTAGCTGTTGTGATATATGTTAAATAATCCAAGAGTAAATGTGTCTGAATATCAGTGCTTCTTTCTCACCTGTTTCCAGTTCTTTTAAGACTTTGCATTTTTAAAATTAAAGATGCAAATGGATATTGATTGGAGCTCAACTTTTATGACTATAGGGCAGGGGTGTGCAACCTTACATACTCAAAGAGCCATTTGGACCCGTTTCCCACAGAAAAGAAAACACCAGGAGCCACAAAACCTGGGTGGGCATGGCCAACTTGATGTCACTCACTTCCACCAGTCACATGACCCCCCCCAGCCACGCCTACCCAGCCAGTCATTAGGGCAGAAAACCAGTTGGTAAAAAACACCAGGAACCACAAAATCCTTTTGACATCTCTCTCTCTCCCCCCCTCCCTTCCCCCCTCTCTCTCCCTCTGTATCTCTCTATGTCTCTCTCTCTCCCCCCATCTCTCTGTATCTCTCTGTCTCTGTCCTGGCCGCTTCTCCATCCCCCACCTTCGCCCTTACCTTCTCAGGCCAGGCGAGGAGCGATTGGGAGGGGAAAGCGAGGGGCGGGCCAGCCAGTGATGACAGAGAGCTATAGCAGGTTGCTGACCCCAGCTATAGGGATACCACCATGCAGATTTCATGGCAATAATGCCAAACTCATTTGTCATTTCCTTCTTCCAGTATATTTTTCATGTTATTAGTCTGGCCTAAATCTTTGCTGTTCTTTGCTGTAGTGGTCTTCCATCAAAATGCTGATCTTACCATCCAAGTCCCATGCTAAAACAGCCAATCTGGGTTTATGTCTATTCCAAAAGTTAAGTAAAACCAGTCTTGGTTAATTTGTTTATTTATTTATTTTATTCGGCTTATATGCCGCCCTATCTCACAATGGACTCAGGGAGGCTCACAACAATAAAACACAAGCCACAATATAAAATAAAGACCAAAATCTAAAAAAAATTAAAATTAACCCTTAAAACCAATTAAAACCCCATCATCAGTCCAGGTCAAGGGATTTGAAAAGCCAAGTTTTTAATTCCCGGTGGAAGGTGCGAAGGTCAGGAGCTAATACCAGAAGGGAGACCATTTGGGAATCCAAGTTGGGGGGATATCTGAAAAGGCAATGGAAAACCACTTCATAGTGATTTTAATTTTCTATGTCAATAAAACTAGATAGTTATGTACAGGTATTGACCAGGGTTCAAGTTCCATCTCTCATCTGTCTGACTGTACACACACTTTTAAATAAAAATGTCATAAATATGGAGACCTGTAAACTTTTACTGAATTATATTAGAAATATTTATGAATAACATTTTAAAAATTAAAAATGTTTTCTGCTCGTGACATCAGAGTCACAGAAAGTGCAGTAGAACAGAAGTAAACGCAGATGCAGAAGGAAATGAACTTTCAGAAGTTGAGAATTTTCCAAGCAAGCATTTGATGCAAAAATAAAACAAAATCCTACAGATCAACCAACCTCTTTTAGCATCTTTCTGAGGAAGAGAAAACAGGGCTGAACTGTAGAACAGTCTTAACAGTCCTTCAGCATTTTCTCCCATTGACTGGAGAGTTCTAATAAAATCAATCAGCTTTGGGAGGCTCCAGTTTCAATTTACTCTTTGTTTGAGAGCAACCCTACTTCTATTTGGACTATTTAATCAAATCAGAAGAACTCTCCTATAATTAAATATAAACTTATTGAAAATGCAATTCTTCTCTTGGATGCTGAAGCAGTCTAGCGGTATTGATACATTTCATTAAACCATTGATTGTTTAATATTGAATTGCTGAATAAAGAAAAATGGGTTGGATTCATCCAATCATAATACATCCAAAGGTTGTATTTACTCAATTTATTAAACCGAAACTTCACCGATCATACTATAATTTATTGCATGCTTTAATTAAGCACTAAGTTTAATGGGATTTCCACATAAAAAGCCCTTTCAAATGTATGAGGCTACAATTCCCATTGTTCGCTATCAATGTCCAAGTCTTGAATAAAGAATTAATGGAATAAGTGGACGTGATTATCTCCAGATTTTCGCCAGATAGACTATAGCAGTGATGTCGCGTGCCAAAAAGGGGGGTCGCACGGGGGGATCACGTGTTTGTGTGCCCACACTCATAATGCAATGCCCCCAGTGCCCCACCCCTTCGTGCATGCACACGCGACTCCCCCCACATGCACGCGCGACCCCACCGCGCTCCCACCGATGGGAGATAGCACATGATGGCAAAAAGGTTACCAGTGGCCCCGGTAGGCCCATTTTTCGCCCTCCTCAGGCTCCAGAGGCTTTCTTGGAGCCTGGGGAGAGCTAAAACAGCCTTCCCCATCCCCCCGGAGGCCCTCTAGAGGCCAGAAATGGCCCATTTCCCAACTTCCAGTGGGACCGCAAGGCTGGAAAAATCAGTTGGCCGGCACGCACATGCGCGCTGGAGCTAAGCTAGGGCAATGCTTGCGTGCCCACAGATATGGCTCTGTGTGCCATGGAGAAATTGACACAAAGGTTGCAATAGAATTGTTTGCAAATCTTGGGCATTGGGGCTGCTGTAGTCTACCCATTTTATGATTAGCAGAGAGGTGTGTCTCAGATGATATCTCTTCTCTGAGACTCTGGCTGGTGTAAATGTTTTACTGTCTAAAAAAACAAACAAATAGTACTCTATCTTGCTGCTATTGCAAACTCATCATTTTGGACCACTACGTGCTTATTTTGGTGACACTTTTGTTGACTGTTTCATCTGCCATGAGCTCAGATGCCAGAAATTTTGATGTTCATACTGGGAATTATGCAAATAGTACGAACTACATAAAGTACATTTCATTTAGTGACAAAAGACAGTTTTAAAACTCCCTCATTATTCCCATTACAACATCTTTGTCAATGGGGAAAAATCCACCACTATAGAGAAAGTTCATTCATATAGAAAAGGTTAACTGATCTTTTAGTCAAATAAATGATTTTGAGAATCCCTTTGTGTAGAAGCAAAAATAACTGCAGAGATTAAAAAAAATTACTTAATGAAATGATTGCGGACTATAGGCAAATTGCGCTGCGTTCATTTTTAAACATATAGTACAACTTCAGTTTAAGAAACACGAACATTCCGCTTGTTCTTAAATGTTCAGAGTTGCTTTATTCTTCTGTGGCCGGTATTGAACTCTAATGTGTCTTTCAGAGTTCAGTACACTAGCCTTTTGTTTAACAGGATGATCAGCTAGCTGTTGTGCAACACCCCCACCCCTTGCCCCAGTACAGTATCAAGTTAAACCATTTTCTTGCGATGGCGAAATTAAAGAGACTTTGTTGGCGACGTGACATTTCTATACCGTACAACGAAAACCTGTTTATGTGTAAGATCTATAGATTTCTTTCTGAAGATTTTTGAATACTGTACTTGAACCTTTGATATGGAACAATACACAAAAAAGAAAGAAATGTGATTCAAATTTAGGGACGGAAGCCAGCAAACAAAAGTTCAGATCCTAGGATCAGGTCAGTGGTGGGTTCCTCCCGGTTCGGCCCCGTTCTCCTGAGCCGGTAGCGGTGACGATATGACATCACCGAACCAGTTCTGCCCCCCGCGCCCCCACCCCCCCATGCCCCCCCACCCCTGCGTTATTCTTACCTTTTATTTGGCCCCATCCCCAATCTATTGCTGCCTCCTGAGTCCCAGCTGATGGCTAGAGGGAAAAAAACTCTTGCCACGGGCTTCAAAGGGCCACCCTACAACTGATCAGTGTTAAAAGAAAACAAATGAGTAGACCAGTGCCTGCAAAAATACATGAGTAGATCAGTGCCTGCAAAAATACATGAGTAGATCAGTGCCTGCAAAAATAAATGGGTAGACCAGTGCCTGCAAAAAATAAATGGGTAGATCGGTACAGCTCTGCAAGCAGTTAAAAGCCTGGTAGACCAGTACCTCTGCTAAATCCTAAATAATTGTCACATGGCCATTAACCACACCCACAAAAATAAGCTACGCCCACAGAACCGGTAGTAAAAAATTTTAGAACACACCCCTGGATCAGGTCCAAGTGTACAGATAGCATCAAAGGAGTTTTTTAGATTCAGTTATAGTTATAGACTAGGATTAATATTTGATCTCACTTCTAATGTTAGGTAGAGACTACACTGGTTATCCACTGCTTATGTGGCAACACAAATTAGATTCGAACTGCAAGCAAAATAGAGCTTCTTATTCACATATTAATTTATAATAGGATCGGGCCTGGTGGCTCAGCAGACTAATAGCATTGTGATTAACACCAGCTGTCTGCAATTACTGTAAGTTCGAATATCACTAGGCTCAAGGTTGACTCAGCCTTCCATCCTTTCTAAGGTAGGTAAATTGAGGACCCAGTTTGTGGGGGCAATAAGCTGACTTTGTATAAATATACAAAAGTATGAAGGCTATTGCTTAACACATTGTAAGCCGCCCTGAGTCTCCGGAGAAGGGCAGCATATAAATCAAATTTAAAAAAAAAAAGATTATATCACAAAGTTTTAATATTTGTTAGAATCCCTGTGTCTGAGTTTTTCCCCCTCTTCAGGACACATTGCAGGGAGAGCTTGTAGCTTTTACATTTAAGAATCTGAATTAGGAATCTTTATATTTATTTATTTAATTATTAACTATTCACTATAATGACTAACATAAAAACAGAATAATATTTCTTCTTTCAAAACTAGCAACCTCCATCCATTTATAATGAGCAGGACAAATTTCCAAAAGTAGCGTGTGTTGGCTTGTCTCCATCTTTGGTGAAATCAAGTTGCAGTTTGTCCAATGTAATACAATCAATGCTACCCTGTTTCCCCCAAAATAAGACCTATCCAGATAATAAACCCAGTCGGGCTTTTGAGTGCATATGCTAAAATAAGCCCTCCCCGAAAATAAGCCTTCCCCAAAAATATTTAAATGCATGCACAGCTGGTCCCTGCCATTTCCTCTGGTTAGGGTTAGGGAAACAGAGCTGGAAATCTGGTAAGATGGCAAGAGGAGCCCTGTCTTGCTCCACTCACCCCAAAATAATAAGACCTCCCTGAAAATAAGGCCAAGCGCTTATTTCGAGGTCCAAAAAATATAAGTCGGTCTTATTTTCGGGGAAACATGGTAGATAAAAAAAGTAGACCATATATTTTGTGGGCATTGCTTCTCAAAATTAACTTCTGAATTTTAGAAATGTTGTTGTAATGGAATTTATGGATTATATGATGTTCAGTATTTGGTTTATTGATTCATAATCAAACAGACTTCTGGGGTTTATACAATTTAGTCAAATATGCTTGCTTGAATCACAGTTTTACCATTATATTCTTGTCTTCGCATCCACAAGAATTCCCAGGGACACAATACTGAGATGTGTTTTTCACCTTCAAGTCTTGTTGTGTTGCCTACTTTTGAGAGGGACGAGCAAAGAATAATGAGAGTGTACACCAAGAGTGTATACTCCCAACAAGGTGTGAAGATCACCTCAGCTGCCAAGCTGAAGCAAGCAGACACCCATACCAGATAGCAGCGTTATAAGATGATAACGGAGGCAAATTAACACTGAGTGATAATGGAGAAAACATAATTTCATGCTGTGCAGGAGGAAGGACCGAAAACCCACACAGACACTTTACCAAGAAAATTTTATGAATCATGACCTAGCTCTCTTGAAAAAAAGGAAAAGTCTGCAAGGGAAGTGGAAGGAAAGAGAAGAAAAGGACAATCAGAGAATCACAAGGCTGGAAGGGACTTTATAGGACAGGTCTTCTAGTTCAACTCCCTGCCCAAGGAAGGAACCCTTATACTGTCCTGGACAAATCGTCAGCCAATCTTTTCTTGAAAACCTCCAGCGATGGAGCACCCACGATGCCAGGAGGCAAGCAGTTCCGTTAATTAATTGTTCTCACTGTCAGGAAATTCCTCCTCATTTACAGCAGCGAGGCTGACAGCGTCAATTACTTCCGTCATTCAACCTACATAGAAGCTCTTCTCTGCATTCTGAACTGTTTATATATATATATTTTCTGTTAGTAGTATCATACAGTGAACTAGGGTTACTCTTGCCGTAACTCTGTATGGTAAAATGAACACTTTTTGATTTTTGGTTCAATTTCAATCAATCAGCACTTTTATTTATTTATTTACATTTCAGCTTAAACAATCAGCTTGTGTGGAGATACTGATCACAACATAAGCTTTTGCTTTTCTGCTTCTTTCATGTCTCCTGCAATTAATCTGCTATTTATAGAAGTTGTAATAAAAATTTCCAAGTGGGCAGCTCTTTTTTTCCTCCCACTAAGATACCATGGTGTTCGGCACAGGTCTTAAGCCCTATTTGTCTGGCATTGTGGCTATTTCACTGAATGTGTCGTCAACGCCTTGAATTTTTATCATCCATTTACATGAAACCGATCCATAGTTAAAGTAGCCTTTATGAACATTTCTTTGAGGTGAAAAGAAAGTGGCAAAATGCAAATGAGTTGACCATATTTTTGTTGACCTTTATTTTCTCACAGAAGTCAAACTGGCATGTCAAAAACTCTGAGATATACTTGTATCTAGGCAATTCAGGATGCAATTCAATGTTATATCTAAACCTTATTTCTCTTCCCAAATCCGTATTTCAATCATATGAATATTAAACCAAAATGATCGACCAGGACACAAGCCCAAAATATGTGTTAGTATAGTGTTAGTGGAAGTACTACACTTCCAGCATACAGATGTTGAAACCTGAACATTTCTTGAAAATCCTCTTAAGGTCCAATAAATATGGAAAATAATATTTTGTTGAACGAATGGCATTTATAGATCATAGAATGTGAGTTTCACGTTCTTTAAAACTCCGACCCATTACAGGACATTGCAGCTCTGGAAAAGGCCATCCACAGTATTGCTATCACTGGCATCAGTGGGGGATGGGCAAGGGAGGCCAGTGAGGGATGGGCAAGGGAGGTCAGAATGATGAAAGCAACATCATAACATCTCATTGCAAGCCCCACCCCTTTCTCTTTCTGTTATATCATCCCAAAGAGGTGGAGCTTGCAGACTGAGTGACTCTGCTTTTGACATTCTGATGAAAGCAGTGAGATCTTCTAAGCACTTCCAGTTACTTTTGTAACTGTAAATACTATGTATCCATGTTCTAGAACAGGGGTTGGCAACCTTAAACATTCAAAGAGGCACAAAGGTCCTAATCGGAAGCCCCCGTTCAATTCTGGAGCCGACCGGAAGTCCGGTTCCCCCATCATAGTCTCCTCCTAGCGCGGCATTCTTTTTCCTCTGCTGACCGGAAGTCTGGTTCTCCCACCATAGAGTCTCCTCCTAGCACAGCATCCTTTTTCCTCTATCTGTCCTAACCGAAAGCCCTATCAACTGTGGAGCCGACCTGCAACAGGGAGCCGCAGCAAAGGGATGAAAGAGCCACGTGCGGCTCCAGAGCCGCAGGTTGCTGACTGCTGTTCTAGAAGAACGAGACAGACAAGTTTCAGGTCAAGAAGAAAACAACGAAAAATAATGTGCACCTAAAATAAAAGGCCAGATCTCAATAGCAATAGCACTTAGACTTATATACTGCTTCACAGTGCTTTACAGCCCTTTCTAAGTGGTTTACAGAGTCAGCATACTTCCCCCAACAATCTAGGTCCTCATTTTACCAACTTCAGAAGGATGGAAGGCTGAGTCAGCCTTGAGTCTAGTGACTTATTGGAATCAATTTAGTCAATAAGGGAAGACCATAGTTCTCCTCTTCTTTTTAGACTAAGCATTTCAAACATTTAGGAGTGTCTGTTTTTTGAAATTATTCCATTATATTCACAGCAATAATCTTAAAAGTATACTACTTTTTGAAACAAAAGCAAGAAGAAAGACTAATCTTGAATGCACCTCAAAGCAGCTTTTCAAAATCCATATTAAATCTTATCCTGATATGTAAAAAGTTGCAAGGATTTATTATAGTACTGATAGGGAGATCAAGATAACAATTCTAAGCTGCTCATAGCAATTTATCTTTACACTAAATTGGAATTAAACTAGAATTGTAAACCCACCAAAATTCAATTCGATAAGGCTATTCTATAAAGCAGTTTAAGCACTTCTTTATTGTGAATAGATAATTTTGCAATTAAGTAATTAAAATGTAAACCATGATATAAGGGGATTTAAGAATATTGCCCCAATGTACAGTTTTATCTCGATTAAGTAATCACTATATTCAAGATTTAATCTACTGTCTCTTTCTTGGGGTCATGTGCAAAGACATCAGTTGAATCCAGTGAGTGATGCTTAGTGGACTGACAGCTAAAATTGCCCAAATGGTTTTCGTTTCCATTCTGCCAGGCAAGCAGTTTATTAGTTCCCATTTAAGTGTCAAATTATGAGACATTTTCTGGTTATCTCTAGTTACCTTTTTTCCCTTCCTAGCATTTTCCTGCAAATGCAGGATTCACTTAAGATTATTTTTGTTAATCAATTGAGTATTAACTCATTGTTTGTGACAGATGTTGACCAACCAGTTTGTTGTCTCAGCCGGACATAGAGGGCTGAGAGCAGGGGTGGGTTCTACTTACCTTTACTACCAGTTTGCAATGGGACCGCGCACACGTACTTCTGCACATGCACAGAAGCTTCTGCACATGTGCAGAAACTTCCTGATGACCTCTGGGTCGGTGGGCAGAGCCTCCCTCCAGTTTTACTACCGGTTCTTGTGAACCGGTCCGAACCGGGGGGCAACCCACCACTGGCTGAGAGAGAGAGTGACTGGCCCAAAGTTATCCAGCTGGCTATCATGCCTAAAGTGGGACTAGAACTCAGTCTCCTGGATTCTAGCCTGGTGCCTTAACTATTAGACCAAATCACTAGACCAGTTGCCACTCTACTTAAACATAATTAACTGTCTATAGCTGAAGCTTGGGGGGATGTGGTGGCCTAGTGGGCTTGTTGACTGGAAGGTTAACAGTTTGAGACCCAAGTACTGTGGGATGGGATGAGTTCCTTGTCTTGCCCCAGCTCCTGCCCACTTAGCGGTTCAAAAGCATGCAAATGCAAGTAGATAAATAGGTACCACTTTGGTGGGAAAATGACAGTGTTCTGTGTGCCTCAATACATAGTCATGCTGACCAGATGACCATTGAACTGTCTTTGGGCAATGCTGGCTCCAGTGGCTAGGAAACGGAGATGAACACTGCCCCCTAGAGTTGAACACGACTGGACAGGGGAAACTTTACCTTTTTAGCTGAAGCTTGCTTTTCTAATTTAAAATATTTGCTGAAATAGTAAACAGCTGAATGACCCAAGCCCAGATTAAAAATAGTTGATGTTAGTGGCTAATGAATGTCTATTAAATCAAGCCTGCCAACCAAGAGCCTTCTAGTCATCCTGATTGGCAGTTATTATCCAATTGCTCTAGAGGACACAATACAAGGCAAAAATGGCTTAAATTGTAATCCTAGCCATGTTTACTAAGAAGGAAATTCCCCTAGCTTCTTCTGAATAAATATATTTGTGAGATGGGTGGGAATAAACTGCAAAATAATGGCATGGAAGATTTCATATATAACTTTTAGCATATAAGATTTTGCATATAACTTTTTATTAGAAATTTTAAAAAGAAAGGTAAAAAATTAATACAAAGTAATATAAAACAAGGAAGATAAAACACAAAGAAATAGCTTCAATAGAAGCCAGAACATTTTTCTAAGGACTGACTGATAAACAATTAGAAAAAAGCCATGGAACAATATTTCAATAATCATATCATATTTCAAGATATGATTATTGTGTTGAGATTATTATATACACAGAGATGGAATGGTTTGATACTACCCACTATGGAGGAATGGTTGCTGAAATTGACCGGTTCTTTCTGAGATACATTAACTTCTTTGATGAGAGAAGAGATATCTACATTTTGGGTGACTGGAAATGTCTTATGCACTTTTTACCTTAAAAAATGAATTTGTGATTTATGGCTTTGATGATTATAGAAAGAGTATCACAATGTAATTTAGAGACAGAGGTTAAAATATAACTGCTGTGAAGAATATTGGGAACTATTTCTTTGTATCTTTTTTCTTTCTTTTTTCTGTTTTTCTTTAGTTTTTCTTTTCTTGCACTTTGGCTTTTACTTTGCTTTCATTCTTTTTTTCCCCCTCTTTCTTACTTTATAAAAGCATATAAGATTTCAGATCTAAGGAGAGAACTATTTCACCCCCATTATCCTTCCGAAAGACTTTCATAAAATAGAAACTACCATGTGAACCTGTAAAAAACTGCTAATTAGTATAAAATCATTTTATACTAATCTTCTGATGGGGTGGGGGTGTCACCCTTGCTGCTTTTCCCCAAAACCACTTAGTGGCTATGATGCCTTCACATATACAAGAATAAAATAAAAATATTACATAAAATAATTTTAATCACATAAAAGGCTGGGCAGTGTTCCAAATGCAGTCTTAACATAAACCAGCCATGTCCAACCTGTGACCTCTGCCTGCATTCAGTCCTGGACAACTAACAATGCAGCCCCATGTTATAATAAAAAAATACTAAAAAGGAAAGTTTGTTATTTATATACATTAATTATATATTTTATATGTGACCCAAGACAATTCCTCTTCACTCAATGCGGCCCCTGCAAGCCAAAAGGTTGGACATCCATGACACAAGTATTCTAAGTATTGGCAGAAAGCCTCATTATAAAACTTTCAATACCTATCAGAGATGTAATGGTCGATGGAAGGGATGTCTACCTTTACTGCATCTATCGGATTATTGGCCATCTACCAATTATGTTACTCTCCTTTATTTACTTCAATCCTACTCAAGATAGAAAGTGGGCAGGTTTCATCTTGAGTACACAAAAAGCAGAGTGAGGATCCAAAGGTTAAAAAAAAAAAAAAAGACACAAAAACATGGAAGAATACCAGGTCACCAAGGAAGAAACCATAAAGATAGTTCAGAATGGTAAACCGCATAGATACTGATCACATTATTCCCTTTCAAGGTAAACAGTGTTATGCAAAGCACAGGAGAGGGGCATGAAGTAGTAGGCCATACTGATTAAAATCATGAGGAAAGGAAACATACAGGGGTGAAATCCAGCAGGTTCTGACAGGTTCGGGAGAACCGGTAGCGGAAATTTTGAGTAGTTCGGAGAACCGGCAAGTGCCACCTCTAGCTGGTCCCAGAATGGGGTGGGAATGGAGATTTTGCAATATCCTTCCCCCAGGAGTGGGGAGGGAATCTGGATTTTGCAGTATCCTTCCTCTGCCACACCCACCAAGCCACACCATGGCCAACAAGCCATGCCCACAGAACCAGTAGTAAAAAAAAATTGGATTTCACCACTGGAAACATAGGGTTTTTTTTTTAAAGAAAAAAAAGGTGCAGTGGTGGGGGGAGAGAAGATTGTTAAGAGCTTGGCAGTCAACAGCAATGCATGCAATTTACTCTGGGCAAGTAGCAGAGATCTATTCAAATGAAGACTATGAATTCAATTCACATCCAGTGGGAAAAGCCCTACATTTTGATATAACCACACAGTGTCCCTTCATTACATGTTGGGAGGTCTGAAGCAACCCCTTTCTGAACAATACTGAATTCTGAATATGCCCTGAATTCGGTTCAGTATCCCAATCTGTAAATAACTTAAATGGTTACAATTTATTTTGTTTGGAATTCTGGCTGGGTGGCTGCCCTCTTTGTTTTTCTCCTCTTTCTTAAATAAGTTCCTCTTTTATATCAAGAGACTTAGCCCAATTGTTTTTAAAAGAAAGTCTTCATCAAATCTTTGTCACATGCAGGTCTACGTAGTTCATAGCTTGTGCTTTCATGTGTAAGTCCTGTGTTTCTGGGTATGAGGCCAGAGCGATCAGAAACTGATTATTCTGGCCTTCAAATAAACCAAAAAAAAAAAAAAAAAACCTAGACAGAAAGGATCCATCAGCTGCAGAACCATTAAAGTAGAGAGATTAGGTACTAGCCAGGGTTCAGTGACATAAATTTTACATATCCACTGTCTATAACTTTCAAGGTTTAGTTCCATGATGGCAAACCTATGACACGGGTGCCACAGGTGGCACGCGGAGCCATATCGGTGGGCACGCAAGCTTAGCTACGACACGCATGCATGCACCAGCCAGCTGGTTTTCGGGCCTTCTGGGCCCACCAGAAGTCAGGAAACACACAGTTTCCGGCAGGGTGGATTTGATTTAAATCGAGTTGATTTAAATCATGATTTAAATCACTATTAAAAAGGCTAGATTTAAATCAACTCGATTTAAATCATAATTTTTAAAGAGCAACTGTCATCTCTGCTACTCCTTTGACCCACTGTTGACTCACCGATAGTCCCAGTGTTGCAGAATATACAGCCTCATGCTACATAACTAAGCTCCATTTCATGCTGAATAAACTAAATTATTTATGTATCTTAAATAGAAAACTATCTTACGATAGATTTTTACCCCAAAAGTTTTTTATTAAAATAAATTCGATAAAAATCAAAAAAATCCGATTTAAATCAAAAAAATCTGATTTTTTTGATTTTTTAAAAAAAATCATTGATTTTTATCCACCCTGGTTTCTGGCCTCTGGAGGGCCTCAGGCGTGGGTGGGTGGGGAAGGCTGTTTTTGCCCTCCCCAGGCTCCTAGAAAGGCTCTGGAGCCTAGGGAGAGCAAAAAATGGGCCTACCGAGCCCATCGTGCCATCACGTGCCAAAAGTGGGGGGGGCAGGACGCATAGAATTATGGATGTGGGCACACGTGCGTGTGACCCCACCACGCTCCCCCCGCTTTTGGCACACGATGGCAAAAAGGTTAGCCATCAGTGGTTTAGTTTATCGAAGTATTTAATTATCAATTACATTTCATCACCTTTCTCTATCCAAGTCTGGACAGTATGTTTTTGTTTTGTTTATGATTGTTTTATTTGATTTGTATACCGCCCTACTCCCGAAGGACTCAGGGCGGTGAACAGCCAAGCAATAAAATACATAAATACAAAAATTTAAAAAACCAGTTAAAATCAAATTAAATCATTTTGGCCCAGACAAATTAAAACACCCCAATAATTTAAGAACAGATTTAAAATTTATATATTAAAAGAGGGAGGAGATTAGGCCAAGCCTGCTTGATGGAATAAAAGAGTCTTCACAGCGCGGCGGAAGGTGCGCAGATCCGGGATCCTCCGTATCTCTGGGGGGAGCTCATTCCAGATGGTAGGTGCCCCCACAGAGAAGGCTCTCCCCCTAGGGGTCGCCAGCCGACATTGTTTGGCTGACGGCACCCGGAGGAGTCCCTCTCTATGAGAGCGTACTGGCCAGTGGGAGGCTATTGGTGGTAGTAGGCGGTCCCGTAGATAACCAGGTCCTAAGCCATGGAGCGCTTTAAAGGTGGTAACCAAAACCTTGAAGCGCACCCGGAAGACCACCGGGAGCCAGTGCAGCTCGCGCAGGAGAGGTGTCACATGGGAGCGCCATGACGCTCCCATTACCACCTGCGCAGCTGCACTCTGCGCCAGTTGGAGCTTCCGGGTGCTCCTCAAGGGGAGCCCCATGTAGAGAGCATTACAATAGTCCAGGCGGGAGGTGACGAGGGCATGAGTGACCGTGCGTAACGAGTCCCGATCCAGAAAGGGACGCAACTGGCGAATCAGGCGAACCTGATAGAAAATCCTCCTGGTCACGGCCGTCAAGTGCTCTTCTAAAGACAGCCGTGAATCCAGGAGGACGCCCAAGTTGCGAGCCCTCTCCATGGGGGCCAGTGATTCGCCCCCAATAGTCAGAGATGGCGTCAACTGACTATATCGGGACATCGGAAACCACAGCCACTCGGTCTTGGATGGGTTGAGCCTGAGCCTGTTCCTCCCCATCCAGATCCGTACGGCCTCCAGGCACCGGGACATCACTTCAAGGGCATCATTGGGGTGATCCGGGGTGGAGATGTACAGCTGGGTGTCGTCAGTGTACTGATGGTACTCCACCCCGAAACCACGGATGATCTCGCCCAGCGGCTTCACATAAATGTTGAACAGGAGAGGCGAGAGGACCGACCCTTGCGGCACCCCACATATGAGGGGCCTCGGGGTCGACCTCTGTCCCCCTGTCAACACAGACTGCGACCGGTCAGAGAGAAAGGAGGAGAACCATCGCAACACAGTGCCTCCCACCCCTAACTCTTCCAACCGGTGCAGCATGATACCATGGTCGATGGTATCAAAAGCCGCTGAGAGATCTAACAGGACCAGGACAGAGGAGCACCCCCTGTCCCGAGCCCTCCAGAGATCATCAACCAACGCGACCAATGCCGTTCCCGTGATGTACCTGGGCCTGAAGCCCAACTGGAACGGATCCAGATACGTTGTTTCATCCAGGTGCTGGGGGAGCTGTTTCGCGACCACACTCTCAACAACCTTCGCCACAAAACAAAGGTTGGAGACCGGACGATAATTTACCAACATTGCCGGGTCCAGGGATGGCTTCTTGAGGAGAGGCCTCACCACCGCCTCTTTCAAGGCGGCAGGAAAGACACCCTGTAACAGTAACAGATTGAAGGATTAAAATTGACCTGATAAATTATCACTACATTATAGCTATCTCTGTTACAATAATATCATACTACTAATATATAAAAATGATTGCTATCATGATGTCCTCTGCGTTGCAAGCTAGATTTAAACTGTATCCACTAATTTTTGGCACGTTTTTACTTATTCGGCTGCTTTATTTTAGAGGGAGAAGACTGCCACCTGCTGCCCAAATCCATCTATTGCCTGTATTTGATTCAGCCACTGCCAATGACCAGTGTTCATACATGCTAATCTATAGTTAAGAGAATAATTGTTTACTGAATTAACCCAATTGCTTGAACTGTAACCTGTAATGCTGGTTGAATTTGCAAAACACTCTAAGCCAGAGATTAACCAATGTTTTATCCCAGCATGAAGTAGCCAATGTCTTAAACCACAGGTGACTGATTGGGGATTTCCAAACAACCACCCTGGAAACTCTTAAGATGATGGGAGAAAAGTCAGACTAGCTCAGTGCATGCCAAGATTTTCCACAGCTGATACTCAAGGGTGTCTGGCTGAGCATAATTATCAGAGGTTGCTAGTTGTTGCTGCCTTACAGTTCCTAGGAACTATAATCAAGAAAGGATTGCTGGGAGTTTAGTTCAGCAGTATCTGACGTGAGGCAGGCTGCCTAGTTTTCTTGCATGTAGCTATTGATAATTTATTTTATTATTAATCACCAATATAATTATGTAGATCAATAAGTAATCTATACTGAGCAACTGTGGATATCTAAGTATTCTAGATATATGTTCTTTTAAAACAAGGATGGGTAACTTGAAGCCTTGTCTGACCATGATCGCTGAAAATTGGCAACAAGGTTTTCTGCCATTATGAGGGAAACTTAACATGCATAGAGAATATTGCTAGGCCTCCAAACTTTTCCAAAAAATCCAGGAAAACATGCAAAATATCTTGATGCAATTTACTATTATCTCCATGGTAACCCTAAATGTGGTCATACCAGGGGTGGGTTCTACTTACCTTTACTACCAGTTCGCATCGGGAGCGCGCACTTCTTCTACGCATGCACCAAAGAAGCTTCTGCGCATGCACAGATCAACTATCATGACGTCTGGGTTGGTGGGCGGAGCCTCCTGCTGGTTTTACTACCGGTTCTTTCGAACCGGTCCGAACCAGGGGCAACCCACCACTGGGTCATACGCAACCAAAGGTTACCTGAAGTTATCTTAAATTAACATGCTAAAAAATTTAAAATAAGCATTGCTCCCTATCTTCTCCTGTTTTTTTTTAAATTGCAAATATCACACTTTAATTATACCAAGGTAAAATGCCTTAATTTTGATCATTTCATAATATCCATATTACAATATATAATGGTTTATCCAGTATTGTAACTTATTATACAACCACAGGAATAATTAAAAACTAACCAACCACAAAAGTTATCTGATTACACTTTGAAGTTTGCCATGAAGGAAATACCCTGAATTGTAATTTGTGAAAAAAGTACACTAATATGGTGGTTTTGTGCTAGCATTTCTGAATATAATTGTATATTAGCCAACATATCCACACATTTTCCAGGATACAGTATCCTGAGCCAAATTAGAAGATTATGAAACAAACAAGAATGAATAATCCCGTATTCTCAGAGATACCAATATATAGGTAACAACAGAACTGTTTTTTTTTTTTTGTATGTTGAATGTGAGGATAAAGTTTAGAGAAGAAATTATGTTTTGAAAATCAGTCTCTGAAGTGATATTCAGAGCGATTATTTCAGAGTTTCAAAACTATTAGAATTAAAGCTGTGCCCTACAGCAAAATACTGCATATGATAAATATGTATAATTTTCCAGTTAATTGTCTCCCTAAGCAGTTATGATGATCAAATAAATAGGTATCTGATGGACATGCAGTATGATTGAACACAGTTAATTTCATTCATCTGGAGGTTATATAGCACTATCCCTATAAGCATTTAATGTGTCATTTCAGGCTTCAGTGCAAAACATACAGTTAATAGAATCTGACAAGGTTTGTGCCTGATCTGATTAGCAGCTGAGCATTGGGATAATCTGGGTTGCACCGTGTCAGTGATGATGTGTATTCAGCACTCTTAATCCCTGCATCTCACAAATTCATGCATATTAAGAATGCTTCCCATACATCAATCCAAGATCCACAGCATCAAGTCTCCTCTCCAGCCCACCATCCTGGCTAATAGCAATGGATAAGCTTTCTCTCCATAAAGGCATCTATTCCTTTCATAAAGCTGCCTTTAAAAAGGGTCTCTCCTATCATTTGTGAATTGAGATTCTGTGGGCATGTTACAGACATTTCACCAAATGGCAGGTTGGTCTTTCACAAAACAGCTGCCATAATGGACAATTACAAAATTTACTTATTTTTTCAAAAAGGCTAATAAGGTTGCTGTCTCTTGCTGCCTTTAGGATCTCTACCCATCAATTTTACCTTTTTGTGTGGTTGGATAATCATGGTTCCTTACATAAAACATGGATGGCAGCCAACCTCCATTTTTTCCCTAAATGTCTTAAGCCTGAATTTTTTTTTACACTTGGAAACAAAATGATACTGAAAATTAGTGCTTTGCAACATTAGCAAGCTTCTTTTGGGCTTTGATTAACAAAGAGCAAATGCCAGTATTTAAAACTCTTCAATTTCATCCTTCGGATCAAGTTTGAGTGACTAAATATAAAAGCAACCTTATTATATGCCAGAGAAGTTTCTTAGGTGACCTTGGATCAATCTGTCTCAGCCCAGCTTACTTAACAGGGTTGTTACTGTGGGGAAAAATAGAAGGGGTGCTAAGAATGCCAACTTACTTGTTTGTATTAAATAAAAAAAAAAACCCGGACATTGGGCAGTGTTGCCTTTCATTAGGTCTGCATGCAATTTAAGGGCATGTCATAAATAGAATAAATTCCTAAATTTCAACTATTTAGTATTGTTCAGATACTTATATCTGCCCTAAAAACTTCTCTCAAATTAAATTGTAGCTTCTTTGGTCTGCTGAGGCTGCTTATAAGCACAGTCCAGAGAAACAATGTCTTCTTATCTATACAAGAGGCATGAAACTGGTATAACCCTCAGCATTAGGGCTTTTCTTTTCTCGTAGCAAATAAAGTGGCAGAATTTAATTGTGTCCTTTGAAATACAGGCCTATATATACCTCCAGTGCATATTAGATTGGTTATGCTCAAAGCGTTTTTATACCTACATTCCTCTGGAAAAAGAAGATGCAGATATTCTGTTAAGAAATGTTTTTCCATGATGATCAGCTAAAACAGAACATGTATGACAGTCCCACATTCGTAGTTTGACTCAAACTTTACTGAAATGTGAGGTAAGAATAACCTTGCCTCTTTTTTCTGGAGTATTTGTTTAAATGGCAAAGTCAATTCACCCAATCTCCATTACACAATTTTAAAGGCCACAACATAGTAGTAGCAAGTCTTTAATATTTTCAATGTAGCATTTCATTTTACATTCTACTGAACATAATGTTTTTTTTTTCCAACAAATTGGAGCACTTCCCTGGAGTTATTAATTCTGGCTTAGTACTCATTAGATAATTATACTACACCAGTATATTTTTGATAGGGATTCCTTCAATAGGCATTTACCTTGTACAGCGTATTTATTCTCAAAAAAGAGAAACAAATCTAACCCTCTACCCATATTAATACATAATTACTGTGGGCGAAACTATGGAAAAAACTACTACAGTTTTACACCTTGAATATTGCCTGGGTAAATTTTTACTTTTTTAACTCAGGTAAACCTCCATCCAATTTCTTCTTGCAATGCCTTAAATACTTCATCCTTCACTACTTAGTTGTATGTGGGTGATTTTTCATATCATGGAATTTTCAGGGAATCAGATTTATTAACATTGTAAAATTGTTCTCCATTTCTTTCCAGTTTTCACTGCTCAGTGGATCAGTGATGACCACATAAGGACATAATGAACTGAATAAATTATGTATCTTCTCTCAAATTAACATCACTGTTTGCAATTGAAAGGATATGTGTAGATGGGTACATGAAAACTAGATCAAGCACAATTTGTTCTTTAGTTAGTTATAGCACTTTCCATTTCTAAGAAGAGTTTCATTTTTTAAAGTAGATTTGGCTTCAATGAAATCAGGAAGCTGTAGCAAAATTCACAAATAATGCCACGCTTACCTTTTTGAGACAACTATTATATTATTTGAAATTATTCATGTTTCACCTGCTGAAAATTAAAAAAGCAAATTTTATACTTAAAGTAGCATTTATTATTGCCAAAAATATGTGTACAATAGAAATGCTAGCATTAAGAGTGCAGATCCCATGCTGAATGATAGTTTTCAAAGAATTTTTAAGCTGGATCTTTTTGAACTGAACTATTGACTTTTTGTAGCATTTCCTCATCATCCGAGAGGGATTCATGCAAGACTGCTTTGTTTCCTACACAATTTCTGCTACTTTAGAAACAAAGGAAAATTGTCTGATACTAAAGATACATAAAACGTTTCATGCAGGATATAGCCAGCTTTAGAAGGCCAATGCCCAAACTGATATGCATGTTTTGGCATGATGGACTGTGAATACCAAAGGAGTTGTTTTGTTTCAGGCAGAAATGATTGGGGTGGGGTGGGGTGGGGAGGACACATGACAGGAACCCTGGCACCTGAAAGGAAGGCAAATCCTGGGCCAATCAGTGAGAAAGGCAAGGCAGTGCTACATGTCATTGTGGAATGCCAACAATGGCAAAAGAGAGGGAAGGCACCAGGAAAACGGAGGCAAGGGCCACTGGTATATGCCCTACTAGAACACTGGATGTGGCTTAAAGGAAAAGCACTGGAGAAAGGGGTGGCACAGATCTCCCCTCTTTCCTTTCCTCCCTTTGGCTGCACCCAATATAATGAGACATGGTTTACTGGCAAGCATTGAGGGAGAAGAAGGGAAAGAGGAGTAATACATGCTATCCAACCCTATTTGGCCCACTTGGATTTTGTTCCATCTGAAATCCAGAATAACCAAAGCATTCTGGGTTTGGGTTCTGCTCAAACAGCTCAATAGGGCATTGGGAATACAGCAGATTGTTTAATATACCTACCCCTACCTAATATGGAGAAATCAATAGACACATATCATAATTTACACTCCTAAAAAGGTCAGAATTTTTTTTCTGGAGCACCTAATTACATACATTTAAATAACATTATTAACATAAAGAGATGTTGTCGTATGTTTTGAAATCTAAACAGTCACTTTCAGACCTTCAAAAAAAGATGTTACTTGAGCTTTCTAACTACAGTATTTGCTTTCTTTTCCTTTTTTACTTGCTGTCTCTTGTATTTGCAGAACATAATTAACTAATGAGAACTTTGCCGTATTTGATAATCATCAGGAGTTTATGTATGTATCTATGTACATACATATCTTTATGTATGTACACAAGTATATACAATCTCTATATGAAAACTACTGAGGCATTACATTTCACACCACTGAGGTAGTACTTTCAGGATTAATACGCATTAGTCGGGAAACATTCCTCAGATCCTGCAACTGCTTAGCAGGCTTTCCAACACCTTCCTCAAATCTTTTTTCCACAACAGGAAGGACAGTTTCATAAAGGAAAGATGCATTTTGCCTGATGAATGCTTTCTTCTCGGGATCTTGTTCACACCGTAAACTGTAATCAACATGTTGGATGGCCACAAGGATTATCTCCATCAGACTTTCTAGCAGAACCATATGCAGCTCAGGGAAATACAACTTGAGAGCGTCCTCCAAGAAAGCCATGGTCTGTTTCGTGAAAGCCACAACAGTGTAGCTAAGATTCACCCAGCAGTCATCTCCAGTGTACTGGTCAAAATTGGTCACACCACAGCTCCTCATTTCTTCTCTAAGCTTTCCTAAGGCTTCAGGGGTCATCAGGTTCATTCTCCTCCACATTTCTTCAGAGTTGCGATGTTTTGTGGCCTCAATTATGATGTCTTTGTAGCTCTGCAGAGCCCCTTTGATATCCTTTACTAGTAGGGCATGAATAATGAAGGTCAAATCCAGACCAATATCGCCAAGTTGCTTACAATGTTCCTTTGCCACCTTCAACAACAAATGACAATATTAATTTAACTAAATCTAAAGATGTTGCACAACACAGAGATGGTAAAATAATCTTCCTATTGGAAACATTAGAGAACACTGAAACATAGTTTTAAACCAAATCTCTGCATAGTATTACAGAATCATTAATAGATAGTCTAATCCAGGGCTGGGCAACATTTTAATCAGCTGACAGCCACATTTCTTGGAAGACTTTGTTGCCAAAAGTCAATGAGGGATGTTAATACCTATTACATACATAATAGGCAGAAAGATGAAGGGGATGATGGAAGGAAAATTATGAACATCAAATATAATTTGAATTCAGAAGGCAATTCTCTTCTTCCAGGGCTTTACTCAATATAGGACACAAATACCTCAAAGTTTGTATAAAGCTCAAAAGAGGCTTTGTGCCACTCAATAAATATGACTAGACATTGCATCATAATTGGAGCCTCCACCTCAAGATGCATTATTTCTGACAAACTTAAGTTTCTTATTTAACACGTGACAGAGGAAGAATGGAATTTATAAACAGTTTAAGCCCCATTCTTGGCTTTTATTGTCCCACCTAATGTTAAAGACAGTTCAGATCTAATCCATGTAATAATACTTATGCTAAAATTTAAGTAAAAATAACAAGTTTGCAGTAACCATCTTAATTTAAAACATATAACTGAAACTTATTTCATACATTTAAAAGAAATGTATTTTCCAGTAATTTAAATATCCCCAATGTTAATGCTAATATGAAATAAAACTGGATAAAAGACAAGTTTCATTTCTATTACTCCCACCATTCAGGTTAACAGAAAAGAGTCTGTATTCCATTTCAGTCTTTTCAGCGATAAAGAGATAAATAAAAACTGGGAGCAGATGGTATGTGCTTTTATCTTGTTTTGGACAAGAGCAACAATAGATTATACAGAGGCTCATCCTTTGTTCTACAAAGCAAAGTGTGCTTTTTCAGGTAAGACAGGATCTGTGGTTAAGATCCAGCTGCACTGCAGAGGCAGTGCATATGACTAACCTGTATTTTCCAAATATGAGACGGCGAGTCTGTTTACCGCTAGCAGAACTGGAAATGAAAATGTTGCTGTCTTCCAGACTTTTTACCAATTGGTCACAGGCATTTTGTTTTGTGTAACAAACAAGATGCTGTATGTGCATTTCTGCTCTCCGGTGTTACATTTATGTGTGTATCTGCATTAGGAGGCCCCAGCATAAATCCCATGCCTTTGATATGACAAGATGGAAGAAGGATTTAGAACTGAGCAGCCACTACATTCCAAAACACTGCCCAAATACTTCTCCCATAGGGATGCACTGACAGACTTTTTTCAGGTTTTTACTCCATTCTCCCTTTACTTACCTTTACACACTCGGCCGCAGTAGATAAACTCTCCTTGCTATCAAACACCTGTTTGCTAAATGCATCTACAAACATCCGCATGGTAGACCGGGCCCAGACCACAAAAGCTGAGTAACACCCACTGTTTCCAGCAAAGTCTGTCTCAAACTCTCTTGCAGTCTCTAACAGGCTGGTAAAGAAGACGTGACAAAGTTTGTGAATATACAGCAACGTGGCGCCCTCAATGCGCAACTGTCGGATGGCTGTGTGAACAGCAGCTTCCCTATTTTTCAAGAAAAGTTCACATGCCTTAGTTGACTGGCCCAAGCGAATGAGCTGAGAAACAGCTCGCCGGGTAGCTCTGGGTCCTCCTCGGAGAGACCTATCCGGAGACAATTCAAACACAAGGACCTCAGTGAGCTGTCGGACTCTTTCATCCACCTTAGCTCGCAACTCTCTAACCATCTGGGTCACAGGTTTGTCACTCAGATATTCCTTCAGCTTATCTAACAAATCAACCGCCCCTTCAAAGTCTCTCTGAGCAATGCAGACATCCAAGTCTTCTGGCAGCTCCTGAATCCATTCTAAAGACAGATCCACCATTTCTTCTTCCGGCGTTGCCTTCTCTTCCTCCTCCACCTCCTCTTCCTCCTCGTCTACTTCAAACGGATTAGTAGTCTCAGCAGGCATTGAGAGAGCCCGCGTTGGGACCTCCTGCTCCAGCCTCCGTTTCTCGCTGAGAACTCGGTTTCTTTTTGCCTCCTCCAGCACTTCCAACCACTCTTTCTTGATCTTGGCATTCTCAGCTTGGAAGATGCGACTCTCGGGGAACATCAGCAGCTTGAACATATCCTTCATGGGGGGGTTGTCCTTGACGTTAACCACCGCCAGCCCATCGAGCGGGTAGAGGGCATCGTAACGGTACATGCCCCGCCGGTTGGGTAGCCAGGCTGCCACCAGCAGGCAGTCGTTCATAAGGAAAGCGTGGACTTTCTGAATCTGCACCATGTGGTCAGCATCGTACTCCACAAGGTCCCCGTTGTACACTAGGTACTTGCCAGGGCTCTCCGGGAGCAGGTCCCGGCAGCCCTCCACTTTCTCCAGGAGGGTGGTGAGAGTCCGCTGCCGGCCTTCCTCGTTGGCCGAGGAGTCCTTGCCGGAGAGAGGCAGGAAAGGGTCGGTGGCGGCAGCTGCAGCTCGCCGGGCTCCCGCGACCGCCGGGTCTTCCCTCTCGCCGACATTGGCCTGCAGCAAGAGGGCCTGGGTGACGGTCTCCATGATGCCTTTCTGCTCGGTGAGGATGTGGCTGAGCTGGTACATCTCGCTCTCCAGGTAGCTGATCTCGCGGGCCGTCTCGATGAACTGCCGGTAGTTCTGGTAGACGTTGCGCTTGAGGCTCTGCGCCGTCTCCTCGCTCAGCGCCTGAATGCGCTGCCGGTGCTCTTGCAGGTCCCGGTCCCCATCCGACTGCTGGGACAGTTGCTTCACGTACTCCTCCGCCGCGTAACTCCCGGATTCCAGTTGCCGTCGCAAACGGCTAGCGCCGCCGACTGCCGCCACCTCCCCGAGAGACACCGCCATCTCTGAGCCGGAGCAGCGAGAGACCCCAAAGAGCGGAAACGAAGGAGCGCCGGCGCCGGAAAAAGAGCCGCTCCCGAAGATCTTCAGGAGAGAGAGTGAGAGAGAGAGAGAGAAGAGCCTGCGGGAAACGTAAAACGTCACGAAACGGCGACGCGTCGCTCTCCGTTTCGCGCATGACCACAAAGGTAGAGCAAGGCTCTAGCTCCGGATGTTTGGGAGAGGTGCGCAAGCGCTTTGCAACCTCGAGGAATGGGGCTTTGCGCATGCGCCAGCTTTGCAAAGCTGCTTTCCGGCCGGTGAATGGCGGCTGTTGGTAGTTCTGTGTGTCGCTTCTTGGAGGCACGATGGACGAGGACTTTTTGCTGGCCCTGCAGTTGCAAGAGGAATGGGAAGCGGAGGACGAGGAGGTGCGGGTTCAGGCGATCCCCTCTGATCCTCCGCGGCCATTCTCGCTGATGGACGATGCCTGGGAGTTGCTGGATCCCAACCCCGACGTGCGAGGCCTCTTTCTGCAGTTCAACGAGACCCTCTTCTGGGGGCGGCTGGCGGCGGTGGAAGTAAAATGGAGCCCGCGCATGACCCTGTACGCCGAAGGAAGCGCCGGGGAGGGAGGAGAGAGGCATCCCTAAACGGGCGCCCTCCAGGGATGGTGGGACTACCGCTCTCGGAATTCCCTGCTGCTTGCAGTCCTGGGAATGGTAGTGTAGAGCAGGGGTCTCCAATCTTGGCAACTTTAAGCCTGGAGGACTTCAACTCCCAGAATTCCCCAGACAGCTGGCTGGGGAATTCTGGGAGTTGAAGTCCTCCAGGCTTAAAGTTGCCAAGATTGGAGACCCCTGGTATAGAGAATATCGGGGTGGTGGGGGGAAAGACTGCTCCGCGGGCTCAGGTGTCAAGGTGCCTTTAGAGCTGCTCCCATTGCCTCTCATGGCACATCTACCCATTAAAATGTTGTAAAATGTAGACTGATGACGGTTTGATGGCTTATGTTTGTTCTGATTGTCAGCTGATCCTGGTAATAGCAATAGCACTTAGACTTATATACCACTTTACAGTGCTTTTACAGCCCTCTCTAAGCGGTTTACAGAGTTGCCCCCCTTTTACCGACCTCGGAAGGATGGAAGGCTGAGTCAACCTTGAGCCTGGTGAGATTTGAACAGCCCAATTGCAGGCAGACGGCAGTCAGCAGAAGTAGCCTGCAGTACTGCACTCTAACCACTGTGCCGCCGTGGTAGGCTTTCCTAGTCAGCCAAGATTTGATTGCCAGATTGCAAGCAGGCACTTTTTTTTTTACCTGACAACCAAGCAGGGCAGGCATAATCATATACATATACTGGTCAAGATCAATGATAGCTGTAAAATTTTTGTACTTGAATCTTGGGATTTTGAGCTACCACAAACGAGCAGGATGAGGTAGCAGTGTGAACTATGCTAATTCAGATTGACAAGTGGGCTGTTTTTAAATACTCTTCTACTTCTCTTTCTGGAAAAATTGTCCTCTTAACTACCGTAGAAAACTAGTAGATCACAATGGATAACTGTTTCAGTCACATTCTGCTTTGGTAGATTTTTGCACTTGGAAAACAAAAATGGATAGCTTCTGCTTTGCCTTCTAGGTCCGCTGGCGTTTGCTGCTATGAAGGTCATGGTGGAATGTGCTCCATCCGACTAAGTGAACCACTTTTAAAATTACGGCCAAGGAAGGATCTCGTGGAGGTATTTGTAGAAAGATGGAATTCTTTCTACAAATTTTTTGCAGCCTAACGTGGTTGAATGCATATATAAACTGTGGAATATATTTTGTCAGTAACAAATCAGATCTTGAAATATGCTTAATAATATAAGGATAATAGTAAGAGATCTAAATGTAGCAAGTAATCATATGAATAGGCAGATCTTTTCTGTGAATAGAGCACTTTGATTGATGCCTTAGTGCTCTTAAGTGCAGCAGTTCAGTACTATATACATGTAATAAAGTAAATAATTTCCTAGGAATTAGCTCTCTCTTGCTTTAAAGACAATGTTTTAATTCTACAAAGATAGAAGAAATAATAAGTCCTGTATTGTAAAAATACCAGGGAACTCCAGTGTAGCAGTATGAGCCTTATTTCTGATCTATAACAATATTTTACTTTCTTATATAATGGGATGAAAAATGTCATATATTGAAAACATAAATCCAATGTCTACTTCTTAGAGACTTTTTCTTCCTCATTATAGCATAATAGTTATTTTGGCCAAGGGCTTCTCTTAGTTATTGGATTCCAAACAAGGAGATATGAAATTCTGTTATTATGAGGATAGAGACACTCTGATCCATGGCCAGTTAGCTAAGACATCTGTCTTGGTTTTTATGAGATCCGTTCTCTCCTCCATGATTGTTTTGTGAGAGAGAAGCAAACTACCTTTCTTAACTTCTTTGGCTTAGCTCATTAATGGGACAAAACAAGTTCAATAGATCTATTTGCTTGGTAACTGCAGACAGATTTACATAGCTGTGGAATAAATGCAAACTAACAACAGTTTTATGAATTCTCATTGTAAATCAAGTACATTTGTACAAACCTGAATTGTAAGCACCACATTTCAAAATTCAGTTCATATTTTTCTTGCCATATGGGAGATAAACCAAAATTGCTAAATTTCTTTCCAAAATATGGATATGTAATTGTCTTTTGTTAGAAACTGGATACTTAAGTAATCTTATTAATTTCAGACTCTCCTGCATGAAATGATTCATGCCCTGTTGTTTGTTACTAATAATGACAAGGATCGCGAGTCCCACGGTCCAGAGTTCTGCAAACATATGCACCGGATAAATCGCTTAACAGGAGCCAATATTACGGTAAAGGCTTTTTGTGATATATAGACTCATTTTCATTCTTCAAGCACAGAATAAGAGACTGCATGATGAGGTGGCAAGCAGTTCGTGATGGGATGGTATACTCTAGCAGAGTTGATATTTTCAGCCAATCCTCAGACTTCTATTATTAGCAGATGTAGTTTCATCTTTTGATTGAGGGCAACTCATCGAAGTGAAAACACTAACCTATAATGAACAGAAAATATGCTTTGAGTTACTACAGATCAATCTGAGTGTATCTAAAAAGAAAAATTGAAAAGAGTGAAAATAGAACTGTAGAGAAAAAAAGCATGAAGCTTATATAAAAAAGTGTTAGAAGATCAATAAATCTCTCAGACAGAATGAATGTAAAATATTTCACATATTTGTTGGGCATAATAGCAATATGATATAGTGTGAAAAAAGTGTGAAAAGTCTGGATATAATAGTAACATGCTGAAGAGATAAATTGAAACAAATGCTATAAATTACATAAAATGAACATTTACAGTTGATTTTTTTCCCCTTTGAATTAGTGCCCAAGGGAAAAAAGGTGAAAGTTAAAAAAATGGTAACATAACATAAATAGGTGGAGTAATTGGAAATAATCACTAAATGTAGCTTGGTTAATTGATTGATTATGTAAGTTATTTCAAATAAGTGTGAAAACTGATTCTGCCTAACAATTGGAAGAATATGATTATTATTCCATATATAAAAGGAAAGTTAGTTTTTGGTTGGTCATATGAAGGTAGCATGGGAATGATATCTTTATTGTATGAGAACTTGAATGACGTATGTTAATGTTAAACAGATTGTATGTGGCAGCAAGAGTGTAGAGCTGAAAATCAAAGATGAAGACATCTTTGATGGACAGGTGAAATGGTTGAAATAGTTGCTAGTTATACTTTATATAAATGCTGAAAAACTAGAGCAAGTAGAAGAATGTGTACCTTCATAAATGTTTACTGGAAATGGATAGACATGTAATACATGCAAATGTCTGTAGAAACAATGTATTCTGTAAAAAGGAATGAATGTTTGTTGAAGAAGTGAAAAATAGCTGTATTTAACAATGTGCTTTTGTCCATGTTAGCCATGTGAAAGTAAGGATTTGGGTATACAGGAAAAACACAGAAAGTAGTGAGAGTGGGAAAATTAGTCTTCTGGACAATAGATTAAGGTCAAGAATGAATGGGTGATTATACAGACTGAACATTGCGTCAGTAATACAAAAGAAGTATATTGAAATAGTTTTCTTACGTAAAAAATGCATGTTAATCAATTTGGAAAACAAATATATGAAGGAAGAGTGAGTACACATAGAGAAAGTGGAAGATTGGATGGAGTATTCAGACCCTCTTATACCTTTAATTTGTTTGATTTACTGTTTCTCACTCCTTTTCTGCAGTCTGAATTATCACTGCTTACCCTGAAAGGGAATATAGTAGCATGATAGATGTGTATGTATTTATATAGCATGAAAATGAAAGTTGTACTGTACACTTTTCCCCTCTTTGGATTAATTTCAGATCTATCATGAATTTCACGATGAGGTGGATTTCTATCGTCAGCACTGGTGGCGTTGTAATGGGCCTTGTCGAAATAGGAAGCCTTATTATGGCTATGTAAAACGTGTAATGAATAGGGCGCCATCTGCCAATGACTATTGGTGGGCAGAGCACCAAAAGAGCTGTGGGGGAACATATACCAAGGTCAGGGAGCCTGACAAGAGCTCCAAGAAATGCAAGAAGAAAGATGATCAAGCAAAAATCCTAGATGATGGTTCACGTATGTACTTTTTGTTATTCACCAACTACGTAACTAAATTCTGTAAGGTTAAATGAAAAGTTTAATTAGAAAGCTACTTAATTTTTTCTCAATAGTGCTGATTCATATTTTCAAGTATATATAATTGTGTTCGGTATAAAAGCACTGAATATTGATTTTCTAGACGAGGGTGATTTGAGATTAACTCGAACTAGTGATTTGGATCCTAAAAGCAATTGGAATAGAATGAAGTTTTCCATACGAGACTTTCTCAATTCCTCAACTCCACTAGTAAAAAGGTTTTTGTTTTTTGTTTTTTTTTAAAAAAATTGATTTATATGCCGCCCTTCTCCGGAGACTCAGGGCGGCTTACAATGCGTTAAGCAATAGCCTTCATACTTTTGTATATTTGTACAAAGTCAGCTTATTGCCCCCACAAACTGGGTCCTCATTTAACCTACCTTAGAAAGGATGGAAGGCTGAGTCAACCTTGAGCCTGGTAAGAATCGAACCTGCAGAAATTGCAGGCAGCTGTGTTAATAACAGGGTGCATTAAACCACTGTACTACCAAGGTTTCCCAGCCCAGAATCCTTAAATAGGTTTATAGTGAATTTTGTGTGCAAGTAAACCTTAAAATCAATCTTGATTCCTGGCAACTGCCTGGACAAGTCCTTGCAGTTTTCTTGGCATTATTTTCAGAAATGCTTTGCCACTGTTTTCTTCCTAGGTCTGAGAGAGAACTAGGCCTAAAGTCACCCAGCTGGCTTCATGCCTAAGGTGGGATTCATAATTTCTAGCCTTGTAACTTAACCACTATATCAGAATGGTTCTCTAAAATAAAAATAGAAATAGAAAACAATAAATTCCACATAAATTAAAATTTAGCCTGTTGTGCTCATATTCCATATTGGTTTTGCAGAATTCTCACTCTACAAATGCAAGTTGATGACTGATACATCAAAATATTCTGGAAACATTTCAAGCTCTGTGTTTTTTCTCCCTACTGACAAATAAATCCACTAAGTTCATTTTGCAATGGGCGTTCCTCAGTACATGTAAATATATTGAGTAAAAAGCATTTATAGTAGCTGATATTTATTTGACCTAAAAGAACTTCTGGTGTAATTTCAGGAAAAGCTCATGGAAGCAGCATACAGAGCATAATACCTTTTAGTGGGAAAGGATATATCCTTGGAGGAAAAAGAAGTGAATCATCATTAGAAGGAGCTGTAAGTCCAAGCATTAAGAGCAGAGAACTGGTCCAGTCACAATATCATTCACCTGCTGGTTCATCTAGGTCAAATCCTAAAAATGAAATCAAATTTGAGCAAAATGTTTGCTGCACAACTGTTTCCTCTCCGTTTTCTCCAAGCGGTCCTGAAAATAGCTCTGCTTCTAGTATCACATTTCCTAGATTTTCAGTTGCTAATCATAAGGTTTATACTAATGTTAATGGCTCACCAGTTAAAAATATTTCTTTGGGTGAAAAAAGGTCAGAATCAAGTTCTACAAAGGCTCTAAGAGATATACCTCACAAAGGGACTCCAGAAAACACAATTTCTATATCAGCTACAATGACTCCAAGATCCCAGTCACCATCTCAGAGAAACAGCAACAGCCAGAATGGTGGCCCAGCAAAACGAGCCAGAATGGAAGATTCAGTTACGTTTGTCAACTATTTTTTAAAGAAAGGAGAACTCAAGGAGACTAGTTCTTCTGTGAACAGTAGAGCTAAATCAGCAATCTCAGAAACATCCACTAGTGACCAGAATAGAAATGTATGTTGCCCTGTCTGTCAATCTGAAGTTTTGGAAACCAAAATCAATGAACACTTAGACCTCTGCCTCTGAAATCTTTTAATGTGAGTTTTATATAAAACTGCTTTGCTCAAGGTTTCTGTGTTTGTATGTATTGATGCACTTTCTCTGTTTTATGCAGAAAAAATTATATTTGATTTTGTGTATGAAACTTTCCTGACATTGAAAGTTTTTTCTCAGTACCTATATGCTAATAACAGTTAACACTGAATACTACGTAGCCTTGAGAAAAGTGTGTTTCTAAGAGACAGTTCTATAATGATTTGATTTGATATTTAACAAAAGCTTATGTGTAAGGTAAGAAACCGGAAGAGTTATAGTACAGGCATTAATTATTTTAGAAAAATAATTTGCTATTACATTTTTGTTTGGTTACAACTTTAAATGCTAAATGGGGGAATATAGTTCGAATATGTGCATTTATTATGTAAGACGGGTCCCCAACCTGTGGTCCGTACCAGGCCGCGAGCTAATCGCCACTGGGCCGTGCACCTGCACACGGTCCTACTCACACGAGCCTTGTACGAGCCCCCAGTTGCGCAAGCCTTGGCACTCCCGGCCTGTCATGTGAGCATCAATGTGGGTGCTTGCGGCCCCACTTGCACAAGTGTTGTCATGGGCATTTGTTTATGATTTAGAAAAGCATCTACCTGATCAAAAAAGATATAATCAATCTTAACCACTCACACGAGTGTTGCCACAAACGTCACGGGCGCTATGCACACACATGGTGCATGAGCTTGCCTCTCCCACAAAATCATCCCCCTTCCCCCCTCCCCCCATTCTGAGCCACCAACCTGGAAAGGTTGGGGTACTCTGGTGTAAGAGATAGACATGAATTTGTTTTCCCCTGAACTTGAAAGCTGATGTCATGTAGTAAAGAATACGGGCTACTTTTCTGTTTGCACCTAAAGAAATGGCTCACCAAGTGTTTGCTTTAAAATTATGATGACTGCTTTTTATCACCCAATTTATAGATTTTGGCTGGATTTTCAAAGCTTTTTTCTGTTGAGTTCAGAAGGGTTAGACTGATTTTTGATCAGGTAGATGTTTTTCTAAATCATAAACACATAGGAAAGGTTATGTTATACTACTATTTCATTTATAAAGTGCCTATTAGTGTGATGTATGCCTACTATTTATTAATAACTTTTGAAACCTATTTCCTCTGAGATGGAAATATATTCTTGCACACAGCACAAGTTGTCAGCCATTTGTACAATTAAAAATAGCTTTTCTGAAATAGTATCTGAACAGAACTCTTTTCCAAAAATAAATCATGAATTTCGTAATCTGCTTTTAAAATAAAATTTAATATGTAACTTGTGTCTTTATAGGTCAGTTGGGTTTTGACGATCTGATGTGATGCTCCTGTACTAGCTTTTGTTTTGAACAGCAATGTTCATATAAGCAGGCAAACATCTATTCAGGCTAGTATTTTACTGTTGACCGGAAAACCTACAATAGACCGGTGCTATGAAAGGAACAGCAGCGGCTTCTTTCAGTTTCTTGCTCATCAGAGATTCTACCAGCCTGCTGGTGGTTGTTCATTGTCAACAGCCTGGAATGATAGATAAGTGATCGATGAGCAATTGTTGCTTCGCTTACATGTACACCTTTCTCTATAATGACACAACCAGTCTCAAAACAATGATTCAAAATGCACAAAGCAATCTTGAGATGGAAAAATAAATAAAGGCATCCAGAGAATGCATTGAAATAATAGGGTAATAATAATAGGCAATATAATAATAGGCAATATAAAATACTTCTATTGTGGTTATGTTACGTTACATATTTATACATGATGATGTTGGCAGATTTGTTTGATTGGGAAATGTGACCTTGACGCCATCAATATCAACTTTAGATGTAAGATTAAGAAACATCAGCACAATCATATTGCAAGAATGAGAGGAAGGAACTAGATAAAAGGAAATTTGGAGAATCACGAGAACCAGTTATCCAAGATGCATAGAAATAATTTAAAACCACAAGATCAACTAAAATACAGTTACTCGAAAGGTACTACTCAAACCAGAGTAGTGAAACAGACTGTAAAAGACATTTCCATTCAAAAAAAATATGGAAAACAAGCAGAAAATCTGCCAAAACAAATTAAGTTGACAATTGTGTTCACACATCATGGATTACGCTGTTAAATAAACTACATTTTGGCTGGATTCAGATAATACATCAAAGCTACCATAGGTACAAAGAAACAAATCTTTAGGGTATTAACAGCAGACATATTGTATATTTAGATACAAAAAGCACAGACTTGCCCTCAAAGCTGATTGGATTATGGCAACAGATCAAGGAGCAAAAAAAAAAAAATGTTAAAAAGATTCACCAGGTGCAAAAAAGGGATGACTTAAAACTTCGCATTAGAATATTGAGGTAAATAGAATATGAAGCAACTTTTAAAAAGACTCTGAAGTAAGCCATGGTTCTAATCACAGGCATCCATGAAGGGACTAAAGGGTTGGTCGTGTGTCATGATGCAAAATCTACAACTTACGTGCTTGTATTAGACAGTGTGATACAAATATGTAAGGATGGAGTTTGTATCATGGCATGTGAGGCAAATAATTGTTCTATTGTAATCTATGCTGCAGATCGGGTGTCAAACTCGTGTCGTCACGGCAGCATCAAGTGACATATTGGGACTTTTCCCCTTTGCTAAACCGGGCGGGGATGGGGCCAGCATGTGGTGCATCCGGCCGCGAGTTTGACACCCCTGCTGTAGATTACATTCTATGCCTTTTGGGTAATTCACCGTGAACATAATTACTGGGTCTAGATGGTATCCATCTGAATTCAATTATATTGTTAATCTAACAAAAATATATAAAACAAGCATAGAACAAGCCCCTAAGTGATCTAATCCAACTTACTCAAGTAACTGATCTAATTTATTCATTTTTATTGTAACCAACTGTGTAGACATAGTTGTTATGAAGAATCTCCAGAGATCTACTACACTGCGTAACAAGAATGCCACTTTATTTACATTTAAGAGGCAATTTGTGGCCAAGCAATGAATATATATCAGCCCAAAAGGCTGCTAGGAGTTTACATTTTTATACTGTAATTTTTCTAATTTGCATTGTATTTTACTGTTGTTTTTATAAGTCTGGTTACATACTTATGTACTTTTCTAGAGGGGTCTCCCTAAATATTAAAAATAATAATACATCAAAACATAAACTAAGGCTCTTGCATTTATGTGTTGTTGAAAGACATTTGCTTATTGTTTTGACTTAAAACTTTTTAAGTTAAAAAAACATTTGTAGTAAAAAAATGGTCAGAAAATTAAATTTCTCAGAACAAAGTTCACAAAAAATGTGAACTATTGATTTGATGAGGAACAATTTTTATTTAAAGCTTGTATCAAACCAGCTAAAGATACGTAATCAATTGAAAAAATATTTCGTACATCTGCAATCAGGGTGCTTTATGTAGGTGGTTAAAAGTGAATCCTCTTAGTGTCTTCTGACAAGTATATGTAATTGTCCCTTCCCTAGAAGATGACTAGCCTTGAAATGTATCCAGATAGCATTTTCTTTTTTGTGGATTAGAAGACACAAGGGCAGGCAGAAGATCCTGCCGTTTACCTAGTGATTGTGAATCTCTGAATTCAGTTTGTGTGGATATACTCAGAATACCTATCTACGTCTCTCAATCAAGAACTGTGTTTACAGCAAGGGAGGCACTAAGGTAGTAGAGATAAAATGCTTATAATCATAGTGTTGACTTACTACCAGGCCACAGCACTTTTCTCCCTCCTCTGCTTATTTTCCCTCAGCAGCCTCACTTTTAAAAACAATCACAGCTAGATTAGATAATTAAAAACAGGGTTTATAAATAAAGCTAACAGACTTTTGACTACAGTTAGTGTCACTGCCTGCTAAAAACAGGCACACGCGTGCACACACACACAGTTTATCAGATTACAAATTAGTTGCTGTGGAATAGGCTTTAAAAGTGTTACATAATTACAAAATAACCACATTGTTTCAAGAATTTTTATAATCTTTTAATCAGATTAGCTTTACAAGCAACTCGAGAGCTCTTTCAATAAGGAACACTGATTTTCAAAAGTTACATGACTTTATAATAAATCTGCAAATGAATCCTGAATTTCTTTGCCTGCTAGATAAAAGTCTTGTTTTACAGCTGGCTAATGTCATGAAATAAAAATAGCATCATGAAGCTTTATCTTTAACCAGGACTAAACAGAAATACAGGCCATAAGACAATTTAAAAATAGTCTGAAACAGGTTTCTGTTTGGTGATGCCCCAGGCTGAAAATTTAACTGACGTGAACTGTTTTCAAATGGGCATCAGAGGCCCGGTTTGGTAACTTTTGTAAATAATGGAGATATCCAAGAGATTGTATATCTCCCCAGCAAGCGCAAATGTAAGATGCTGATTGATACCTTTGAATAAAGGGACAAAAAAGTAAAGTCTTAGGTTTGCATTTTAACACATTAAACATAATACAAAAGCAGTTAAAAGTTAGATTTACTAGGCCTAAACTGTGCATTGCGCTGCAGGCCAGTCAGTAAAGAATTAACACTCCTTGGCCAGGCTTCCAGAGGCACTTAAGAGTAAGATGTGTTTTCTTCTGATTTACCAGGATGAAGAGAAAAGTCAAACTATTACAAGTTTTGACAGCTAGTAAGTAATTTTTGGAGAAGGGAACAGAAGGGAACAAAAAACCAAACTTTTTTTTTGTAACTTTCCCCAGCATGTTATTATAATGTTGAATTTTCTCCCTTCTGTCAATGGTCAGTAAGCACAATCCTTGTTGTTTTTCATGTTTTACATGAATAGTAAGTTTTTTTTTTTAATAAAAATTACTGAGCTTTCCATAGAAAAGGACTTTTAAGAATATAAACTATACAGATGTTAAGTTGTATACAGAGAAACATTTCTGTACACTTACTTTATTTTGATTAAGTGAGGCAAAAAGGGATTGGTGATGCTATCGGTAAGGCTGGGAGAATTTAAAAGCTTCCCCCTTCAGGGAATCACATTTCAGCAGAAAACTAAAATAAATTTCACATAGCTGGTAAATGAATGTTATTGTTCCTCACTTTTCCCCCCCAGAAACATTAGACCATGTAAAAATTTCTCCTTAGTATGAAATCCTTCACATATTAAGCCTGCAGTGATGCACTTCAGTCTTAATGTATTTAATATACACCTGACATCATGTAAGAGGATCAAGGGGCAAACAGTAAAGGATGAGGGATGGTAATGCTTTGAGAGAACACTTATCTCTGATTTTAACTTACACAAATGAGAGAAAGCTTTGAAATGAGTTAAGACAGATCTCCCATCAAAGTAGTAGAAGGGGTGTTGCTTCATCTAAAAGCCTAGAAAAGCCCTTACAGTTTAGGTATTGAATGATATTTGTGGACAGAATCCACCTAGTAATTCATCTGCAGAAGTTGCACAAGAGCCCAGCTTTTCTTTGAAGAACTGCATTTCCATCAAATGGGTTCACAGATGAAGTTCCCAGTGGAGTACACCCATAGCGTTCAACGCTATGACAGTACAGAGAGTATCAAGTTCACTTAGTGGCCAGCCAGTCACTTAGAAAACCCAAATGTTACAGATTAAAAAATGGTTACTTTCCGGATTCAGTAAGTAAAGCCATAAGTAACTGAGAGAAAGACAGGCATCTGTTTCATGTTGCTTAAGTTTCAGAGAGAACACAATACAATCAATCAAATCAGTATAAGATATGAAAAAAATGGGTTCTCAGATGATGATTAAAGTGCTCCTTTTTGGATTTTAGGTAAAAAGACAATCATTTACTGGCATTTCATTTATTTAAATTAAGTTTTATATGATAGAATAATGGGGAAAATAGCAGATTTACAAAAATAGAGAAATGCTACTTTGGAGAATGTTTTGTTCAATTTTGATCACCAAACCTAGTTATACAAAATTATTTAAACTCAACATTTATCACTTTTTTAAAGAGGAAGATGAACAGCACTGAGCTGAATAACTGAATGTCAAAAAATGAATGATAGAAAAATCTCAAATGTCGGGCACTTCATGTGTAAACTGTTTCTTGTCAATGCTTATCTTTACATTAGCAGTCACAGGACTGGAGTCACAATCATGGAGTACAATGCTTCAGCAGTTAAAAAGCCATTTGATGTAACATTGAAACCCATTGTTTACCGATTCAAAATCTTGATTTGGTGCTGATTTTCTTTTTCTTATTATTCACATTCAAAAGTTAATAGATATCATCAAGGTTTGATGAAGGTGAGGTGAAAAGAGTCAGAATGTAGAGGAGGGAACTGTAGACCAAAGGCTTTACAAATGTTCTTTCCCATCTGAATCTGAAGGTTTATTTAGTTCAACTCTCACACCTTTTTCACCTGCAAAAAAGGGAGGATATTATATGAAAAGATGGTACTGAAACACGGATTTGAAATAAATTATAATTTTTCTTTTATTAAACTTTAAAACAAAATACATATTTTTAGAACTTCACAATTAATTCCTGTTTGAAACCAAGCTAAATATTATTAAAATAATTATTAACCTACAAGACATACTGAACTATACAAAGCTGAATTTGATCAATGACTGAATTTGAAAAAAAAAACAGCATCAAGGCACATCTTTGTACTTGGTTTTTGAACGTTAAAACTATTTTTATTATATTATTTTGTTATAATTAAGTAGTTTCATTTTTATTCATTCATCTAATTTATATGGCCACCCATCTCACAAAAAGTGCCTTTATAGGCACTACAACCATAATTGAGCCCACAATTAGTCCTTCAAGTGGGTGACACAGCAGAGAAATCTGCCTCCTGAGTCCCACTAAATGTAGTTCTGACAGGACCACCCTTTTTGGCTGGAACTGATAGGACAGGCAAATATAGTTGGGGAGAAATGGTCCCTCAAATAATCTGGCCCATGTAGGGCTTTTTAAGTAAGAAAAACAGCACCTTGAATTGAAACTGAAAACAGACTTATAACCAGTGCAGCTTGTGAAACAGTGTTGTATTGTGTGTTGTTCTAGAGACACAGATAACTGCATGTGCCACTGCATTTTGTATCAGCTGGGGTTAACAGTTTTATAGTTTTAATTCTAACTTAACTTCTGTGGACCTCACTCCATATTTAAGAGGTCCCCTGACATGTCTACCGTCCCTGTCACATTTTTATTTGTTTATTTTATTTGTTCAAATTTGTAATTTTTGTTTGATTAAATAAACAAACAAACAAAGTTTCCAAATACTCTTCAAGGGCAGTCCCACACAAGTAGAAGCAAAATTTCAGGACACTTCAGAGAACCAAGTAAATAGATCTTCATCTTTTAAAAACTACGCAATGTGCCTATCCAAGGCTATATACTTTTTCCACTTCCTTCTTACTCTTACACAGCAAAAGTCAGCTAGCAAGGAATTTCTAATAGAGATATATAATTCTATTTTTGCCAAGTAGTCAGTTTTAGTAAACTATACCCCTAGAGTAGATATTGCTTGACATTTTAATACAGTGATAGTAGCTCAATTTCTATACTCTAGATTAATGTAATTTTGATTAAACACAATCTTTAAAAATAAATTAATATAGTCCTACTAGACTAAATTCAAGTAAGAAATTTGTAAAAACACTCAGTAAGAAAATATGGCAATTTACTTACCTGTTAAGTATTTTACTTTTGCACGGGCTCTTTCATCTGCATCAAAATACCACACTGTTATTGCGTACCTTTAAAAGAACAAAAAAGGCGAAGCAGTAATGGTACATTAAAATAATGCTTCTGTCAAGATTACTTGAGATTATTTCTATTACACTCAGAAAGTACAATTCCAACACAATTTGTCAGTTTTATAGAACTATTTTCTCCCTTATGTGGTGCCATGAGTATCATGACCTTTCATAATTTATATAAATTATTAGGGAACTAGGTATTTTTAAAAGTGAAACTCAAGATACTTACTATCTTAATTTCTCTAGAACTGAGACCTCTGTAATTTATGGAAATTCATTTTAAATCAATATGAAAATAAAAAATATTGAAGTATGTTGTATCTTTGCTAATTAATGTTCTTTATAAAATAATTTTACCAGTCTATTAATTCTTAACAAAACATCTGAAAGATCGTCCTCACTTACATCACGTAATGAGTCCTTAATTTTTCAATTTATAATTGAAAGAGTTTACTTTTTGCATTAGTTAAAATTGTGATGTCTTGATCTTCTAGGAAAAGTTACTATCTCTAAATTATCTAAATATCATTTCTGTAAGTACATTTCCTGATATATGGATTTCAACTCTCAGAATTCCTCAGCCAGCATGGCTATTGCTGAGAATACTGGGAACTGAAATTTATACATTTGGAGAGCACTAAGATAATAGGAGGCTGTTTTATCCTTTAAATAAATAACACCACAATAGATTAAATTTATTTACCTTTTTTGCAATCTCTGAAAGAGGATACATACAGGCCCAGCCCAAGAACAACATAGTTAATTTCTTTATTTCTTACATTCAATAAACAGAATCACTAGACTTTTTTCGCTAAACCCAACTCCATTAAAGCAAGATCCATTAAAGGTTCATTATTGCAATATAATAGTTCAAAATTTTAACTTTTTATTTATTATTTATTATATATTCTACAGTACTTAAACTGATAAGACTCTGATGGCCCACAAATAGTAGCAGCAGGGTAGATCCCCAAATTGCAACAAGCATTTTAAGAGGGTTTTGTTCATCTGTAACTTTCTAGAAAGCAATTAATGTGTTTTTGAAAGCTAAAACAGCAAGTTTTTAACATTTCACGCTCTGCCAGGCTTCTTTAAAATCTGTATGCATGATTTATTCATCTCACCTTGTAGCAAATGCAGGCTGCACTTCATGGGGATTGCGGCGATCAGACCAGAAGAATAGCAGTCTATCAAATTTAGGTTCAATATCAGCAAACTGGGCTTTGCCTTCTGGGAATATTCGAAGAATACCTCCACTTACCTTGAAAAAAATCCAACAGGATTTTACATTTTTAGTAGTTATCAGTTATTGTAAGATATTATTATCTGCTACGATAGATAACAGCAATAATGGCAATGCTTCCTAATATTCCAAAATTCTTCAGGATGAAGCAAAAGTAACAGAAAATTACACAAAGGGCCATCAAACTAAGATGATACAAATTACGTTCTGGTTGTCTTTCCACAAACTTTCCTAAAGATAATTCTTCCTCCTCCTTTTCCTTTTCAACAAATACATTGAGCACCACAATTAAAGATATAACACATTTGGTGCTTATTACATTTTCATTTGAATCACTTTACCAATAACCACAAATCATGATGTTGATAAAAATATAAGCTGAGGGTAGGCGAATTACTTGAGGCTAAAAGTCTTAGTTTACATAATAGAATTTCCAATATATTTTCCAAAAGTACAACCAGAAAACATTTTAGATCCTAGGCAAAATATATTTGCCCTTTAAACCTAGGCTTGCTTGCAATCTTAAGAATGAATTTGCCATATATTCAAGGGAGCCAGTCAATAATTTATGAAAAAACCAGCTTAACTATTTTTAGACTTACTTAAAACAACTTAGCATAACACTCAACCATTTATTACAATTAATATAACAAGAATGCCATTTCTTAATATATGTACTGTAAAACCTTCTCCAAAAATAGAAAGTACCTTGGCATCCCAGTCTTTATTAAGGTAATATATACACGTAACACATCTTCCATCTCCATTTGGATTATCCACATGTCGCACATATCCTGTTCCATTGCCTGGGTAACAAGCTACCATTGCCTACAATTAACAAGAAAGGACAAAACATGAACATAAAGGGACTTCTTCTCTATCTCAGAAAATGGATTTATAAATTTCAGCATTTTGAAAATATTTAATAAATCTTGTGAAAATATTTAATAAATATGTAAATGAATATGTGTAACATCCCTGAAACTATTTTTTAAAAGCATATTCATTCAGACGGTTGTCTAACACATTAGGGTAATGATAGCTTTATATATATTGACAATGTGTAAGATTTAATCTGGTATAGTTATTGTGCCAGCAGTAACGTGGGAAAATTAGGTCAATGCTCAATAGTCTTTACCATCTTATATTTGAAGATTAAAACAGGAAGAAACCAAAATTACTTTGCAAGATCTTTTTCTGGGCCTAGGGATATGAGAGGTCCCATTTCTTGGTTGTGATAATGATTTTCTTGGCTGCCATGTTTTAATTTTTGTAATTATTGTTTTATTGTTCACTTCTCAGAGTCATTCATTGAGATGGGAAGTATAAACTTAATAAACAAATAAATAAGCAATACATCTCTATTCAATATATTCAAGTGTACTTCTGCTTCCACAATTATTATTTTATTTTTTCCCCTCTGCAGCTCTCTTACTCCAGAGTTCCTTACCTCCCTAAACAAATGGCATACAGACGTACGACCACAACTGAGCTCAGAATTCTGTTGCTAAGTTTAACATTTGTTAACTAAGTTTTGCCCCCTTTTACAACCTTTCTTGCCACAGTTGTTAAGTGAATCACTGCAGTTAATCACATACTTGTTAAGTGAATTTGGCTTCCCTATCGTCTTTGCTCATCGGAAGATCACAAAAGGGGATCACATGATCTCGGGACACTGCAACCATCATAAATATGAGTCAGCTGCCAAGCATCTGAATTTTAATCATATGATCATGGCAATGCTCCAATAAATCATAAGTGTGAAAAATGGTAATAAGTCACTTTTTTCAGTTTCACTTTTTTCACTTTTTTAGTGACTGACTTTGAACAGTCACTAAATAAACTGTTGTAAAGTTGGGATTACCTATAAATCTTTTCTGTAAGTAAAGTGGTATAACTTGAATGATCCACATTGCTTTATTATTAAGAACATTATAATTTGGAGGAGAATACAGAGGCCTTTCTATTAAATTTTAGCCTGCTGTTTATAAATTCAATTATATTATTAATAATGTACGATTAGGGTTTTTGCTGCCGTCTAAAGATAGTTATTAATACATTTATATGTAGTTACCTGCAAACAAACAAGGATGACTCTCACTGGCATTTTAAAAGGCTCAGACTGTGACCGCCGAAGTGGGCAGCCACCCCAGGCTCCTATCCGCTGCTGTGGAGAGTCACTGCCTATCAGCTGTGAGGCACAGCACACCAAAGCACCATAAAAGACCAAACCGTTCCTGTTTTGACAGTTGTAAAATCAGGGAGTTATATAGTACTAAAAATCCAATTTCTCCTCAGAAACTCTCTGGAGCTGCAAAATTAGCATCCAAAAGAGCTGAGACTGAGTTGAAAAACTGGGGACTGTTACCAGGGAGGCGTGTCCTCAGAAATTCAACTCAGTCAATAGAGCTACGAGACTAGAGCAACCCCATCCTGGACTCTCCCGTCGATACTATGGAGAATGACTTTTCACTGGCATTTCAAAACAGTACAAAAAAATTTCAAAGAACACTTAAAAACAGACACATGAAGGAATTCAGGTATTACTTTCCTATAAAGAATTGCAAGGTTACTTTATATACTAGACTAAAACCTAAGTTTCAAAATGAACACGGCAAGGAATTCTACATATTGTTTGGGTCCAAACAACCTTCTACACTTTAAAATAGATTAACAAAGCACAACTGTTATATTTGGATAATATGCTCTATTAAAACAAATACAATAACTAGAGCTAAACAAGACTGCCTATTTCATATAATGCTAGGACAGTGGTATAAATCCCAACAATACACTGAATTACAAACTATCCAACAGCATTTTTAGCCTAGTTTAGTGTGTTGTATGAAGCATCTTAAGCAACTCTGGGTGGCTCATAACAACAGTAAAATCAGTAACTCTAAAACAACCATAAAATAAAACAGTAAACCAATCAAACAAAAACCTTATGCCATAATCATCCCTTTAGGATGCTCCACAGCAAGCTCTAATTACCCTCAGTATGATCAGCTGAAATATATCCGTAATCTTTTAAAGATGATCTTTTTCTACATTCCTCTGCAATAATAAGTTATTTTGTTGTAAATCTAAACAAATAAGTTATTTAGATTCCTCTCTAAAACCATCTCAGAAGAAAAGAATAGTTACCAAGAAAACTACAGAGATCTTAATGAATTAAGGAATTGAATACTAAAGGAATATTTTTTTTACCAGAAGCAATATAATAATATATAGTTTTAACTTTTATAGCCATATAATCATTCGTTCTTTGATGAGAATTTCCCTAGACATCGAAAATTAAAGGAATGAGGGCTACAGATAACAGACAAAACTTAACAGAGTTAACAGTTTTTTTTACTACTCCTACATTAAACTATTTCAGGCAAGTCATTAATACCATGGTTAAAATTGGATCAAAGAGCATGCACAACTTGATAAGTCATATAATTTAACTGTAGTCTGTGTGTGCGCGTGCGTGTGTGTAATCATAATATAAAATTCAACATACTGGATTGCTTCACATAACATAAAATAAGCATAATTGGTTTGGACATAGACCACACCAAGCTGGTGGTTCCAAGTATGAAACTTTTAGCACATTCGTACTGTGAAAGAATTTAAGTGTTCCTGAACATAATGTAAGAGTTTTAAGTATAGTAGTCATTATTTATATGCAATCAAGCAAGCATACATCATAGTTTCCACTATTAGCAGTTAGGGTTTCAAAAGGAAGTTGTTCATTAAAACTAGTGGAAAGTTTTGGCTTCGTATTTGACAGGTGCAGCATGATGTGTCTATTTTTGCTTCAGGCTTCTTTGTAACCAATCATGTTTTTACATGTCTGTAGTTCCTTGTTACTTGATAATAAATAAACCCATGGGTTTTTGTTTCAGGGTCTTGCTCTTGAATATTACTGAACACGTCTCTGTGTGTCTGACTAGGCTTTGCAAACCCCTTCCAATAAAGATGGGAAATTAAACAATCACACCAAATCCTGAAACTAGAGATAAATCCTTAAAAAAATATTTATCTTTTTTCCCATCTTTGCCATTTTATTAGTTTAAAATATAAAAGCAAATAATAGGAAAAATAAGGGAGGAAAAAGGGAAAAGTGTAGAGAACAAGGGAAAAAGAAAGAGAAGGCATTGACTTCCGACTGCCTTTGGTGCAGTAGAACAGGAAGTAACATTGAACCTCAACTTTTTACTTTTACATAATAGTATAAACTAGCCATTTCTATAACAACAGATCTATAGATGAGTCCCGAGTAGGGAAAATGAATTTCACTGCATTTCATACAATTGGGTAGAAGAAAAAAAGTATACGGCTTCTTATAGATTTTTCTCCCATAGCACTTGCTAAGAGCTGAAGTGGGATTTGATTCTCACTATCAAGAGAGTTGCTTCACAAATCTTTAGCCTCAGGAAATGAGCAGCAAAACTGTCACTGCTTAGAAAGGGTCAGAGGAAAGGACTCCGGATTTAAGCCTTGAGAATACATATGGCAAGATTCTGCATTCTTTTAGATACAGAATGTCTTTTCTTTAAATACTTGACTTTCTAACTATTTACAACAAATCTACTAATCTAACTTTGTGTCTGCTTGGGAATACAAAAATGAGCGTGTTCAATTGGTGTATCAGGTACGAAGTCTTTATATCATAAGATGTAATAATTTTATTGATACTTATCATTATCATGGCACTTGGTTATTTGGGCGATCACTTCTCTCCAGTTATATCTACCTGTCCCATAGGCAGAAGGGGCATGTTACAGGACTACCCAGATAGGGAATATCTTCAAATGGGATCTAGGAGGAAAGACTTTTCTGCCATCGTGCTTGCCCTGTGGAGCATCCTCCCCCCCTTCCCCCAAGGTGAGGCTAGCTCCAATCTTATTGGTCTTCAGATGATATTCAAAACATTGTTATTTCAACTGGCTTGGATCCCATAATAGAGCAGAGCCTGCCAGATGGTTACACGATGGCCAACTGAATGTAGTCTCTATATGGCTTCTCCCTCTACTATTTTTAAAAATCTTTTTAATTTTATCTTTGTTGCATCATTGGCTTTTTTTAAATCTATTCGGATTACCTTGTACTCTGCCCAGTCACTACATGAGATGGGTGGTAATATAAATGTGATTGATAGGTGGATGGTTGGATGAGTGGATAGATGGATATCCTATATTCTTAACAGCTATATGAAAACATATTGCATAATAATATTTTGTTTTTGCATGAACATTTAAAATTAGTCTGTTTCTAAGATAAATTTCAGATTCTATGTTCCCATTCAACTGGCACTATGTAATATAATATACTATGATTAAGATACCTTCAAATGTGTTATAAACACAGGACTCTCCCTTGCTTTAAAAAATTACTAGAAACCCATCCCCCTTTGAGTCACTCAGAGATATTTCCTTACTAGATTTGTCAATGCCTTCAACAGAGTGGGAAATAAAAGTTCTTCAAAAATCTGGGACATAATCAGAGATCTATTTGCCTTGAAATTAGCCCATATTGAAACAGCACAATCAGGAATTGACCGTAGAAAATGTTTATGACATTTTGTATAAAATGTTTATAAAATTTGCCAAATTTCAATTCCATGGGAGTCATGGGTCCCGGATTTTGGATGCGTTCTGAAAGTTACTTCATTTGAGGTATCTTAATTGAAAATGTTTTGCCCTATATTTAACAATATTTACTCTATTAAAAATTAACATTGATGCATCTGCTGCCACTATCTTTTCTCATGTTTGATGGGATTTTTAATATGGTATTCTTTTCAACACAGGTTGGCAAATTATTTAATTATGAGGTCCCCAAGAGGGTTTTGAGGGACCTTAGGAAACCTAAAACTATACTTTAAGAAACTCTGTTCTAAATGATATCTAATTTATATTATATGAAATGAAGCAAATATATTTGTTGATTATTTAATATGCTTTTTACTAATTGCAATCACCTGTCAGACTTCCGTTCAGAGACGGTTTACACACAAAATCATTAGATTTATAAACTAGTATATATATATAAATTATACCTAATTTGCTTTAAAAATATCTGCTTAAGGCACAAACATCAAAACTGTAAACCACCATTAAATTATATTAATGCTTTTAATACAATAAATTTTATCCTACATCTTAGATAGTACAAGATAGCCCGATCTGATTACATTTATAAGTATGGTTGTCAACTGGGTTTTGAGAAAAATCAATAAAGATCATATAAAATTAGAGATGTGAAGATCCATTGAATATAAATAGAAAAGTTCAGGAAAAATGGGGGGATTTTACATTTCCATGTAAAAATAGTTTATAAGCTATAGCATAATATTTTCTTATTGAATGATATGTATAATTGTTAACTGATAAAGTGGCCTATATTAGAAAATACATGAAGTAAAAGAAATAAACTATTGTAGAAGGACAAAGAGTAATGGAAAATGATTAATCATCAACAAACATAATAGAATTGATAACATTTGAAATTCAAAAAATGAAACTGTTTAGAAAATGTTTCACATGGAATGTGTGGATTCGCAGGGCCAATCATCACCTCCTTTTTCTAAACATTTTCCCTAAAAAGTAAATATTTTCTGAATTACTTTCTGTAGCAGAAGATAATATTGAACTACAAGACCTCAAGGTTCCTTTCCACTATATGATTCTATGAGAGGCCTGTTCGCAGTGTTCATGCTTTCCCTAAACAAGCAAAAATGAAGATATCTACTTAGTGTTCAGTAGCTTATAGCTGAATTTGCAACTAAAATTAAAAATGTTTATATAAATTAAATTGATAAACTTATAAGCCTTAATAAGTCTTAATAAACTACTTTTCAATTTTATGAATCAAACACATCAACTTTATATCCATATATTCATATTTTAATTTCTCCAAAATTAAAAACAAAAAAGAATGCTCTGAACTTAAAAACCATTTCGGATTAAAAGACAATAAATTAATAGCAATTTAAAGTTTTCTCATAGCACCCCTCCTTTGCTCACTTGTTAAAGAAAGCAACATTCCTTTTCTAGCAATGTAATGGATATAAATATTTCCAACAATTTTGAATAACACTTCTTAATAAAAATAGGATAATGGGGAAATATACCTAAAATAAATGTAGATAATTATTTTTGAAGTACTCAAGCCATACCCCATCAAGAAAAAACTGGTTTCTTGTCCTGAATCTCAGACCTGGGGAGCAGACATTTGTATGATTGTAATTTCTCCTTCAACTTTTGAATATTGACATGACTTTGTTTTCTTTCCATCTCTTGAATATTTCTCAATGTTTGCAAGTTTTTCCCCCTCATATTGCCAAATAAATGGAAACAACTATTATCGTTGATATTTAATGTTTTGACTGAAAATAGAAATATATTTAATGTCAAGTTGACTGCTGGTTACCAAAACAGGACTAGACTTTATTATGATTCATCTAACTTAAGCATATTTTCTCTTTTCTTCCTGTTCAAACTATCTCAGTATATGTCTCAATCTACTCTAAAATCCCCCAGACAATCTAGGGAGACTGAGACTTGGTGGGAATTCTTTTCTCTGCTGTGTTCCTCTGTGAGCAGATGGGCTTCATCAAATACAACACAAATGTGATACAATAGGTATCACATTCCCAAACACAGTCTACTTCAGAAGCTACATTGGAACCCACAAAGTTACAATACTTTTAACATTAAACATATTAGCAATTCTTCTTGGACGAACTCAATTTTCTACAGGAAAAAACAGAAGAGGGAGAAGAAAACTAAAACGCCTAGAGTAAAAATTGGTATGCCACAAACTGAGCCCAATATATCCCAATAAGCTAATTGTATATATTTTCTCAACAACAACATCAACACTGCAAGTGAGAAAATGATGCTTTTCCTACAAAAGTGTCAATTCCTAAATCAAGAGAAAGCCAACCTGGAAAATAACTAATTTTCTATGAAATAAACTCAGTCAATCTTTGCAGTTCTTTACATTATTTTGCACAAAAAGAATACATAACTTAAAAAGAAAACAGAAAAATTAAATTTATAAATTTTAAGATCCAGAAATGTATTCATCCTATTTTGAGATAGAGCTAGAAATGCTGAGGTATTTTTTTGACTTCATCTTCTGGAGCATTTTAATAAGAAAAGCAAAGAAGATGAACTCAAACTAGTATACCATGAAGACTTATTGAGTACTGGAGAGATCAAACTGGCCTGTAAGACAGACCAAATGAAGAATAGAGAAGAGACAATGCAAAATATTACATGGCCAGTATATTAAAAAAAGCAAGCAAAGCAGATAACAAAACCTGGCAATGGCAATGGCTAAAAGCAAGAAAGCTGAAGAAAGAGACAAGCTAATTTTGGCTGTACAAGACCAAGCTTTAAGAACAAATGCATACAAAGTCAGAAATGAGAAGACTGTAACAAGGAACAAATGAAGCTTCTGCGAAGAAGCTGAAGAAACAAACACCTAGTTAACTGCTGCAAGAAGACTGCAGAGACTGACTACAAACAACAGCATAACAAAGTAGCAACAATGGTGCCTTGGAAGATCTGCAAGAAATACCATTTGCCAGCAAGCAAGAACTGGTGAGTCCACAAAATAGATGAGTAGAAAATGAAGAAATTAAAGTGCTCTGGGATTTCAGAATTCAAACAGACAAGTACTTGCCACATAACACTCCAGACGAAACAATTGTTGATAAGGACAAAAAAATCTGGATAGTGGATTTTGTTGTGCCCAGAGATAGCAGAATAGAAGAGAAAGAACTGGAGAAAATCACAATATGCAAAGACCTGCAAACAAAAATACAGTGATTATGGCAAAAGAAAACAATGATAGAAATAGGAGCACAGTTGAACACCAACAGCATAGACAAAATTGCTATAGAGAAGAGGCACTTCCAGGATCCTAGAAATGACATCGTTTAACTAAAAGAACTTGGAGGGTGCCAACTCTATTCTACTAATAGCTTTAAACTATGGTGAACAGCAAGTCTTTACAGATATCATCTTCAGCATTTCTTAAGTTCCCTGATAAAATATATTTATAATTCTTTTAATAATAAAAAATGGGAATAATTGTTTTCTATAAAGAAAACTATATAAAACAAAGATTTCTAAATAATACTTTACATTAAAGGTTTTTATATTACCTTTTTAACAATCCTGGAGTTTTTAAATAGTTGTCCACCTCAAAACAAACGTTTTATTAAAGTTAAGCTTATGAGACTTACTCAAAAATATATGATGACAACCTACGGTTAATAATAATACATCTAAAACTATAATAAATTCTACGCAGCACACAAATGTATCATGGTCCCTTCATAAACAGTTGTAAGTTATATTAAACTGACAAAGTTACAGTACAAATTAAATTTGAAAAAAATGAAATTGAAAATTAACAAAGCTAGATAAAACAAGTTCATTTAAGAAATCCAGGTAGACCTCAACTTACGATAAATTGAGCCCAAAATTTATGTTGCTAAGCAAGACAGTTGTTAAATGAGTTTTCCCCCATTTTATGATTTTTCTTACTACAGTTGTTAAGTGAATCACTGCTGTTGTTAAGTAACATGGTTGTTAAGTAAATCTGGCTTCCCCATTGATTTTGCTTGTCAGGTCACAGAACCAGACGGTTCTGCAACCGTCATCAATATGAACCAGTTGCCAAGCATCCAAATTTTGTTCACCTGACTATGGGGATGCTACAATGGTTGTAAATGTGAATAATGGTCATAAATCACTTATTTCAGTGTTGTTGTAACTTCAAATACAACAAAAGGCTGTATGTCGAGGACTACCTGTAATCAGAGGAAAAAAAACAAGAGTTTTGAAAGCAGAAATAGCTAGTCTGATACATTGAAGTCACTGTACTAACATAGAGGTAGCATGTTATGGAATAAAACATTCAGGTTTGACAGGAGTTGAATATAAGAAAAATACTATAAAGAAAATTGAATTTTATATATAATATTACGAGAATCTAAAAATGGAATAAGGAAAACAGAGATAAGTGTTCTAAAGCATCTGGAGGGAAATTTTAGCAAATACAGTTTGAGTAGTAATCTGAGCTACCCCTGTTCACTAGCATTCACTAAGAAGTTTAACTATTTCCTGTGAATAAAATACTGATCATATCATGTGTCAAATCAGTTCATGATTAAAAAAACTCTTATTTTTCTCAAGAACTTTAGTTACATAATCTGTAACTTCTATATTTCATTTTACTTTGACTTCACAGTTCAATCTGCTTTCTTTCATAATTTTTTTAATGTATATTATACATATTTGGATTTGAGGGCACAAGATAGTCCAGATCACAGAGGGCAAATGCAGCACCTTCTAAAGCAGCCTTACCTCCTCTTGGGGTTGTGTTTAGGAGGCTTGCCCTCTGAAACTGCTGCATAATTTTGGGAGAAGATATGGGCTTGTGTCTTCAAATCTAAACTGCTACATGGCTGTAATACACACACTCATATTTCATGAAAATATTCCCTGCAAGGCTTAAATGATATTTTTTCTTCAATTGCCCATAAAAACTATAGAGAGAGGCTTTCATATCATCATTTTCTTAGCAGTATCAAATGCACTGTTCCCATGAGGTTCAAAAGCCAATATATATCATGATTTGTTTAATTGAAACAGATTTAAGGAATTCTTAATTCAGATTATGTTTCATTTTGTCCTATTTTATAAACCACAATGAACATTTTTTTCTTAATATATGTGGGACACAAAGCAGTGTAGATAACTGTCCTCCTGACTCTTTTTATTAACTGCATGCTTCAAAAGTATACTCTTAAGTAGGCAAAAATAAATAAAATAAACACAGATCTGATTCCCTATGGTTTCCCAGCACAAATATTTATAGAAAAATGAGGACAGAAGCCTTCTCTCTAAAACCACACTGACTTAACCATGTAACATTTTAAGCAATGCTGCTACCCAATTATATTTTAACTGATGATTAGCAAAGATACAACTTTTCTAACATATTGGATTTAAGAAGCATATTATTAATTCTATCACTGATAATTATATAATTATACTTTTATATAATATAATTATAAACATAACCCAGCACTTTTTTAAATGAGTGGATACTTCCATATTTTAAACCTGTTAATTTTTTCCCACTCAGTTCTTTCCAACAAATGTTCAAGTGTTAATCCTCATCAAAATTTGCTTTAGCTTCTTGGTTACAGACTGAGAAGAGCATATAATCCCAGGCAATTTCTTCATCTTCAACTAGCCTAATGAAACATTTATGTTTAAAAAGAGCTGTGGCTCATCCTACATTCATTTACCTCTATATCATGTGCAAAGAAACAAAACCACCATAAAGATTTATAATACTTTCTAATCATAATACAGTTCTGCTATGTAATGTTGGTAACACTATGCAACTTTGGTCCTATTTATCAATGTTAAATTCAATAATGTCCAATAATGCCTTTGCAGCTTACTAGAAGAAATACTCACTAAATCTCAGTAAGCAATAATTGTGCATAATATTGGCACTAAGAATCTTGTGCTATATGTAACAAGATGTGCATTTAGCATTACAAAATAATCAAGACTGAACAGGATGTCAAGCAGTATATTCAATTTCCCCAGGATTACACCATGATTAGTTCTAGCTAATTCAACATTTAGCACCTATACACTATTATAGATATATGGATAAAATGAGAGAAGATAAAAAGCACACATATTGACACACCTATGCTCTATTTTAACTGTTTCTCTTCCACACATTTGCTCAACTACAAAGCAGAACCTCATCAGTTCAGTCTCAGTTCAATCACCCCAACACATAACTCTGTAACACTACTGTGTCATCAATTGTTTATATGAAAAAAAAATTGTATAACTGTGGCATTAATTGGTTATAGGGAAAAACTTATTTTTTTTTCAATGTTTTGTCTTCATTTCTCCTCTATGAACCTTACAATAGTATTAATATCTTTGAATTATGAGCAAAACCTCATGTTTTGGATGGTTTAACCAAGTGCTTATTTAATAAGCAGTTATTCAATCAGAAGCATGTAAATTCTACTAAATTCAGTTGAGATTAACCCCAAGCATAAATATATTAAGAAACCCTCAGGGATCCCTTACAGAAGTTGTCTCCCAATCTTTCTGTGACCCTTACCACTCACCCACAATTTGAGGCCTTCAATTAAATCTATTAAACCGTCCTAAAAATAAATGTGCTTAGGGAACATAAAGAAAGGCGGCCTAAATCAACAGCTCAAAGGCCTCACTGCCGACAGCTACTTAAGTACCACTAGAGCAGTGTTTCTCAACCTTGGTAGCTTGAAGATGGATGGACTTCAACTCCCAGAATCCCCCAGCCAGCAGCGCTGGCTGGGGGATTCTGGGAGTTGAAGTCCACCCATCTTCAAGCTTCCAAGGTTGAGAAACACTGCACTAGAAGATGGCAAGAAAGATGAGGGTGCCACTCACTTTCGTCCTGCCGTTGATTTTGTAGTTACCCAGTTTGCCATTGCAGTGGCGTATAAGATCGTCCATACTGTTCATAAGCTTTCCGATGGTCTTGCAGCCAGGCTCTTTGCCTTCCACCCAGGTGATTTTATCGCCACGAATGTCCCTGGAAGAATCGCTCTTCTGACTGACCAGCTGCCCGTCGGTGAAGCGCCCGGTATGGTGCAAAGCCCGAACCTCCTGCTCGATCTGCCCGCCCAGCTCCTTGCCCAGAAAGTCATCCACCACGCAGATGCCATGCTTGTTCATGCAGGGCACGATGTACTCCAAAGCCAGACGCTGAGGCACCAGCGATTTCATCTGCCCATTGGGGCGCAGGGACGCTTCGCCAGTCAAATTGGATTTATCCCGGTAGAAGTGCCCCGCCTCCACGGCCGGACCTGCCGCGGCAACCGCCGCTTCCTTATCCTCCTCTTCCTGTGTTCGGGCTCCTGGCGCCACTTTGGCAACGTGGTTGTTCGTTACCACCACGTTCTCCTCCGAGTTGGTGTCCCGCTGCGGCTTGGCGGGGAGCGCCGTTGCTTTTTTGGAAACCGCCGCCGCCCTCTCCTCGCCGTCCCGTCCTGCAGCATGCGGGCGGCCGTGGCGAGCGCTCTGGTGGAAGGGCTGGTCGCAGCCGCCGCCGCCGCCGCCGCCTGGCTTTCGAGGCTCAGCAGCGCCCCCTTCTGCCGCCGGGGAGCCGCCGCCGCCGTCGCTTCCCCGACAGATGAGCTTGTGCTTCTTCCAGTCCTGACGCTGATGCTCTTTGCTACAGTAGAAAGAGCTCCGGCAGCGGCCGCAACGGAGCAGGTTCTCCATCTTCCCGCACAGCTCGCAATACTGCCGGTCCCGTTCTTGGCTGGCGCTGCTGCTGCTGCTGCCGCCGCCGTCGCATCCCCCGCCTTGGCCGGCCCCCCCGCCGCCGCCGCCACCGCCGCTGCCACTCCCACCGCTGTCATTGGCCATGTTCTCGCGTCCCCCTCCTTGGTCGCCCCTGTATTTTTTCCGGGGCCTCGGGAAAGAGGCGAGTGGCTCACTTCATCATGGCCGCCCCCCTGGCCCGTCAGAGCTGCGCCGCGGCTCTGCTGCTGCTTCGTCCGCCTCCTTCTCTCCTCCTGATGGGCGGAGGACCGCCACCAAACCCCGCCGCCTTCTCGCCTGCCGCTTCAGAGGCGCCCTCCTACCGACGCCTCATAGCAGCTTCTGGCAAATGGGGCCAGAGGCGTCCTCTACAACTCCGCGGCTCTTTTTTTTTTTTTTTCTCCTCCTCCTCCTCCTCCGCCTCCTCTTCAGGCAACGTCCGCTGCCGGCGCGAGCTCTTCTCTCTCCCCCTCACAACCCCACTCGCCCTATCTCCTCCTCCTCCCTTCTCACCGTTGGCCGGGCCTTTGGGGGGGGCGGGGCTTGAGCCGCCACTCTCCGGCTCTGCTTTGCACGTACGCCACTTCCAGTCAGTTCACTCCAGAAGAAGGGCGGGGCGAGGGGGGGAGGAGCGCGCACGCTCCCGTACCACCCCGGAGGTTCAGTAAAGAGGCGGAACCCGGGTGGCCACGCGCGTTTAGGGGCTTTCCTTTCTTTCCCTCTTGCGCGAGGGTCGGGGCCGCGTGGCTATGGGGCGGAGGACATCCGAGGCGGAGGCGGCTCCTCCACCCGCTGGACCCTTATCCAGCTGGACCCTTATCCTCAAAAGCTCCGTTGTAGCTTAATTGAGTGGATTGAGAAGGGACTTTGATTCGCATGTACTAACGAAATTTCCTTTCTCTCGGGTGCCCGCGACTCATTTTCTAGTTTTGAGTCTCCCAAATTGTAACGCAACTGGCCGCCCGCCCGCCCGCAAATCGGCGGTGCGTAGTTTATTTGCTCTGCGGGCCGAACCCAGAAAATCTGGTTGAGTAAAAGCAAAAGGGAAGCCAGCCTATCGTTTGAAAACCTGACCAGGAAATTTACAATGCCGCGAAACGTTGTACCTGCTAATGTGAAAACACAGGAAGTATTTCTAGGTTTAAAACGCAACATTCCTCCCACCAGAAGAAAGCATAAAGCCGTGGTTTTCAAACTTGTTCACTTTTAAGTGGTGTGGACTTTTGATCAATTATTTTTTAATAATCATTGTTATAAATGTATAATTTTTGGTCTGTAAATTGCTGAATTCTGGGAGTTGAACTCCACACACCTTAAAAGTTGCCGAGTTTGAAAAAAACGCTTGGGTAACGGAACTTACTTCGTTCCAACAACCAAGCTGTATCCAGCAATGTGTAATCTTAAGTGTAGAAGTTATGTATGTAGTACATTTAAAAATTTAGAAAATTTACATTAAAAAAGATGGACATTGTTACTTAAGAGTAGAGTCCGCTGCCTTGTTTTGTCTACTTGGAATTCTATTCATGCCAGAGGAAAAATAAATTATTTGGTCTATCCACCCCTAACTTGCTATTCACAGATGTATCAGGTTGATTGGTTTTGATTGATTATGGCTGTCAAGTTTATGTCAGCCCTTAATAATCACATATTCCCAATTATCTGTGGGCTAGCTTTTGAACAGTTTATGTCATGGGTACATAAGGATGAAAAAATTTTTGTATAGCTCCTTCCTTGTTCAAGATAGTTATGTATATAGTATGCGTCGCTGAAAAAGAATACATTAATATTTAAAACATGCATTAAGATAGATGGAAATTTTAGAAATAATTGGTGAGTAACCTATATACAGTACCTACTTGTACAGCTGTCTAGATGCTATCAGTAAACAACTTTGAGCCTTCTATAGTTGATAATCTTGGATACATGTATTCAACTAAAGAATCTCTTCATAGCGTCTTTCTGAAAAATGTAGCCAAATGGATTGTTTTTGTTATGATACTATAATGTGACATGGCCTTGAGTTTTTATAAAGAATTAGTGGTATCTTAATTGTGAGCTTGGATTTTCACGTATTAATCCAATATTTAATTGTAATTTATTGAATATAGCACAATTCAAATCAGAAAAGAAGATAAAAGAAACCAAATTGTAAGTTAGTACAATGCAAATTCTGGCCTCAATGTATTTCTATAAATGAAAGATCACTTCATGGATTGATACAGCTTGTTACCTAGGATTAATTAATCTATAGCCACTCCTAACAGGCTCACAGTTCTATGTCTACAATTATAACACTGCTGAAGATAAGAATGCTGCAGAACTTCAAGATATTCTTATATTGCCCTTGTCCTTATTTCAAACTGAAAAACTGAAATACATTGTATGGGAGATTTTTAAGTAGCTGCCACAGTATGATCTACACAGTATGCCCTCTTGCTCAAGCAAATGACTTGCTCTTAAGGGCTAAATTCTGATACAAGACAACTGAGGAAAATAACTCGCAAATTCCAGGAAGTTTATCAAGTACAGTAGCAACAGTTCTTCATTGCAAAACTTAGAACAGATCCTGGAAAAACTGCTCAGCGATCATTCACTTCTAGAAAAACTAATAGTATAGTGATACCACAAGAAATCTTACACATCAGTAGAACAAAATAGAGGCTAGAGGGAAAACATTGCATTTTGAAAGAAACTGAGTATTTTTAAAGAATGCTTTCAAAGGAACTATCCAAAATTCAGTAGAGTATAATTATCAATTTATCACATGTAATGTCAGAATGAGAGTCTTTTAATACAGCCATGAAGTAATGGGCGGGTAATTTGATAGCCTCCAGAAGGATTGGTTTTGGTTCAAGTACACTTCAGCAGAACCAATTATGAAAATTTAGGAAGTTGTCTTCTGAAGAACTGGTTGATTACTATAGTAGCCTTGTTTATAATATCTATCAGTATTAGGTTAATATACATATCTTGGCTACAAAAATCTGGACTACTGTTGGATGGCAGCACAAAGAAGATAGTTTTGTATATCTCTATTTCCTTTCAGTGGTTGTCATTTTTCTGGTGGTCCAGGAATGATATGCATAATTAGCACTACCAGTTTATAGCTTATGTGCTGCTTGAAAAAAAAAATCAATGCCTTCCATAACCAGAACAGTTTAGTCACACATTTATTTGGCAAGGGAACAATGTATTTCAAACATATTCAGCTTGTATAAGTTTCAAAAGGTATAAATGTTGAGTGAGTACTGTAGTGAATTTTAGAATATTTCTGACTGGATATTATTGGCAAACAAAAATTATAAAAATTTTTTAAAAACAAATTATTGGAAACTGCATCATAGCATATTACATTTACAAATGCTTAGTAGAAATCTGTTCAGCACTGTTCTTTCCCTCCCCGTCTCCAAAGAAAGGCACAATCTCACCATGACCTTACTTTGCATTGTGATGTTTACTTAACATAGTTACATCACCATGACTCAGCGAAGAAACATGAGAGCGGACCTTGTGAAAACCACAGTGGAATGTCAATTCTTGCATTTTTTGCATAAATTTGTTTAATAATTAACCTGTTTTATGTCCATCCATTTCTTCTTACAGCATTTTTTAATGCATCGTGTAAATTCTAAAGAACAGTCATACACTATGACTTTACTGCTCTCTTAACAATACGTGCCTCCTACAAAGCTGGATGTTGAGATATGAAATAATTCAATAATAAAAGCACAGCTTTATAACCCACATGATGCTTGTTACATTTTGTTTTTGACAAGAGTTCCTTTGTTCTTATGCTGTGAACAACAGATAGAATATTTGACGTGCGCTTTTTGCATGAAGATGGCAGTCATAAAGAAAACATCTACATTTGTCTGCCTTGTAATTGCAATTAGAATATATTCTAACTTCTGCGAATAAGGTTTTATTTTCGAATAGATGACAAAAATGTATTTTTATGCACTTTCCACTTCTTTACAATAGTGGCATTAGTGTTAGGAGCTTTAGGAGAAATCCACTATATGTGGAGGAAGGTCGGTGCATGATTTAGAAATGTGAAATATAAATAAAAATGTTGTTTGAAATATGTACAGTTTTTTCTACAAAATAAGCGTATTTTGTTTGCTACTGACCATGACAGATCTAAAAGAAATGCAATTATGAATTCCTGCAGAATTTCACATTCAGGAATCACACTGCTATATTTTTCAGGAGTAGTTCAGAAATTATATCAAGTCACACACTAAGCTGCTCAGAACATATCATGTATCTATTGTCAAAGGAGGCCCAGGAAGACCCACCATCTGGTGGACGATCAATTGCTTCACTGGTTTCTTCCCAGAAATCCCTTCACCTATGACAGCAGGGAAACACAACCTGAAGCGAGTGCTTTATTTTACCATGAATAGGGCTATTGAAACGTGAAAGAATATCGATTAGTTTATTCAAAAAAGTTTGGATCATTAGATTTGAGGGAAAAGACCAATGTGAAATTTATCAACCTAAACTGGAATTTAAAAAAACATAATTATTTGAATAAACTGACATTCACATCTCACATGTCTTTAATGGGATGGGTTCACATATCTCCCTAAGCCAAAAATAGCAAAAATACTTTATGATTTCTATCTGAACTAAATTTTTGTCTAAGTTTAAACCAAGTACAGCGTTTTCCAGTTGCATCTAAGAGAGTAATCCTATGTGTTATATTTGTTCTAGCTAGGGAAAACAAGCAAGAGAAGCAGAGAGTCAGGCTATAGATATTATTTGGGAAGATTTTATTTCTGGCCCTATACATCTGTCATTTGTTCTTTCTCCAAGTTCTGTTTTCATTTCTCAGGAAAATCAATGAATTTTATATTTTTGACACAAAGAGAAAATCCAAAATATTTAGCTTCTTTCATTTTGCTGAGGGTTTCTTTTGATTTCAGCGTTATCTTCTGCCTGCCTGCTTCTTTTAAGCAGGCAAAAATGAAGATACATAATTCTTATCCTTCACCAATCTGTAATAAGCTCTAATTGTCACACAAATTAAAAATAGTTTAAATGAAATCAATAAATGTATCATCTTTGTCAATAACCTCATTTTCATTTTATACACTTAGCATTTTCTAAGCAAACCAAATTATGCACAAGAGTAAAACCTCAATTTTACAGACTAACCAGGGAGAAGGATTATCCACTAGAGTTGTATGTCTGTTTTTTGTTTTTTTTTTAATTTGATTTATATGCTGCCCTTCTCCGGAGACTCAGGGCGGCTTACAATGCGTTAAGCAATAGCCTTCATACTTTTGTATATTTATACAAAGTCAGCTTATTGCCCCCCAAACTGGGTCCTCATTTAACCTACCTTAGAAAGGATGGAAGGCTGAGTCAACCTTGAGCCTGGTAAGATTCGAACCTGCAGAAATTGCAGGCAGCTGTATTAATAACAGGGTGCATTAAACCACTGTACTACCAAGGCTCCTTTAATTGTTTAATACAATTGATGTAACTTTGTAACATAAATTATGTCAGTTATCTATACTACTTTGGAAATAATGGGCTTTATCCTTTATTCAGAGTTTGCTCAATCTAATATCTAGAGCGATGTGTCTGACTGTCCATCTGTCCATTAATCCATCCAAAACCTTCAACAAAGAGGCCCTCATCTAGCGATGATATGGGTTGATGTTAATAAGAATTTGTTGTAAAATGTATGTATGTATGTATGTGTATATATGTATATATGGATGTGTGTAAAACGTACAAAGTTTTACTCTACATATATATTCGTTTATAAACAAAACTGGAAAAGCTGTTTTCCTTTTAACAAATATGGGTATTACTTATTCATAAGTACATTTTAATATGGTTGAATATGCAGGATCCAATCGGAAGACAAAACCTCTGGTCCTGGTGACTGATCCAGATTGGATCCTGCAATATTATTCTGGGTTTATGTATATTTGCCTTCATTCATGGTTGAATATGGTTTATGAAATTTTAATTTAACCCATTGTTATTGATGCAGCCAGGGTAATTTGTAAAGCCATGTTCATAGCTTGTTTACAGTACAGTATGTTATGCATTACCTGCCAGTTGTATATTATTCAATGAACCTTGGTTAAGGAAACCATGACCTGTGTCGTCCATTTCACAAATCAACAGCAAAAAATACTAGTTTGGAAACAATACTTTGTTAACAGAGTAGACAAAATAACCTGAGACAGATCTAGAAAAAGGAAGACAGTGATCCAAAGAACGAACAACAATGATTTATTTTGCAACTTGATGCACCTCCCATATGAAAAATTATAATAAAGGATAAAGTTACATACTCCCAAAATTTACTCAACAGGCTAAACCTTGCAAAGTTCAGCAACAATGATTTTATCATCCTGGGTTGTCATAGAGGATTTAAAAAATTAGGACAGCATCGCTGTACTTTGGAGTGTTCAGTATATTCTTTTTAGATAAAATATATCAGTAAAGAACAGTCCTTTATTGTCTTGTTGCTAATGGCGCTATCACAGGATGTGGAATGAATGATGTTCACATTTTTACTCTTGGTTACCAATATGTGTCCTTTCTTAATTAAATAATGTTGTTTGTTTTGGCATTTGGATCAGTGGTCAAACAATTGCTAGATCTAATAGTAACTTCCCTTGGTTTGCTGGAACAAATATTACTCTGCACTTCTTTTACATTTAGTCTAAGCAGCATACTTTTTATTTATTTATTTATATTTCCTATTTCTAAACTGTCCCATTTTCTTTTATCTGACATAAGTCACTTTATTTGTTTTCCCCCCTCACAAATCTTTTTTTCCCCAAATATAACTTTTGTTCCTTTTCCCCCCTGCTGTCTCTCTCTTATACATACATACATGGTGTTTTTGGCTTTTTGAGTGTTGGGTAATGCCAATATCCAGTATACTGGCAGCAGACTTTTTAATTGCACTGCCAGCCAAAAAGGGAAAGAAAAAAGGTTTGGCAGCTTGTCTCAGGGTCCAACTATTTGTTTTGCTTCGTACACTTCCTTCCTACCCAGACCATTCTGAATCACTAACATGCAGACTCCTTGGAGGAGTCATGCAGCTGTGTGAATTTTTACTGCCTCCAAATTAGGACTATAACATCTGGGCTGCAGAAATTGAGATAACCATTAATGATAGTAAAGAGATTTCAAAAATCTGTTACTCTCTAATGGCCATCCAGATGTTTGTAACCCAGGTATGATAGCCTTGCTCCAATGCCCATCACATAAGCTGTCAGCAAAGTAAATCAAGGTTAGAGCAGGCAAAAAAAGTGGACAAAAGAGTGAATAGAATGCAAAGTTTTTTAAATCCAGATGATTTGGCAAAATTCCAGATATCTGGCCACCCTATTCACTGAATTGTCATTGTATATTTGTTTTATATTTCTGTGACAAAATGTTTTGATTATGCTTGCATTACACATTTTACTGTATATCATCCAGAATCCCTCTGCAAAGAAGATGGGCAGTTCTTAAATATGATAGCTAGCTAGACAGACGAACAGTCAGACAGACAACCTGGAAGCAAACACTCTTAAGGCTTAATGGCATTCTGACTGCCATCAATTGGTACTGCTGTCTGCCTTGAATATAGAACAAAAACTGACATAACTTAAATTCAGTGGTTGACTTCTGTTGGTAACTTGCTATTTGAACATCCAAAAGTGGAGGTTTCTAGTTACATACACCAATTGAGTTTCTAATTGCAACTGTGCATGGTGTCTGAAAGGATAACATGGTAGTGTGTTGATCGTTTGAGCTTTCCCCTTATTGCCCCAATAGGGCTGGGCAAAGCTTAAAATTAACTTGGGGAAAAAGGCTTTTGGAATGTGCAGGAAGTGCAGCATCTGTTTCTGAATGAGCCACTTCTGAAGCTTTCCTTGCAACCCTGGAAAAAGAACTGGTTGGGGTCGGATGAAAGCACATGAATGCATGTGTGTAACAGTCCCTTTATTAAACATGGCTAAGAGTTCCTTGGTCCACGACTGATTGACTTGACTGATTTTCAGTTTAGAGAACCATATCTATGACTGCCTATTTACTATTTTCTTTCTCTTGTACCTCAGTGTTTAGTTTCCATAGTGTACATTATAAGAAATCAACCTTCTAAATATTTAACATTAATCTAGAAACCAAGAAATCTAAATTTTTAACCATCTACATCTTTCACTTTCCGTTTTATTTTCCACAACGAAAACCTCCTTTTAACTTTGATTAACAAACTGTCATAATCGGCATATCTCAAATCTGTAAGTATTTCAGGCTCCGATTCTGATTCCAGCTCTCATCCCCGCTAATCCAATCCCGAAGTTTTTATAGTCACTCTGCTGTACACACTCCATCCTAAGAAAAAAAAACTACGTTTCCCAGAAGGTCTTGCTCGATTATAAAGTCTTTAAAAAGCCCCCATAGCAAACCGGATATACCCACATACTAATGCCTGATTAGGGTAATGAATGAATTCCTCTGCCTGGCAAAATACTTCAGTACGGGCTGACAAGAAGCCTAGCTCCTTTTCTGCCTTGGCGGAGTGGAGATGTTAATCCCAGCGTGGCTCGATTTAACAAAATTAAAGGTTGCTATCAGGGATCGGATTAGACACCCCGAGAGCGATGGGAAGGCGGATGATTGAGGTCCTGAGAAGTGTGGAGACCGAATTGGAGCGAGGGACTATCGCCGAATCGCCGTTGACCGCGCGCGACAGCCGTTGGGTGCGCGTGCCGGTCGCCGAGGTCGAGTCTGACAGACGCGGATCGGGATCAGAGCGCGGACAAGATGAGCAGCAAAGAAGGTGGCGTGGGACAAGGGGAGGGGAGAGCCCCTCGTCCGAGGAGCAAAATGCAAGGGGCGCGGGGAAGGCCAGTGGCTGCCTTTCCTCACCTGGCTGCCTTTCCCAGGCCCTTTATTTAAACCCTGGGCTCTTCGTTTCAAATACGGGTAGTCCTCGATTTACGACCACAGTTGAGCCCGCCATTTCTGTTGCTAAGTGAGACGTCTGCGAAGTGATTTTTGCCCCCTTTTACGACCTTCCCTGCCGCAGTGGTTAAGTGAATCACTGCAATCGATAATTTAGTAACCTGGCAACCTTAACTTTGTTAAGTGAACCTGACTTCCTCGTTGACTTTGCATGCCAGAATGTTGGGGAAAAAGGTGATTACGTGACCTTGGGACACAGCGACGGTCGTAAACATGAACCAGTTGCCAAGCATCTGAAGTTTGCTCACATGATCATAGGGATGCTTCAAATGTTGTAACTGCGAAAAACGGTCATAAATCACTTTTTCAGTGCTGTTCTAACTTTGAACGGTCACTAAATGAACTGTTGTAAGTCAAGGACCACCTGAAATAGAATAACAGAGTTGGAAGGGAGGTCTTCTTGTCCAACCCCCAGCTCAAGCAGGAGTCCCTATACCATTAAGAATAAATGGCTGTACAGTATCTTCTTAAATATTAAAAACCTCCAGTACTGGGCCACCCACAATTTCTGGAGGCAAGTTGTTCCACCGATTGTTATCACTGTCAGGAAGCTTCTCTTTCGTTCTAGGTTGGATCTTTGATAAGTTTCCATCCGTTGCTTCTTGTCCTGCCCTCAGATACTTTGGAGAATAGGTTGTCCCCCTCTTGTTTATGACAGTTCCTCAGATATTGGAAAACTGTTATCATTGTCACCCCTGGTCCTTCTCTTTGTTAGACTATACATACCCACTTCCTGCAACCATTCATTTTAGCCTCCAGACCCTTTATCTTTGTTGCTCTTCTCTGTACTCTTTTCAAAGTCTCAACATCTTTTTTGTATCGTGGTGATCAGAACTGGACACAGTATTCCAAGTGTTGTCTTACAAGGCAGTATATAGCGATATTAAGACTTCACATGATCTTGATGCTTTTACTTTGTTGATGCAGCCTAAGACTGCATTGCCCTTTTTGCCAGCTAAGCACACTGCTGGCTCCTATTTAAGTGGTTGTCCACTAGGACTCCTAAATCCCTCTTGCAGTTACTGTTGTTGAGCTTAGTAGCACCTATTCTATACCTGTGTATTTGTTTTTCCTTGCTTATTGGTAAGTGTAAAACTTACTTTTCTTCCCACTGAATTGCATTTTGTTGAATAGAGCCAAATATTCAAGTCTGTCTTTCTGGATCTTTTGAGCCTATCTTCTAAAGTGTTGGCTATTCCCTCTAGCTTGGTGTCATCTGCAAATTTCATGAGTCCCCCTTCTATCCTCTCATGTAATTCATTCATGAAGATGATATGATAGTAGCAGTGTTCTAATATCTAAGGGGCTGCCATAAAGAAGAGATTCTCCAAAGCACCTGAGGGCAGGACAAGAAGCAATGGGTGGAAACTAATCAAGTATAGATTAGTTTCTATACTAATCTATGTAGAACTAAGGAAAAATTTCCTGACAGTTACAACAATCAGTGGAACAACTTGTTCCAGACGTTGTGGGTGCTCCAACACCGGAAGTTTTAAAGAAGAGATTGGACAACCATTTGTCTGAAATAGTAAAGGGTTTGCTGCTTGAGCAGGGGTTGGACTAGAAGGACCTCCAAGGTTTCTTCCAGCTCTGTTATTCTATTATGTTGAAGAGTACTGGGTCTAAGAAGAACATTGGTATACCTCACTGCATATTCCCTCCATGTATATGTAGTTTCATTATGGGATACATGTTGAGTGCAGTTTGCCAGCCAGTTACAGATCCATCTGATGGTGATGCTATCTATCCGACATTTCTTATCTTACCAAGAAGTAGGTTGTGGTCTACTTTGTCATATGCCTTACTGGAGTCCAAGTATATGATGTCCACAGCATTTTGCTGGTCCACTAATTTAGCCACCTTGTCAAAAATTGCAATAAGTTTTGTTTGGCACAATCTGTTTTTGATAAACCCATGTTGGCTTCTAATAATAGATTTGCTTTCTTCTGGGTGTTTGCAGTTCTATTGTTTGATTACCTATCCTATATGCTGGTATTTTGCCTTGGTTATGTGTCTCACTTTCCATTTTTTATATTTTCCCTTTTTGTCTTTCAGTTTAACTTTGCTGCATTTTCTTGCCTTCTGTAATCCTATTCTTGTTCTTCCTAATTTCTGTTCCTTGTATTTAATCCCCAGACAGAGTCTAGGCATCAGTAACAAGGGGAAAAAAAGCTTGTTGACCTTAAAATGAACACAACAAAATTTCCAAAGGTTGCTTTTTGGCAGGAAGCTCTTGTGCCTGTAACAAGTATGATGAAGCACATCATGTCTTGGAAGAGGCAGAAACCCACCATCTGAAATATTCTATTTATATGTACGGTCCAGGAGTTCACATGTCAGAGCATAGCATTGTTTTTGTAGCTTTTTATTTACACATAAATAATGTGTACTTCCCTAGAATGCAAATTTTAATAATTTTGTTTTAATGGTCATTTCGCTTAGAACATGTAGAAGTATTATCTGGAGAGAAACACACATTGTCCATGAAAGTAGGAAAACATGAAATGCAATTAATATTACATTACTTTTATGCTGATTCAGTCAATTGAATGTAATAAATTTTAAAACAGCTGACCTTTTGAAACAACCAAAATCAGCTGACTATGTTTCCTCATTCTTTTGAATGATAAGCTATATATGAAGTGCCATCGCCTTGTTTGGCAGTTAGTTCTCATCTTAAAAATACCATGAAATCAAAGTTTCCAGATCAGTAGACTGAATCCAGTATTCAGTACAAAATGATGAATGGAATTGTGGATAGTTTTCTAGTTTCCCAAATGCCTATGATATGGGCATTTCGGCTATGAAAAGTTGTGAACATTTTTTGAGAACTAATACTTTTTTCAATCTTACACAAACAGGTGGCTTCAGAAAAAGGAAACATGACAGTTTTCCACATGGTCATAGGAGGGAAGAGAAAGATAGCATCAATTTTTCTTCATCCATAATGACATCCTTCAAGAGTAAGTAATTTTAGATGCCTTAATTGTGGTTCATTTACGTATATATAAGAAGTGATGATATATCTGATTTCTCCATGCAATTCCTCTTAAGCTATGATAGAACCCATTCTGCATCATTTCTATAACAGTACGGTGTTTGAAGACATGGTTCCAGATGGTTTCTGTGTATTGATTGCTTCATATTATAAGTGATTACTTCCATAAAAATGGAGAATTGCACTACTTTTTTCTTTGATTTGTGTGAATTGGATACAATTCTTTAAAGGTTTAGGTCAGAATTTTTGCAGAAAGAATGAACTGTTTAACATTCTAAACAGTTAAGCTGTATTTAAACAAAGGTTAAAATGTATTTTAGTAGCTTTATGGGTTTCTCAGAATATGTGAAATCTGTTTTTGGACAGCTGTATATTTTGTAGAGTTTACATGTTCATATCTGTATTTCTAATATTGTTTCATATTTATTGATATTCATTTTCAGTGTTTCAACTGGAACTTGATACAAGACATGATAAATATGAAAGACTTGTGAAACTTAGTCGTGACATAACTATTGAAAGCAAAAGGACCATATTCCTACTTCATAGAATTACCAGGCAGGTATCTATGTTTGTCTTTCACATTTCCTAATATATACCATACCTTTCACTTTGCTCAGATATGCAAAAACAAAGGCATCCTGTAATAAGTAACATAAAGCAAAGAGTGAGGAATGGAGGGAAAAAATTTTAATTTTTTTTTGAATATATAAGTGACCAACATATATATTGAAGTTCTAGTGCTTGTAATAGTGTTTGAAAAGGATGAATGTGATAACTTTTAAAGCAAAATACAAAATGACCTGTGTATAGCATATATCATTGCTTCTTTGCTGATGTTTTAACAGCAGTCACTTTTTAATTTGATTGTATTCTGTAATCACAGTGCTTCCAATGTAGAAGAAATACTAACAGAATCTGAAGTCAAATTAGATCTTGTGAGACAGAAGATAAAACAAGTAGCACAAGAATTGATGGGAGAAGATATGCATCAGTACCATAGAGCTGTTTCTCCAGGTATGTGTGAGAAATAAAAAAAGCAAACAAAATTTGCAAAAGGGATAATTATGGATATTTTATCAGTCTTGATTTTATTACATTGGGCAACATATTGATGATGATTTTGATTCTATCACCCAGAGATAATGTTTGTTTCAATTCCATTAAAATATTTGGATATAGGAATTTATAACATTGATTTAGGGAGAGACTTTGCATTGTACAGAAATCAGTTGCAGTTGTTCTGGGCTAGCTAATTAGTGGGTTAAACCTTAATTTCTGTTGTACCTATTTCTATTATAAAGAATTCTACTATAAAATTCTACTTATTTTATAATATAATCAAAGAGATGCAAAAAAAATTCCCAGAATATTTATTTAATTATTTAAAAGACATATTTCTGTCCATCTTGTAAATCACAACTCTGGGTAACTCATAACAATAAAAACTACAACAGTAATAAAAAACCCCTCAAAGATAATAAACTAGGCACCTGTTCTATAATTTTTAGTCCAACAAATAATGAAATCCTTGGGCTCTACCTCCGTGCCTGGGGAGAAAACCAACCCTTTATGGTTTTTTGGAAACTAAATGTGTGAAAGCCTGCTAGATCTCAGACAGGAAGAGAGAGGCAGCTATGGAAAAGGGATGTTTCCTGAGTCCCACCAGATTTAAGAGATGAGACCTGGAGTGTCCCCAGACTAGCCTAATAGAGTGGGCAGATGGAATCAGGGTGAGCCCATTCCACAAATAACCTGGCTCATGCCATGCAGAGTTTTAAAAGTAATAAGCAAGAACTTGCATTGCACCTGGAAAGAAATCAGAAACCTTAACTCCATCTGACTAGGCTTGAGTTGGAGTTAGTTTCTCCTTATCTAGACTCTCACAGGACCTGGGTCAACACTAAAATAATGCTACCTTGGATAGAGAAAGGAAACTGGCATCAACAGCATACTGTACCTCACCCAGCGGTTTTATATAGATGTTAAAGAGGAACACAGCCCTGAGGTTGTGTTTTGCAGGAACCTAGGGTTTGACACCCCCCCCCCTCCAACACGGACTGGAACAAAAGAGCCTTGGTAGTACAGTGGTTTAAAGCACCCTGTTATTAAGACCAGCTGCCTGCAATTACTGCAGGTTCGAATTTCCCCAGGCTCAAGGTTGACTCAGCCTTCCATCCTTTCTAAGGTAGGTAAATTGAGGACCCAGTTGTGGAGGCAATATTTATTTATTTATTTATTTATTTATTTATTTATTTATTTATTTATTTATTTATTTATTTAATTTTTATACCGCCCCCTCTCCCGAAGGACTCAGGGCGGTGAACAGCCAGACTTAAAAACACACAATACAAACATTAAAATACATTAAAACAAAATTAAATTATCTTAGGCTTCTCCAATTTAAAACCCCGTTACCCATAAAATTCACCCAATTAAAAATTTTTTAACCCAGCCCGGCTTGCTGAAATAAAAAAGTCTTCAGGGCCCGGCGGAAGGTACGGAGGTCCGGGATTAGTCGTATCCCTGGGGGTAGCTCATTCCAGAGGGCGGGTGCCCCCACAGAGAAGGCTCTTCCCCGGGGGGTCGCCAGCCGACATTGCCTGACAGACGGCACCCTGAGGAGACCCTCTCTGTGGGAGCGTGTTGGCCGGTGGGAGGTTATCGGAGGCAGAAGGTGGTCTCGTAAATAACTGGGTCCTAAGCCATGGAGCGCTTTGAAGATGAGAACCAACACCTTGAAGCGCACTCGGAAGACCACCGGAAGCCAATGCAGCTCGCGCAGGAGAGGTGTCACGTGGGAGCGCCATGTCGCCCCCGTAAGTACCCACGCGGCCGCACTCTGCACCAGTTGGAGCCTCCGAGTGCTCCTCAAGGGGAGCCCCATGTAGAGAGCGTTGCAGTAGTCGAGGCGGGAAGTAACGAGGGCATGAGTGACCGTGCATAGGGAGTCCCAATCCAGAAAGGGGCGCAACTGGCGTATCAGGCGAACCTGATAGAAAGCCCCCCTGGCCACGGCCGTCAAATGTTCTTCTAAAGACAGCCGTGCGTCCAGGAGGACACCCAAGTTACGTGCCCTCTCCATGGGGGCCAATGTCTCGCCCCCAATAGTCAGCGACGGCACCAGCTGACTATATCGGGACGCCGGCAGCCACAGCCACTCAGTCTTGGAGGGATTGAGTCGGAGCCTGTTCCTCCCCATCCAGACCCGCACCGCCTCCAGGCACCGGGACATCACTTCAAGGGCATCGTTGGGGTGGTCTGGGGTGGAGATGTACAGCTGGGTGTCATCAGCGTACAGATGGCACTGCACCCCAAAACCACGGATGATCTCGCCCAGCGGCTTCACATAAATGTTGAACAGGAGAGGCGAGAGGACCGACCCTTGTGGCACCCCACAAACCAAGTGCCTTGAGGTCGACCTCTGCCCTCCAGCCAACACAGACTGCGACCGGTCGGAGAGATAGGAGGAGAACCACCGTAAAACAGTGCCTCCCACTCCCAACCCCTCCAACCGGCGCAGCATGATACCATGGTCGATGGTATCAAAAGCCGCTGAGAGGTCTAATAGGACCAGAACAGAGGAGCAACCTCTGTCCCGAGCCCTCCAGAGATCATCAACCAACGCGACCAATGCCGTTTCCATGCTGTACCCGGGCCTGAAGCCGGACTGGACTGGATAAGCTGACTTTGTATAAATATACAAAAGGATGAAGGCTATTGCTTAGCGCATTGTAAGCCGCCCTGAGTCTCCGGAGAAGGGCGGCATATAAATCAAATTAAAAAAAAAAAAAAGCCAAACAAATGAATTCTACAGTGTAAGGAATGTGGGATGCCTCAGGTGAGTGGGGAAGATCATGGGAGTACTGGTGCAGTCTACACATGAGTGCCTCTCTCTCTCAGGCTGAAAATCCTGCTTGAATTTTGGCAGGGAGGATTTTCAGTTCCTGAGTGGAGCCTCCCAGGGAGCTTCTTCCCCAAGGCCCCCTGCAATCCTTACCTGGGACTGTCCGCTTAATGACAGCCACTGGGACTGCCAGGATTGTGGTTGTTGAGCAAAGCAGTCCTGGCAGTCATATGACATCTCACTTAATGACCACTCCATGGGATTCTGGCCCCAATTGTGGTAGTTAAGGTGGTTCAACAGTACTCACCTATTTAATACTACAAAAGGAAACAGCTTCTCACAAATAAAAGCCAGGCCCACAATTCAATTTGGTATAGAATGACACAGCAATTATTTAAGTTTGCTTTATATTTTTAATTTTGCAAAAGACAGTAGATTAGAAATGGATTTAGCCAATTTCAAAAAAATCTAGTCAAATTTTAATGAAGTACCAGGACTACAACTTTTATACTTGGTGGAAAATGATATGGCTAGGTGTTATCAATATATAGCTTCTCACTATCTTTTACTAATTTAATGATACTATTAAATGTTAGCACTTTATAATGAAATTCTACAACATTCAATAAGCTCAGCATCAGGAGAAGGGTACCTTTTCTAAATTAAACTCTGTGAATGCTTCAGTAAGAAAGAATGCAATTATTTTAATTCTTGGAATTCTTACAAAGTACTGTATTTCTTCAAATATTTTTATAGGACTTGATGAATGGTTGTATAATTAGAACAATGAATAGACTCAGAAATATGGAAATAGCACCTCTATATCGTCTCAATAATTCCACAGAGAGCAAGATAATGGCATTCCACAGAAATTTTTAGAAAAGTAAATTTGGGAAAGCATACTAATTATCCAAACTACCAGAACTAAATGAGTCTGGAACTTAATTCCTTTGGTAAGCAGCAGAGTGCTTACAACAAATCCAAGAATTTTTAGGCAGGAGTTAAAAGATCACATTCTTAGGCAGTTTTTCACAAACCATCAGTAGAATCATTTCATGAAATGTGGAAGCATTTACTGTTTGGTGGTTTCATATGTAGCCTGAGCTCCAACATAAGGTTTTATCTAAATTGTAATCACAACTGTATCAAATAAGTCAGTATTGATGAATGAACCTCCAGAAGTTTAGGGACATAATTAATTTCTACTCTAAAGTTTGTAGATAGATTGTAGATTACTGCAGCCTTGCATAAGTCTCTGTGTGTACACTTATTACTGTGCCATCATACAAGATACAAGGCTTTTGCTGAGAGAAAGGGCACCTGGAGAAAAGAGAAATAACATGCCAGATGTCAACTAGAAGTAGCCAAGGAAGACCATAAACAAAAAGGAATAAGTAGATCAATTTTTATGTCTTCATTTTTTAAAAAATAAACAGATCACTAGGGAAAGAAAGGCCATTGAGGTATAAAAGTAAAAGCCACAAATAAAAAAATATAGGATTTGGAAGATGAAGCTTCAAAATATTTTAGGATGAAAGAGATTGTGAAGGAATATACTGACATTTAAAAAATAAAGTTTGTGCTTTAACATTTAGGACTAAGTAACTGCTGAAAGGAACTTGTTTTGCTATTATTCAATCCAGCTAAATAGCATGTGGTACCAGGTCCTAATATAGTTTCTGGTTTTCTACCATAGCCAATGAGCCCTTTACAGCTACTTCTCGATGAATAGCTTGCTTACTATCATATTTGAACATAAAATTATAAATCAGTCCCTTTCATCAGAGTTGTAACAAGTCATAGCAGAAAGACAAGTTTTCAATAAAATTAAAGTTGTTCCAACCAAGAATCTACGTTTTGAGGCAGTCTTAAATACCAGTATCTTTTGCAGTACTATGCCTCTAAATTAGGGGTCCTCAAACTTTTTAAACAGGGAGCCAATTCATGATCCCTCAGACTGTTGGGCTGGGTGGGCATGGCTAGGTGGTCATGTGACTATGTGGGCATGACTAGGTCATGTGGCTAGGTGGGCGTGGCCAATTTAACAGTCCGTTGAACAATGCACACAAATTAAACTTTAATTTTGTTTTGCCCTTTTTTTGGCTCTTTTCACTCCCACCTTAAAAGCGTTCTGCAGGCCAAAACCAGGACAAAACTGCTCCTTTTTTGGCCAAATCTGGCCGTTTTAGCCCGTTTTTGGGCTCCTTTCCCCCTCTCCACCTCCAGAAGCATTCTGTAGGCCAAAATTGTTGGGCTTACCTTTCAGTTCCAGTCCACAGGGCTCCCAAAGGCAAGTCCTGCGCTCTGCTGAAGGGTGGGCAAGGCAATGTGGGCGGGGCAATCTCGTGGTTCTGTGCGGGCCAGATTAATGGCTTCAGCGGGCCGCATGCGGCCCATGTGCCGCAGTTTGAGGACCCATGATCTAAATGCAGCTGAAACTAAGCAGCTTTAATTTGCTAGAATCTGTCCATGCAAAGTTTCAGCTGTTATCAGGATCCTTTCCCTGTAAGCGGCTGTTGCTTTGCTAGCTGCTGTCTTTTTCCTTTCTTTATGCATGTATTTCTAATTTCAGGTCAGTGATCTGCATTGTGCTTGGGAATGGAAATGCCGACATTTGGTCTTTCAGTGTGTTTAGTTCTTCAGGGTCTGAATTGTTAGGTTTATTACCTTGATCCTCTTCTGAGAAAGACCTTGTCTTGTGATGATGCTCTGGTTGCTTTCAGACATTTTAATTGTTTAGAAAAGACAAAGAGAATATTGAGAATCATATTAGTAGATAAGGATAAAGATCTCATTGTGAACAGATAGTGACATCCAAAGATTAGTCTTCCACAGTGTTTGAGTGGAGAGAAAAAGACCAGTCTTAAATAAAAAGTATTAAAAGAGATACTGTACAGAATTTTTTGGTTTAAGCATTCATTTGTTTTAATATTGCAATATGATACTGTTTTAATACTTAGTTTCTGTCAGTTGGGCTTGACTCTGGGTTCCTGTATGGATTGTTGTTCACTATTTTCTTATCTTTAGCCAGTATTTTTAAGTACTTGGTTTTATTTCTTCCATCTCCAATAGGTCATTTGCAAAAATCTTCTAGTGCAAATGATCACTTGATAATAGCAAAGAATAAGAGTTATTGTATGCTACCTAATGGTTGTGTGGACATTTGTACTGTGGCATATGTATGGCAGCCCAGTCAACACATAGAAGTGCCCATGCATGCTTACAGAGTAGTATCCTTAAACAGGCATAAATACAATATTTTATAAAGTTCAAGATATATATTTCAAAATCACCTTATCCTGTTGCTTTTACATTTCCTAGAATGTTTTTTGCTGGAGGCAGCAATGTAATATTTCAAATAAGTTTTTGAAATCATTCTTTCAAATTGTTCAAGGCGCAGAGTAGTCAAACTATACATGTTGTTGCTGAAATTATTTTGAGGGCCATCTGAAGCATTAAAAAGCTTCTATTTTGTACTGTTTGCAAGCAAAAGCTATTGCTTTTTTTGGAAAATAAGCATTTAAAAGTTTTGACTTCAGCGGTTTTAGCACTAATTTTTAATGAATAGCATTTGAACTTTTAATGGTCAGCAATCACAGCAAGATGATATTGTACTTCAGAAATGTATAATACAGTACCCATTTTATGGTATAGCACTCAAACTTTACATAATCAGAACAATTGTAGGACTTTTAGTGATATGCTGAGAAAAGGTACCTAAAGATCTTACTTTGTACATCCTAACTATCGTAAATTGATTGTATTGTATTGTTTTATTTTATTTAGATTTTATCAAAAATGATGTAACAATAAAGGTTAAAGAATTGAATAATCTATTTAATTGTTTTAATAGTTACAGTAGTGACTAACAAAAAAAATCTAACAAGAATATGCAAAGGTTGAATGTAATAATCATATATCTATAAATAGAAGTGCCATAAATACGATTCCTGGGAATATTGTTTGGCGTTGGTTGTTACGAAATGCTTTTTTTGGGGTTACTCCAAGCCACTGTTCTTTGACTTAAAGATAAAATAATTCTGGCAAAGCACTAAAGAAGTTCCACTTTTTCCCTCATTAAGATTAGTGCTAATGGCATGCAGAACATTTCCCCTAAGGATACTCATATGAGCTCAAATGCTGAGTATAGTACTAATAATTGAACAATAACAAAAATGATGACTGTTTTCTACACATTTCTTAAAGTACAGATTGTCCCAAGGGATAATTAAATAAGCAAACAAAGATACACTGAAATAACTAGTTAAAAAACAAAGGCAGACCAACTTTTGCACATTGTTATTGTTATCTTTTTGTGGTTACTTTTGAAGTATGTTTGCAATAAAAAAAATCTCTCTTTCCTCCTATGTAAAGGATACATATCCTTTGGAATATGTGAACAATTTGGCTTTAAAACTGAAATAGCGGTAGGCAAATGCAAGACTTATTTTGCACAGTAGTTGCTTTTGTTATTTTAATCGTATTACACTGGTTGAAAACTTAATTTAATTTAATAAAGGGAATTTCCATATACTTCAATTTAATGCCTTACATTAAAATAAGACTCTTCCTTAATATAAATATCCTCTATCATGAAACATTTGTGAATAAAGTGTGAAGATTATTATTTAGAGTTGAATTTTGTTTTTGGATATTCTATGCTTCTTTAGTTGGAAGTAAATCCTACCAAGATCAATAGAAACTTTGTTTTGTAGTAAGTATGCATATGATTTTACCTATATAGCCTTACATAAGTCTTCCATAATTCATCAAACACTATTATTATGCACCACGAACTATAAGAAGAACATAGTCTAAAAGTTGATACAGGGAGAACAGCAGAGGGAAATTGCCAATATAATTGAGCAGGACATTGCTTTGTCTGTTTGAATTAGAGAAGAACATAAAAATGGGATTTTATCAAGGTTTCATGAAAAGGAGTCGCACAGATGCTTTAATAAGCAACTCACATGATTAGAAAAGGAGAAAGAGCAGAAGACCTTTGAAAAGTCTTTTGTGGAGCTGAAGAAATAGAGATTTAGGCAAGGATATATTATGATAGAAGAGAAAAAGATGAGTGGCTTCTGAAAGTAAACATTGTTACATCATGAAGAAGTTTATGGAAGGGTATACTATTTATAGGGAGAATGATAAATAGCCCAGCCTGGATTAAGATCAGAGAATAGAGAAGAAATTATATAAATAGAAAAATTATCTTTTAAAGATTTTGTGGTGACTGTGACAAACATGGCAGGTGAATCTGGGTCTTTTTAACAAAACAAAACAAATCAGGATACAAGTTGCTTACATTAAGAAACACTCACTCTCCTGGTCACATGACCCAGAGCAGAGCTACTATAATGGGCTGGGGTGGGGGAATCCAGTCTGCTTTCCTTGCCCTGTTCTTTCTCAATCCAGCATAATATTGGAAATTGTGTAATCTGGATCAAGGCTTCTTCTGATTCCATCCTTAGGAGAACTCCCTGAAAACTAAACAAAACAGAATCAAAGTCTTTTGAGGGGCAGGGGAAGCTGGTAGAAGAAAGATTGAGTATTATAAAAAGGAGCTGAATCTAGCTAGGGCTTACAGAGCAAGAGACACAGTTGGGCAGCAGATTGGATTGTTGCCAGCTGCTCCACTCTAAATTCTCCTCCCCTTAGTCATATGATCAGAAGACCCTATTCTGTTTTCCAGTGCACACATACCAAACACAAAGATGTAAGCAGAACAAAATATAAATGCTTCCTACTCTGACTTTTCTAGTGGCATTGGAAAAATTCTAGAATCGTATTCTTCATGTTTTCCCTATTTGTTTATATGTTAATCTTATATTTTAAAAGAGAGATGGGGAGGGGGGAAGTTGGATAGTATAAAATGAACACATACTGATTCAATATATCTTAAAGGTATCTCCATTCTAAATCCTCATTGCTAAGGAACTGTACAAAAGCTGCCTTATAAACTACTCACTTTCCAGCAGTGAGATTCCTAAGTAATTTTTTTTCTTGGAAACAACCCAAAACTAAAAGCAGGAAGATGTTGTTGGATGAAATAGTGAAGTGGGATAGGGATTTTTTTTCCACCTTGGGGATTATTTGTGAAAGTAACGGATGTCCTTCCATTAAAACTACAATGTATTTAAAACATCCTTTTACCTGCTTAGCAAAACCACCTTTTGTCAAGGTCTTGGGTCATTTTAAATGTTATTCCAAGCTGCTTTTTGTGGAGGACTTCTGAAAGGCACGTATTTAATGTCAAACATTTATTGTAAGAAAGAGAGTTAAAATAAATTTCATTGTAATCTAGGGACTAATGTGCGTAGAATATGGATCAACTATTTTTCTTTTAATTACGGGAACAACTTGTAATGTTCATGCAACATCACTACCCATGAGCTGCACTGGTTTCCAGTAAGTGTATGTAATACAAGGTGCTGGTTACTACCTTTAACTTTATGCAAGGCATAGGACTTGCTCTCAAAGTATTGGCCTTCATTTGTCATTTAAACATTGCTGTCTTATGGGACCTGGGAAGCATGCCTTTTCAGTGGCTGCTCTTGGGCTCTAAAACATTCCCCTCCTCCCACACAATATATAATTGGCCCCAACCTTGCTGGCCCTTAAAAAGTGTTTCCCTCAGGAATTGGGGTCTAATTGAATAGAGCCCCATGTCCTCCTATTTATTTTTATCGTATACTGACCGAGTCACATTGTTTGATTTTGGTGGATACATAAATGTTTGAAACAAACACATCCTGTTTTTCTATTTTTAATTCAATGCAGTCATGACATATAGCATTACTTATTATCCAATGAATCCCTCACATTTTAAATTGTGTTTTATGTATAGATTATATCTTTAGAAAAATGCAAGGGCAACTATCAATGAGCATCTATCTACAAAATATAAAGTTTCAGATAATTAAATGTGTATTTATAAAAACAGACTGAATAAACTGAATTTTGTTATATTGTTTTTTAAGTTTCTAAGCTAAGAATTGAAGACCAGCATTTTTTTTCAAGAACTGAAAATACATGCAGTAATTTATGTTGAACATTTTTCCATAGATTAATTCTCCCCTTAATCTCATGATCTCTATGGTTGAGAATCTTTCAGTAACGTTGATTTTATTTCCAAGATACTTTACTATATTAGCTTGGATAGAGAGAAACAAACATTTGGATAGTATGCTTTTCCAAGAATCACTGCAGTAAAGGTTTTAAAATACTAATCATTGCAACTAAAATTGTCATATGCATAATCTAAAAAGAATCTCCAATGCATAACCTAAAAAAGTCTGCATCAGTCAAAAAGTGATTAAAAGCTGACATCCCTAAAATATCACTTAAGCTCTTTTACTGTGAATTCCTACAGGGTAATATATTTTACATATTTCCATGTCAACTAGGTCTTCAAGAGTATGTGGAAGCTGTTTCATTTCAGTATTTTATCAAAACCCGGTCATTAATTAGCTTAGAGGACATCAATAAACAACTGATATTTACAGAAGATAATAAAGAAGAAGAAAGGAAGGTACTATCATTTCTAAAAGTATATTGTAAAGAATTGATATAGAGGGTGGACAATATGCCAGTGATATGATCATGAAGTCTCCTTGTGTTCTCACTTCCTGCAAGTCGTCTTCTTTTGTCTCCCTTTTTCAGAGGTGGTTTGAAAATCCTCACTTTTTTCATTTGGGATCAGGGAAAAATGGAAGTTTGCATTTCTGTTATCAAAAACATCTTTTTATTTTGTCACTATTACTCTTAGCATAACCTTGGGCTGTTTTCCTTTAAAATACGACTGAGGAATAGAAGAATAGTAGCATTGGGAATATATTAGGAGCGTGCAGCTGATATTGTTGTCCAGTGACATATAGAATGAAGAAAAAGTTTATTTAGGGGAATATCTGTAGTATTGGAAGCCTGATCTGCAAGAATTTCTTTTTCTCAATTTAATTTTTTTTTTCCATTTGAAGGTTGGAATTATTTTTCCATTTACAAAATTGGCTTTTAAAAAAGCTTATAAGGCTATACTAGGGATACTATATCTGGACTCCAAAATTACAGGAAGCTTTAATTCTTGTCTGCCATCCCATTTTACTCTGGCTTTCCTCATCAGCCCTTATATGGACTCTCTAGCTTCCCATAGCTTGTGGCTTTCCACTAAGCAGCAGCCATGGAGTGCTAGGCTAGCCAGTAGCTGCTTGTCCTTTCCTCTGTTCAAAATGAGTACCATACTTCCATTACTTGTAGGTCTTGGCAGAAGGAGTTCTTAGCTTCTCATTTCTGTTCTAAAGGATTTTTTTAGCCCTTCACATTTGAGATTTCTAGTCAATCAGATCTTGCTGCTTAAAAACTGCAAATATTTCAATGTTTCTCAACCTTGGCCTTTAAGTTGTGGGGACTTCAACTTCCAGAATTTTCATTCTTCTTTAGCCTCTTCCTCTATTGGCTCATGTAAACTGCTTCCGTGAAATTGACAAATTGTTGAACTTCCATGTACCTAAGTGTCTGCCAGAGTGATCAGTTTCTTGAGATATGGGAATCTCATCCTCAGTTGATCCTTGGATAAAGAGTACATCTTGAGGATCTTTATAAATTTTATGGGTCTTTGTTGATTAAGGAATTATTTTTTTAGTTCAGTTCAAACTGTGAAAGCAAACAGCAATATATATTAGTTTATTACACAGTGATGATGATATATAGTGGTGGCAAAATATTGTTTTCAAAATAGAAATAGTGCAAAGTAGAAATAGAAGATACACAAACACACACACATACACACACACAGCTTCTCTTATTTAGAAACTGGCATCTTGCCAACTGAAGAGAATGAATATGAAGTTTCTATAAAAATTACTGCAATAATTCTTTCCTAGCTGAACTCCTATTTCTTACTGCTTGGCTAGCCATAATGTAAGACTTACCTGGTGTGGAGATGATTTTTCACGCCATGTAATTGTTGATGGCAAAGGAAATTTACTATGTAAAAAGATATTAATTTGCTATTACTATTATGCCACCCAAAATAGAGTTCACTTGGGACCAATGTAAAAGAGATGAAAATTACAAGTCTTCCAGAAGGGAAATCATCCATTAAAAAGTTCCAAAGCAAGCCCACCTTCTTTCTAAAATTGTTTTTGTTAATTTCCTGAACTGTTTTACAAATTGAACTTTCTCTCTGTGATAAACTGTTTTGTATTCTGTTGTATTACTAGCCATCTTCAGATTCTCCTAATAAGGAAAACAACACCTGGAACATAAAAGTGACACCTGTGGATTATCTTCTGGGAGTGGCTGATCTAACTGGAGAATTGATGCGGATGTGTATTAATAGTGTTGGCAATGGTGATATAGATACTCCATTTGAGCTGAGTCAGTTCCTGTGTCAGATTTATGATGGCTTTTCTTACATTGGTAACACTGGACCATATGAAGTTTCTAAGAAGCTCTATACTTTGAAACAGAGCTTAGCTAAAGTGGAGAATGCCTGTTACACACTGAAAGTCAGGGGTTCTGAGATACCAAAGCATATGCTAGCTGATGTGTTCTCCAGTAAAACAGAAATCATTGACCAAGAGGATGGACTTTCTTAAGCATACTGGGAACCTCACAACACACAAGATCAAGAACTACAGAATCAGAGCAAAGCCAAGCCCTGGATTTGCTTATCAGAAATCTTAGCCATATTCATGTTTTATGAATAGCTAAAGTAGAATATGTTGTATTCTAAAACAGTTATTGTGTAATGATTTAACATGCCCCCCCCCAAGCTTATCGCTCAGTGAAAATGTTGATTTTATACAGGGACCACTTCTTATATTCTCTACTTTAGTATTGTGGGCAAACTGCAGGTTACCTTAAACCAGGTACCAGTGAAGGACCATAGTCCATAATATACATGCAATATGATGACAATTTGCTTTGTTTCATTGTTGCTATTATTTAAGTGGTTAAAATCTTTGACTGTTCAGAATGTTCTGATGTTAAAATTTACATGTTTGTTTTTAAATGACTGAAGAGAAAGTTAATTGGATGGGAAAGAATCTAGGAAAAGCTAACAAGTTTAGCTTATATTATTCTTTGAATACTTTCATAGTATACCTTTTTATGTATCTTAATGTTGACTTTTAATAGGTAAGTTAATACTAACACCTTGCAAATTAAGCCAAGCAAAAGCAGATATCTTGTAAAGACTTTTAGCATAAATAGAATCAGTGGGTATACTCAGTTAAAGTATACCCTGTGGAAGGATTTGGAAGATAATGCTCGAGAAAATAAATAAGAAAAAATATGTGAAATATGGTTTAAAGCTGAAGTTGACAGAATTTGTAAATTATGTATCTGTCCTATGTATGTTTTTCAAAGGATTATGATATTGTTTTGTGTATTTAGTTAATCACTTGCTTCAGATTTTCGATTAGCCACTCCAGCTTAGACTTTAACTTCCTTTCTGTGAACAGAATAGAATTAAATTTATAGAACAGGCTTTCCTGCTTCCCTTTTCTCTGCGTAGCCCTGTATCTTTTGTAAATCTGTTCCTGAGAACAGGGAACTCTTGAGCATGGTGTGGAATAAATTATAAAAGGCCTGGTTGGTAGAAATTACTTGTACGAATGTAAGAATTCAGGATCCAAGTCATTGTGTTCTGTGGGAAATGTAAACATAAAAGTAGGTGAGGATCCAGGCTCTCTACTATACACAAACACATTGAATTTCCTACCACAGTTCTTCCATGTTTTTATATTGCTGATATTTAGCATGGTCTATTTTCAGATACATGATATAGTACAGCAGTATTTTGCCACCTTTTTAAGAATCACCAGATTTCTCATATGATAAAAATTTAGAAAGCAGTCTTTTCCTCCCATTATAAGCTTAACAATATTTCTGCATTTTTATATAATAAAGACATCTTGTAAAAGTATTAATTATTTGGCATTTTTTTTTTCTGACAAGATATTTTTTTCTTATCATACGTTAATGAAAGGAAACAATTTCTTCCGTGACACTTTTCAGTATGCCACATAGTAAACTTGTATGTAATTAATTTTTTTTGCACAAAAATTAAGATTTCTAATTGTAATATTGCTCTAAATGCTCATAATTTTGGGTCAGCTTGCTTTCAAGATGAAAGGTATTTGCAGTTCATTGCTTATTGAGTTTGCAATACATTATTTGGAGAGATCAAAAGAGAAACTTTTGTTTGATTTTTAATGGGTCAGAGGCATCCATGGTTCCTTCTTTAGCACTTACAAGATTCCCTGCTGAAGTTTTACCCCATCCCCAAAGGGATGGTGGCAGTAACACATTGCAAACAAAATGTCAGAACTTAGTATTTTTACAGATCCCATAAGCAATATCAGAAATGAAAATGAGGGTAGCTGCAGTCAGGTGCTTTGTTTTGAAATCTGCCATTTATCAGAAAAAAGACCAATAGTGTGCTGTGGAGAAAAATTCTGTTTTGGGGTCTAAAGGGTATAATGATCAATCGCTTTGTCAATTTGTTTTCTGGAAAACGTGTTTTGTGTCTTGATACATCTACCGTACTCAAACTTCCAAATTGCTCGCTGACTCAAAAGGTTGTTCTACTCAAGTATTAGGTTATCTGAAATACATTTACCTAGGCAATAGTTAGTTGTCTAGGCATAATTAACCATTGCTTTCCTGAATATGATGTTCTCTAGATGTGTTGCATTAAAAACTGATCAGTCACAGCTAACATAGCTAAAAACATGCCGGATTGATAGGTACTGCAATGTACTGTGTAGGAGCCATCAGATTGAGATTGATAGTCTAAAACCTATGTAGAAATTGGGAAATTCAAATTGTTATCTGAAGTGATAAGCAAACATTCTTTATGGAACGATGTGGTCTTTGGAAAAAGAAAAACAATTATATAGAATTACCTGTCTATGGAGATTCTCAGTCATCCAGGTCATGGTTGAACCTTTTGTTTTTCAAAAGGCAATTGGATTTTGTTTTTCCTTGAATATTTTTTGTTTCTCATCCTAGAAGCTGCTTCAGTTCTGACTGAAGAACTGAAGAAGCTTCTTGGATGAAAAGTGAAACATCTTCCAGGAAAAACAAAAGTCCAGATGACTTTTGAAGGATATAGGATTATCTGAAAAATTTGTTCCATATATATTACTTATGTTTGATTATTGCCTGCATAGTTGTAAAATATTCTTGGTCCTCTCCATTCAGGAGTTTCCATAATACAAGTTGATCACTCATTCAACTTTTCAGGAGTTTCCATAATACAAGTTGATCACTATTAGTAATAGCTATGGAAAAGCATCAAGCTTTCCTAGAAATACACCTGTGACATATGCCTACATCTAAGATAAAAATAATAGTTGAAAGAAAGTAGGTCTTTAAAAATATTTTTTGAAGTTCTTAATAAACATATAAAAGCTAAGTCAAACTAAACAAGAAGAAAATAGAACAATAAAAATGCAGAAGATGCAGGAAAAAGATACCAGAAAAAAAGATAACAAAAGTAATAATACGGGGCTTCAAACTTCCACACCAACCATAACAGTACCTTTTCACCCTTTTTTGAAGTTACAAATAATAAAAACCCCTCTCTATAGCTTTTTATCAATACACAATCCAAAAATCAGTTTTTCGGTCCTAATTCAGCAAAAAGTTCCTTAGGAGTTACTATGAATGTCAAACAAATGTTTTATCCTTGGTCAATTAGTCCAACTTCTTATTCCTCTTTGCATGATCTTGACATTGGCATTGCAAGATTTCATCTTTCATCACTCTTTGGTATTTAAAAGAAGTCTTCAGTACTTTCACCAACCTACTTTATAAATCCCATAAAGAGGCATACAAGATTTCTTTTTTATTCTTCCTCCCCCCCCCCAATTTAACTTTATTAGTTTATTGAAGTATAAAATACAAAGAAAAAAACATGAAAAAGTAAGAGAGGAAGGGAAAAGGAGTATAGTGTAACAGCAGAAGAAAAAGAAAAAGGCACCAACTTCCGATTCTCTTTGGCACAGTTGAAGGTAACATTACACAACTTTTTGCTTTTACACAACAGTATGTACAAGCCATTTCTATAACAAGCCTGTCAAGTTTACAAAAATAATCAAATTTTAACTTTTACCGGTTAAAGATGGATTTGCAACTGGTTGACAAACGGTACTCAACGAGTAGTCCTTAATGGGTCTAAGTCTACATGGAGAGCAGTAAGCAGTAGGGTGCCACAAGGTTCTGTCTTAGGCCCAGTACTCTTCAATATCTTCATAAACGACTTAGATGAGGGAATAGAAGGGGAACTCACCAAATTTGCAGATGATACTAAGCTGGGAGGAATAGCTAACACCCTAGAACAGTGATGGCTAACCTTTTTCCCATCACGTGCCAGGAACGGTGTGTGTGTGTGTGTGGGTGGGTGGGTGGTCACGCACGTGCGTGCCCAAACCCATAATTCTATGCGTCCTGCCCCACGCATGCATGCGCGACCACCACCCCGACTCCTGGCACGCGATGGCACAGTAGGCCCATTTTTTGCTCTCCCCATCCTCCAGAGCCTTTCTAGGAGTCTGGGGAGGGCAAAAATGGCCTCCCCCCCCGGAGGCCCTCCAGAGGCTGAAAATGGCCCGTTTGCCAACTTCCACTGGATCTGTTCACTTACCCACTACCTAGTCATAGATGAACATGGATTCTGCTTTCATCAGCCTTTGATCAAGCTCAACAGCAATCTTACAATTAGGATCCTTGGAAGAGCACACCCAGAAAAGAGTAAAAACAGATGTTTTTACTAAATGTATTGATTTTATATTTTATTTCATGTATCTAATTTAGAGACTGCCCATCTTATTTATAGAGTGACAATTTGCTAGATTTTATTTCACACTTACATGGCCAGTCAGTGTGAATTTGTGTCTTTAAACTGGTTGGCTGCAATTAATGGTCTAAATGGAGCCCATAATACTTTTTAAAAGGATGATTTGCAAAGGAAAAATGGCACAAGAGCTTTCCAGCTACATTAAACAAAAATAATGAAAGAGAAGTAAGATCCAGTCCTGATCACCACAGTCTCATTTATTTGGCCCTCCCTAGAAATATATATGTTCTAGAAATTTAAAATGCCTTTCAAATTTACATGACTGAGAATTTGGAAAAATGATACTGAAATCCCAAAACAATAAGTGGCAAAATGCCTATTTCTTAGCCTGCTTAAACCTGGGCTTGATCATATTGGCTTGGTTTTCGGCCAAAATCCAAGCATTGTTTAAACAGATGTTCCTTTGCACTATAAAATTCTATATTATTGGGAGCTGTTTCCTTTTAAGGAAACCAGTTGCTTTGAGCTACAAGAACATTTTTATTTTAGAAGTAGTGAGTTGAATGAAGCACTAGATTCTTTATAATCAGTGCAACTATAATCAGCTAAAACCCAAGCAACATGTCTCTTGTACAGCAACTACTGAAATTTAGGGGTTCTTTCTGAAAGTTATACAGGTTATCTGGAATTTCATGTCTATAAACAGAAGATGAAAAACAAAATCTGAGAAATGACAAGTGTTTCCAAATTATTCCTAGAAAATATATCCAGATCCACTCCAGTCACTTTTGACTATTTCTACATTTTACTAGTAGAACCTAGGAGATAGCTCCAAACATGGATAAATCATACTTGCTTTCTGTAGGCTATTTCCTATATGGATCATGGCAACTTCCAGAGATCAACAAATCTCTGAATTTTTTTTATGTAAAAAAAAAAAAATGACCGTTCTTGCTTTTAAAATTCTGCAGCTTTTTTGCAGACAGAAATCACAGTATCATGCTTTAAAGGTACTGTGAGGGTTCCTAATACAGTCCAATACTGACATCTTGTGGACAGTATGGTTTATCACTTCAAACTATTCTTATTTCAGCCTACCTGGGATTTTATTTTATGTTTTTGAAAGATTCCAGTAAATGTGCCAACTCCAATAATCAATTAAACAATCAATTATTGTTCAACAGTCCCAAACAAATTACAGGTAGTTGTTGTTTAATGATTGCCTTGTTTACCAACAGTTTGCAGTTACAATGGTGATGAAAAAGTAACTGTGACCAATCCTTACATTTACAACCTTTATAGATCTGTAAAGCAAAGGAAAGCAGAAGAAAGATCAAAAATACAGTTGTAGTTCCATTTAGTGACCACTTTGCTTAATGACTGAATTGCAATCCCAATGATAATTGCTAAATGGGGACAATGTTATTACCTTATTTATGGTAAATAATGGAGTTTTCTAATTAATGCTGAAGACTAATTGTCAAGGCCAATTCCTTCAAGCTACCACTTCCCTCTCATTTATGCAATGCAACTATAAAGCCCTGCCTACAGAGCTACAAAATTTATTATTTATTCATGATATTTCTGTACCATAGAAAATATCCATAAGCTATTAAAGCTACACATTTCAGTCAAATATGCCCAAATATATTGTATATTTCATACAAGAAATTTAAGCTTTCTGATACATCATTATTTTGATGCATGAGATATATTAGTATTTTGATGGAGTATATCCAGGGAGGAAAAGGGGACTATTTCCGGAAGCATCAGAAGTTCAAAAAGATTTACAATACTGCACAGGCTTGGTTGCTTCAGCTGCTACAACTTATTTTGCGCCCCACTACTAATGTACCATTTGTAACCCTAGATCTTTCAGCATATTTGTTGGGAAGTTGGTACAGTATCTTTGACCAGATCTAAGCCCCTTCTGATCTAAGATTGATGCACTGAAGCATTATATATAATATGGCTAATAATGTCTCAGCATGTTATATGCTACATAACCGTGGGTGGGAAATCTTCAATTAGAGTACAGTCTATGATTTTGTAGTAAGCCATAATAGAATCTGAAGCCTGTGTGACCCCAGACAATGACAATGTGCTTAACAAATCATGGCTTTGTATGATGTGTGAACTTAGCTTGCATGACAGCGAGCTTTTCATTTCTTCTTCATTTTGCCTTCCTCCTGCAGACAATATTGTTAGCAATTAATAATTGCAAATGAACACTACTGATATATAAAGGTGAGATCATTACAGCAATCTTACCCAGTCATTAGAAAACAATGTCCTGGTAAGAAACCAGTTATTGGCCACAATAGAATAAAATACTTCCAGCCTCTGCTGTGGTTTGCAGAATTAAGGCACCCGTTCGTTTCTAGCTAGCATTTGCAATGGGCATCTACAGGTCTGTTCCTCAGCAGGCTGTTGATCCAACTTGAGCATCTGATCAGTGGAGAACAGACTGGCGGTTTCCGGCTGCTAATGGCAACGGGAAGTCAGCAAGCTTGAGCTGTATTGCTGAGGAAGATGAGGAAGAGCCTTGCCCGTCTCAGCAATTCTACTCTAAATCCAGGGTTTCCTGCAACAGGAAACCAGCCATCTGGAAGTAGAATCACCAGAGGATTGGTGATTGGCTATATAGGTTTTTAGTTACTAAAACTGGTATTACTTGCCTAAGCTTTTTCATTGGTGGAACTTCTGAAACATGTGATCCCCAGAAACCCTTCTTCTGTTCAGCTCCATTGATTCCTCCCTCCTTCTAATTTCTTCCCCTTTTGATGCTTTCTGCATACCAACTTTGTTTCAAAATATCCTCTAATTTGCTAAGTTGCTGGTATCCTTAAGATTTATATTGACTGTTTCCCTATGACTATCATTAAGTGTTGTACCTTATGATTCTTGATGAATGTATCTTTTCTTTTATGTACACTGAGAGCGTATGCACCAAGACAAATTCCTTGTGTGTCCAATCACACTTGCCCAATAAAGAATTCTATTCTATTCTATTCTATTCTATTCTATTCTATTCTATTCTATTCTATTCTATTCTATTCTATTCTATTCTATTCTATTCTATTCATTCCAAGGCTGCAGTCAAGAGACATCAGAGAACATGTATCTTGATAATGGAACTGAACTGAGAAGAAGCTCTCACCAAGAGGGCTTTAGGATCCAAGCACTGTCTCACATTAGTTTGAGATGATGTTTCTGCATGCCATGCTAACCATAAGTGTGCGTGTCAGAACATATTATCAGTTCCTTTATGGTTGTGCATCATGTGAACACCAAGTAGCTGCCCTTTTGGTTGTTGATTTCCAACTGCAAGCTAACCAACCAAGATTTCAATATTGTCTACAATATTTTTTTGTTCCCGTAACTGCCTCAACAAGTCCTTATATTCACAATACGGATATAATAAAACTAAAGGCAAGACTCTAGACCCAAATAGTCCCCAGAAAACTTGGCAGAAATAGAGAATGCGTAACTATGTTCATGTAACGGCAGTCTTACATAACTACTGACAGAATGTTTGTGGAGTATTTTAGAATATTTTGTATCACTAAACAAAGGCTGAACACTTCTTATAGAATCTCTAGTTCCCTCAAAATCCCGTAACAAACTTCACAGTCACACCCATTTCTGCTTTTCTCAGAAATATTTAGATCAGGGTTTTTCCAGCCTATGATGTCTACTTCCTTTGAGGAGATGCCAACAGAGTCCAGGGTAGGTATGAAGAATCTTTTAGTTGTACATTGTGACAAAAAACAAAAATTCCTCCACCTTTCTCAGTATAGTAATTTCAATTGAATAACATGGTGGTGAAGGAGGCACAGACTCTGGCCATGTAATGAAAAGTATCCCTTTTCTTTATATGCTGAGAGTCTAGTCCAAGCCTTGGAAAACAGGTTGAGAGATGATTCCAGAACCTTGAATTAAATCTAGGAGGAATTCCTGCCTGGCTTCAGGTGTGATGATGTCCCAAATATTAATTTGTGATGCTGAGGACCGGAATGAATCCCCAATCCCAGGGCAGCCAGAAACTCAACAGGAGCAGCCTCCTCCAGCAAAAAGAGACTTACTAACCGCGCAGTTACTCAAAACCTTCGAGACCCCGGGGACGCGGGGCGAGAGCAAGAAAAAGCGGCAAGCTCGGGAGGAGCGGCTGCGAGCAGAAAGGGCTCTTCCTCTCCAGCCTCGGCGGAGGCAGATTGGATGGCGGGGCCTCCACCCAGCCTTTGGCTGCCGCCCTGGGCCTTCCCGTCGGCTCCAGCGGATGCGAGTGGTTGTCCAGGGGCGGGGAAGAGGCAGCGGCCGAGCCTGGGATGGCTGGAGCGCGCCAGCTGCACAACATCTGCAGAGCCGGAAAGAAGTTGCAGCGCGCCCCAGCTCGGGCAGGACGGAGCCGATTCCAACCCAGGTGAGGATTTGGGATTTCCCGGGGTGAAGGGAACCCAGGTTGGCAGCAGTCGCGCCCTTGCCTCGCTTCCCCCTCTCCTGAGCCACGCCAGATGTGCGTGGGAAACGAAATCGCTTCCTACCCTGGCGACCCCGCTGCCTTCCCGGACGCTCTGCTAATGCCTCCCATGGCCGCAGCGCCGCCTCTTGCTTGTCCCAGGCCAGTGTGGACAGCTGGAAACGAGACGCCTGCCTTCGTGGGTAACGGAGGCTAGAGGACGAGTTTAAGAGAACTTTCCTTTGCCACGGTAACTTTCCGTTGTTCTTCTCCGGGGACTCGTCCGCCTGACTTTCCCCTCCGCCGCCACACCTCCCGTCTCTCTGGCTAGAAGAGCGACACCAACACACAACCCTGCCTGGTGTGAACCACAGGAGAAAGGAGGGCAAAATATCCAAGGGCGGTTTGCTACTTTTTCTCGCGGGTCTCTTTAACAGTTACTGTGGTTTCAGGCAGCCAAGACCTAGAGTTGCCGCTGGAATTTAATTTAATTTAATTTAATTTAATTTAATTTAATTTAATTTAATTTAATTTAATTTAATTTAATTTAATTATTTAATTTAATTTATCATATTTTTATGCCGCCCAACTCTGGGCGGCTTACAACAGAAATAATACGTGTTCCACCTGTTGGATTGCAGCCTTTAAAAGATTTTAAAAGAGTATTTTAGAGGACCCTGGCAGAGATCAAGGGACAACCTTAGGAAAGGAAATGCTTTGTTCATCCTAACAAAGCAATCACTGTATTCTGCACCAATTCATCCAGGATTAAGTCTAGCGATACCCATCTCTCTCTCTCTCTCCCTTTCCCTTTTATGAAAAAACGATAGTGAGTAATTGGTACTCGGGAATGTATGTGAACAATAAGGAGAGTCACTTTCATGCCAGGTAAATAGTTGAAAGCTTAAGGAGGGAGGACCTTTCTTTAACATCCTTTTCCTCCTCTTCCTCCTCTCTTCTTCCTCTTATATGGTACAGGTATCATATGAAAAAAAAATTTCTGGAACATAATGAATTTATGAATTTATGCCTTTCTGAATCCAGTGCAGCCAACCCATTAAAATCAAGATGCATGAAAGGCTGGCTTGGACGAATTTGTTCATTCTGATAACTGAACCTTTCAATCTCTTTTTTTTTATTTATTTAAATTGGCAACAAGAATAAAAAACAATTGGCTAAGGGCATAATGAGAATTGTAAGACAGAAAATTAGCCTGAATACCATTCAGAGGGGAATTAAGACTTTAGATATGCAGAAAAGTATTTTTTGGCTATCTGTATCTTTTCTTCTGACTTCAGACTTGGAGAGAGCTGTGATTTAAATGGGGGAAGTAGCACACTAGAGGGAACTAAAATACTTTCCCACTTCCGTTGTCTTCATAACGGTCATGAAACTGTTTGCTTAAGGAAAAAGAAAGTGCAAGATATGAGTCATGGATCTTATTAATCAACTTTGATCTTGGGTCAAGCTATTATAAGTCAGCTGGCCTCGAGAAAAATATACAGATACCATTTCAGATGTAGCCTATGTACTTTTGCCATAGGATCTGGCATATAATTACATCTCTTCTGCCACGTCAATAATATTTATCTGGAACACAGGGACAAATTCTGGCCTTCAAAAAAAAATGTCCATAAAAACTGTTCAAATGGTATAATACAGTTTAAATCCATCCTTTACTTGGAAAGGCATTTGACCCAGTAGTGAAATGTGAAATTTGTTACTACCGGTTCTGTGGGCATGGCTTGGTGGGGAGATAATGTGACTGGGTGGGCGTGGCCAACTTCTTTTTTTTTTTACTTTTAAAAGCATTTTTTCTACACCCTTAAGAGGTTGCAGAAAAAAATGCTTTTAAAAGCCTCTGATGATAAGGCAACTCAGCTGGAATTGTCAGAGGCTTTTAAAAGCATTTTTTCCTACAACCTCTTCAGCCGAAGAGGTTGTACAAAAAATGCTTTTAAAAGTAAAAAAAAAAAGCCTCTGATGATCGCGCAGCTCAGCTGGGCATGTGGGGGGGGGGGGCAGGGATTTTTGCTATCGGTTCGCCAAACCACTCACCGCCATTGCTACCGGATCAGGTGATCCAGTCCAAACTGGGAGCATTTCACCCCTGATTTGTCCTGAGTATGAAAGTACACAATGCAGTTGACAAGGACTTTGGTCTTGCAGAGGCCAGCTCTATTGATCATGTCAAATTCCTTGGTGAGGTGATCAAGAATTGATTTATATTGTCCTTTGCTTTTTTTAAAATAAGGAGTTCTTATATTTGTTTTAGATACTAAATATGTGTTAATTGATTGCCTTGATGAGATCATTTTTTCTTTATTGTTCTTCCCTAGTTGGAAGGGATAAAAAAGTAAATTACAAAGGAGTATCAGGCAAATATATGTGTCCCAAGGTAATGTTGCAGGATCTAATCTGTGTTGGTCACACAAGTTTAGTCTTCTGAGCTTCATGAGACTCATGATGGAGTCCATCCTCAGGGAACTTCTCTCTTACATGTGAGCATGAGTCCGAAAGCTCAGAAGACTAAGCCTCTGGTCCTAGTGATTGATACAGATTAGATCCTGCTACAAAGCAGTATGTTCATCACAAAAAATAGAATAGGATTCATCAGTTTCACATAGAGTTTTCTGAAAGTGATTGCTGGGTAGCTGTAAAATAGTGCTGGTATTTCTGTTCCTGTATTCTCTTTTTATTTTAGACTCAGACTAAGCAGTCCTTAGAATAAAATTTGGAAGGGCCCATTGTAAGCCATTGTCAAGGTTCCAAGTAATACATCCCATTCAATAAGAATTCCAAGGTAGGCAAATTCCTCAAAGAACATTTTATTAGGACATATCAAATTGGCACATTCCTGGTGGAAAACTGGCTCTAAGTTCCCACCGGTTTTACACCCAATTAAAAGTAAAACTTTGTCACTTCCCCTCCAAAGTCTCCAGTCACATGGTCCAATCAACATACAGTCCAGTTGCTAGGTGACCTCAGTCTCCACCTTTCAAATACCTGCACCAATGTCCTTGATTCCCAGGGGAAAGAATTTTATTTAGGCTACAACACCCCAGCTATCCCTACACCCCCCCCCCTCCCTGGCCCCTTCATTCCAGGCTGTGTCAGCCCAGAAGCCGTGAGAAGAGAAACCTCCCTAGAGAAAACTACCAAAAAGAAAATGGCTACAATACGGCCAATTTCAGGATTGACAGCCATGGAATTTGGTTCCCTACTTGGAGCAAAATGTCCTGCTTCCATCTGAATATGTGCAGCAAAAGAGGCTCACAATGTTTCTGAATAATCAACCTACTTTTACTGCCACAAAGTTCTTTTTTCAAACGTTCAATAGGAATCTGCCTTTCTTTAACCGAAATCCATCGTTATGTTTCTGCACTGTGGAATAATGAAGAACAGGCCTTGACCCATTGTGGATAAACCTAGGAACTCCTTCTGATCTTTTGTAGATGATTGTCGCCATCTACACAGGGGTGAAATCCAGCAGGTTCTGACAGGTTCTGGAGAACCGGTAGTGGAAATTTTGAGTAGTTCAGAGAACTGGCAAATATCACCTCTGGCTGGCCCCAGAGTGGGGTGGGAATGGAGATTTTGCAATATTCTTCCCCCAGGAGTGGGGAGGGAATGGGGATTTTGCAGTATCCTTCCCCTGCCATGCCCACCAAGCCATACCCTCCAAGCCACACCATGCCCACCACGCCACACCATGCCCACCAAACCACGCCCACAAAACCAGTAGTAAAAAAATTTGGATTTCACCACTGCATCTACAGTAGTGAACGTTGATCGGCAAAAATTATGAGAATAGGTTGATTTTTCTTCTCATCTCTCCCTCTGTCTCAAAAAAAAAAAAAAAAAGGTACAATAGTTTCAGTGTTGAAATAGTTTTATTGTCTGAGTGGCTATCTTATTTTTCAGTTAGCAACAAACCCTTGTAAAAATTCTAGAATTCTGATATAATGGATACAGATTCCAAACATTATATATGAATAACTTGCTCGTAGAAGACATACATTCCTTGCCTTAAGCTAGCAAGGAAGAGATTTTTTTCTCTCTCTTTCCTACCTATATTTTGTCTCAATGGGCTTCTTTCATTGGATAAAATTGGGCTGAGCACCCTACAAAATTAGGTCGAGGACTACAGGTTATTCTATATTTCTCCTGGTAGTATTGTCTCAGTCCAACAGAGGGCGATCCAACCTTAGATTTACACTGAACTCCCCAGCTTTAATCCTTAGATTAAATTTTCTGTTTTTATGTATCTTGAACATTTATTTACTGTATCTCAGTGTAGGAAGCAGAAATAACCATATGTTATGCTAATTTGGAAAACATAATTATATTTTTATTAAAAAAAAAAAAACCTTTGACACAGCTATCACAAATTGTAGCCAATATCTTTTGAAACTGTCCTGAAACATTTGAAGTTTTATATCTTCCTGTTTAGGTAGTCATGTGAACTATGCTTATGGAGTGAAGAATTTTTCAAAGAGTGGAGTCTGTACAGCTCATTTTAAACTTCTTTTCTGTGCTGTTCTTTCAGTTTCATTCATAGTTCCCTCAAGAGTCAAAAGGCTTTCATTTTGATGATAATGCCTACACTGTTCCTCTGGAATTAAAAAGTCTCTATCAATAGACTCCTTTGTATTTTCAGTGGAAAATGTGCCAGAAAGTCTCTAAGTCAGACAGACACTTTATGAAATCTCCATCATCTTATCTGATTAATAATTTAGTTTGTTTGGAAAGTTTCATAACAAAATATCGCTTGGTTGAATAGTCATATTCAAGTGAGCGATTAACAGTCAGATCCACTTCATTCCAAGATAGAAGTTAATGCTACCATATTCAGTAAATACTGGTATTTGTTCCCAAATAAGTTTGTATAAGACTGAAACTGAGAAAACAGAGTTCAAGATGAGGCCTTTATTGTACATTAAATCTGCCTTAATCTCAGGTTGGTGATCTAGACATCATTTTCTGTGGGACCTATACTTTCTCACTTCTATATTTCATCTTACAAACAGAAATTCATTATGATAGGAAAGAAGTAACAGAACCATTTTTTAAAACTTACAGTGCTAGGTGTCCTTTTTAAGAAGCATACCTTTTTTCATATGTAGTAATTTATATGAAGCTGAAAAAAAATATGTTTCTTACCAATAGAAGAATCTATGATTATTGTGTTTTTATTTTATTTAAAAATCTTTTTTGCATTTGTATATTAAACATTTACTCCAGCCAACAGCAAAAAATCAGAACCCTTTAAAATATTCTTAGAATTTAAAATGAAAAACTGAAATCTAGAAAGAGAAGCATATTATAATTAGAATAAAATATGTAAAATATTCAAAAGCAGATTAAAAACCTACATGTGAAAAATTAAATGCATTATAAAAAGAAAAGGCTTTACTGGGGGTTTTGGTTTAGCTTCTGGAAGCCATTTATGATAAAATAAATAAACCCAGGCAAAATGTGAATATCCTCTCCAGAAGGAGGCTGTAAAATTATCTGTGCTGATTTCAAGTTCATCTTATCAACCTGGATGGACCACTTTTTGGGGAAGCTGACTTCTCAGTTTCTCACTTGATAGTATAGCTGTATTCTGAAATGAGCTTTCATGATTTGTGATTTGCCAGATCCTTCTCTGTATTAGCCTTATGTGAAGTTCTGCAAGAAATCTGACCAATATTGATTATTTTGCTATATATGTAGGACTGCATTGATGGGGACGGAGAGAGTAAACTGAGTGGTGGGTTTGCTGGGTGTTTATCTAAGCATGACTGGTTATCTGTGATCTGGCTCATGATGTGCAGGCTTGCCTTAAATATCTGCTTTTGTTAATCTCTGTATAAACTGTGAAAACAGATCATTAATACCTGCTATTTGCCAATAAACAACTGAAGCTAATACCATGGGACCAGAGGTGGGTTTCAGCAGGTTCTGACCAATTCTGGAGAACCGGTAGTGGAAATTTTGAGTAATTCGGAGAACTGGTAGTAAAAATTCAGACTGGCCCCAATCCCATCTATTCTCTGCCTCCCAAGTCCCAGCTAATCAGGAGGAAATGGGGATTTTGCAGTAACCTTCCCCTGGAGTGGGGTGGGAATGGAGATTTTACAATGTCCTTCCCCTGGAGTGGGGTGGGAATGGAGATTTTACAGTATCCTTCCCCTGTCATGCCCACCAAGCCATGCCCACCAAGCCATGCCATGCCCACTAAGCTACGCTCACAGAACCAGTAGTAAAAATTTTTGAAACCCACCACTGCATGGGACATCATAAGGGTAAGTAGAAAGAATTCAAAAAACTTCTACATGGCTTGGGGGAAAAAAAACCCATTTTGTATGAATATTGTGTTGGTTTTCTCTTTATTGCATAATTTCCAGACTTGTGTGCAGAAGACAAAATAGACACTTGAATAATTGATGTGAATAATGAATAATAGCATCACTTTCCTCTTACCTGTGTAGCTGAGAGATTTCATGGGAAAAGGCCTTATGGAGCAGAACTTAGATTCAAGCCCACTAATTAATCTGCTGAACTGGCTTTCAATGGTAGGTGTTGTTAAAAGGCCAAATGCCAAATGAATTGGTTGATATTGATCTTTCCATTATAAAGGTAAGCAAGACATGGAAAAATGATCTGAAATGCTTGAAGGTGTAGCATGAGCTTTCGTAAGGCTTTCTGTTTTTGTTTTGCCCTTTTTGAGTAACTGCATACAAACAGGCTTAAAAGACAGGATTGCAAACAAGCAACCACAAACAACTGCCGCCAACTTTTGTGTGCAAGGAAAAACAAATAATTAGCTGTTGCTTTATTACGTGCTTTAAATAAATAATTAGCTGTTGCACATGAAACTCAAGTGGAAGGGGTGGGATAGGAACAAGAGGTAAAAGATTTAGGAACCATAACTGGCAATGATATAAATTCAGTACTCTTGACGGGCAATATATTTTGAGCTGAATAAACATTGAAAGGGCAGTGAGGTTAATGTTACTTATCTACTCCTCTTACAAGTAATGAACTGATCCCTTCTATGTCTTTCTTGTCCAGATGTCCAAATGTACAGTATAACTTTAGGGAACCCATATTCTCATTTAATAATTTATATCTATCAATGATCATTCTGTAACTTGCTACTTTCTTTAACTTGCTACTATCAAAAAATTGTTTAAACATAAACAAATAAATTATTATTATTATTATTATTATTATTATTATTATTATTATTATTATTTATTGAATTTGTATACCGCCCTACTCCTGAAGGACTCAGGGCAGTGAACAGCCAAAAGATAAAATACATATAATACAAATGTTAAAAAACCATTAAAATACAATTAAATAAATTGGCCCAGAGAACAAAATTTAAAACACCCCACATTTACAAGACAAATTTAAAATTTAAAAAATTTAAAAACAGTTTAAAAGAGAGATTAGGCCAGGCCGGCCTGCTGGAATAGGAATGTTTTGAGGGCACGGCGGAAAGCGCGCAGATCCAGGATCATCCGTATCTCCTGGGGGAGCTCCTTCCAGATGGCGGGTGCCCCCACAGAGAAGGCTCTCCCCCTGGGGGCCGCCAATCGACACTGTTTGACCGACGGCACCCTAAGAAGCCCCTCTCTATGGGAGCGTACTGGTTGGTGAGAGGCTACTGGTGGCAGAAGGCGATCTTGTAGATACCCCGGTCCTAAGCCATGGAGCGCTCTAAAGGTGGTAATCAAAATCTTAAATTTAAATAAATGAGATGCTAGCTTGCAACTAAAACATCAGCTCTGAAAAGCTTTTGGCTAGGCAGAGAATATAAGGGCAAAATCTCCTGCATTGTCTCCATATTCCTTGCGGTCATGACAGATGCATCCCCCTCTGAAACAAAAAGGTTATTGCAATTTTCACATAGATTTTGATTTGAGTCTTTAAGTCTGAAAGATACCTGAATAAATAAGTTCCAGTCTCCCACAGCACTGGATTCAAATTTGTGGATTCAAAGCAAAAGATAAAAGCAGTATGAAATCAGTTTGAGCTCGTACAAGTCATGAACCATATAAAAATTAAATTTTATTATGCAGAAATATTTTGATAGAAAATCAAAGCTTGAAGGCTCACAAAATACCACAGAGAAGACTACAGTAGTGAAAACGAGGTATGATGAAGATGTGGACTTGTTGTGCTCCATTGTAACAGGTGTTTCTGATATAAGGCACCAGTACAAGCAAGACCAAGGCCTGTAATTCTAGGCAAAGTCAGGACCTGACAGAAAATTCATTTAATGTTCAATAGATAAAATCCAAGGTTTAGCGATCCTGCCTTGAGAAAAATAATTGTCTCAATATTATTTGAGTAGTTAAATCGGTAGATGAAAGCTTTACTCCTTAAATTTTACCAGTTAACAGGCTGGTGCTGTATGCAATTGTTGTCCCCTCTTGGACAGAAATGATTAAAATTGTGAAATTATTGGGTTCCCAACTCTTTTCCGAACCTTTGAGGATTCCAAGGCAAAATTAACTAAGTTTGGTAGCAGAGGCACCTCCATGACAAAGGGTGAACTCATTTACAGTAAGTGGATCAATTTGCAAAGGACTGCAGAAGAAGGTTTCCCTTTTCAGAGGTGCTGTTGTATAATTACGGTAATTTATCTGCTGAGTATCTTCTGAAGGTATAAAGAGAAGGGAATTTGTCTTTGTAGTGGAGAAGAGAAAATGAAGAATGAACATCCACGATAGAAAACCTAGAAAAAAAAGTTATTTTTGGAGAAATTAGTTCAAGGGGAGTTTTAGGATCTTTTCTCTCTCAAGAAACAGATAAACTGCTTGACAAGCTATTTTGAAATTTTCTCAGATTTACAAAAATTGTATGAGGGTGTCACCCATTTCACTTTTATGAGGTAATTTTTTTGGAAAAGTAGATTAGATGGTTAGTAATCATTGGGCAGGAACTAGTTTGTCAAGGACAGTTGAAGTATTGTCCAAGTTGTTCATAATCCTTATTTTTACACAGTAAATTAAAATAATCTATTATATTAATATAATGCTTATTCTCAAGGTCATTTCATTTTATAATTGTTTATTTCTTTTATGTAGAGCAGCAGGGTTCAACTCAGGATCATGCATTAAATGGAAAGTTGGCTTTGTATTAATTAAATTTGGATTTAATTTTAAGCCAAATTACTTCTCAGGAAGGTATAATACAATCAATAGATAACCATATAATTTTATACATGACATTCTGGAATAGTTTTCCATGCTGCAAAACATTCTAAAATTATTTTCTTATGATAAAAAGGAGGAGGAGGAGGCAATGGTTAACACCCTGGGAGAACCAAAGTTTTGGATATGATTTAGGATTTGGATTATAATTAAATTGAACTGCCAAATGTAGGAATATTGTACATATTGTCCTTGGTGAATGTGCTTGTGCTTGTTGCTGTGCTTGTCTTTTTCTCATTATGTGCAATCATATTGAGTTGCTAAGAGAAAATTACTTTCTATTTTGGTAAACTGAATTGTGGTTCCAAATGGACTGTATGTCAGATACTTAATTTGCAATATATTCCCTGGTGAAATTAAAAATTCAGATGGTTGAACTGAAGCCTGCTTCTTAAATTGATTATTGTCAGTGTGTTAACATGCTGCCCATTATCTGACTGGTAAGCCTTCTACTAAAGTTCTTACCAGGGATTTTGACCACAGTGTATCTGATTTTGTATGTGTATTTTGTGTGCATTTGTATATACAGTATGTGTATATGTGTAGGGCATTTGTTACATTTTGTCACTTACCAGAGCGAGATAAGTGCAGATTCTTAAATGACCCATCATAATGGAGAGCCATACAAGCAATCATGTTCCGCCAGGCAGAATTTTCTTTATTAGTCCATTTTAAGCTCTGTCAATACAATTTGTTCAAGTGTAGAGATACTTGAGAGATTTTGAATTTGAATATCAAAACTCTCTGAAATAAGAGACTCCAATGGGTTTTGTGAAAAACAGGAGCTATGTATAAAATAGGAAGATGAACTCCTAAATTATTTTATATCAAGGTAGACTTGGGAGTCAAAGCAGGACACAGCAAAGGTTGGAGTATCACTATCTGCCAGTAAAATCAAAGCCAAAAGCCATTCAAGGTTCTTCTTTCATTAACCAGAATTTAAAAACATCTAATTTGTCAGGGAAATTATCTGCGGTTTCTGTATAGGGAATTGGGGATTCCCAGTGCAGTTTTTGATTTGCCCCAAGCAATCTTAAAGCATTAATGTTCCAACCATATTTTAATAACCCATGAAAAAGTCCAAACCGTTGATATGAACATCTGCAGTTTACTATGTTTGCTACCATTAAGCTGGGTTGATAAATGCTTTCCATCTTGATTTATCATGCCATTCCAGTAATCTTTTTGATCCTGCCTTACCTTTGCCAAACATAATCATTTTTCTAATCTATTACCTGTTTCAACTATCATGCCCAAAGGGTGTTTCTACTTGTTGATCATTACCACAAGGGATCAGTCAATCTTTATTTGATCCAAGGTAGATTTATTGATATTCTCACAATCTATCATAGTCTTAGCTTAATAATCAAAGGCATCAAAGACATTGCTTAATTCAGAGGCATCTGATTTTCTCTCAGTATTTCTCATGGTCCAGATTTCACAAAAATCCTTGGCACACTGGAAATACCTTTCATTAACTATTTCATTAACCATTCTGATTTTTCTTATAGTTGAAATGTATTTAACCTTCACAGTTTGCCTAAATTTGTCACAACAATTTTTCTAGTGGAACTTTCGTTCTGTTTCTATGGTACATTTTGTCTTTATTCTTCAGTCAAAGAAAAGTATCTACAACCTTTGCTTTTTCAGTATCAGCTATAAATTCACAAAGCAAGGAATTTGATATTATCATTGTTTTCTTAGTGTTTAACATGAACCCAAATGTTTCACTTACCATTTTGATTTGAACAACTGGCCTTTCTTTACTCTTGGCTAACAACATAGCACCATCTGCATAACTCAAATCATTCCTGATTTCAGTCTCCAATTTTAATTCCCAGCTATATTCTTTTCCCATTCCTTGCCATACCTATAACCTACTAGCTATATACTGCACATGAAGTAGTTGTGAGAAATTTTATTTCCTTCTCAATTCTGAACCACTCTTTTCTATGGATTTAATTCTTATAGTGGATTTTTGATCATGATAAAGACTCCTCAGAAAAATAATTAGTTGTTTTGGCATATGAAGTAGCTTTAACATGTTCCACATTCTGGCACGATGTACAGTCAAATTGTAGGTTGTGACATTCCTGGGAAGTGTTGTCATCAGATTTATGAGGGAGACATAATTGAATGGTGCTTGTGTATAAAAATAAGGATCATTGCAGCGAGTACTCACTCCTACTTTGCTTGGGCAAGATGAATCTGTCCTTCTACGCATAGTCTACGGAAAGCTGAATTGTTGTCAGAACTTGTTTCCTCTGTCTTGATTGTCCAAGTAAAGTGCACAGCAAATTCTAACTAGGCCTCAGCTTTGAGTGTGGAAGTTTCATGGCATAAACATCCACAACTGCAGCTGAGACCTGTGCATGTTATTGATGAGCAAACACCAACCTATTCCTAAATTATTAGGAAGGTGAGGAAAAGATATTGCATCTGGTGCTCTGGAAAGGGTAGTGTGGGCCAAGGCAGGTGGCAAAATCTTGCATTTTATTCTGAGAACTAGAACACTATTTAGAAAAACTCCACTTAATGTATGTTGTAATATGTGAAGCTGGTATAATTTGGAAATGTATTTCATCAGTTGTTCACAGATGTAAATGAAATTGTTTCTTTCTTGTGATAGATGGGTCTGGCAGAGCCCTGTATCCATTGCCTGTGTCTCTGATGTTACTCCTTTTTTTAAAATTATTATGAATCTTTTATCTCCATATATTTGGAAGAACATGAGGATTCTAGCATTAAAAATGTAGACTACACAAGAATGAAAATGGCCCATTCTTTTTAATTGGGCTCTAGATAAGAGTTGCATCAAACACAAACATTTAATTCATAGTTCACCTTTCCTGCATGGTGCTCAATGTAATTTATATAGCCTTCCCAAATGTTTATCCATCTAAGTACGAATCAGTCCAATTCTGTCACATAATGTGTCTTCAGACTGTGGTCTGCATTCCTGCTGTTGCACAAACCAATAGGATTGGGCGAATCAATCAACACAGAACATCCGACAACTCTGTGCTTGTTTCCAAAGATGTCAATATTTAATGTTGTGCTTAAATTCCATGGAAACAGGGGAACAAGCTGGGAAGAATTGATTAGAGGATGAATGTATTTCAATGTTTTATGCCAGTTCCTGGTTTGTAGATGCTGTTTCTCACTAAAGTCTTGAGTTCTGTTAAGTATTTAGAGGTCAGCACAATAAAATGAGCCTACAATTAAAACCCAAACATTCAATTGGCTTGCTTACACTAATGCTAATTACAGCAGATGGTATCTTCTGGGAATAGGAAACTTACAGAAGGAGCTTTCCTCTAGTTACAGTAGCGTGAATAACATGAACCACTTACCAGCTGGTGTTTCTCCTGCTTCCAATATATCCAGTATCATTTTTTGTGAATCTGCATGTTGCTATTATAGCAGCCATTAAGACATGGTTCAAGGGAACCTAAATTAAAGGAACAAGAATTTTTTTAAGCTAGAATAAAGGAATGAATACTTATATTTTACAGACCTGAAAGAAAATACTGCTGCAATTGTTTAATTTCTTTTTGATGTGTGTGATCTTAAAAGACAAGACTGAACTTATGTAACACCAGTCTTTGGAACACATCTGTATATTGATTCTTAGCAAGCCTGCATTTGAATTTATCGAATGCACAAATTCATCCATTCATTTGCTGACTTCATTCTATAGGCTTGACTCTGAGCTCTCTTAATGGGAATTTTAATTCAATTGACTGGTGTTTATATTTGAGAATAGATAGTATCCAGCAAGCTATCTCTTAATGAAGTCAAGCGACTGGGGATGTTTCTATAGCACCAAGTGTTTGAAAATCAGGAAAGACTGATTTGAGGATTTATGCAAAGTGGAGAAATGATACTTGAAAAAAAATTAGATATGTGATAATATTTTCCCCTTTTCTATCACAGCCACAAGTCAGTGGAGATGACTCAGCTTTGTCAGATGTTCACTTTTTGCTTCTTAGAGTCATTTTATCTGAGTTACATGACAAAGAATATTGTCCAAATGATAGGAACTGTAGAAATTCTTGCAGTTGGTGGAATGACCTGGTGAATCTCTAACTGGGGTGACTAAGAAGGATGAATTGAGATGATGGGAGAATCAGAGCTGGTTGGATGTTTATGCCTACATTTTGGTATGTTTGAAATTGAAGGCATTTGGGACTACCTGGAACCCAACTGGATAAAAGCTTAAGACTGTTAAAAAGATCTTTCCCAGATTAAATCATCTTTGTGGACCCTTGGAGAGAGACTTGCATTGACAACACATGTTGAGATTTCATGATAAGGCAGATTTGTGTTCATACATTTAGAAGGTTTGGAAAAGCCCTAAAATGATGGTAAAGAGGCACATGAAGTTTTGGGTAGAAATAGATTTATCTGCTCTTTGTAGATAATTGGGGCAGGTCTTCAGATTTGCCTTTACAATCAAAGAAGGAAACCTGAATCATCTTCATTTGTTGTAATGGTCAAATCTTTGTGGGTTACGTCCACTTCTAAGGTTTCTATCAGGCATGTTAGTGTATGTGTGGATTATTATACTATAATACATTAATATAACATAGCTTTTTATAATGCAATACCCTTGCTTCAAAATGTATTTCAGTAGTAAGGAATGTTTATGTGTATGAGCCAAAATCTTTTTATCTTGCATCTCACTGATGCTAATACCATACTTTACATATAGCAAAAGAGATCATGTCGATAATTCTTTGATTTACCATCCAAAAATGTCAGTCAGAACATCACAGAGTGCTTCCTATCAATCTTTTTAAAACCATTATTTCAAATCTTTATTTTGCACAATAGTTTCTCTTATAGGCAGCACACGGTCAAGATAAAATTGTTATTCATACTATTTAGAATTAGTTTCATTGGTTCTTTGTCTAAATTGTCTAAATTCTATTTGCTGTGTGTGATAAAAAGCAGCAAAAAATATGTGTATGTCTGCTACGTTTGATAATGATATGAATTAATTACGGACAGAAATCTGAACAATTAAAAATTCTGGGAAAAACATGGCACAATCCATTAGAACAAGGCTTTTCCAGGCTGACAATTAACTATGATCTTTAAGTAATATGCTGGGGGCCAAATTCCAAATAGTGGATAATGTCTGAATAAGTATTACCTTTTACTTGGCTTTAAAAACAATTAAAAATAAAAATAAATTATTATCATCAAGCCCTTTTTTTTTTAGTAAACACTTCCTATAACATTAAAAATTACATTTTATTAATTAGTAATTTTGAAGTCGCTATCACCTCAGGAGCCCTGCTTTTTGTAAACAGAATATGACAAGATATAAATCTGTTCAGTATTGTGTGGGGTTTTTTTTCAAATTAGGTTCCAAAATGTCCTCTTATGTGGAAAAATACATTTGTGATCATTTTCCCACTTTGTTTATTTTAGAGATTCAAGATTTTTAATTACCCGTGGATTCTTAAGAGAAGGTGGAAAAGGAACCAGGGTCCTACAAGATGTAGAATTTCACCCTCCATTTGTCAGTGAATCAAACTATCTGAGCAATACAGATAGCACACAATCAAGAACTTAAGTCCTGTTCTTTGAAGATACCATGTGAACCTGTTTTGGGATTATTCTATTTCTGGCGTGCTGTTTAGACCTACTGTTGCCACAAATACAACAGAATGTCTCAGACCCATGCAGCAATCTTGTCAGATTCTCCTGCGATTAACCACCATAAAGGAGATGTCTCACCTACACGAAGCTTGTCTGCATGGTCGGGCAAGTTGCTAGATGCAGTGGAGAAGACTTCTGAGGGTGTTAGTTCACAAAAGAAAGAAAGATTATGTGCTCAGCATCAGGAGAAAGGGATCAACACCCAGGAGCCTGAAAACCAAGAAACTTCCAATGGTCCTTCCAGTCTTCAGGATTCCTTTCACTCACATTTTAGTTTCATCCAACTCTCACTAAATTTAGCCTCTGAAGCTGCTGCAGGTGAATCGAGAAGTAGGGAATCTAAAGAAATTGTGCAATTAGGTGGAATAGAGAAAACAGAAAATATTAATTTTCATCTGTCTGGAGAAGTCCAAAGAATTTCACGAACGGAACTGTGGGCTTCACGTAACTCCTTGTGCAATGAAGTTGGTACCTGCCCCTCAGAAACTACAGAAGATGACATTTTGCAGGACTGTGGAAGGCTCTCACCTTTCCATGCAAATAATGCATTCTCTTCTTCCACGGATTCTTTAGAGGCAACATCTGCTGATTCTTCGGTGACTTCAGGCTATGAGAGTTGTGGCATCGCTAGTGACCACAGTTGGGATTTTCTGATGAAGGAGTATGAACCAGTATTACAGGAATGTTTGCTGGGCAATCGTCGTTTAGTAAAGGTTTGTATTCTTTGTGCCCATTTTGCGTGATAGAATTTTAAGCAAGTATATACATTCAATATAAAGCAATGCAGTAACTGTTGTATTGTAATGCTTATTTTGGGGGACGTTTCTACTGAGAATTTGAGAAGTTGCCTATGAAGATATTGCTGGATGGTTATAATTTGTAAGCAAAATAAGTTGCAGAAGTACAGAATTGCATCATTGGAAGAGACCTTGTAGGTCTTCTGCTCAAACAGGAGTTTATATACCATTCTGGAAAAATGGCTGTCCAATCTCCTCTTAAAAACCTTTAATAATGGTTTTGAATGCTTTGTTTTCCAAATATCTTGAGCCTTTCTACTCTCTTTCTGCCAAAAGTTTACAATATTTGCTGCCCTTTAATCTCATTTTAGTTTTCTCTCACTCTCCTTGCTACATATTTTTCTCCATTGCTCTAACCTACCCAATCTTTTAGAATACTACCACTGCTGCTGGTGAGCCTTACCTAAATCGAATTAATTAATTTTTAATTTAAGATTTCCTGGTTGAAGCCTGCAAATCTCAAGATGGGTAAGATAAGCAATCTGCCATGTGTTTGATTTTTTCCAGTTTAGGAATCATGGGAAACTCATCTGATTTTCACATCTTCATATAAATATATCCTGTCATTATATCATTATGTCTACTCTGGGTGCTCTTGAATTATGTATGATGATTGTACAATGTGGGGTGACAGAAGTGTCTTCAGAAATGCGTGGGCCAAGTGGAATGAGATCAAAACTTTTGGATTGTTGTGATCATATATACAATGCTTAGGTCACAATTTTTCAAAGCAGCATAGAGGAATATTGCTCATGATCTTTTCATTGATACAGATGAAATCCTTGATGAGAAAACTTCAGAAGCTTCAGGAGAAAGCAGTAGCTGAAGACGACTATGAGAAAGGTATGTTTCTGACAACCAGTTGCTCTATAAGTTGTGGATGGGCAAAACCTCATTAACCTCATGGCTCAGGCTGGCTCACAATAATGTTTTATTTGCCCAACAATTACGCAAGCTAGGTTTAAGAAGAAAATGGCTTGTCAATTCCAGTGTCATCTCAATCAAGTTTTCTGTGCCTCAGTAGTAAGATCTTTATCATGTGAAAAAACATTTTTTAATCATATCATACAGTAGTTATTCCATTTTACATACGCATATCTGTAGTAGACTCTGCTGCAGTGGCCTAGAGGGGGAGCTCTCGCCTCACAATCAGTAGGCTGTGAGTTCAATCCTAGGTAGATATTCCTCTCTCTAGGCACACAGAGAATATATCTGCTGAAAAACATTCTGCATTGGCAACAGGAAGTGCATCCAGCCAGTAAACACTCAGCTCCATTCAGTTGCCCAGACCCCACCCTCAAAGGATTATGGGGTCATTAAAAGAGGATGATGATGATGAGGATATCTGTAGTGGACTCAAATTAATTAAACCTTATTGTGGAGTTAAGAGGTAGTAAGAGGCGGTATAGACGAGAGGCCTTTTACTTGACCATGATTTCTATGATCCAAATTACCCTCTTGAGGTTAATGACTGGGCAGACCATAACCCGTTGAAAATAGTATGGAGAGGAGCCCGCAGAATAAAGAGATGGAAGATGGATGTAGGAGTATTAAAAGACAAAGATTTACTCCAAAAGCTAAAAGAGGAGATGGTTTTTTTCTTTAGGGTCAATAGGAAAGAGGATACTAGTCCACAGATTATCTGGGATACGGCGAAGGCGGTGATCAGGGGAGTAATATCATCTTATATTATTGGAAAGAGGAAGACCCAAAGACTGAAACGGAGTAAATTGAGGTGTGAATTGGAGAAAATGGAAGCGAGGTTGCAGACAGACCCAGGGAACTTAAAACTAGTTGAGAAGAAGAAAATAACCCGACACCAGTTAAACCTATTAGATCAGGAAGAATTGGCTACTAAAATTAGATGGGCAAAACAAAGGCATTTTGAGCATGCAAATAAAGCAGGAAAATGGCTTACTTATAGACTGAAGAAGCAACAGGAGAGAAATAGGATAGTTTGTTTGAAGGACCAAAGGGGAAGATGTGTTTCGGATAAGGAAGGGAAAGGAAAAATAATACAAGAATATTTTACTGCTTTGTATTCAGCTGGAGATGAACAGGACCAGGAGATTAGAGAGTATTTGGCTAGAGCGGATTCCCGGAAGGTCCCACTCCCAATGAGAGAAATATTGAATGCAGAGATTACCTTGAAGGAAGTAGAGTTAGTATTAAGGGAACAAAAAGGGGGAAAGACCCCAGGTACGGATGGTCTGCCAGTAGAAATTTATACTGCCCTCCTTGAGACTTTGGGGGAATTTTTGACTCAAGTATTTAATGAGGTTTTGGTCTTTGGTCAAATGCCACCCTCCTGGTCTGAAGCATATATTACACTAATTCCAAAGGAAGGCACTGATCCGCTTCTGATTAAAAATTACAGACCGATTTCCCTGCTTAATTCCGATTATAAATTATTCTCTGCGATTTTAGCGAAGAGACTAAAAATTTTCCTGAATGAGTACATCCACGGAGACCAGAATGGCTTCCTACCTCATAGACAATTGAAAGATAACGTGAGAACTATAATGAATATATTAGAATATTATGAGTGTAATTCTGATAAACAGGTGGCCCTGGTCTCCGTGGATGCACAAAAAGCCTTTGACAGAGTGAGCTGGAAATTTCTCTTTGCACAGTTGAGCGAAATGGAATTCGGGGAAAGATTTACCAGGGCAATCCGGACAGTATACGCAAAACAGACAGCGAAAATACTTATTAATGGGGAGGAGTCTGAAAAAATTGATATAAGTAAAGGTACTAGACAGGGATGTCCATTATCTCCACTTTTATTTATTTTAACCCTAGAGTTATTATTGAATGAGGTCAGAAGAAATCAAGGAATTAGAGGGCTAAGAAACAGAGGGGAAGAGTTTAAGCTCCAAGCCTTTGCGGACGACTTGATATTTGTCTTGGAAGAACCTTTGGAATCGGGACCAATCCTGCTACAGGAATTGGAGGCTTACGGGAAAGTAGCGGGATTTAAATTAAATAAAGATAAAACCAAGATCCTAATTAAAAATATGACGAAGAATCAAAAAGCGCAGTTAGAGGAAGAACTAGGGATCCAGATAGTCAAAAAACTAAAATACTTAGGAATTTGGCTTTCATCTAAATGCTCGACCATTAAAGAAGACAACTACCAAAAACTACTTAGTCAAACTAAAGAAATGTTGGAAGGATGGAAAAGTTTACAGCTATCATTATTAGGTAGAATTGCAGTAGTTAAGACGTATATCCTGCCTAAATGGATTTTTCTCTTTCAGACAGCCCCAGTTTTAGTAGATACAAATTTTTTTCATTCTTTAGATCAGTGTATACATAGATTTGTATGGCAGAATAAAAAACCAAGGATTAAATTGAAAATGCTTCAAGAATCCCCTTCCAGGGGAGGATTTGGCCTACCTAAATGGGAGCTTTATCATCAGGCAGCTGTCTTAACTTGGATCAGAGACTGGATTGCCTTGAGGAGGAGGAGAATCCTTAGCTTGGAAGGCCACAATTTGCAACAGGGGTGGCACTATTATCTGAGTCAGGAAAGGCCCAAAAAACATAAATATTTTATGGACCACTTTATTCGAAAGGTTTTGATGACCATATGGGATCGAATAAGAAATAAATTTTACCTGATGACTCCGATTTGGCTTTCCCCTTTAGAGGCAATGACACACCCGACTCTTTACAACAGAAATAAACCACCAATCTACCAAGCTCTGTTGGATCCTTCAGGCAAAGTAAAATCTCGAAATATGCTGGGGGAATTAGGCTATGAGCTAGATTGGTGGTCATACAATCAGATCCAATCTAGGACAGCTCAGGATAAAAATAAAGGAGGAATTTATAATTCTCTACAGGAACTTGATAAGATCTTGTTGGGGAAGGATGAGAAGGTATTATCCAAACTCTATCAATTCCTCTTAATGGACTGGATTGGAGAGGAGGTCATCAAAGACTCAATGATTGCCTGGGGGAGAAATTTGGGATACTCGATTGAACTTGAAAAATGGGAAGAAATCTGGGGGACAACCTTAAAATTAACAATGTCAGTTTCCTATAAGGAAAATATATACAAAATGCTATATAGATGGCACCTGCCCCCGGCTAGATTATCGAAGATGTTCCCGGGGACCTCTCCGGTTTGCTGGAAATGCAACGCTGCTATGGGAACTTACTTTCATAGTTGGTGGACCTGTCCCCGAGCAAAAGAATATTGGGTTAGAATTCAAAAATGGATTTTAGAAATCATAGGATGTAGAATAGATTTGAACCCGGAAACGTTTTTACTAGGCATGAAACCAGAGAATTTAAACAAATCTAATTGGTATCTCGCTCTCCACATCATCATTGCAGCCAGGATCTCGTTCGCGCAAGAATGGAAATCTAAAAATATCCCATCGGAGGCTATGTTAATTGCAAAGATCATGGACTGTGCAGAAGCAGACAAGCTTACTGGACTTTTGCGAGATAGACAAGAATCGGGGTTATATAGGAGCTGGGACAGATGGTATGCTTGGCTGCAAAAAAAGAAATCTTAAGAACGAAAATATTAACCTTAATGTGAACGTGGGTAAATACTTCCAGGAGTACTGCATGACGATTGAGAATTTTTTTTCTGGCTAAACCTTCCTTTCGTTTGATGAGTTAGCTTAATGGAAGTTTGTACTTTCTCCAGGCGAAAATTGATACTTTAAAACTCTATATGTATTATATTACTCTCTGCAATTCTATCCATATTATTATATTTTTTTCTGTATTTTTTAATAATTTTCAATAAAAAAAAAAAACAAATTACCCTCTTCCTATATGTCCTTTCTTTATTTAAAAAGTGTGTCTAGGTTCTGCATATGCTAATCACAATATGTCAGCTGAAGGTACTACCTAAAAGGAACATCTGCACTTTAAAGTGGGACAATCTGGCAGTGGGAAGGACACGGGGAAAGGCTGATACCTATTTGTGCCCTCAAAAAATAGTTGCTGTGCTGTTCTAGCAATGGAATAATCTGGCAGAGTGAATAAATTGTAAGCCTCATTCAAACCTAAAGGCTACTGGTATCAGAACCATGGCCTGTTTATTTGCAAATCTGTAAAGGAATACTTTGAATAACTTAGATTCTGATTACTTTCCAAAAATACTTATCATCTACATCAGAGCTGTCAAACTCGTGGCCCGTGAGCTGGATGTGTCACATGCTGGCTACAGCCACACCCAGTTTAGCGAAGGGGAAAAAAGTCGTGATGCGTCACATGACGCCGCCATGACACTGCGAGTTTGGCACCCCTGATCTACTTAGATGAATGAGTGAAACTAAAGAAGGTAGATTTCTTCTCCTATTCCTGTCTCTAGATCTAAATCCATGTCTATTTGTGCCACGAGGAAACTGTTGTGTTTGCATGATCCTTGGGAGGATGTTGAGTTTTTCTATTTTTCAGTGGTAGTCTTTCACATTAAGGAATTTCATTTCTATTTGTAGTGAAGATGCATGTAAAAAAGTGGTTCTAATACAAGTATCTATTTGGAGCAGAAGTATGTTTAATTTTCACAATTACCTTTAGTGCTTCATTTTTCCTGCATCTCCAAGACTGACAAATGTGTCACTATTCTGACATTAAATTTTGTTGTTGTTTTATTAGTAGGTACCAATAAACCGTTAGTTTTTCCTAACCTTTTAACTCTTTAATCTACTTACTTCTTTTTCTTCCATTCTCTTAATGGATATTTGGGTATTCTGTATCAGATGAGCAGAATTCTCAAAACATTTTATGAAATCCACAGTTTGTTTTCAAGAGTAAAAGAGTTTTTTTTTTTTACAGAACAGAATGAAGAATTAAAATGTTAATGTTCTTTTCCATGTTGTTTGAACTTTCTTAATTTTTTTTTTGTTAAATGTTTAACAAGGAACCTGATAAATTCCTTTATCAGATTAAATGCTGCTTAATAGTTTTCTACCAGCATTTTCACATCTTAATAGTTTTCCATTTGTTCTCCATTTTAGGAACATTCTATGAAGAAGTTCACCTATTTGTTCTGATTTTACAATTTATGTAAAATTTGCAATTCATTCTTATTTTTTTTCACATCAAAAACAACTACCTTCATCTTTGATAACATCCATGCTCCTTATTTTATCACAGCTTCTATCTAATATTTTTTTGCAAATCATTCACATTCGTAACATACTGTATACAAAATATGCGCACCTTGTCTCTAGTCAATGTGCCTCTACAACATCACCAGAAGCATTTCTTATTAATTTACTTATAAATACATCAAACAATGAAGGGAACATCACTTATTTTTGTTTTATTTTGTGTTCAGTGTTGAACACTGGCAACTGCCACAGCCATACCATTTTCCAACATTTTTATAGTTTTTATTACTTCCTTTTTTTCTTTTTCTTTTTCTTTTCTTCCTGAGCACTAACTTTAACAGCATTTATTCCTATTCCACTCTTTAATGTATCAGTATTACTTCCTACAAAATTTTAAAGTGCTTCTTCCCCTATCCTCCCATTTCGGTTCCATACCAAATAATTCCCTTTTCTTCTTAGGGACATACAGTAGTTACTTGCACTACCATTTTTGTAGTAACAGATCATGTATAGAATACATAAAAAGGATCTTTCATGGGTTTGTTAAAAAGCTTGGTTAAAGGTCTCTTAGCTTCGAGGCAATCTAAGTCAAACCAATTCTCTGTGTGAAAATCTGATCTCTGGTCTTTGAGGCTGTGGCTGTGGCTGCTATAACAGCAGGCTGAAGGAGCTGGGTTGCGTTAGAGTGATGGCTTGAAATTGGCTTCCCAGAGCAGGTAACAACTGAACTGGATCAGATTTTAAAATGTTAGAAATCATTTCTCCCAGTTGGGGTGCCCATTTCATTGGATAGGGCAAAGGTCATCTTCCTCCATAACAATACGGGTCAAATAAAGAAATATAATACATTAGGAACTTAATAAATAAAACTCCTGGAAAGTGTTCACCACCAGCTATACTAGCTACAAAAATATTCTGGATAAAAGGTGGTTTTCTTCCGCCCTCAAAATTGTTATATTAGGGAGGGATCAGAGGCAAATCAATAAGAAAATTCTGCTGGATAATCTGCAAGCATTGAACCATTTAGCAAGTTTAATTTCAGGTTATTAAGGGTTTGGAGAAAACACAAATATTTCTCAAAACATCCTTACAATTTCATCATTTTTATTTTTATCTCTGTTCACTTTGCTGATGCTCTTTGATTAGCCTTTTTCACCCATGTCCATTACATTTTGTTTTACTTCCATGAAAATTTGCTCTGTATTTTCTCTGTCTGTTTTAAGCTTAATATTTCTTGCTTTCTTTGACATGGTACTCTTTGATATATTTTTATCTATGCACATAATGCAGTATTTTACTTTCATGCTCAATTTTGGCAGCAATTTATATATATACATACACGAACAACACACATATATTGCATATCCTCTTTTAATTTACAATTTCATTCTTTTCACCCTTCCCTTTAGTACCTTCTGTGACACTCTGTAATATAATTCCAAGCAGCAACAACTTCTCCTTCTCCTCTTCTTCCTCCTCCTCCTCCTCCCAAGATCCACTTCCTCAGCACTCCCGTATACTTCTTTTCTTTCATTATAAAATTGAAACAAACCATGCCTTTCTATGCATTGCCTTTTCATTTACATGAATTGAATATGAATAGGCTGAGGATTAACCCATATATGCAAAACAAATGGGTCTTTTTCTGAGCATATACTCTCCAAATAGTCAGCATACTTAATCTCAAATTTCTAAATAACCTAAACATATCTTCTACATTCTTTTGTTCCACTCTCCTATTCTTGTCATCCAAAGAATAATTTTCTCACTGAATTGTATTCATTCTGAACATTGCGTTTTCTTCCCAAATTCATCACTGGTTTTCCATTATCCTGGTTCACAGGAGTGTAACCTGTAACTATTATCCCCCTATAGATTTCTACTTTCCTTTGCCCTAACAATAATCTAGTTGGTACAGATTCTTACTTTTTGAGCTTTATTTCAACCCTTTTATGATGGAGCCTATACTTTTATTTCCTAGCACATTCGCATACATATTCCATGGGATCAGACTACTTCCCTTCAGTTCTATTGCATTCTTCCTCTTTTTCTTAGTTTCACAAACATACAACATAACCATTTCCTTTCCTTTTGGTAATTCATGCTCTTTAGCACTCAATCCTTTTCTCTTCCAAGTTGTAATTCTCCATCAATCTTAGGGGTTATAATCCCTGCCAATGGAAAAGACCATTTTGGAACACTTTAGAGATTGCCACAAAGGCAATCAGAGCTCCATTTTACCCCAAACAAAGTCAAGGTATTCTGTGCAAACTAAGATTTAAGATTTCTACCACAGTACTGCATTGCCACCTAAGATACTGTTGTCCACATTTTGCAGTATACTGATACACACTTTGGATAATGGTTCGCTACCATTTGATAATTTAATTTCCTAGGAAATCTATTTTATCCTAAACTTCCTAAGAGTGTTTATATTACTTAGAGATTGAATTAACCTACTTTCATGAATATTTATAACAGTTAAAAGAAGGTATATAATCAGCACACCCAAAATATTTTAATAGATTGCCTGATTAGACATCGGTAATTCTTTATTTGATTATATTAAAGCTGTTCAGAGTCTCCTCAAAACATGAAATGAATGGCATGTATGTATGTATGTATGTATGTATATGTGTGTGTGTGTGCGCACATGCTCATTTGCATGCATATAACTTCTTTTTTTCAGTCACATGGCTTAATTGAAATGAATTTTACATTTTCTTGCTGAACGGTACCCATGAACTCAACAATAATTCGTGTAACAGTTTCAATATTTTCCCTGGGCTTTGCTTCTTTGGAATATAGTTGAATTTTTTTTCATATGCACGTATTTTCTTGCTCTAGTATATGGAATTCATAACATACGGAGAAATTGATTTTTCTGCTCCTTCAATTTTAAATACAATACATTTCATACATTTTCTTGGCAAGTAAAATTCTATTGGAAAGTAGTAACAACATTTTGCCTTGCTTAGCATAGAGGAGATTTTTTTTTCTGTTGTCCAAGGATGTTGGAATGTTGTCACGGTTCATTATTCATGACAGAATTTGACAGCTCCAAGGTTAAACTCACCACTGAGATTTTTTTACTGCAGAATTTCTGTGGAAGGTGCCTGGAAAAGGTAGCTTGCATTTTTATATCAACTCATGGAAGCTTATGCTTTTAGAGGGCATGCATATTTTAATGTTTTCTTTTCACTTGGATTCTGAAATAAATGGATCTTAAAGAGCTAATATTTAAGTGTGGGATATTTGTTAGATTTTACACCAGAAATAATAATAGTTAAAAAGCATTGATTATGGTTGTGAGAAAGCATGGCTTTGTATTTACTTCATGAAGCAGGAATTATACGAAACAACGTATGCTTGCAGAAATCTGAGTCAAATTTTTCGGGTTTTGCATAGTACTATTATTTATAGTTTCTTGACTCCTCCTTCCCCCACTTTCTTTTTCAAATAAAACTAATTGAACAATCCTTTGTTATGATCAATTTTTTAAAAAACAGTCAGATTCTATTATGAAATGCTTCAGCAATACTCTAATGATAGGAATTTCTGTGCCATAACCACTTTGGAGACAAAAGTACCATCTTTTAATTTTTTAATTAGAGAAAGAGGGAGAGAGAATATGGATGAATGAATGGCAATATCAGCCTTGCAAAAGTCTAGTGGTTAATATCTGGCGATATGTAAAAACAAAAGGGTTATAATTTATATGCTGCACCGTTGCTTTGGTTTTGAGGTAAGAACAAATGATAGGTCTGCTTGCCAAGAAGAAGCTGCATATAGAAAAAATCAGGAAAAAAGAAATGTTAATATATATTGCTAGTCTGTGTATTATATGCCATATGCTAAATAAATAAATAAGGAGAGAAGATGTCAGGAGCCTGATAGCTGGTTCAGGTAGAGTGATGAACCACAATTTCTTAACTAAGTTTGATCAGCGCCACATATCGCCCTAATTCATAAATTACAGCTTGCAAACCACAGAGATTGGGTTCAAAAAATCATTTAAAGCAAAACCAAATGCACTATATTGTGGTTTAGCATTATATGCAAAACTAGCAGTAGTCAGAGCAATTGGTCTTCTGCATCTGCTGCTGTTGCTTCTGTAGGCTATTGTTTGTTGTAAAAGCTCTCTAAAAATGAAGGATAACTCCAGCAACAAATTCATTTCTTGAATCCCTCTATAGTAATGATAGCCGCTGAGGTAACCCACATAACTGATTGCAGCACTTATTGTCTGATTTAAGGAGAGCTTAGCAATATCACTTAGACTTCTATACCGCTTCAGAGTACTTTAGCCCTTTTAAACTAAGACTCAGCCTATTGCCCCCAACAATCCTCATTTTAGTGACCTTGGAAGGATGGAAGGCTGAATCAACCTTGAGCCGATGAGGATCGAACCCCTGGCAGTCAGCAGAATTAGCCTGCGATAATGCATTCTAACCACTGTCCCACCGTAACTCAGTAGGTTCTGCTATATATTATAATGCCTTGGCTTATTCACCTCTTAGTGGATCCTTCTCCAGTTATCTTAGGACCACATTTTTATCTTCCAAAAACTGGGCATTTTTTTTTTTAAAAAACCCTCCTAGTATGTTATAGCAAGTTGTGTAAACTATTTACAGCATTGATTTATTTCACCTGCTGTTAAATATTTTTCTGTGCATTCTTTACATATATATAACTCATATCATAGTAATCTTGAGGGAAACAGAGTCTCCAGTTACAGTGTCTATATTTCTGAATATGTGAACCATGGGCATGATTCCAAGTACTATATATAAACTAACAAGTGGCTAAATAATTGATACATTTTGAAAATGTATGTGTAGGTTTTCTATGTATGCTGATGTAGTCTACAGGCCTGAAATTCTATTAGAAGAAAAACTGATGGTTCAGGTCCATCTAATCATATTTCTGATCATATCACAGTAGTTGAATGCAGTTGGTGGGATACAGTTTTGAGGAGGAAGATCCCAATAACATTTCTCATATTGTACTCTTCAGGGGATATAAATGGGTGAAAAAAAGGAAAGACGTCCATGACTCCACAATCATAAAAAAAAATATGAAACATTGATTGTGTTTTTTGGACTCTCCTGCAGATGTCCCTGGTTGCCTTTGAGATCATACAGATACTAAACCAGGTAGCAATAGAATACTAAAATGATTTATTTTAGTTGTGTTTTGGATCATACTACACCAGAAATGTAATTGCTGTGCTTTACAAAGTTGGCTATTGCCCTCTGCAAATTGCTAGGATTCTTTTACCAGTTTTACTATTTTTGATATTTACACTTTACAATTTAGAGATGTTAGCTCACAGCTTGAAAGAATTTAGATTGAAATTCCCACTGCTAAGCTTCATGCAGGCTATCATATAAATAAGCTAGCTTGATTGCTGGCATTGTTTTTTTCCTGAAATGTTAAACAGTGAAATCTTATTTCTGCTTCAGCCTAGATACAGAATGATCCGTAAGATGATGTGGAGTTTACAGTGTTTTGATCTTGTCCTTGCTTAAATGCATATTCTTATTCAAGTGATGTATAGCTCAGGGTTGAACTGATGATGCTACCTGGCCAGGTAATGAAACATCTGCAAGCAAACAACCAGGCTCAGAAATCAGCAAGGATTTCTTTTATTCTTAGGCTATGATGATGCAATTGTATGAACAGAAAAAAAAAGTCTGCAATCCTGATGGCATATTTTATTTTAAAGCAATAAAGAATTCTGTACAAATAACCTTAACGATGAGCATAAATTTATTGAAACTCACTGCAATGAATGAAATGGTATAATTGAAAAAAAAAAAGACATCCATGTTAATGTTTACAGAGTTCTGTGTGAAGTTGTTGTTTTTTTTAAGAAAAAATATGTGTGGAAATAACTATTGGTATCTTCCTAACTTTTAATAGGTGCTGGGCATCTGAACCGCTTGAAATTTGGTCTGCAAAGCACCATAAAACCTTAAAGTAGAATACCTAATTATTAAACATTACCAGAATGTTTAACTTTGAAAATGTTTCCTCCAGGGACACTTTCTTTATTGGAAAAGGTATTTTATTTAATCATGTCCACAGGGAAATCTTGACAATTTTCAGAATAAAGAATAATGATATCATTTCAGAGGTATTTGGAAATTTCACAAATGCAATTAGAAGAGAACTCATAAAATCAGCAAATTTCTCAGGAAAATGCCATCCTTTCACCTTGATAAATCAGAGGAGAAAATGGTTTTAATTTGGTTGGTGCTGGAGCTGCACGCGTGATACTTAGTTGTCTAATCACAGGTCTTTCAGTGGGTAGAAAATGTATCAGATCCTTACATCAGTTTTTGTTTAACAGCAAATTGCAGTAGTTGTAAATAGCATTCTTTGAAGATGTAAGAAAACCTCCTATAATGATATATGTTGATGACACAGTGTTGCAGTGATGGGATTCAATTTTTTTTGCTATTGGTTCTGTGGGCGTGGCTTGGTGGGCATGGCATGGTGGGCGTGGCTGGGTGGGCGTGACAGGGGAAGGATACTGTAAAATCTCCATTCCCACCCTACTCCAGGGGAAGGATACTGCAAAATCCCCATTTCCTCCCGATCAGCTGGGACTCAGTAGGCAGAGAATAGATGGGGGGCGGGGCCAGTCAGAGGTGGTATTTACCAGTTCTCCGAACTACTCAAAATTTCTGTTACCAATTCTCCAGAACTGGCTGAATACTACCTCTGCAGTGTTGTCTTCACATGTTGATGACTTTAGGAAAATATCCCTCCTTATTGATATAGACAGTCTCTTGTCTGTTTGCTTAAACCATAAGAAAACAAGGAAATGGATGGGCAGATATAGTAGTGCAGAATGGTAATTTTATATTTGGGATTTATGGGATCATGGATATTAACCTCAATTATGAAGCATAACATTACAATTGGTTTTTTCTCCAACATTTTTTAAAGCTCAGAATTACTTCTCCATATTAGTAAGATCATACATCAAAGGAAAGAGATTTTCCACCTCTTAAAACAAGAAGCATTTGAAAAGTGTAGTTTTCTTCACTGAATTCAGTTCAATCTCTATCTTGAGTAGGAGAAGTATTTTTGCTTTAATACATATTTTTATTTGAAAATAAACACTAATCTTTTCTAGGGTAATTTAAAATTTTAAAAAATAATAGCATGTTCATTGCCCTTATCATCATATGGTTTTAAATATAAAATAAATATTTAATATTAATATAAAGTAATAATTTTATATTAATATAATATTGGTAATATTAAATATTAAATATAAAAGAAAGGAAAATAAACCATGGTATTTTTAAAAATATGGAAAAGAAATCTGGATTGGAATGTTGATTGGTCCTGAAAAAAAATTAGATGAAGCAAAAAATGGTGCATAATTTCCTGGTCCTGTAAACTTTTGTTTTGTTAGCAACAGGGGTGAAATCCAGCAGGTTCTGGAGTACCGGTAGTGGAAATTTTGAGTAGTTTGGGGAGCCTTGGTAGTACAGTGGTCTAAGGCACCCTGTTATTAAGACCAGCTGCCTGCATTTACTGCAGGTTCGAATCTCGCCAAGGCTCAAGGTTGATTCAGCCTTCCATCCTTTCTAAGGTAGGTAAAATGAGGACCCAGATTGTGGGGTCAATAAGCTGACTTTGTATAAATATACAAAAGAATGAAGGCTATTGCTTAGCGCATTGTAAGCTGCCCTGAGTCTCCGGAGAAGGGCAGCATATAAATCAAATTAAAAAAAAAACAAACGGCAAATTCCACTTCCGGCTGGTCCCAGAGTAGGGTGGGAATGGAGATTTTACAATATCGTTCCCCTGGAGTGGAGTGGAAATGGAGATTTTGCAGTATCTTTCCCCTGGAGTGGGGTGGAAATGGAGATTTTGCAGTATCCTTCCCCTGCCATGCCCACCAAGACATACCATGCCCACCACGCCACACCATGCCCACCAAGCCACGGCCACAGAACCGGTAGTAAAAAAAATTGAATTTCACCTCTAAAATTCCACAATTACAATTGTTGAATTGTTAGCAACAATTCAACAATTGCCAACAATTGTTAGCAACAATTATTGGGTGAAACAACCCTTAGCAAGGGAGGATGATGGCATTGTGGAAAGGGCTTTTTTCCATTTGACCTTTATATAATGTGTCATTTTGTCCTGCAGCGCAAAAAGAAGGCACATTTGACAGATTTGATGGAGCAATAACCTGACAGACGTTTATTGTTTGTAAGAATGCTTTTTTTTTTTTTTTTGAAATGGTAGTCTCTTCATGTTTTGGTCATGATGAGATAAGATGGCACAGAAGTGGCCACTGGATACATTAGTTGAAAACATTTTATTTTAGTTAGTAACTTATCTCTGTTTTTAAACAAGCTCAGTAACTAGTTGCCAATATAGCTGATGGTATCTGTTTGTTCAGAATGCTAGTGGAGGTGAGCCACATTCACAGCCCATTTTTCTGAATCTATGGTGAATTCATATTGCTTTATGGGCTCAGTACAAGATGTTGGTTTGATTTGGGAACAGAAGCTATTTTGTTATTAACTGCAGAGTGAGGTTGCCCCCTCAGTTACAGTAGCAATGGGTGCACCATTGGAACAGTAGTGGGTTTCAAATTTTTTTACTACCAGTTGTGTGGGTGTGGCATGGTGGGTGTGGCATGGCTTGGTGGGTGTGGCTTGGTGGGCATGGCAGGGGAAGGATACTATAAAATCTCCATTCCTACCTCACTCCAGGGGAAGGATATTGTAAAATCTCCATTCCCACCCCACTCCAGGGGAAGGATACTGCAAAATCCCCATTTCCTTCTAATCAGCTGGGACTTGGGAGGCAGAGAATAGATGGGGGCGGGGCCAGTCAGAATTTTTACTACTGGTTCTCCAAACTACTCAAAATTTCCGCTACTGGTTCTCCAGAACTGGTCAGAACCTGCTGGAACCCACCTCTGCATTGGAAGATCTGGAAGAATCAAGTCAGGGACGGATTGCTTGGAGAAAATCTATCTACCGTATGTGTGCTAAGAGCCAACAATTCTTGAACTATAATCAATAAGTCAATCAAAGTTATCTGTTTTGTTGTACCATTGTTACCATCTGGGCCTTTTTAGATTATGTCCACTTGCTTTGTTTTGTCCCAAGTAGCTTTTAGATACATTTTTTTTTTTTTGCTAATTGTAGAGTTTTAAGAAACTGCACCCAGCGCTGGTATATGCATACCAGTCCTGAGAAGAGCTGACTCCTGACTGCTAACAGACTTGCTGTCAGGCCTGAAAGCCCAATGCAAGAGGAACTTCAAGCCTCGGAGTCTTCTTTCGTTGGGGGTGTTACTTAGAACCAGGGGTGAAATGCTCCTGGTTTGGACCGGATCGCCCAATCCAGTAGCAATGGCAGCGGGTGGTTTGGAAAACCGATAGCAAAAATCTCTGCCCCCCCATGCCCAGCTGAGCCGTGCAATCATCAGAGGCTTTTTTTTTAATTTTTTAAAGCATTTTTTAAAAATTTGATTTATATGCTGCCCTTCTCCGGAGACTCAGGGTGGCTTACAATGCGTTAAGCAATAGACTTCATACTTTTTGTATATTTATACAAAGTCAGCTTATTGCCCCCACAACTGGGTCCTCAATTTACCTACCTTAGAAAGGATGGAAGGCTGAGTCAACCTTGAGCCTGGTGAGATTTGAACTTACAGTAATTGCAGACAGCTGGTGTTAATCACAATGCTTTTAGTCTGCTGAGCCACCAGGCCCTCAACCTCAAAGAGGTTTTCTACAACCTCTTTGGCCAAAAAAATGCTTTTAAAAGTAAAAAAAAAACAACCTCTGATGATTGCGCGGCTCAGCTGGGATTGTCAGAGGCTTTTAAAAGTATTTTTTTCTACAATCTCTTCAGGTTGTAGAAGAAATGTTTTTAAAAGAAAAAAAAGCCTCTGACGATCAGGCAACTCAGCTGGGATCGTCAGAGGCTTTTAAAAGCATTATTTATTTATTTTACAAAAAATGGTTTTAAAAGTAAAAAAAAAAAGTTGGCCACGCCCACCCAGTCACATTATCCCCCCCAAGCCATGCCCCCAGAACCGGTAGTAACAAATTTTACATTTCACCACTGCTTGAAACCCTGACACTTGCTGTGTTCCAGGGCTAGAGAAGCAGTCACATTTGCTTTATTTCTCACGGCCATCTTTTTTCCAGGAGCTCAAGGTGGCTGGTATAATTGTTGTGGCTTCCATAATTGCTGGGAAAATAACTTTTCCCCATAAAGGAGAATATTTAGAGCTCAGGGTTGAAATGAAGGATCTTAGGTGCTCTTTGAGCTTGGTTGTTTTCTTGCAGATATTTCATTACCCAAACTAAGTAATATCATCACTGATGCTGTTACCTAGTTTGGCTGGTAAAACATCTGCAGGAAAACAACCACGTTCACAGAGCACCAAGGACCCCTCAATTTTTCCCCATCTTATCTTCATAGCAGTTCTACGAGATAAAATAGGCATCACCCAAGAGAAAGTTAACTGTGATTTGAACCTCACTAGAGTCTTATGGTGCCCTCATTTTGATTAGGACAGACAGCAATTATCTTCTAAGAGATTAAGTTAAGCTAATAAACATTAAATTATTAAATTCTGCAAAAGCTATTTTAATAGGACAGAAGAAGTTGTGTTAAACAAGTATATTTTTCGATAAATATTTCTGAACCACTTGCTTTCAAGAGGGATCTGTGAAAATCTCTTCTTTTTACCTTCTGTGTGGCTTTTTTTCTGAATTCTTGATTGGTTTTTCCAAGTTGAGACTTTAACACCATTTGTTTTCTGGAGGAAATATTGTTGATGGGAGAGGGTGTTCATAATAAAATGTGCAGGTCCCTCCAACCACACTTTTGCTCTGGAAAATGAAGATTTCTTATGAGTTTTGTATAGTTATCTGTCTGAAAACAGTTCTATTCTTTTAATGTTTTCTCTAAACTAACAGATCAAGCCTGCAAAAATTGCAGTGACAACTAGATAGCAGTAAAGAGAATAGAAAACACTTTGCTACCAACTAGCTACCAATTCATCAAATTTCTGTATCTGAATCAGTTAATTCTAATTACTTACAATTTCTTAGAAATATTTTTTGTCTCTAATGAAAATGTTCGCAAGCCTATGATTTTCCGTTTGGATAAACCTCAGTTCAGATTATATTTTCATTTCTCCTTAGCACCTGGGCAGATTTTCCTTCTAAGATGTAATAATAACAGTAGATCTGAGTGTATTTGCACAGTTGAGAGGATAAGCATATATTAAACAGAATGAAAAACAATGATTGTGCTTGTAAGTGATGAAAGCATTGAAGATTTTTTGTCAGTCAGACAAAACAAGTATTGAATTTTACTTTGAAGAGCACATATTTAAATGCTCTCTATAAAATTATAATACTTCTGTAAAAGAAGAAAATGACACTTTCTAAATTGTAAGTTATTAATGAAAATATATGTCTTTTTTAATTCGATGAAGAAGTAATAATTGTTTTCAGGTTTGCCTTTTGTTCAGGCTCTTAAAGGTCCTCAAAAGTAAAAGTACCTTAGGAAGAATCTGTCCCCTTTCCTATGGCTGTTGTGTAATTAGCATCATGATACATTTGACCTAAGAATTTGCCACTGAAAAACTGTCACGAGTGAAGTGATTATGAAGGTATGGTTAGGTTTATCAGATGTCTGAGCAGGCAAAGTACAATTGAAAAAGAAGATAAGTAGAGGAAAAGAGGACTAACTGTTTAACTTGATATCCATGACAAAAATTACAGCAAAAACACTAAAAATGTACTTTAGGCCTACATATATGTGGAATTACTGGTTTTCAACAGCAATATTTTTTCAACAAATCTTCATTTTCAAGAACATACGCTGGTAATAATATTGAATCAATGATGATTCAAATGATGCTTTTCAAATTTCACCATAGAAAGATATGATGAGTCATGTGAAATACAGACTAAAGTAATCCTATAGTTGAAAGGACTAGACTGAAGCTGATTGCTGGAATCAGAAAATCAAATAACATTAAGTCTAGACTGTCAGGTCTGTCAACAGATATTTTTCAGCTCTGTTTTTAAAAAAATACATCCATTTAAAAAAATAAAATCAGTTCAAATATTGCACAAATACATATTTTCTGCATATATATATATATATATATATATATATATATATATATATATATATATATATATATATGCATATTCTTTCTAGCCAGGTTTTACCTACGTAAACTAAGTTGTTTTGCAGCTCTGGTTGTGTGAAATCTCATTCACAAGCTTCAGGGCTTTTTTTCTGTTGACAAACTGCAACTCTGTGTTGCTCTCTGGGAGACAAACAGAGTTGCAGTTTGTCAACGGAAAAAAAGCCCTGAAGCTTGTGAATGAGATTTCACACAACCAGAGCTGCAAAACAACTTAGTTTATGTAGGTAAAACCTGGCTAGAAAGAATATGCACATAAAAGCCTACGAAAAAGAAAAAGACATATATATATATATATATATATATATATATATATATATATATATATATGTATATGTATATGTATATGTATATGTATATGTATATGTATATGTATATGTATATGTATATGTATATGTATATGTATATGTATATGTATATATGTATATATGTATATATATGTATATTTTCTGAGGTTTTCGTGGGTGTTTGTATGTAGGTCTTTGGTTATTCGGGTTTTCTCCCGCGTAAAATTGGAGGTTTCTTGGCAACATTTTGACGAAGTCTCATTCGTCATCTTCAGGCTGGTGTTCTTGGCTTTGTGCTTCTAGGAGCAATGTGTGTGATCGCAGCTGTTTCTTCCTTTTAACTGCCAGTGGGGGTGTGAACTGATTGGGTGGGAGCTTGGCTGTATTCTGATTGGGCGGAGGTGTGTTCTGATTGGTTGGGGGTTTGGCTGTGCTCTGATTGGCTGGGTGTGTGTTCTGTTTAGTTGGGGGCTTGGTTGTGCTCGGGTTAGTCTGAGTAGCAGGGGGATTTGAGCTGGTGAGCTGTGTTGCTGTTGTTTGGCTTCATGTTCGTGGCCGTGCCACCTTTTCATGGTGGGTGTCAGTCTGCTTCATGTATGGATTGGAGGGGTTTAAAGTGGCTAATGATGCAGCTGTAGTCTGGCTTCTGGTCCGGGGTCGTGCCTCATCATCAGTGTGGGTTTGAGTCTACTTTCTGCGTGGATGTGTGGTGGTTACATCCTGTGTGGCTCTCATGAGTGTGGGTCTGGTGTCATTCTTTGTGTTAGGGTCTCGTTTGTCAATAAGGGCGGGTTTCCAAATGGCTGGTAGGCGGGAGGTATCATCTCATTTATTCATGCTGTGTGGACGTTTTTCTATCTCGATGGCTTCTCTGATTATTCTGTTGTTAAAGTGTTCAGTTTTGGCGATAGTTCTGGTCTTTTTAAAGTCAATATCATGTCCTGTGGCTCTGAGGTGTTGGACCAGGGAAGAAGTTGGTTCCTCTTTTCTGACTGAGTTCCCACCTAAACAGAACACACACCCATCCAATCAGAGCACAGCCAACCCCCCATCCAATCAGAGCACAGCCAAACCCCCAACCAATCAGAACACACCTCCGCCCAATCAGAACACAGCCAAGCTCCCACCCAATCAGTTCACACCCCCACTGGCAGTTAAAAGGAAGAAACAGCTGCCAAGAAACATTGCCAAGAAACCTCCAATTTTACGCGGGAGAAAACCCGAATAACCAAAGACATATATATGCAGAATATATATATTGGGAATTTGGGAGTTGTTGCTTTTCAGCAGGATACAAAAAGCCCAGAAACTTGTGAATGAGATTTCACAAAACTAGGGCTGAAGAACAACTTAGCTTACATAGGTGGAACCTGGCTAGAAAGAATATGCACATAAAAGCCTATGAAAAAAGAAAAAGACATATATATATATATATATATATATATATATATATATATATATATATATATATATATGTATAAAGTTTATTGTCATTGAACATATATACACAGTATACCCATACAACGAAATTCACATCACCCAGAGACCAAGCCCAACACACATGACAATCCCCAGACACACCCTCACCCACCAAAAATTCCCCACCCCTAAACCACTCAAGCATCCACACAACAGACCAAGTAATGCTGTCCAATAGCTGACTGATGATGGCCCTTTAGTTCATTGTTGAGTGCAATTATAACTCTGGGATAAAAACTATTCAGAAAACGTGTGGTCCGAGTTTTAATTGTTCTGTATCACCTGCCAGAAGGCAACATCTAATATCTAATATCACTTTGTTATTTGATTTCAGACAAATTGTAACATACTGTATAGCATTTGATAATGCACTTTTCCCTTGTTTTCCTAGCTGATAAATTTAGAAGAAGACTTGAGGAGCTGCATAAAGAGAAAAGTTTGCTGAATTTTCAGCTTCCTTCACAGCATCCTTCAATTAGCAGCTTCTTGGACAAATTCAGAGTCTACGTTCAAATGACATTGTATGAGGGAGTTCATAAGTAAGTGTGCAAGAACCTGATGCCTTTCCACACAATTATGTTGAATTTATGAACTCAGGATTTTAAGTCTGTGTATGGTTGAAAATAGTGGGACACTGTATAGGTTTCTGTGTGCTGATCTGTACTTAAATGCAAATAAATTTAGGGTTAGTGTTAATACCACCTTATAATGCCTTGGTGCGGTCACACTTGGAATACTGTATTCAATTTTGGTTGCCACAATGTAAAAAAGATGTGAGACTCTAGAAAGACTGCAGAGAAGAGCAACAAAGATGATTCGGGGACTGGAGGCTAAAACATATAAAGAACAGTTGCTGGAATTGGGTATGTCTGGTTTAATGAAAAGGAGGACTAGGGGTGACATGATAGCAGTGTCCCAATATCTCAGGGACTGCCACAAAGAAGAGGGAGTCAAATTATTTTCCAAAGCACCTGAGGGTAGGAGAAAAGCAATGGGTGGAAACTAATCAAGGAGAGAAGCAATCTAGAACTAAGGAGAAATTTCCTGACAGCAATTAATCAGTAGAACAAATTGCCTCCAGAAGCTATGGATGCTCCAACACTGGAAGTTTTAAAGAAGAGATTGGAGAACCATTTGTCTGAAATGGTATAGGGCAGTGATGGCTAACCTTTTCCGGACCAAGTGCCCAAAGCGTGCATGTGCGCACATGAACGCATGCACATGCACCCAAACCCCCAAATACAATGCACACGCCCCCCGCACATATCCCCCATGCCTGTGCGTGGGCCCCGTACATGCCCCGCCCCCATGCATGCACACATGGCCCCCCATATGTGCCACACTCCACATGCATGCATACGCAACCCCCCATATGTGCCCCCCCCCATGCATGTGTGGCAGAGACCCATGCATGTGGGGTGACGGCTCATGTGTCCACAGAGAGGGCACTGTGTGCCATCTCTGGCACACGTGCCATAGGTTCGCCATCATGGGTATAGGGTTTCCTGCATGAGCAGGGGGTTGGACTAGAAGACCTCCAAGGTCCTTTCCAACTCTGTTATTCTGTTAGCACAGTCTGTATATAGCAGTGATGGCTAACCTTTTTGCCATCGCGTGCCAGGAGAGGAGGGGGTGGGGTGGGTCGCGCGTGCATGTGCCTAAGCGCATACATGCATAACCCCCCCCCGCTCCTGGAACATGATGGCCTGGTAGGCCCGTTTTTCTTTCTTACCTGGTTCCAGATCCTCTCTATTTATCTGGGAAGGGCGAAAACAGCCTTTCTCACTCTCGGAGGCACTCCAAAGGCCTGAAATGGCCCATTTCCCAACTCCCGGTGTCCCCAGGCTGTTCCCAGCCTCCAGAGCCTCTCTAGGAGTCCCTAGGAGCCTCTCTAGGAGTCTCTAGGAGCCTCTCTAGGAGTCTCTGGAAGCTGGGGACAGCAAAAAATCACTGTCCCACCGGGAGTCGGGAAATGGGCCCTTTCAGCCTCTGTAGGGCCTCCAAGGGAGTGGGAAAGGCCGTTTTCACCCTTCCCAGATAAATAGAGAGGATCTGAAGCTAGGTAAGAAAGAAAAATGGGCCTTCCCCACCCCCCCAGGCCCGCCAGAGGCAGGAAACAACCTGTTTCCCTACTTCTGGTGGGCCCAGAAGGCCCGAAAATTAGCTGGCCGGTGCATGCATGCGCCCCAGAGCTGAGCTGGTGTGCCCACTAATATGGCTCTGCGTGCAACCTGTGGCACGTGTGCCATAGAGTCGCCTTCATGGGTATACAGGAATCTGAGCTGGGAAATAAGATCTTGCTTTTGCCATAAAGTGCTTTAAAGCAAAATACAACATTCACCTTAAATTTCCTTTCTGTCATAGTGGGTTAATTCTGACCCATTTTCTGAGTGTTAATGTAGGTGATCTGTTTTGAACAGTATGGGAGCACAGTCCAGTGGGAGCACAGTCCAGTGGGAAAAAGTTTACTGGCAATCTTTATTGGAATATACGTGCAAGTCCTAGAGATTTGAAATTGGCTTGCACAATAGAGCATACCAATGGATTGTATTTTTACTAATTTACCGATGTATAAATAGTTACAGAATTTAATCTGAAGAGCTGTCTTCTTCAATCAATTGCCAAACAGTTTTGTTAAGGCTATAGCTTCCATAATTACCATTCGGCAAATCTAAGAATTGCATTTCTGTCACATGTGGAAAACTGCTTTAGAGTAATTTTTAGATTAGTATCCATAGCAAAATCCCGAATTTATTTATTTTATTGTACCTCTCCTTAACCACCTGTGCCAGAAATGATAACATTGCAGTCCATTACAACTGATTTAGCTTTTCCCTTCTCTCTCTGAAAAATTAATAGTTGTGCTGAAAATAGCAAACATCCACACATTTTTCATTGTGTCTAAATCCTTCTGCTGGATTTGCTGTCTAGTGGGCTATTGGCAAGTGAGGCATTGACATCAGGAAACCTTAAACTGAAGACTTTTTCCAACTGATTAGTTTCTATACAAATTTCCTAAGTAATTTGTCCAAGCATAGGATTGAATGTTGAAACTCATTGGAGTAAATACCAGAGAAATAGAAGACCACTTAGCTGCAAAATTGATGATAATTTTTAAAAAGTACTCTGGAAATCATATGCATGTATTGCAGCCTAATTTATTCTTTGAAAAACTTTCAAATATTCCCACAAAATCTGGGCAATTCTGATGAAGAGATAATGGTGCCTCGCTAGTTTGAACTGAGCAACCACAAGTTAAAAAGTCTATTCATAGAACTTTTCTTTGATAATTATTATTTGTTTTATTGGCAATAACATTAGAAGAAAAATATGAGAACTGGAATTCTCTATTATTTTTTCCCCAAGAAAAAATAAATGTTTGTTTTCATGACCATGAAATACAGGTAGTCCTTGATTTACCACCACAATCGAGCCCAAAATTTCTATTGTTAAGTGAGATGTTTGTTAAGTAAATTTTGCCCCATTTTACAATCTTTCTTGCCTCAGTTGTTAAATGAATCACTGCAGTTGTTAAATTAGTAACATGGTTGTTAGATGAATCTGGATTCCCCATTGACTTTGCTTGTCAGAAGGTTGCAAAAGGTGATCACATGATCTTGGGACACAACAACAGTCATAAATATGAACCAGTTGCCAAGCATCTAAATTTTGATCACACGATCATGAGGATGCTGCAAACGTCGTAACCAGTGGTGGGTTTCAAATAATTTAACAACTGGTTCTCTGCCCTAATGACTGGCTGGGTGGGCGTGGCCATGGTGGGCATGGCCGGGGGTGTGACAGGTAGCACTCAGCCTCCTGCAAAAACGGGCCATGAGGGGGGACGCACCCCGGCGCCCCATTTTGGGCCTAGTAAGCCTTCCTGAAGCCTCCTGGGAGCAAAAACGGGCTGTGGGGGAGTGTGTGTGTGTGTGTGTGTGTGTGTGTGTGTGTGTGCACTGCACTCCCAGTGCCCCATTTTGGGCCTGCCTAGTAGGCGTCCCTGAAGCCTCCTGGGAGTGAAAATGGGCTGTGGGGAGCATGCTGCACCCCCACAGCCCGCTTTGGGCCTAGGAGGCCTCCCTGCACTTACCTGGGAGCCAAGATGGGGCGCATGGGGACTACTGGAAGGGGTGGGGCGGGAAGACGTGGATCCAGCCAGCAATTTAACTACCAGTTCGCCCGAACTGGCCCGAATCAGCTGAATCCCACCACTGGTCGTAACAGTGAAAAATGGTCAAAAGTCACTTTTTTCAGTGCCATTTTAAGTTTGAATGGTCACTAAACAAACTGGTATAAGCCAAGGACTACCTGTATTTGGTCACTGGGAAAATATCTGAAACTTGTGAATCTGCTTCTGAGTTTATATCTGTACTTTTTAAATTTGTTGACTGCCCATAAATGTTTTCTTACTTACTGATATGAAGATTATAAATAAGTAGGGCTTCCTTGAATATTAAGAACATCGGAGAGGGACAAATATATGTAAGGTGGCCCACTCTGCGCACCAGACAAGATCTGATCTCCTGCTGTGCTTATTCTGCCTGAAAGACTACTGGATGTATTCAACTGTTGGCAAAAGAGTTGAATCATGTGATTCATTATGAATTGTATTTGGAGTGATTTTTGTTCTTTTCAGACCTTTGTGTGTTGGTTTTTAGAATAGCATATTCAAAAACATGGATATACAGCATAAGTGTAGAGATGTGGTGGCTCAGTGGCTAAGACACTGAGCTTGTCGATCGAAAGGTCGGCAGTTCAGTGGTTCGAATCCCTAGTGCCGCGTAACGGGGTGAGCTCCGGTAACTTGTCCCAGCTTCTGCCAACCTAGCAGTTCAAAAGCACGTAAAAAATGCAAGTAGAAAAATAGGGACCATCTTTGGTGGGAAGGTAACAGTGTTCTTGTGCGCCTTTGGCATTTAGTCATGCCGGCCACATGACCACAGAGACATCTTCGGATAGCGCTGGCTCTTCGGCTTTGAAATGGAGATGAGCACCCGCACCCTAGAGTTGGGAACGATTAGCACATAGTGCGAGGGGAACCTTTACCTTTACCTTACAGCCATGATGGCGAACCTATGGCACGCGTGCCACAGGTGGCACACGGAGCCATATTGGTGGGCACGCGAGCGTTGCCTTAGCTTAGCTCCAGCACGTGTGCGCATGCTGGCAAGCTGATTTTTCGGGCCTTCTGGGCCCACTGGAAGTCAGCAAATGGGCTGTTTCCGGCCTTTGAAGGGCCTCCAGGGGTGGTGGGGAAGGCTGTTTTCACTCTCCCCAGGCTCCTAGAAAGCCTCTGGAGCCTGGGAAGGGCGAAAAATGGGCCTACTGAACCCACCGTGCCATCACATGCCAAAAGCGGGGGGGACCATGGGGGGGGGGTCATGCATGTATGCGTGGGGGGACAGGGGGCATAGAATTATGGGTGTGGGCACGCATACGCGCAACCACACCGTACTCCCCCCCACTTTTGGCACACGATGGCAAAAAGGTTCGCCATCACTGCCTTACAGCATAAGTGGAATATGTTGCCAAATAGGTGAGAATAGAAAGTGTAATCATGCTACCAAACAGTTTATGAAGAATGATTAGATTATTTATCTGGTGACACTGAATGAAATTAATAGTCTAGTTGAGAAAAGATTTATTGGCATGATGGATTTTCCTCAATTAAAAGAGGCAACTGTATCTTACTGTGTAACTAGGACATCGATCATCTACACAGAAATATCACAAAATTGATTAAACATGTTTAAAGCTATTTCATAAAGCTCTGTACCCTTATTATTAATCAAAGACTTTTACTTTTTTCTGCAGAACAAACCATTGGCACATACAACATGGCATTGTGCCATGATTTAAGAAGCAATAAATTATTGCTAAATGATAGGTGAATAAATATACAAGGTTAAGCATTCTAAATTGACATATTAATTATTATACCGATTCTCAAGGAAGTCAGTAAGGCAATAGCTTGCATTTATTCATTTGCCTATGGTCAGTAATTGGCTTATTTTTGGCAAAGAAAATGGTATGATACCCATACTATTTAATCTCATCACTCCTTGTCAGTTGGAATGGTATCATTTTCTGTTTAAGATTATCAATCAGAAAGATATGTTCTTTTTCCCCACACAGTTGTTGTGGGGAAAGCAGGGGTGTCAAACTCAAGGCCCGTGGGCCAAATCTGGCCCACAGGATGCTTAAATCTGGCCTGTGAGGCTGGTCTGGAAATAGGAAAGGACCGGTCAATGGTGTCTCTGCTAGCATAAATGGGGTGCGGGCAGGATGCACGTGCCTCCCCCCCGCAATCGCTTTTGGCCTCCAGAGTTGTCCAGGAAGCCTTCCAGGCCCAAAATGGGGCCTCTGGAGTGGTAAGTATTGAAAAAACAAAATCACAGAAATGTACGCCTGCCTATTTTTATAAGTTTATACTTATAAAAATAAGTATATATATATACTTATAAGTTTAACCATGTCTGCGGAGGTGCGGTCCCATGTCACACCCACCATGGCCACCCCCACCATGGCTACCCCCACCCCCACCCAGCTCTCCAAGGTCAAACCGAATCCTGATGTGGCCCTCAATGAAATTGAGTTTGACACCCCTGTTGTAGAGCCTGATTGTTTGTCTTCTTCCTCACAAAGTGCACAGTGGTTTTTTGATACATTTCTTGATTTTACACATCTTACATTAATTTGATCCATTTTGTCCACTTCTTTATCATGTCATATTTGCCCCAAAAATTTGTTAAGAATCCAGCAGCCCTTTCCTTAATATCATCAGAAGGCTGTTCTTATTCCACTTCGTGGCTGTTTTAGTTTCCATTTATTTTTCCTTTTTTAATTGTTTCTTTTTTAGTTTCTAAAATTTCTATTTTTTCCTAATTCTGTCGACATGTTCAACCTTGATCTGATTTTGTGTATTCAATAAATGAAGTATCATTGTGTGGATAGAGAGTTTTCTCTACTAAGTCTTTTCGCTGCTAGATCTTTAAGAAATAATTGTTTATTTAGCTTTTCTAACTCCATCCTGGCATTCTACAGATATATTGGACTGTATGTTGAGTTTCTCATCACTGTAGTCCAATACACTTGGAAGTCACCAGATTGGGAAAAATTGTAACAAACATCATTATGTATATTCATTAATATTTATAAATGCTGTAACAGGGAAAGGAATCTTCCCCTTGAAAAAAGTGATCAGAAGATATTAAGCCTTCCTTACCATGAAAGGATACAGATTCCAGGTACAAAACGGGATCAGCTGCTTGAGGAAAAGAGGTGGATACAGGTAAGCAGAATATGATGCACTTTGTGGGATAGTATTGTCGAGATTGCATGCACAGATAAACAAATACACTCTTTAGCACATATTTGTTATTATATGTCAACAATCCCGAGTAAACCCACCTGTTACTTGGGGGGAAAAAAGGGAAGTTGCAGTGGTGAAATGTAAAATTTGTTACTACTGGTTCTGTGGGCATGGCTTGGTGGTGGTGGGTAATGTGACTGGGTGGGCGTGGCCAACTTTTTTTTTTTACTTTTAAAAGCATTTTTTCTACATTTTCTGCATTCTTAAAAATGCTTTTAAAAGTAAAAAAAAAAAAAGCCTCTGATGATCGTGCGGCTCAGCTGGGCATGAGGGGGGAGGCAGGGATTTTTGCTACCGGTTCTCCAAACCACCCTCTGCCATCGCTACCGGATCGGGTGATCCAGTCCAAACCGGGAGCATTTCACCCTGGGAAGTTGGGACCATAAGAATTAAGCAAATCTTTTGAAAGATATGTGGATATACAGAGTTCAGTTTAGCAAACATGTTTTTATCTTACAGTATTATTTTTCAAATGTATTTATTAATCTCTCTCAATTTTTCTTTTAAAAAAGTCTCCCTAATAGCTTGATAGACAGAACTATGCAATCAATATGGCCATCGGTATTTATTTATTTGCTTGCTCGCTTACTTACTTATTAATCACATTTATATGGCTGTACAACTCACTCATGGTGACTCTGGGCAGCTTACACCATTAACATTCTAAAATATGAAAAAGCTATATAAGGGAAGGAGAAGGGGCTGGAATATTGCTTGAGTCCTTTTTTTTAAAATTTGATCTACTGTAATTGTTATTCATTAATTATTTGAACATTACTGGAAAAATTCCTACCAAAATGGTATTGTTATCACTGGCACAGTTTCTACTTCAGTGTTAACAATTCTATTCTTCTGGCAAAATAAGCAGTATCTTTAAAGTTTATTAACAGTACATTTAAGCTAGAAGAATTGACTCAAAATATAAGCTGATGTTTTAATAAATGAGTATGTAGAAATACAGATGGCATTTCAGGGTTTCTGTTCTTTCAAAAAGAAGAAGCCACAAAACAAGCAAACAAAGATCACTGTATCAAAAAAGGAGAATATTGGTAGCTTAGGGTTGAAATGACGGCTCCTTGATAGCAATAGCAATAGCATTTAGACCAGAGGTAGGCTTCACATAATTTAACAACTGGTTTGCCAGAATCGAAAATGTGAGTGTGCGCGCACATGCGCACTGTGTCAAAAACATGGCGATTGTATAGGACGGGATAGCGCTGTGGCGAGTGGGCGGTCCAGCTGCTGGCCGTAACTACCCATTCGCCCGAATTGGTCTGAACCGGCTGACTCTCACCCCTGACTTAGACTTATATACCGCTTCACAGTGCTTTACAGCCCTCTCTAAGCGGTTTACAGAGTCAGCATATTGCCCCCAACCATTTGGGTCCTCATTTTACCCACCTTGGATGGATGGAAGGCTGAGTCAACCTAGTGAGATTCAAACTACCAAATTGCAGGCAGCCAGCAGTCAGCAGAAATACCCTGCAGTACTGCATTCTAACCATTGCGCCATCACAGTTCTCTGAGATATTCTCTGACTTTGTTTGTTTTTTGCAGATGTTTCATTACTCAAACTAAATAAGATCATCAGTGCTGACGGGAGTGGGATTTGTTCTCAATTTATAAGAAAAGCCACTAGAATATAAATAGAGAGTAAACCCAATGGTGAAATCCAAATTTTTTTACTACTGGTTCTGTGGGCGTGGCTTGTGGGTGTGGTATGGCTTGGTGGGCATGACTTGGTGAGCGTGGCAGGGAAGGATACTGCAAAATCTCCATTCCCTCCCCACTCCTGGGGTGAGCATATTGCAAAATCTCCATTCCCACCCAACTCTGGGGCCAGCCAGAGTTGGCATTTGCCAGTTCTCTGAACTACTCAAAATTTCTGCTACCGATTCTCCAGAACCTGTCAGAACCTGCTGGATTTCACCCCTGAGCAAACCCCATTCCCTACTAGCACTGGTGATGTAACCTACTCTGGGGAAGAAAACAGCCAAGCTCAGAGAGCACAAGGACCCCTCAAATATCAATGTATCATCATGAGTCAAAGAATCCTACATTTTCTTCCTTTTCTGACATTAATACTGATTATCATCATTTAATTATTATCAGATGTTCAACTGTAAGATAGGGGATTTTTTAAACCTCATTTTATGAAAATAAGAGTTTATAGATGTATTTTCCATTTGAAGACTATTGAATTTCTGACATAATTCCTAGATTGATCATACAGAGAATGAATGTGTTTGGGCTACAAGCTTGATTTTATACTCAAAATAGCAGACCTGATGTCCTGATGACCTCTTTTATCTTCTTGACAGAGGTTGAAGCATTAGCTAGCCTGTTCTTTTCCTACTAAATCTTTCAGGCAGGAGAATAAATAGCATATATCTGAGGCTGCATACAGTAAGTGTAAATTGAATTTCTTCAGCTAATTCATTGAATCAAGAAAAAAAGTGGTTCATCCTGAGACACTGAATATAACTGCAAAGTTAAATTAGCGTTTAAATTTTGGTTTGACATCAACAATATGCTTTTTCAAAGTAACTGCCTGTTGTTATTTTGAATTCATGCCTTTATCTTGTAATTTATATGATACATAAGATGCAGCCTGGAGGTGTTTATGAAGATTGGACAACCATTTGTCTGAAATGGTACAGGGGTTGGATTAGAAGACTTGCAAGGTTCCTTCCAATTTTATTATTCTATTATTCTATTCTATAATTCTGTTATTCAGTCCTAAAAAATGTAGGCCGCACAGAAACTCTTATAAAAATTAGTGGATTTTGCATACGTTAACTATACCCAGTGGTGTTAAATCAATCAGCAAGTGTGAAACTTTGGTCTTTTAAAGGGATGTTGAATCATTTATGAACACCTTAGCTTAATGATGAACCTGGACATTTTAAAAGCATGATTTGATTATGGGATTTTTGTCTCAGTACATATTGCCCATCAGGTGAAGAGGGCTGATTTGATTGATTGGCCTGATCTATAAATGCTTTCCAGTCATACAGGACAACAATATGGTCATATAACTCAAGTATATGTGAAAAGGATTTGAGTTTCTCTTACGTAATTTGTATTATTTATTGATCAGTATTTTCCTTGATAGATATACAATAAATCAAAATAGAGCTGGAAGGGGCCTTGGAGGTCTTCTAGTCCAACCACCTGATCAAACAGGAAACCCTATACCATTTCATATAGGTGGCTGTCCAGTATTTTCTTAAAAACCTCCAGTGATGAAGCATTTACAAGGCAAGCTGTCCCATTGGTTAATTGTCCTCACTGTTAACAAGTCTCTACTTAGTTCTAGGTTGCTTCTCTCCTTGATTAGTTTCCATTTGTTATTTCTTGTCTTGCCTTCGAAAAGGAAAATATGTTGACAGTATACACTATATTCCATCTCTATGCAGAAAGAAATTGAAGTTCTAAGAGCAAAGCTGGTTGTTCTGGAAGCTAAAGATCAAGAGTTAAGGATAGAAATTCAAGAACAAGACCGCCATATTCAAGAGCAAGATTATGAACTGTCTACTTTGCTCAGCTGGGTGTCACTCGAAGAACTGCAGACAATTGGCAAAGCCTTGGCTGATATTTTGGTGGCCTCCCATAAAATTCCATACAGGTTGGAATTTCCAGAATCTGTCAAAAGGTATTCATTTCGTGGATTATTTGTTTTTTAAAAATGAAAATCTGCTTTATACCTTTGCCTCTTATTTTTCATTGTATTATTCTACATTTAATGAAGAAACATATATTAAGAAATATAGTCTTTAATTTTATATCCCAGTTCTTAGAAAATTGCTGTATGTATCAGAGTAATGTTTTATTTGGATTTGAATTTCCTTTACTGATAGCCCCATGAAATCATTCATTTATTAGAATATTAGAATTCTAGTGTTAGAAGGGCCTCTTAAGTCAATGAACCAAATCCCCTGCTCAGTATTGTAACCCAGATTAAATTATTCCAGATAAATGTTTGTCTAGTCTTCTCTTGAACCCATAGAATGAAAACTTGCCTACCACCACTTTGGGAAACTGTCTCTATCATCAAACTGCTCTTTGTTAATGACTTCTCATTCAGTGAAAATTAAAACAAAGCTGAACGAGTGGTACTTATGATCGGTCCACAAAATTCCAGCCATCCCAGCAGGCCTGTAGTCACATCATTGTGATCTGGGTGCTTGGCAACCAGCTCGCACTTACGATGCAAGCATCCTGTGCTCATGCCATTTGCGACCTTTCCTTGCCAGTTTTCCACAAGCCATGGTGGCACAGTGGTTAGAATGCAGTATTGCAGGCTAATTCAGCCCACTGCCAGCAGTTTGATCCTGACCAACTGAAGATTGATTCAACCTTCCATCCTTCCGAGGTCAGTAAAATGAGGACCCAGATTGTTAGGGGCAATAGTCTGACTCTGTAAACTGCTTAGAGAGGGTTGTAAAGCACTGTGAAGAAGTATATACCATATTTTTTGGAGTATAAGATGCACCGGAGTATTTCAGAGGCTTTTTTTCTGAAGCTTCGTTTCGGAAGCTTTTTTTCTGAAGCTCCATTTCAGAGGCTTTTTTCAGCCTCTGAAAGCTCTGTTTGAGAGGCTGGGTGGGGCTACATTCAGAGTATAAGACGCACCCAGATTTTCACCCGCTTTTTTTTGGGGGGGGGAAGGTGCATCTTATACTCCGAAAAATACAGTAAGTCTAAATGCTATTGCTATAAGCAAATTCAATGAGGAAGCTGGCAGGGACTGTTGCAAGAGGCTCCTTTAAGTTGCTTGTACTCTAGTTGCTTTTCCTCCCAAAGATCCTGGCTATGAAGTATGAGATCACAAAGAGGCAGCCACCTGTATATCATCCCTCATCTGGCGGCAGTCACGCTAAGTCCCACCATGTTTGCATTGTACTGCACAGCCATTTATCTGACTGCTGCCCTGCTTGCGAACTGCCTGTTCGTGAATGGCTTTTCCATTGACTTTATTTTCTGGAAGCCAGCAGGAAGTTACAAGGAGGTTCTCACTTAACGATATTGATTCTTGCTTAATGATGGCAATGGGAACTGCCAGGATTGCTGTCACTAAACAATGCAGTCACTTGACCTCACATTTTATGACCTCATCACTCAGCAATAGAAATTCCAATTGCAATTATTGTTGTTAAGACAAAACTACTTACATTTTTAAAAAGTGTTTTTTTTTTAAAAAGAAACATGCAATTAGAATCTGTTTTCCTATAGCATAAATCCATTATTCCGTGTCTTTGGAATGAGAGTGCAATCTTAACATGGCTTCCTGCACTGTGCAATCTTCTTGTAGTTGAGAAGATTTGGTTTAATTTTGAAATGGCCCATACATTATGTGTATTGAGGAAGGTATTGTTACTTCACTTTACTCCTAATTGTGCTGCACACACAAAGCACCTGGTAAAACTGTCCAGAGTTACAGAATGAGCACAGAGAAATTCAATAAATAAATATTATAGACTTAGAGATGTCGAATAGACTTCGAATAATTTTATTGTCACTTTCAATCTACGCTAATCGGCTACACTAATACATTAAAATAAAATTTCATGGCATACAGTTCTCAAAGGATCACCACCTCCAGTATACACTACATAAACATGTCAAAAATATAAATAAATAAATAAATAATAAATAAATAAATACCCACATATATTATATGAGCTCTGGTAGCGCAGCAGACTAAAGCACTGTTATTAACATCAGCTGCCTGCAAAAGGGAAAGAGGGAAGCAAGCAAACAAACATGAAAACGAGGAAGAGGGAGGAAAGGGAGGGATGAAGGAAGTGGGAGGAAGGAAGAGGGAAGCGAATAACTTTTCTGATGCTCTGTGTCAGCTTCTCACAAGCAAGTCAATGGGGAAGATGGCAGAAAGTCAGTAGTTGCTCTCCCTGCCAATACTTTCTTTGCCCACTGCCAATACTTTCTTTGCCCATTCATTTGCCTTGGTAGTACAGTGGTTTAATGCACCCTGTAATTAACACAGCTGCCTGCAATTTCTGCAGGTTCGAATCTTACCAGGCTCAAGGTTGACTCAGCCTTCCATCCTTTCTAAGGTAGGTAAAATGAGGACCCAGATTGTGGGGGCAATAAGCTGACTTTGTATAAATATACAAAAGTATGAAGGCTATTGCTTAACGCATTGTAAGCCGCCCTGAGTCTTTGGAGAAGGGTGGCATATAAATCAAATTAAAAAAAACAATGACACAGAGAACCAACACAGTCTGGTTTGTATGTATAAGTGTACATGGCAAAAAACCCCAGATATTGCGAGTTTACCAGACAGATGGCATAGGGCAGGGGTCTCCAACCTTGGCAACTTTAAGACTTGTGGACTTCAACTCCCAGAATTCCTCAGCCAGCAAAGCTGGTAGTTGAAGCCCACAAGTCTTAAAGTTGCCAAGTTTGGAGACCCCTGGCATAAGGAACAAAGCTGCTACAGAATCTGGTAGTCCTGCTAGAAACATCTGAAAACGTGAAAATGAAATTCTATTGGAACCCTTCCCACAACCTCCTTTTTATTCCAATGTCATATATTGTATGTAGATTTTGTACCTGAAGTGTATGGAGATTTGGTCCATCCAAACACTTTGAGTTGTATTTTTTATGCCTTAGGTTTCATGTTTTGGAGGATAATAAGCTCCAAACAAGAAAAGAATATCCTCTCCATACTGCTAGAATTGCAGTGATATTTCTAATCCAAACATTGCTTGGTCATTTATAGGTTTGGAATATTCAGGTGACATTTGGGACAGTTAGTTAGAGCTGTATTCGATTTTTTTGTAGCTTTCTTTTTCTGCAGGAGCTCTTTGGCAATTGTTTTGATAGCTTGCTGTCATCTCTCTCTTTGGTTTAATAGAGCTTTGCTGTTGCCTTTTCTATTAACTTGTCCTTGAGATGTGCCTATTTCTGTTTTTTTGCTAATTCATGTTGAAGCACAGTAATGTTGACTGTTCTGCTTTTCCTTTGAAGACACTGCATTCTCCATCAAGTGGTACACTATTAAGTGTCTTTAAGCCCCCTGCCCCCCCAGCTCCATTTGTTCAATTGTTGGATGCTCTATTTTTAATTGGATTTAATGACTTTGATACATGATTTACATACCTGATTTATCACACTGTGAAATAACTAGACCAACATGGATACTTCCCATAGCATCTTCAAACAACACAATATGCACAAGACCTAAGAAAAATATTCTCTGCAAATCCTGTATCAATTTAATAGCCACAAGTATTTAGATCCGGGCAAATTTTCTAGAGAAAACCATCCAGCTCCGAACAAGAGTAAGAGAAAAGGCTCTTACAATCAGTAATACCCATAGATTTGACTAAAATATGCAAACTATTATTTCCACTTTTAATTTTATTTTGGACCCTTTTACACTTCATATCAGAGACTTTTTGGTAATTATGTCCTGGGAATTCAAAGGCTATTTCCATAAGCTGTCATTTGCACACTTGAAATCCTGTGAAACCATTCAAAACCCAGCAGTGATATTCTCACTGTTACTTGATATCCCACATCAGTTGATCCATGCAACCTGTAGAAGAACATGATAGATGGTTTTCCCCTAGTTCCCCATGCCTCTTTGACATTCAGTGCTTTTATTTGGTGCATTGGAAAAAAAAAACATTAGTGCTTGCAAAGGGATACTAAGCCACCAAGCTGCTCCTTGTACTGATCAATTAAATAGTAGGGAGCTAGTGAGATACAAAGCATCTTATTCTGTTAGGGCAGGAGAAGATTCATCCAATAAGTGTCAGAGGTCCAATGCTTCAAGGGGAAAATTCCATGTGTTTTTTTCCTCCTGAAAGGCAGGAGGAAGCACATGGCTTCAATTGCCAAACAAAGAGGGAAGTCTGGAGTCAAATGAGTACAGAGCCCATATTCCTGGGACAATATGAATGCTTCACATTGAAGTCCCCAAGACACATTTCTTGTGCTCTCAGCATCTTTTAACGTGCTCATGTGATTACTGAAGTCTGAAACATGGAATACAATATCTTTTCATCTCTATCCATAATTTATCTAGAAAACCAGACAAGGATTCACACAGATCCTTGCTTAAATTTAGGAATCCAAATACATCTCTTCATAGAGTCAAAATGGTATTCATCATCATCATCATCTTCATCACCCTCATCGTAATGCATTATTTAATTTAATAATGTATTAGACTTATATGCTGCCCAACTCTCAATGACTCTGGGTGGCTTTCAAAATCAAAAAAAGGCAATACAATACAATCAATAAAAGATGAAGATAAAAGATGGCAAGCACAGTGAAGCCAGGGATCAAATTGTTGCTTGCCCAAAGCCTGGGTGAAGACCTAGGGTTCATGATTCTTCTAAACAGCACCTGAGAAGGGTTTATCTAATATAGCAACAACTGCAATACCTTAAAAAGCTATTCCTTAAGTTATATAGTAGTTATTGGTAGCAAAAATGAATACTCCAGTATTGAATCTAGGGCAGTGATGGCTAACCTTTTCCGGATTGAGTGCTCAAAGCTCGCGTGTGCGTGAATGAGTGCACGGGCCCGAATCCCCAAAATGCAATGCATGCATGGCCCCCATCAGTGCACCCTGCCCCCGTGCATGTGTGCAGCCCCTGCATGTGCCACACCCCTATATGCCCCCCTGCCTCCTGTGCATGCACGCATCCCCGCATGCACACACCCTGCCCCTGTGCATGCATGCCCATCCCCTGCACATGCCCCACCTCCCGCGCATGTGCAGCAGAGACCCAATGACCAGTTGGTAGACGGGAGGCGCTCGCGCATGTGCAGCAGAGCTGAACTAGGGCAATGGCTCGCATGCTCACAGAGAGGGCGCTGCGTGCCACCTGTGGCACGCGTGCCAGAGGTCCGCCATCATGGATCTAGGGTGTTTTCTGCTTATTCACAAGATACAATTTATCCAATAAGCTTTTTCCCCATTGCTGTTTAACCAGTAAAGTACAAAATAAACCAAGTGATATTATAGTTAAACAGTTTGCTTGTTAAAAAATTTATTTATTTATTTATTTATTTATTTATTTATTTATTTATTTATTTATTTATTATCGTATTTCTATGCTGCCCAACTTTCCGAGGACTCTGGGTGGCTTACAACAAAGACAATATGAACAATATACAATAAGAGACGTTAAAAAAACCCTCCATACACACTGCTCATGGCCAGATCTCGCAAGATCGCAGCAGCGAGATCAACGGCCCCAAGCCGATGAGAAAATACAGAGAGAAAATTCACAGGTAGAAACTGCAAGCGCTTAAGGAATTATTAGATGCCCTGATGGATTCATGTTGTGATGCTGAAGGGCAAAGAAACCATTTCACTCTTAATAGAATTTTGCTATATACTTTTCATTGATGTAACTTTCAGCAAAGAGAAATCCCCTGGAGTATTGAATTTGTCCTCTTTCAAAGGAGTTGGATTAGATCTGTTTTGAAGGTCATGCCTTTTAATGACATTTGGCAAAAGATTTCAAGTCTTTGGTAGAGTCAAGAGTCTTCATTCTCATTTTGGAGTTCCTTGATAAGCAAAGTCCAGTTCTTTTTTTTCAATCCTCATCAGTCTTTTCCCATTTCCCAATAGCTTATAGTTGCTTTATTTATGTATGCTGTATGGAAGAATTAGTTTCCAGATTGATAAAAATTTGAAGCAACTTGCTGCAAACAGCAAGCTTCCCTGTTACCATTATGGAGAAAGCCTCTTTGCTGGATTACGAGAAATCTTAAAACAAAATCTAAAAGTCTGTATCATAATATATTAATATAGCAATAGCAATAGCACTTACTTATATACCGCTTTACAGTGCTTTATAGCCCTCTTAAAGTGGTTTACAGAGTTGCCCGCAACAATATGGGTCCTCATTTTACCCACCTCAGAAGGATGGAAGGCTGAGTCAACCTTGAGCCTGGTGAGATTTGAACTGCCAAATTGCAGACAGCTGGCATCAGCAGAAATACCCTGCAATACTGCACTCCAACCACTGCGCCACCGCGGCTCATTAATATTTTATTTATTTTATTTTATTATTCATATTTCTATGCCGCCCACTCTCCGAGGCCTCTGGGCGGCTTACACCAAAGACAGTATACTAAATAGCATATTGCCCCCAACAATCTGGGTCCTCATTTTACCCACCTCGGAAGGATGGAAGGCTGAGTCAACCTTGAGCCGGTGAGATTTGATCCGCTGATCTGCTGAACTAGCAGTCAGCTGAAGTAGCTGCAACACTGCACTCTAACCACTGCGCCACCTCGGCTCAATATATTAAAGGAAATATATTAATTCTAAATTGAAAATAATTTAGTTGCTGGAATCCTTATAACCTCATTCTATTCATCTCAATAAATCTTGTTAAGAAGAACCTGTGAAAAGTATCATTTTCACTCGGGAGCAGCTCTAAAAAAGCCTGACCATCAAATGCCAAGGAAATAAGGAAATCCAGATAGTTTAAATGAATATAAAGGTTTATTGTAAGTTAAGCTCTCTACAAAAATCTGAACTACTAACAGTCCAAACAAATTGGTGGTAGATAAGAGTCAATGGAATTCAAGGTGGGCTACACTTAGATTTCTTGGGGGCATGAAGGGACTTGAAACTGATGATGTATTTGACCCCTCCCTTGGGCTCAGGCTGGTCATCTACACTGATGGTGAGTGTGGGTGGGAGGAAAAAGAGGTATGATGTTTCCTACACTTTTGCTTTCTTTTCCTCCCCCCTGGTGTTATTTCTCCACGGTATTATTTGAAAGTTGGTTAATACGATTTTTAGTGACTCTATGTTGGGGAAAAATTAGGAAGGACAGGATGGATCATATACTAACCTGTGATCAGGGATCAGCAAAATTGCTGTTTTCTAGATTTGCCCCTTACTGTGCCAAAGCTTTGATTCTTATTACCTTTTTATCCTTGTTTTCCTTTAAAGAGCTTGAAACAGCAGAAGAGGTTATCAAATGATTTTCTATCTGTAACGGTAATGGATTGACCCTGGGAAGCAGGAGGAAGAACCACAGACTAGACAATAGTCATCTAAGAGGCAGCTGAGCCCACAGAAAGAATGTACACATGGCAAATATCTCAGAAGGGTCCCTCCCTAGTTTCTTTCTTTCTTTGTTTGTATCTCTCTTTTATTATTTTTATAAATATCTTAAGGCAATGAACATCTCCAGCACATTTTCCTCCTCCTGTTTTTCCCCACAATAACAACCCTGTGTGATGAGTTGGGCTGAGTCAGTGTGACTGGCCCAAGTCACCCAGTTGGCTTTCATGACTAAGGTGGGATTTGAATTCGGGGTCTCCCATTTTCTAGCCTACTGACTTAACCACTAGACCAAATTGGCTTCTTGGATTATAGAAGCAAGAGCGGAGACAGACTTGCAAGGATCTGTTACAGTAGTACAAGCTTACAATAAAGTTAGAGCTAATATTTCTTGGTGGGCTTCTTGCTTGAAGTACCTTGCAAGGCTACCTTCTTGGTAGGCAAGCTGCAATCAAAGGGCTGCCATATCACCTGATCAGAAAAAGCGCAACTCTTATTACTGGGGAGACTTTTCCTGTTGACAATGTGATCGGCCTGACTAATGAGAAAGTCATCCCCATTTTTTTGCTGACATTAATGACAAGAAACAAAATAGTCTTAACTCTACCAGCCCATCAATCACCTGATAAGCGGTAACTTGATCGCTACTGATTGGATTCCTGGGGCAGCAGAAGCTCACAATCAGGAGTGTCTTGTTGAGGAGAGACCAGAGAGGGGCTTTGTGGCTAAGGACCAGAGGTGAAATTCACCCGGTTCTATTCGGCTCAGGCGAACCGGTAGCGGTGGCTGCGGGAGGCTCCGCCCACCCACGTGGACCTCATGACATCACTTTTTTGCGATGATTTTAAGCCTATGTACATACGCAGAAGACTTTGCACATGTGCAGACGATGGTGCGCACAAGTGAAGCGAACCGGTAGGGAAGGTACTGTATTTTTCGGAATATAAGACACACTGGAGTATAAGACACACCTTAGTTTTTGGGGAGGAAAATAAGAAAAAAGCTGATTGGTGGGTGGATTGGCCTCCTGGAATACTCCCAATCAGCTGTTCCCAGAGGTGAATTTTAGCAAAAAGTTTCGTTGGTTGTGAGCTCAGTGCCTTGCTTTTTTTTTCTGCCTCTGAAAGCCTCCAAAACAAAGTTTCAGGAAAAAAAGGCTTTTTTTTCTGAAGCTCTGTTGGAGGCTTTTTTTCTGAAGCTCTGTTTGGAGGTTTTTCTTCTGAAGCTCTATTTGGAGGCTTTTTTTCTGAAGCTTTTTTCAGAGGCTTCTTTCAGCCTCTGAGATCTCCGTTTGTGAGGCTGGGCAGGGCTACATTCGGAATATAAGAGTATTTCACCCTCTTTTTTGGGGGGGAAAAGGTTTGTTTTATACTTCCAAAAATATGGTAAACTAATTTCACCCCTGCTATGACATGTGTGAAGGCTGCACAGATATAGATGTAGCTGGTTCATCAGCTTCTGACTCTGAATCTTGCATGGTCTGAGGGCCTGCTTGTTATCCTTGCTCTACTGGAAAGTAGCTAGATCTGCAGTGACCAAAATAAGAACGTTGTCAATGACGTCAAGTTTTTAAGGTTGCCGGTAATCAGATGCACTTGTTACATTTTAATAAGTTTAGCTGAAGTTGGTGGTGCTTCTGAATATGTGTCTGATGGATTAACAAATGATATCAGATTTTAATACTAAATTGTTATTTCTAGGCTTCAAGAAAAAATACAGTCCCTTAACATATCTATGACAGAAACGGCTGCTGAAGTAAGTACAATGAAACTGTTATTTTCCCCAGTACTAATGAGTCAGTGAGTTACAGTACATTAGTGAAAGACACCAATCTGCCTTAAGCAAGGCCTAGCAGGTCCTTATTGTTGAATATCAAATTTGGTGATCTTGAATTTAAATTACTGCAACCTGTTTTACATTGGGCTGCCCTTGAAAACGATTGAGTAAACTGCAATCGATAACAAAGTGCAACCACGCATCTACCAATGGGAAGAGTCCAGTACATTATACATGTCTCTGGGTCATTGCAATGGTTGTCAGCCAGATTTCAGGTCCAGTCCAAGATTCTGGTTTTAACCTGTGAAAACCCACATTCCTTGGCACTTGGACTTTCTCTCCTTGCTGGTCTCATCTTAATCTGAGACAGGCTGCTGAGGTTCTCCACCCTTCATGAATTGAAAGGAGTGAGGATTCACAAGTACACTTTCTTTGTCACAAGCCCCATGTTAGGAACATATCACCCTGGGATACAGAGAGCCGCAGTCTTGTTCTTCTTTTGAAAGGCCATTTGTTCGGTCAAGTCTGTAATTCCAGTATTACTCCTTGTCTTATTCTGGGTGGCTGCATTTTAATTTCAAACTGATAAGCACTGAGCCACTTACTTGCAGTTATTTTTAACTACAAAAGCACTTTATACGACTTCCTCGGGGCCATCTGAATTTAGTTGCCTTCTTGATCAACAAAGATTTGCACTAATGAGAAATATGGATTCTATTTTAAGAACTATAAGCTGTCATAGCTTTGCCCAACATGTCTTGGAGCGAGACACTATTCCAGTAGTTCCATCATGGCATGAAAGGAAAGAATAGGCTAACCTGCTCATCTGGTTCAAGTCTTTTACCTATTTTGATTTTCAAAAAGCAGGGATGCCGCATGCTTTGAATTCATGCCTATAGGAGCAGGATTAGATGTGTACCTGAAAGGGCCTTCTAAAAAGGCTTTCTGATTTGCATAGTAACTATGTGATGCTAGGAAATTAGGCATCTGAAATTAAGGTATTGCTTGTTGGAGCACATCAATGGCTTTTCTGAAGTGCCTTTTTGACTTTGGATCTGAAGTCCAACACATTCCATTCAGTGGTTACTGACAATTAACAAGATATTTGCAGAAAGTTCAGACATTTGCTGTGATTTGCCAGTTTTGGCCTTTTGTTTGAAATATGATCCCACAATATCTGGTCCTCTGCTTTTTTTGTGATTATTTTTTCTCTGCTTTGCCTGTTGCTAATAGAAGTGCTGTGTATGTTGGAAAGCTGTACCCACTGTGGGGTAAACGATTTGCAGCAAAGTTGCACATTATTTTCAATTCCTCTTGATTGTCCTATTGAAATGATTCATGTCTTGTAACCAAGACAACCTGACATGCCTTTGTATTTCCTTATACTTTTATATGAATGAAATTCATATCAAGGCTGCCTGTCTCCATATAGGTATGTACTAGTCAGAGGCTCTGCAGTACGTTAAGGAAAAAAGTGAGACACATTGATATTCAACTTCCAGCTCTTCTTGAAACGAAAATGCTTGCTGCATCAGGTAATTATTGATGGAATAGAAAGATGCCAAAATGTTTCATGATAGAGAATTCTTCACTAGAACTAAAATTCTTAAAGAAGTCAGGAACAAATTCTTTAAGTCACCATGGGCTTTTTTTTTTTTTTGGTAAATGAAAATAAAGGATGCAAGGATTACGATGTATGAGATTTAAATTGCACTTCTCTGTGGAACAGAAGATTTGACAGTTTCTCCTTCTTTAGATCATAAATACTACTATTGCAATGAAGATATTATTCACCTTCAGAAGATCTGACTGTTTACCTCTCTCTCCTCTCTCTCTCTCTCTCTCTCTTTTATCTGTAGCCTTTATATTTATGGTTTTTAATGTAGTTTTGGTAATCTCACAGTTTATTTGGTATGCATTTGATTTTTAAATGTGTTTATTAATTGGTTACACATCATCTTAGATAGGTTTCACTGACTGAGGTGGCTTATAAATTTATTACATAAATTCATACGGTATATGCAAAAAAACTCCTCTTAACTAGCCCCTCTTTATAATATCTTTTTAAAGACATAGACATGTCCATTATAGCACATCTTAACTCAAAGACACACTGACTGAAATGGGATTGACTGAAAAGGTGTCCAAGTTATTTTTCCTCTTAGAAATTCCCTTTGTTAGTTGGGAGTTTTTCTACTAGCCAGGCTCAGAAGTCAAAAGAGGAACATGGAAGGATATGAGCATTTATATCCTTCCCAAACCAGGGACTCAGTCACTGTGGTAGCGTGGGGTTAGGCCAATGCTACTTATTTCTTAACATACCAAGTCTAGTGGAAATTCCAAAAAACAATATTTTCTCTGTTCCACTAAAATGCAACAGCATTATTTCAGAAAAAACTAATTCAGTTGAGTTTTAGAAATAATAATAACGTAACATCCCAGACTAAATAATTGATGTTAAGAAAGACAAAAAAAGTCTGAATAGTGAACTTTGTAGCACGTGGATGTAGCAGAACAGATGAGGAAGAATCAGAAAAAATTACAAAATATAAAAATCTGTAAGTAGAAATAGAAGTACAATGACTGTGGCAAAGGAAAGCAAAAATAGTGTTAATATGCACTGCCTGAACACAGACTGACTACAAACAACAGCATGACAAAGTAGCAAAAATGATGCATTGGAAATATCAGCAAGAAATACCATTTGCTTGCAAGCAAGAAGTAGTAGGACCACAAAACAAACAAAGTAATAGAAAATGAAGACTTTTAAGTGCTCTGGGACTTTAGAATTCAATCAGGCAACTGACACATAACATATTAATAGCTGTTGATAAGAAAGATTAAAAAAGTATGAATAGTTGTTGTTGTTAGTTGCAAAGTCGTATCTGACCCATCACGACCCCATGGACAACGTTCCTCCAGGCCTTCCTGTCTTCTACCATCCTTTGGAGTCCATTTAAGCTCACGCCTACTGCTTCAGTGACTCCAGTATGAATAGTGGATGTTGCAATTCTTTGAGACAGCAGAATAGAACTGGAGAAAATTACAAAATACAAAGACATGCAAACAGAGGTAGAATGGCTATGGAAATAGGAAGCTAAGACAGTACCAATAGTAATAGATGTCTTCCAGTGGTGGATTTCAAATTTTTTTACTACTGGTACTGTGGATGTGGCTTGGTGGGCGTGGCATGGCTTGGTGGGCATGGCTTGGTGGGCGGGGCATGGGAAGGTTACTGTAAAATCTCCATTCCCTCCCCAATCCAGGAGAAGGTTACTGCAAAATCCTCATTTCCTCCTGATCAGCTGGGACTCAGGAGGCAGAGAATATATGGGGGTGGGGCCAGTCAGAATTTTTACTACCAGTTCTCCGAACTACTCAAAATTTCCAGAATTTTCTCCAGAATTGGTCAGAACCTGTTGAAACCCACCTCTGGTACAATCCCCAAAGAATTGGAACACGACTTGAATACCATTGGCACTGAAAAAATTACCGTCTATCTCTTGCAAAAGGCAGCTTTCATTGAAGAGCATATTTCATCCTGATACCTTTAACACCATCAAACAACATCTTCCTGTCCCAGATCCTTGGGAAGGACTCAGTATGTGGATAAAAATACCAAATCCAATCTTAACATTATGCTGAGTCTGTGACCAACCAAATTTGCTAAACTTGCCATCTGATTCTCAACGAGTGAACAAAATCATTCTGAGCGCTATCAACATTTCTCTACCACCCCCTCAGCTTTTCAGGGAACCATTTGCATTTCAAGTGTTGGAAAAGCTTGTTTAATAAGACCTGACAAGTATATGGAGGTGATGAAACCAGAAAGTCAAGCAATGAAACCATTACAATGTGCGGTTTCAATGAAGTATAAATCTGTCAAGAAAAATAAAGAATTGTATTAATTAAATTATATTAACTGTTTCCCAGAAGAATGTTTATTTAGTCTTTAGAAAAAATAAGATTAGAATCCCTTATCATTTGGTGTTTTCTATCACTGGGCAGATTTATGCAGATATGTTTAGAAAAAGAGTCCTCATGTGGTTTTTAAAAAGTGCCAATTTTTGTTACTGTGATTGAGGTCAGGAGTTCACTGCTGGCACTTTAAGAGAGTGACATGATAATTTCTTGATGAGTTTTTGATATTTCATCTCAGAATTGAAGTCACATTGCTTGCTGCCATAAAGTAAAATAATAAGAAAAGCAAACAAGGGCAGATTTGTCTCCAGAGCATATATTAGAGGCAGAAATGCTTATAAATTATTAACTGGGATATGGGGTGTATTTCATCAGCGCTTCAAGTTTTGATATTAAGTTTCCTTCTGGGAATTAATAATCATTCAGTAAGCATAAAACTTTAATAATGAGGAGAGTATCTTCTCCCCGACCTTTCAAAACAAAATAGAGCGACTTCTAATTACAGAATTTTGATTTTGAGAATAACGAAGGAATAAATGCAGCAGTAGATGGCAACAGATTTTCTTGGTTAAGAAAATTAAGTCCAGCTTAGAAGGGTTGTGCCATGGCTGTCCAAATGTTATTGCAGTGCAATATCTGGCATCCCTGATAAGATACTATGGTGGCTAAGATTTATTGTGTTGCATTTACTATTTATTATTAAATCATTATTAAAAATAAAATTATGCATTGATTTATTAAGATCACATCACACTCATGTGGGAAGCATCAAGGTGCTTCCGGGTTGAAAGTGTTAGTTGCTGACATCACCATTGCTCAGGGCATGCCCAATGGGGGGGGGTTTCCTTTCTTGTCCGTAGCAGGAACTAGAGTGAAGGATAGCAGCTCACCCTGTTCCATGACAGCACTTGGGTCCTGAATGCATACATGCTGCTTGTTAAGCTAGTATCCTAACCAGTGGTGGGTTGCCCCCAGTTCGAACCGGTTCTATAGAACCAGTAGTAAAACTGGAGGCAGGCTCCGCTCACCGACTCCAACGTCATCAGAACGCTTCTGTGCATGCGCAGAAGAACGTGTGCGAACACTTCACTTGCACACACGGGTGACCCCATTGCAAACTGGTAAGTAGAACCCACCCCTGATCCTAACCATGCAAGCCACTGTGCTCCTAATTTATTAAGTTTATTTATTTATTATTTTAAATATTGTGTTATCACTGTATTACATGTTAGGGATAAATTGTCATGGAGACAATATATCTATGTGGTTTTTAGGAATCAAAACAATTCGATGGAACTCAGTCAATCAATCAGTCAAAAAGGCTTATTGTAGTCTTTAACCATTAGATGCATCCATCTTTCTTCCAGGAACTGAAGGTGGTATACCAAAACTCTGCCTGTGCTCCTGAGCATAGTAGTACTTTAAGATAGCTGGAAGTGAGAGATAGTAACTGCTTGAAGACTCTCAAGTAATTTTCATGTCCAGATAAAGGATTAAACCTGGTCTCCTTTGTTCTATTCTAATATTTTTACCATATCTGTAGACATTGAGCTCCATCAGCATATTCTCCATATAGAATTGTGAAATGGAAACTAGTAATATGATCTGCATCTTTGATCATTTTTGAGATGAAATATGAGTATATTGGAGTAAAAGGAATCTTTTAATTGGATAATTGTATCACCTGATCCCAGTATCTCCAAACCATGTGCTTACCGTTAGCCGAGAAGATTCCTATGCATATACTGTTTATCAATAAATCATTTTAATTGGGACCTTCATGTGTGGACCTGGTCTTTCATGCCTGACCTTTTGCCTGGTGGCACTGGCAGAGAGAGAGAGAAAGTGGGAGAGAGAAAGATAAATGGAGGGAGAGGTCTATCATCAGGAGTGACCCCCATTATGATTTAGATGGGGGTCACTCAATTTGGATTCTCTTATCATGGCATAATCCTTCCTAATACGAAGAGTTTGTGTTCTGAATTTCCCCAGTTTCGTGAGTCAGCATGTTAGAATGTGCTTTTTTAATGTATTTGAATCAAATAATGATGTATTGCAGTTGAACAGGTCCTTCCTTTTAAACCATCAAACAAAAATATTTGCATATCCCAGGTCCTTGGGAAGGACTTGATAGGTAAATAAAAATGCCCAAATAGGTTAAACATCTAGCTGATTGTGCAACCAACCCAGGGGTGAAATCCAGCAGGTTATGACAGGTTCTGGAGAACCGGTAGCGGAAATTTTGAGCAGTTTGGAGAACCGGTAGCGGAAATTTTGAGCAGTTTGGAGAACCGATAGCGGAAATTTTGAGTAGTTCGGAGAACTGGCAAATACCGCCTCCGGCTGGCCCCAGAGTGGGGTGGGAATGGAGATTTTGCAATATCCTTCCCCCAGGAGTGGGGAGGGAATGGAGATTTTGTAGTATCCTTCCCCTGCCACGCTCAACAAGCCACGCCCACCAAGCCACGCCCACAGAACCGGTAGTAAAAAAATTTGGATTTCACCACTGAACCAACCATAATAACTGTTTATATTTATATTTTAATTGATTGTCAACCACTTTGAGAAAATAAAAACAAGAATGAATACATTAAATATATGCTCATTGCTCAACTTGTATGTGGTATACAAATGGTTAGCTTTTTAGTTTTTGTAACAGGCTATTTAAAAACGTCAAGGTTTTGCTTCTTCCCTGTCTTTAACTCTTTCTAATCTCATCTTTTGGATGCACAGGAAGTAATTTCTGTACTGCTAAAGACCTTGCAGAAGAAATTAAATCGCTAATGGCTGAAAGAGACCGCCTGAAAGGGCTACTCAATGAATGGTCAACTCTGAATGCCAAAAATATCCAAAAGCTGGAGAGAGTGAAAGAACGTTACAAGAGACTGAAGGAAGAAATGGAGCAAGAGGAGGTTGTATTTGGTGAGTAGAGCAATTTGCCAGCTGTTGGGATGACAGAAGGCTGCCATTTTTATGCAAGGATGACATCCAGTGTTCTGCTTCATTTGACAAACAATAATGTAATTTATATGATGTTTTAAACAAAGATCTCCAATGAGCAATTCTGCCGGGAGCGTTGATGTATACCACATATTAAGGGCTGTCAGCTTCTGTCCCTGTTATTCATGAGTGATGTTTTTCGTTGTTGCTTGCTTTGGATATGGAGGTGGCTTTCTTTGTTTTAGATACAACAATAAAAGGTCATACAAAAAAAAAAAAAAGGAAAGAAAAAAAATTGCAAGAAAGCAAATAAACAAATAAAAAGAACACCCTCTCCAGAAAGGATCTTTCCACCAGCATCACAACGTATAAACAATTTCATAATCTCTTTATCTCCTCTTAATTAACAAATATAAAACTCATCATCTAATAACTCATTTTTTAACAATAGGGAAATCAAATAAGCAAAGCCTTCTCCAATTCAATTATCAGCAAAAGTCTAAACAGAGCTCTAAAAGAGAGTCATATATATATATATATATGTCATATATATATATATAAATATATATCATACATACATACATACATACATACATACATACATATATATATGTATGTCTCTTTAGCCAGGTTCTACCTATGTAAACCAAGATATTATGCAGCCCTAGTTCAGTGAAATCACAATTCACTAGTTTCTGGGCTTTTTTTTTTTCCTTTTTCTGGCAGCCAGCAGACCCTTTGCTGCCCATTGGGAGACTAAGATAGATCTATTTCGGCTTTATAAGGCCTCATCAGTTAGCCACACCCTCATCTCATGTATCCTCCCTGTAAAGGTACAATATTTGTTTTTCTTTCTTTTTCGTTGGTTTTATGTGTATGTCTCTTTAGCCAGGTTCTACCTACGTAAACCAAGATATTATGCAGCCCTAGTTCAGTGAAATCACAATTCACTAGTTTCTGGGCTTTTTTTTTTTTTTTTTACAGGGAGGATACATGAGGGTGTGGCTAACTGATGAGGCCTTATAAGGCCGAAATAGATCTATCTTAGTCTCCCAATGGGCAGCAAAGGGTCTGCTGGCTGCCAGAAAAAGGGGAAAAAAAAAAGCCCAGAAACTAGTGAATTGTGATTTCACTGAACTAGGGCTGCATAATATCTTGGTTTACGTAGGTAGAACCTGGTTAAAGAGACATACACATAAAACCTACGAAAAAGAAACCCCATTTAAAAGTCATAGAATAGTCTCAGTATTTTGGTGTTAAAAAAACACTAAAGTAAAGTAAAGTAAAGTAAAGTAAAGTAAAGTAAAGTAAAGTAAAGTAAAGTAAAGTAAAGTAAAGTAAAGTAAAGTAAAGTAAAGTAAAGTCTAACATAACAAAGAGACCATTTGTTTTTTAAAAAGACAAGTTCTAATATACAACATTTTTTAATCCAAATATCAGTTCCAAAGAAAATCACACCAAATAGCTGCATTCAAGTAAACATCCCATATTTCAGCTTTAAACTATAAACAAATCCATATTTTGCAAATATAAAATAATCCAAGTATCCTAATATGAACAAAAAATTAATTTTTTTTTAATTTTTAAAAAAATTATTCATTAAAAAGTTCATAAAACTTTATTCATTAAAAAGAATAAGTTCACAAAAGTTCTTTTCTTTAACTAAAAAACCAGATACAGAGTCAGTTGTTATAAAATTAGGATTCATAAATTAATTGAAGGAGAAAATTCTTAAACACCATATTACATGTAATGAAATATTGTATGCTACATTTTTCCAGTCAAGATATCAGCAAATTCAAATATGCCAATTGTGTATTTTGGTATTTTGTGAGATCGTGGACTGGTGCATAGTCTAGAGCAGGGCTGTCAAACTTGCGGCCCATTGGCCGGATGTGTCATGCGCTGGCCACACCCATGATTGGTTTAGCAAAGGGGGAAAAAAAGTCCTAATACGTCAGGTGATGCTGCTGTGATGACACAAATTTGACACCTCTGGTCTAGAGGGAATTTCTTTGAGTGGAATACAGCAGAGTTCACTGCCAAATGTGGCACGGACAGTAATTCTGCTAAAGCAAAGAGGTTGGTTCATGCTTTCCGATATCTTCAAAATTTTAAGTCAAGCCACAAATTAAATTATTCTTCATTCTTGGACTTTCTGAGCCACAGGTTGAGGAAAAGGGGTTCATTATTGCAGGAAAAAAGACTATTTGGTTGATTATGAAAAGAGATAACATGCGGTTAAGTGTATATGTGTGCCAAAATACAGAATCAGTCTTCTCCAGTTTTCATGTAAATATGTGGGTAGATACAGTTGTATATATTGTTATAAACACAATTTTAGGGAAACAATAAAATCTTCCCATGCTTAAAATCTAAATATATACAGTAGAAGAACAGCACTGTTTTAAGATTAACAATGAGATTAAGCTTGCAAAAAACATTAAATGTAAACTGCCCAGAGATGCTGGGAGTCAAGTGATCTATAAATTTAATGAATTGTTGTTACTATTAGTTAAATCTTTGCTAATAAAAAAAAAAGTTTTGCAATTTCTGCAAAAACATACCCTCCACAGATTTTTTTCTTGATAATTTCCTTTTGACTAGACTTCCGAACAGTTCTTAAAGGTAGATCTCAAGGATATCACCATTTCCAAAATAAATATACACTAACTCAGTTTCTTATTTTAAAAACTATAGGATTACACTCCCAAATGGGTTTTGAAAGTCGGGGTATTGTGTACAACTATTTTGGGTGGGACTTTCTAGGCATTGTTTACTTTTTAAAAACTCTCATCATCCTTTGATGATTAGAGTATAAACCAGTTGCAGAATACACATCTGCAAATGTCCTTTTTTAAAAAAACGAACCTTGAATTCCTTACCATTCTCAAAAAAATAAATAAATCTGAATCTGTTGCCTTGTATAATAAAGTGCAGCGGAGCACAAAATGCTGCAAGCAATATAAATAATTAAAGTATGTAATTTCCTTCCCCACCCCCACCTCCTTTTTCACTTTTGCTCTCATCTATAGCACATCTTTCTTTAGGCTACAGTCATTTGTTTTTGATCTAATTATATGAAATGTATAACAATAAATTTAGTGAAAACATGCCTCAGGATTGTAAACACTGACACTTCTTACCATATGCCAATGTCATTTTAGCAGAGCTGAGTTTTATTTTTCTTTAAAATCCTTTTAATGGGAATCTTTCTTGTAATACTTTTCCCCCTTTATCTGTTGTTGTTGTTAGTTGCGAAGTTGTGTCCGATCCATCGTGACCCCATGGACAACGTTCCTCCAGGCCTTCCTGTCCCCTACCATCTTCTGGAGTCCATTTAAGCTCACGCCTACTGCTTCAGTGACTCCATCCAGCCACCTCATTCTCAGTCGTCCCATTCTTCTTTTGCCCTCAATCTTTCCCAGCATTAGGCTCTTCTCCAGTGAATCCTTCCTTCTCATTAAGTGGCCAAAGTATTTGAGTTTCTCCCCTTTATTAAGGATTTCTAAAGATTTGGTACATCTTTGCTTTTGTTCCTTTTTTGTTTTAAGGTGCCGCTATATCCTCTGTGATAACTGTGATAGCTTCTAGGTATCTGCTAAAAGATTTCTGAAAGGTAGTATTTTAGTTCTATATATGGTGCTTTCTATATTATAAACTAGGATGGTTCACATAATAATACAGGTAGTCCTCAACTTACAACCCTTCATTTGGTGACTGTTTAAAGTTACAATAGCATTGAAAAAAGTGACTTATGGTCATTTTTCACACTTACGACTGTGGCAGCATCCCCATGGTCATGTGATTTACATTTGAATGCTTGACAACTTGATCCCCTTTTGTGACCTTCTGACAAGCAAAGTCAATGGGGAAACCAAATTCACTTAACAACCGTGTTACTAATTTAAGAACTGTGGTGATTCACTTAAACGTGGCAAGAAAAGTCATAAAATGCATAACTCACTTAATGAATTTCTCTCTTAGCAACATGCATTTTGGGCTCAATTGTGGTTGTACGTTGAGAACTACTTGTACACTGGTTTGCCTCCAGGTCCAATTCAAACTGTTCGTCATCACAACAACATGCATATTTGCCTTTATTTGCTGGTTATCAACTTTAAAACCCTTCATGGCATGAAATCAGCTTATTTGAGGAACCATCCCTCCCACCCAGGGGTGGGTTGTAAAACTTTTTACTAATTAATTTTTTTTTAATTAGTTCAATTTATATGCCGCCCTTCTTCGGAGACTCAGGGCGGCTTACAATGCATACGACCGGTTCTGTGGGCTTGGCTTATTTTGTGGGCGTGGCTTGGTGGTGGTGGGGGTAATGTGACTGGGTGGGCGTGGCCAACTTTTTTTTTTTTTTAACTTTTAAAAGCATTTTTTCTACAACCTTAGGTTGCAGAAAAACATGCTTTGAAAAGCCTCTCTGCCGATCAGGCAACTCAGCTGAGATCATCAGAGGCTTTTCAAAGCTTTTTTTTTTTACCACCTCTTCAGCTGAAGAGGTTGTAGAAAAAATGCTTTGAAAAGCCTCTGACGTTCCCAGCTGAGCTGCGGGATCATCAGAGGCTTTTTTTTTTTTTACTTTTAAAAGCATTTTTTCGGCCAAAGAGGTTGTAGAAAAAATGCTTTTAAAAGTAAAAAAAAAAAAAAGCCTCTGATGAGGTGGGTGGGGTAAGTGAGCGGCGAACGGGCCGGGGACTGGTTTGGAAGCATTGCCAGCCAATGTTATTACCAGTTCTCAGAACAACTACAAATTTTTACTACCGGTTGCGAACTGGGAGCAACCCACTACTGCTCCCACCCCAATTTAGCAGCCTGCGCTACTCAGTATGGAAGCAGGGTTTGCTGCAGGCCTTGTCGATCAAATAATTTCAGCTGGTGGTAAAAGGAGAACCTTTTCTGCCATGGCTCCAGCTCTTTGAAATATTTTGCTGCCTGAGGTGAAGTTGCCCCGCCCCCATCCTTTTGGCCTTCTGGGAGTATGTCAAAACCTGGCTCCGCCAGTTGTCTTGGGGTCTTGATGGGGGTGCCCTATGTTGGAGGTTGGCTGACGGGTCAACAGGGAAGATGCCAGCACTTGGCTTTTGTTTTTTATCTTTGCATCTAATGTTTTTAAATATATTTATGGTTTTAATTGTAAGCCACCAGAAGTCGCTTTGCAATGTGAAATTGGTGGCATATAAATTTAATAAACAAACACCTTCATTTGTATCAGTGGTGAAATCCAAATTTTTTTACTACTGGTTCTATGGGCGTGGCTTAGTGGGCGTGGCAGGGGAAGGATATTGCAAAATCTCCATTCCCACCCCACTCTGGGGCCAGCCAGAGGTGGTATTTGCCTGTTCTCCGAACTGCTCAAAATTTCTGCTACCGGTTCTCTAGAAACTGTCAGAACCTGCTGGATTTCACCCCTGATTTGTATCAGGCAGGGGTGAACTGTAGCCTTCCAAATGTGGCTGGCTGTTTCTGGATTGAACTCCTAGATAATCTACTTCTGCAATCAAGTTATACCTGAGTAGCATTTATATGGCACTACTGTGAACCATTGTAGAGGTTGCAGAGTATTTGGAGATGATTACTTTCTACCTGTTTAGCAATGAACTCTCCTTAATAAATTGTAACATAGTCAAATACGCTGCCTTTCAGCAGATTTATAAAGCTGATAAATTACACAACTCAACAATAAATAAAATGTAGTAGCATGTGATTATATCTGTATACACCCTCTATCATATTCAAGTTTGCCTGGGGCTAGTTTGAACATCTGTGTTTTGTGTAATGTGAATAAAAGGTTCAGGACAAGAGGTGTTTGGACGTTAAGTTTTCCCAACATTCAGAGGGCTAGAGATGCTTCACAAATCTTAATAAAGATTGTTTAACCACTTAATACAAGACACAGTATTAATTATAAATTTATTCAATATGGAATTGCACATGTATCCTAATTTTGACACAGGGATAGTTTAATAGTTCTTACGATCAGTGTAGACAACCAGTAATGTATACACATAATGAATGAATTCTCCATGTAATGAAAGATAAAATTTAATATATACAGGTATAATCCAACAATTCATTTTTTAATATTACTCCATTTTGTAATATAAATATTTCATTTTTAGACTAAGTTAAAGTCTCCCTTGAATCGTGCTTGATTTTCATTGAGTACATGGATCTGTCCACATTGTTTTCTTGGCCAAAATGCAGAAGTGTTTTTTTTTTCAATTTATATAGCTGCATGACTCTCATAGAGTAAACACACACACAACAGAACCATACAACAAAATCCATTTAAACATATTAAAAGCAATAAAAACTATTAAAACTGTAAGAACATAATCTGTGAGAGTGCAATTCAATTTACTAACAACATAGCCATTTAGTAGATTCTACCTTACCACTACAGGATCTGTAGGCAAGATGGCAAAGCCAAGTTCTCCAGGCCCTGGGTAGGTATCAATCTAAGCTGTCGGGGAATGACATTCCAATACATGTTTTCCATAGCCTTGTATTTAATTCCCAATCTTGTCTACAGCTCAGAATTTTGTGGTGGTCTCTCAGTTAAGAATTAATCAGGACCGACCCTGGTCCCATCCAAAAGACCTTGACTTGTCCCTGCTGCCTTTTATGCTTGAGTTGACTTGCTTTGCCCAGCAGCCTTCATTCATGAATTGAAGCACCCTTTTGGAAGTGAAATTGAGATGTTCCAATCCTTGATTCAGCTGCTTTGAGGTCCTGCCAAAGTCATGCCTATGCATGTACAGAAGCTCTTTCCAATAAGATGACTGATGAGGCAAACTCATCAGTGACTGTCTTGTTGAATGATGTTAAAACATCCTCTCCGTGACACTGCCTTCATCACCTGCAGTTCCCTAGATTGGTTTTGATGGCATCTCACTCCACTGATGGGTTGGTTATTTTATTTTATGAAGTATATGCCAAATTGCAAATAAATAAATAAATAAATAAATAAAAAATGCTTAAGATAAATTAAAAAAAAAAACTTTCCACAGAGGATCAAAAACAAAATGTGCATGGCTTCATTACCAAATGCATTTTAGTTGTTTCAAAAAAAAAATGTTTGCAAGTAATTTTTATATTTATTACAATGTTCCTTTTCCCAGCCTGCATAGAGAATAACCAAAGTATTTTTTTTAAAAAAGAAAACCTAGGTAATAGGTTTTCACAATTCTTGTGAAAAGAAGAAAATATATAGAACTATGAAGACATAATTTTCAGCACTATGGAGACATTTTCAGCACTATGGAGATCAGTAGCAGACATTTGAGCTAAGCCTGACTTAATAGTACAATGCTACAAACAGGATAACACTTCTGGGACAAACAATATCCCATCAGAATTATTTCGCATTACAGCATTTCAAAATTGCAAGATTTTGCTTTATAGTATACATACTTTGAGGTTCCCAGAGACACCTGTAGTCTTCAGTGTTGACTGCTACTGATGAAGGCAGTCAAACCATCAAGATGATCTACGTGCCCTCAGAATACGAAGATGCAGTGTTGAGAAGAATATAGGAAGACTGAAAAAGGTTTCAAACTCCACTGAATTCTGTTAATTTTATTGGGAGAAAAGCAAGTCTTGAAAGTGCTACCTGATTCAAAAGATATTCAAATGCAGGTCTCTACATCAAAGATCAGAATCGTGCATGCATTGGTATTCCCGGTGTCATTCTATGGAAGTGGAAGTTGGATTTTAAAGAAACACGAAAGGAAGAATATGGATGCTTTTGAACCTTGGTGATGGAGAAGACTCCAGAGAATATTGGGGACAGCAAAAAAAAAAAAAAAAACTGTCCAAACCTATGGATCATTGAACAAATTAACCCAGTGTTCTCATTCAAGGCATAAATGTCCAGGCCCAGATTATCCCATTTCAAACATGTTATGCAAAGATCTAGCTCTTTGGAAGGTGAAAGGAAAGAGAAGAAGAGGACAAACAGCAGCAAGGTTACAACAGTCTTGTAATCAGCAAGACTTGATTACAGCAGCAAGAAGTGCAGCATTGGGAGATTTGAAATACCAGGTTAGGAACAGATTTCTTCAAGAAAATCTGTCTACATGGTTGCTAAGAGTCGAAAACGACTCGATGGCACATAATCGATGAACAAACCGAAAGAGCAAAATTTGCTTTTCTGTTGTAGATATCTTATTCTTACACTGATAGGAGGCGGCAGAAGTCAAGGGCAGAGATTTAATCACATAATAATCAGGGCTGGAATTTAAAATGGGGCACATCATTAGTATGTTAATTAGTTTTTTCTTTCCTTGCCAGCTGCTAAGCTTGCAGAAGAAGCACAGAGAAGTGTCTTAGCAAATATATTTATCCTTTGATCTGTGTATGCCTTGCAGGGGGGAAAAAAACCCTGTGGTATATTTGGAATGTTTTACTTCCTTTTGAATAAGTATGGCCTGAGTTTATGATTTAAAGATCCCAAAGCAGCCGGTACGTACAATTAAGCCCATAACTCCAATTGCATGTGAATTCGCCATTTTCTCCTGTCATAACCCCACCTTCTGATTTTATTTCAGTACCTCTAGGGCTTTATCGGTGACTGCTCACATTGATGCCACAAGTTAAACAATGTACATGGGATATCACCTAATATAATTATTTCAGCATGGAACAGAAAACTTACTGAGCTCTATTCTTGAATTGTTTCCAAGCATGTTTCTTCAATACAGTTAACATAGAAGAAGCAAGTTTTAAAAATATTTTTATGGCAGCTTAAGAGCAAATTGAAATATTATAGATTCAGGAACAACATCATTCCGCCAAGAAATTAAAATATGCAGGAAGCAACTAAATGTAAAATATGTTTCAGTCTTTCAGAATACTCTGATGTTACCTGAAATCACCTTTCTTTGCAGAAAACATGGTGTGTCTGAAAATGCTATTGTAGAACTGCTGAACCAGAATGCCTTGCTGCTATTCTGGTCTCCCACCATCTGCGTTATATTAACTTTGGTAAATCCACCATTGGTGTGCACACCATACTTTCTTCTGGAGGAGTATTACAGGGTCAGCCTATTGTTATAACATAGGCCCAGCTATTCTGCCTTAATTAAAGTGGTCAGAGTTGGAAGGATTTTCTTAATTTGCAGTAGCCTAGATTTGGAGTTTTGACCAGAGGCTAGTTTAACAATAAATCTAGTTGGAGCAAGAGTGTTGAAATCAAATATCAGCTTTGAAGAGACACAGCAAATACACGGTTGACCCTACTTTGGAGAAAATTATTCTGTTTCTGTGTAAAGGTTTTCTATCTATATTGGCATATATGCTGGGGTGAAATCCAGCAGGTTCTAATAGGTTCTGGAGAACCGGTAGTGGAAATTTTGAGTAGTTCAGAGAACCAGCAAATACCACCTCTGGCTGGCCCCAGAGTGGAGTGGGAATGGAGATTTTGCAATATCCTTCCCCCAGGAGGGGAGGGAATGGAGATTTTGCAATATCCTTCCCCTGCCACGCCCATCAAGCCACGCCCACAGAACTGGTAGGGAAAAAAATTGGATTTCGCCCCTGATATATGCATAGGGCAGGGGTCAGCAACCTGTGGCTCTGGAGCCACATGTGGCTCTTTCACCGCTCTGCTGCGGCTCCCTGTCACTCAAAATATGCGTCACAACAGCCAATGTGTGACATCTGCTGGCAAGCGATTTATTGAGCTTTTCAACCCCTGGTAGGCCAACCATGGATAAATCCAAGAAAAGAAAGGTTTCAGAAGAAAACAGAATGTTTAAGAAATAGCCGCTCAAGAAATAGTCAGTCATGGGAAGGGTTTTGTGGCTCCTGGTGTTTTCTTTTCTGTGGGAAACGGGTCCAAATGGCTCTTTGAGTGTTTAAGGTTGCAGACCCCTGGCATAGGGTTTCCAAATTTAGAGAAATTTGTCCTATTTTGTCTTTTTGGGGGTAAGTCAGTGGTGGGTTGCCCCCGGTTCAGACCGGTTCACAAAAACCGGTAGTAAAACCGGCGGGAGGCTCATGCAGGCGGTTTCATTGTGAATCAGTAGTAAAGATAAGAAGAACCCACTCCTGGGGTAAGTTGTTTCTTCTTTTAAACAATCCGTCAAAAGAAATACAGAATTTAGAGGTCTCAATTTTTTCCCGTTTTTGGCGGGGGTGGGGGTGGGGAAGGACAGTGGACAAATTTGGAATTTTGAGAGCATGTTACAGACAATGATACAAAATGGCCACTACAATGGGAAGGAAACCTAGAAAGATGCTTCCTACTTTCACTTCATGCCTTTCAGAAACACTTTCTAGTCTTAGCTTGCTTTCCTTTCCTTTCCTTTTCTGAGAAAGTGTAGCATACTTCCAAACAATATAATGGGCTGTAGCCATCAACCATTTGATTTCCTGTACATATCTCTGGGGTATTAAATAACTTGTTTTAGAAAATATATTTGGGAGTTACACTTTGAAGCATGCTATCATCCTATCAATTTATTTCTTAATTTAATGAATCTTTAAATAAAATCTGTCAGGACAATCTACTAGGGTAGGGAGCCTTGTAGGTGCCAAGGAAAATTTGGGTTGCTCTTTGGATCCAAATTAGGAAACCCTGATTTACTGCTTTAAAATGGCTCAAGAATTTTAGTTGTAACTTAAGTTAAACTTCATTATTTTGTGAGTGCTATTTTGCTACTTGAAGTTGCAGGATTATGTCTTATGTAGACCTGCTCAAAGTAGTTGAATCTACTCATTGCGAATGGCCTTCCATAAAACAAGTTCCCCACGTCACTAGGGAAATGTTGGTGATACTTGTGATACTTTAAAGGCATTTATTTAGTTTTTTTGGAAATAATGCTTTCTTAATTCTTTGCCTTTAAGATACTGACCTGCTAAAATGTTTCTAACCATCATTTTATCATAATTGTTTAATTATTTACATGGCAAAATAGACAAACCGAAGAGCCAGAGAAACCAAACAATAAGTAACTAACCAGGTCATATATACAGAAGTGTATTTGAAAAGTAGTTACTAAGGTTGCTGTACTGTTCAGTGTTAGAAACTGATTGCAATTGCTACAAATTTAGGGCCTCTTCTAGAGAGAGACAGAGCTTGTCCACTAAAAGGAGGAAAATATTCTCTTCCTAGGACCCAAATGTGTAAGAACGAAATGACAAGGACATTGTTATGTCACCATGCTGTAGGAGGTTTTTGGGGGGTTTTTTGTGAATGGATGGACCAAAATCTCTTCTGTATAGTATTAAGTATACCTTCCGACAACGAAGGTGTCAAACATTGTAGCAGGCTTTTTAGAAGATGAAAATTCTTCTGTGGAACAGGTAAAATTTATGTGCTAAATGTTAATTTTTTTGGGTTAAATTTAGGATACATATATGGAATCTCAGTGTCTTGGGGTATATGTTTCAGTTCAGATCAGGCTGTTTCAGGAAACAGCAAAGTCAGCTTGTGGGCTGATAGTCCATAATGTTTTGTGATAACACCTAGCTTTCCTTTTTTTAAAAAAAAAATCCTGTCCCCTTTGTGGTTCTAGAATCCAGATGGCAATTTTCAAATTGCTGAGATCAAATAGCTTATTTCTCAGTTCATCCATGACCCTCTTCCACAATATGGCGGTTTTACTTTGCTAAGCTTAGAGAAAGTTCTTCTAAAAGTATCTTCAGCTTTTCAAATTTGAAGCCGATCCTTTGGAGCATGCCGGGGCAGGAACACAACACCTGTCTGCAACTTTTCAGAGCAGCCACACCTTTTCTTGGAATTGCGTGGTTGCCCTCTGCAGCTGTTTGGGATCCTGAGAAAAGAGGGACTTGGCTGAAAGAATAGCAGACAGATCCTGGGTTCTGAAATGTCTGTTTCCCCCTTTTTCAAATTGGAAGTACCTCTCTACAATTGATATTGCAAATGCCTTACGTAAGTTATTATAAATTTCCTTTTTCTTCTGCTACCATATTTCATAAGCATGACTAAAAACAAACAGAAACCTACATCCCTCTTGCCAGTTTAGTATTATAATGATTCCTCCAGCTCTATATGAATTCCTAGAGCAAAGACTTACCATTTATTTTTCTTTTTTTACATAAAAAAGAGGAAAGATAAATAGAACTGGAAAAACTAAAGATGAAAACTGTTGGGGCTTGTAGTTCAACACTATCAAGAAAATAACATTACTCATCCTTGAATTAAAATTAGAAAAATTGTATTCTACTGGCATTGTCAAAATCATTAATCAGTAGAAAACTAGTTCATTTAACATTCAGTTATTTCTAACTGTGACACTTTGCTTCTGTGTTATTATTTCAAAGCACCCTCTTCAAACATGTTGCTGTTTCTGGTAAACTAGGGTCCAGATTTGACAAATGATGCTGATAGGAGGTGAAAACAACAACAACAATAAAGCAACATCTACAAAATGTAAAATACAATCATTACAATGATTTTGTTAAAACTGAAGGCATAATTTCCCCCTAATTCTAATTACAAGGTGCTTTGTTCACAAGCATTTCTATTCTTGCAAGCAAACAATTCAATAGAATGAGAATAAAGATCCAATTCAACAAATAATCTGCCTTGTTTGTTGGATTAAATTGAAGGGGAAGAGAATTCCACAGATATTCCCCTTTTGCCTAGTTCCATTAATGAAATAGATGAAATATTTCTCTTCTTGGAAAAACAATGCTGTTAATGGAATATAATCCACAACGCCCATTATTGGCCATCTGGGATAATAGCCTTTTTAGAGTGCATTCAGAATGGCTTAATAGCATTTTCAAAGCACATTTCCCAAAAGCAGTACAGTAAAAAGAATGGTGATTCTCTTGTCACTTCCACATGAACCTACTAATCTTATTGGTTCTTTCCAAAATATAAGAATGGGAAAAGTTCTGTATTTTTAATTAATGGAGTTTATATATATTTCACCCTGACAGTGAAATGCGTTTTTCCTGTGAATGAAAAAGTAATGTTTAGATGGGAAATGTCATCATTCTCTGGGAAGATTATCAAACATCAGCTAGTGGGACAGAAGTGGAGGCCAAAAAAAAAAAACCTTTTGGAATAAAGCTTGTTGAGAAAAGAAAAGGGAAAAAAAAAACAATGAGAAAAGTTACATTTTTGTTATGATACAATGCAGTATATTATTTATTTTATAAAAAAACTGGAAAAAAATCATTTCAGATGACTGCTTAACTGGGTATTGTGTCAACTGTGCAAAATGTATTTTACACATGATAATTCAAGTAAAACATTTTGAAACTCTGAGAGTTTTGAATATGGTTTTTCCAGCACTCTGCAAATTGATGTCATCTGGATGGCTTATGTAGCAACTTCTCATTGTTTTTATTGTTAAAATTATTTTCAGAGTCCAGAATTCTCTTATCTTACAAAAATTATATGAGATGGCGATACATTGCAAGATGAATTTTCTAAAGATGAGCAATGATTTTTAGGGATAACTTGGGTTTGGACTTTAATTTCATAATTTGAAATTATGACTATTTTAAAATTACCTACTCTTTGCAATAGATCAACAGAACTATATTTAACACTTTTCTCTCAACTTTTGTACATTAAAATGAAATGAAAACCAAATTATTTTAGGAGAATGAAATTCATATTCAAACAGCATAGACTGGTATGAAGAGATAAAGAGTCATGAAGGGTGTTAGTTTCCATTCTCTCTTTTAAGTTTGTTAATGTTTCCAAACACTGTGGCTAAAAATACACAATTGACCCCACCTGGAGCACTGATAGATTTGTTTAAGTGTACTTGACTTTCTAGAAATTGGACTCTGGGGTTACAGTTTTCAGCAAGTTATCCTTTCTTGATCACTTTGAAGTCAGTGTGATTAGAAACTTTAATCTGGGAGTTAGATTGCAGCCTAAGGCCATATGGATACATTTGTTAGTTAATTCTCTCTGTGCAGAATATCTCTAATTAGAATACCAGACATGAAGCTATAGTCTGAAATAGACATTATCCTTGTGATCTTCAGTTGTTTCAAGAGTTTCTTTTACAAACTTCTGCTGTGATGGTTTAGTTTAATTAAGTGATTAGTACAACTTTTTCTACTAAGAAAAAATTATAGGTATTGGTTGTTTGAAAATAAATGTTCTTCGGTATATAGAACAAATGAGATAATAATCTGGATACTGCTGCATTTTTATTATTAATTGTATCCTGTTTTCCCCAAAATAAGACATCCCCTGATAATAAGCCCAATCGGGCTTTTGAGCGCATGGCAATAAGGGTTCAAAAAGAAAAAAAAGAAAAAGAAAAAAAATACAGGGTCTTATTTTCGGGAAAGCACGGTATGCTAAGTACTCCTATGTATTATTTTTTTTTTTTTAGGATGCATGCATTTTTGTACCTAACAAAAATTAGGTACAAATTTTTGTGTATTGCGGAGAGAAAAGAAATGGTACGTTCTTTGTGTAAATGAATTTATTATAATTTAGAAATTCAGATTTGTATTGGCTTGTGAAATGCACCTGATTCTCAGCACCTTCATAACTAACTTACTTTACCCTTCCCCTTAATTGAAATTATTATGGGGAATCGCATTTGGAGTAATCTCATCACAGGATGACTGCTAGCTTTCTTTGTGCTTTATAATTTCCGTTTCAGAATCAACGTGTATACGGTACTACAAAAACTGACATGTCTGATTGTAGCCTTCAATTGGGCAAAATTAGAAGGTATAGAGGAACAATTATTGAACCAAGGTAACTTAATTGGGCTAATTTACAGACTGCTGTGACCCCTGACTCCCTTGGGAATTAAATCTGAGAAAGTTGTTGCTAGTTCAGTACTATTGCACTTTTGCTGCTCAAGCACAAATACTGCACTTCCATTGTCAGCTCTGTTCCCATGATTCTCCTTTTCAGCATTCCCTGACAACTTCCCACAAGTCAATGGGGAAGCCAGAAGGGACTGATATGATTGCTGATGGTCTTTGCCACCTTCCCACTAGCAAAGTCTTTATTTGTGGGAAGCTTGGAGGAAGAAACTCAATGGAGAATCTAACCAAGAAGGTTGCAGGTTGTGTGGGGAACTCTGGCATATCCATGCACTCCCCTGAGTTTCACTGTGCTGGCCACAAGTGTGCTCCCTTGCCACTTATTTGTCTGTGGGAAGGGAGGAAAGTGGAGGGAGGGAAGGAAGGGAGGAAGGAAGGAAGGAGGAAGGAGAGAAGGAGGGAAAGAAGGAAAGGGAGGGAGAAACAGAGATGAAGGAATCAGGGAGGAAGGAAGGAGAAAGAGAGGGAGAGAGGGAAGGAAGGAAAGAGGAGGGAGAGAAGGAAGGAATAAAGGAACAAGGGAAGGGAGGGAGGGAGAAAGAGGGAGGAAAGAAGGAAGGGAAGGGAAGGGAAGGGAAGGGAAGGAAGGAAGGAAGGAAGGAAGGAAGGAACAGGAAAGAAGGAAGAGAATGAAGCAATCATGCAAAGAAAAAATGGAAGGAGGGAGGGAGGGAAAGAGGGAAGCAAGCAAACAAACATGAAAACGATGAAGAGGGAGGAAAGGGAGGGATGAAGGAAGTGGGAGGAAGGAAGAGGGAAGCGAAGAACTTTTCTGATGCTCTCTGTCAGCTTCTCACAAGCAAGTCAATGGGGAAGATGGCAGAAAGTCAGTAGTTGCTCCCCCTGCCAATACTTTCTTTGCCCACTCGGGGTCATTCAGCTACCTCTGAAAAGATAACCTAATAAGTCACACTTTGTCAAAAGTTTTGTATGTTTCTGATCCTTTTCAAGCAGGAGATTCTGTTTTTGTGCAGAGATTGTAGCACGTTTTAGCAGAGAGACATGTATGATTACAATTTGTTCTCCAAATATTGCTGGTTGGATCCAAAATGGTTCCTACTATAAACTTCTGCTAACTTAGAAGAAACATGTGTTCTGCCAGCTGCCATCTTGAAGAGATATGTTATCATTAGACCCAAAACTGTCCCCAAGATTTGCTGGCTCCTTCGGTATAGCTTTGAGTGCATGTATTTATGGGGAGCACAGAAGCCCACATCTGAAAAGGAGACTCTAAGAAGCTCTAGTCTAATAGTAAGGTTCTGTTTGTGGTTGCTAGGATACAGCCATATGCACCCCCCAATTGCTCCATCTTTAGCTCTTAGTGTCACCCCCTCTTTTTTTCTTTTTTCTTTTAATATTATAGTCTTTAAATGAAAAGATGGATTATTTGTGAGGGTGTGAAAAATAGAATTGGAAGATTTTTCAAGAATGCATTGAGAATGAATTTTGGTGGGTATTTTTAATGTCTCTAGTACATTATTAATTACAATCAATGGATTTATTATGCTGATTTTGTGCTGAGGAAATTATGTCATCCATACCCACACGTACACAAAAGCACTGGGTGGATTTTTTTGAGAGGAGGTCAGTTTGTCAACTCTTACAGAACTTGATGCACACATAAGAAGTTTTTGCACTTCTATGATCTGCCATGATAGAAGCACAATTTGTTAGGGTTGTACTATAAGACTGATTTTAGAAATTCTAAAATCTGACAAGAGAAATGACAGTACAGTAGTTAAAAATGAACAGGGAAACACCAGACTCTCAAAATAATCTGTCACTGTCTTTATGGTGGACAAAGAAATATATTTTTTCTTGAACAAAGAAATATATTTTCAATGTGAAATAGCTAAATGCCAATTCATGACATTTAGCTCATACGTCCTGTAGCTTGAACAGATTTTTGTAATACAAGGCATTCTTTGTTAATCAACTTGCCAGTGCAAGACTTCTATGGCAGCACCCAGCAACTGTTGATAAATGTCCACTGTTATAGGCAATTATCATTGCATCTACATTCTGCATTTTGTTTCTTTTTGACCTCACCTGTTTATAATTCCTATCTTCTACAACCCTGATGGTGAACCTATGGAACGCGTGCCAGAGGTGGCATGCAGAGCCCTCTCTATGGGCATGCGCGCCATCACCCCAGCTCAGCCAGCTGGTCATCGGGTTTCTGATATGCACATGTGCGCCAGCCAGTTGGTCATTGGGTTTCTGATGCACACATGCACGCCGGCCAGCTGGTTGTCGGGTTTCCGAGGCGCGCATGCATGCCGGCCAGCTGGTCATTGGATTTCTGGTGCTCTGGCGCACGCATGCGCACTTTCCAGTTTGGACACTCTGTGCCTAAAAGGTTCACCATCACTGCTCTACAACCATGTGTGTGAATCTGCTTTTAAGTCATGATGACAATCGATGTACAGTATCTACTGGAGGTGGTGCCATTCTGGGTTTCTTTTTATTGTCATCCCACTGTCTCTTGTGTGTATGACAAAAAGCTAATGGTAAGCTTCAGTCTATTTATAATCCATGCTTTTTCTGGATCAATTCTAGGCAATGTCAGCAAAGTTCAGTAGGTATGCTGTAGCCAGATTATTTTCTGAGGCCATGTATAGGAAACGGTTGACTTCCATGCAACAACATGAGAATGAAGAGAAAGACATTGGATCCCAATTTTGGTATAAAGGTACTTAATTTGCATTTCTCAAGCATTTGTGAAGCCACAATGCGCTTGCAAAACCCACAGTTTTCAAACTGTTGATGAAGTTTATAACTCAAAACACATACATGCATGTACAAATGCAGGGCTTACAATAGGGAAAGGTGCACTAAAAATGCACCACAGTAAGAAAATTTAAACCAGGAAAATATGCATATATACACTACATATTAAGAGAAGCATTCACAAAAAAGACACATGAATGTTCACATTGAAGTTAAGTTCCACCAAATATGTAGGTTTGTGCATAAGTAGGCTGTTATTATTATTATTTATTTGATTTATATGCCGCCCTTCTCTGTTATGTGCTTATGATAAGGAATGTAAAAAATAGAACAAAGCTAACATCAATTTGCCCATCTGTATTTTACAGTAATAACATTGGCTCCAAGTTCATTTCCAGACACAATTCATAGGGTTCACAGTATCATAAAAACTTAAATGAAGCTACCTCTGCCTCAAGAAGCTTTGTATAAGAAAAACATTTTGCAGTTAATGTACTCCAAAATTACCTCGCTTGTTAAAGCATCTTAAATTGTGTGAGGAGACCTGAGCAATACAACAGAAACCCTTGTTCCCGATAATCAACCCCACTGAACTCTCAAGCTTTAGCACTTCATCTCTCAGTTCTGCCAATATCGGGGGTACATTTTAGGTTTGTTTTTGCAGTGTGTGAGAAAGGACAGTTTTTTTTTTTAAAGTCAAGATGGGAGACAGCTATGCAATGGAAGCTCTGGGTTGTGCATTTAAAAAGGGCAGAGTTTTGATTGCACTAGTCTTGGCCACCAGGTTTATATTATATTTCCAGAGATGCCTCTGGCTCTGCCAGTCCCATGCTCTTAGATGTTTTACTTCTAGGTAGGATTCCACCCTATTGTGCCATGTTCTGGTATGTTTCAAGGGATTCTACGTTGATGTTTTGGATTAATTCTTTTTTATGTTGTTATTATGGGCCATTGTGCTTTGCTGCTGCAATAGTTGTATATTACTTTTGCTGTTATACATAAAAAGGTAGGAGATGTGTTCAAATAATACACGCGCTATAAAAATCACTTTGTTCCATAGGGCACAGTAGTTTTTGAAGGAACTTGTATCTCCTGTTCAGGAAAACATCCTTGTTTTAGTTTCAGAAAAAAGGAATTGAAGATATCAAATTCTTCATCCTGTTCTGTGATGTACTGTACCAGGACTGTGCTCTAGGATTTGCTATGAAAGGATTTATGTGAGCGAAATAAGCAAATAAGGTATGATGTGTATCCAACAATAAATGTGCAAAGTCAAGTTTGTATTGAGGAAAACTTGATTTAGCTATTTTATTAACATTGGGGATGGGATTGCTGGTAAAGTTGATAGAGTGCCACTTTTCTATCGAAAATTTTGACAATGTCAATGATTCAACAAACCTTTGCTTGGTGTAGGCTTTTACAGGTAGTAACCATTGGGCAGGGATGTGGTGGCTCAGTGGCTAAGATGCTGAGCTTGTCGATCGAAAGGTCAGCAGTTCAGTGGTTCGAATCCCTAGTGCAGAGTAACGGGGTGAGCTCCCGTTACTTGTCCCAGCTTCTGCCAAACTAGCAGTTCGAAAGCACGTAAAAAATGCAAGTAGAAAAATAGGGACCACCTTTGGTGGGAAGGTACCAATGTTCTGTGCGCCTTTGGTGTTTAGTCATGCTGGCCACATGACCACAGAGACGTCTTCGGACAGCGCTGGCTCTTCGGCTTAGAAACAGATGAGCACTGCCTCCTGGAGTCGGGAACGACTAGTTATGCTATATTTAAATTAATCCTCTCATTATAATGTATACTAATTAGAACCTATTTTAGTGTGGCCTTTGCTCATGTCTGGAAATAAATTTTGCAGGCTCAGATTCTCCTTTATGTGTGGATTCAAAATAGATTTATTTTCTTTAACTCTAGGTGAGTGTCATTCCAGTCTGTTTGCTCTGTAAGAAATTAAGAAGAAATGGACATTTCTCTATGCTGAATTCTGTATAAAATCCTGATGTGTTGGTACTTAGGCATGTAACCATTCCTATGCCCACATATAATGGTACATCAAGGAGATTTATGACAATGGGAATGTTTTTACAAAGATATTTATAGATGATGAAAATCACAATTAGGCAAATCAGAACAAGTTGGGAAAGCTCATGCATGTTTTGGTTTTGTTAATATATTCTCCAGTTACATAAACATTGTGGTAGAAATACCTTCCATGCAATCCAATATAAACAATTAAGTTCTTGTTTCTTTAATTTTTGTAATTGGGGGCATATACAAAATACGTTTTTCAGTTCAGTGTAATGTGGAATTATGCCCTTGTTAGACTCTTTCTTTACCAGACCTAAAAGTGTACAGATTTGCATTTTATAGAAGTCTTCTGATGTTTTGAATGATACAGCTCTCATTTTATTGTAACCTTTATGGTCCCTAGAAATATTCTACCTGACCTTGTTTGAAAATGGCAAGGAATGTATAATTAAGGTAATAACAGCTTTTTGAAATAGAAGAGAAAAAATTACAATTTTCCTTGCACCAGGGGGCACTGTTGTTGCACTATAAATTGAAAATAAAAACAATTAGTAGATTAAAGGTGAAACTATGAACTTCAAAGTTGGAACTTTTTTATTAGGTTCACATTGTTCTTACTGATTTCTGCAAAGTACAAGAGGAAAGGGAAAATATCTATCAATCATCTATCTTTGCAACTTACATTCCTCTTTGCTAGTAAGACTGTCTTTTGATGTCCTGTTTTCAGAACAATGAACTTTGGTTTCAAATTACATTGTATTTTAGGGTTGATTTTGACTTAATATTGACTTTGTTGTGATACTGCCATTTAAAACTAATCGATAAGGATCAGAATGGCAATAGAGGTATTAAAAAATTCAAATTGATATGTTATTAGTATGAAGCGACACCTGTGCAGTTTTAAGGAACGAAATGATGAAAGTCAGAGTTTCTTTTATATCGAATGACTTGTGAGAAATTCAGTCATGTAGAAAATCTAAGACGTGGAACGCAAGAATCTTCTATTAATTCAAAGATATGGTGTATAATCTTGTTGCTCCGACCTTTGTGATTTGTGAATGGTTTTGCAAAGATTCTTAACCATAATGATCTCAAGGAAGAATCATGCCCTCGCTTAGGAGGGTTACTTTTTATGGTTTGCTATTGATTTTTTGTTTAGGTTTTTAATAAAGAAGGGGGAAAGAAAGCAAAGTTGGGATTGTTAAATTCAGTTTTTAATAAACACAGGGTGCATGCACATACTATAGAATCTTCTGAGTGCAACTGTTTCCCAAGGAAATGACCGTGTATATCTCTTGCATTAAACAATAAAGAATGTGTCTGGGATTATGTGGCAGTTGTGCAATCTCTGGAAATCAGTTGTCTGTTTTAAAAAAATGATTGCCCAGTGCTACATTTGTGCATGCTTTTTGAATTATTTCCAGAAGGCTTCATAGGTCCAATGTTAACATGTGTTAATTAGGGCCAAAATGAGGTCCTAATGTTTTTTGGGGGGGGCTTGCATCTGAAGGGGACAGGACATAAATGGTTTGCCCCATGAAAAAGAAATACAACTGGACAGGATGCCAAAATAAAAATTTCACTAAATTGGAATCATTTTGCCCTCACTCAGACTCAAAACAGATAATCATCCCGGCACATTTAAGACTACTGCAATGCATCCTACATAAGGCTGCCTTTGAAGATGATGCAGAAGTTGCAGTTAGTCCAAGGTACGATGGTCAGGATGTTGATAGAGATGAACAGCTAGAATAGCCTAACTAAAGTGCAGGTAGTTCTCGACTTACAGCAGTTCATTTAGTGACTGTTCAAAGTTACAACGGCACTGAAAAAAGTGGCTTATGTCCATTTTCTACACTTAGGACCATGGCAGCATGCCCATAGTCATGGGATCAAAATTCAGATGCTTGGCAACTGGTTCATATTTATGTTGGTTGCACTGGGTTCTGAGCAGGGGTGGGTTCTAAAATTTTTTACTACCGGTTCTGTGGGTGTGGCTTATTTTGTGGGCATGATTTGATGGTCATGTGACAACTCTTTAGGATTTAGCAGAGGTACTGGTCTACCAGGCTTTTAACTGCTTGAAGAGCCGTACTGGTCTACCTATTTGTTCTTGGAGCGTTCCGGTCTACCCCTTTGTTTTTGGAGTGTTCCGGTTTACCCCTTTGTTTTTGAAGCGCACTGGTCTACCACCACACTGCCTTTTACCGCTGATCAGCTGTAGGGCGGCCCTTTGAAGCGCCGCGGCAAGAGTTTAAATAGTTTTTTTCCGCTCTGCCACACTGAGAGCATTGGAAACCGCTTTTAGGCAGCTTGGCCTCAATTGCCAATCTACCACCACCAAGCGGTTTACAAGGAGCGGATCGGTTCTAGCCGATCAATTGGGAGGCTTCTTGGCTTCTCAATTTAAAGCTAAGATGTCTTGTTTTTTTTTTCCCTCTTCTTTGTCAAATGAGCCCTGATTTTTTCCTTCTAGCCGATCAGCTGGGACCCGGGAGGCAGCGAATAGATTGGGGGCGGGGCCAGGCATAGGTGATATTTACTGGTTCTCTGAACTACTCAAAATTTCCACTACTGGTTCGCAAGAACCGGGGAGAACCGGTAGCAACCCACCAATGGTTCTGGGTCATGAGTTCACCTTTTGAGACTTTCTGACAAGCAAAGTCAACGGGGAAGCCAGATTCACTTAACAACCATGTTACTAACTTAACATCTGCAGTGATTTTTTTGCTATTTTGTCCATACAATTCTGTCGATGAAATATTAGTGATTAGCAGACATACATTTTTTTAGTTTTAAAATAAATTGCTCCAAACCATTAAGATTAAGCATGAAAAGGACAAAGTATTCATTCAGTTGATATTGTTCAGAACTTTATATCAGGACATCAGATATGGAAATCTTGCCTTTTCAAACACTGATATCTTTTATCTTTATCATTTATTTGTTTCTCATATGTTTGAACCATCCAACACGTTTCCTAATAAACTTACAACCATCGTGTCTGTATGAAATTAAAAAAAAAAGTCTTTAGGTTAATATGGCCTAAATCTTCTCCCCCTTTTAAATGTAAATTTTAATTTGTTTTTAAATTGTGGGGTATTTTAAATTTGTTCAGCCAAATTATTTAATTTGTTTTTAACTTATTTTAAATTTTTGTATTTATGTGTTTTATCTTGTGGCTGTTCACCGCCCTGAGTCCTTCGGGAGAAGGGCGGTATAGAAATTTAATAAAATAAAATAAAAATAAAATATAAATTCTATATCCTTATTCCATTGTACTTGATTACCTACCTCCTGGAAATGAGACGATTGCATAGATGAGTGTACTCTTGCAACTTAAAGACACAACAGACTGGTTCCTGCTCTCCCTGGTCCATGAGTGAGGGTTAAAATATGTATTAGGTGATGTATTGCTGTCTGTAATAACAGAAAAGTCAATATACTTGCCTTGGACAATCATTTGTTTCAAAACCTGTTTGGCAGAATATGTTGAGTTATACATCTACTTGTTATCAAATTGTGACTCCTTAGTTTGTTAGTAAAGAAAGAAGTCCCAAATTAGGGTTTATTGTATAGCTGTTCTTTCATATATTTCCAAATCCATTGTATTGATTTTTACTGTATCAGAGTGCTGCAAATGTCTGTCATTGATTCAGTGGTATATATTATAGTTTCTTCTTGCAACCAAGGTCATTTTGATTCTTGTCTCATTCTTTGTTGATTTTAACTTGTAAGTGGGGGACAGGGGGGGGGCTCTTTCTGCTGACAGTAAAGAACGAATGACGTGGATCTGTTGTTAAATGAACACACCATTCCAAATATAAGTTTAGAGTATTGTACATTAAGTATTTTAAAGGCTACTTTAAAGGGTAATCTCTTTACTTCACAATTCAAGCTTTTAGTACAATTATATGGATACATATGCATGTATTTAGCTAAACATACAAGAGGTTCCTACAAAATTATAAACTCTGTACAGTGTGTGTAAGTACAAAATTATAAACTCTGTGAGTGTGATGTACGTTTGTGTGTATCCTTTGAGTCAATCTTGCAGTCTAGACTCCTGGCAACTACCTGGATAATCCCTGCAGTTTTCTTAGCGAGATTTGCAGAAGTGGTTTGCCATTGCCTGCTTTCTAGGGCTGAGTGAGATTGACTGGTCCATGGTTACCCAGCTGGCCTATGCTAAGGCAGCACTATAACTCATGGTCTCCTAGTTTCTAGTCTGCTGCCTTAATTACTATACCAAACTGGCTTACAAATTTCGTACATAGAGGGTTATTGCTATTCATTGTCAAGTACTGACATGGTAGTATATTCAGTCCCATGGTGAAAAAAAAAATCTGTAACTGCATAATTAAATTATAAATTCTTTTTGGCTAAGAATTCTGGGAACCGTGGTACCAAGATTTCTGGAGGGCACTGATTTGGGATCAGCTGATTTATTGATATTCAGTATGCCTCTGATCGTTGCTGGGACAAGCAAGAGAAAGGGGCTACCATAAATCATATCCAGCTCTGGTTTCCCACTGGCATCTCACTGGCTGCTGTGGAAATAGACATTTTGATGTATTACAAAAATGGTTAGAAATACTATTTTAAATCAGTCTCTGAAATTGTGGAAATATCTGTCAACCAAGGATACCCAATCATATTTTATTCACAGCAAGCTTCCAGAAGATGAAGAAAAGATTTTTCCTAACAGGAATTTAAAAAGAACCTGCATATTTTAAACTTGCTATCTAGCTCTGAACTCTGAAAGAGAAGAGAGCTATCAGGCAGGCCAGGATGGGAGCTCAGAATAGAACAAGCTGTGCTGTTACTACAATATTCCTACCTTCAAAGAATTCGAGTTGTTTGAAGGTCAGGATGCAAGGTCAAGCTATAGACTTCACGTAAAGATGAATTATAAGAGAGAATATAGAGAAACAAATCAATAAAGAAAAAGTAACTAGGAAGACAAGGGCAGCAGGGTTGCAAAGCTATCCGGTGTATTGAATGGAGTAGTACCTGTGCAATACTTTACCTGCTAGAAAAAAGATGTAGGTATTGCTCATAAGGTGCATTGCTGCCAATGATGAACTACTAAGCCAAGCACTTCTGAAAACTAAATGTGACAGCTAGATAGGAAATTGAAAGCCAACCTTTCTAATCTTTTTCTAAAATGCTACCTGCTACATATCAAGGACAAAGGAAAAAAGAGGTATATCAACGCATGGATTCAGGCACAGTATAGAAAGAGGAGGAATTTAACCACTGGGGAAATTTGGGGAGAAGTGGAGTTGTGCAATACTTCATCTGCTGTCCAAACTGATGACAATTCACATGAAAAAAAGTAGTACACTAATGTTTAACTCAGTCCTAGCTGAAATCTGGCAAGAGCTAAGGGACATCAGTTCAGAATGAAGGATGTTGAGCCATGCAAAAGGATCAAAAAGGAAAGTTACTTTGCCAAAGAGAGATTTTGTGCATAGATCCTTCTCTACACTTGCCAAAAGCAATTGCAGAGATGGGGAATATAGGAATACTTGGTTTTGAGAAAGGCATTGATTCAGTGGACGCTGTGGAAACTTGGACAATGGAGAGAATCACAAGATATGATATCTTCACAGAATTATCAAAATGGCAATATTAGGCCAAAAAGTTATTTAGCACTCAAACATTCCCTTCTTCGGAATGAATAAGTGATGTTGTTTGGTAAATGAAATTAAGGAAGCATCTAAAGAAAGAAATGTTTTAATAATGAGTAATTTCATTATATAGAATAAATAAATCAGTGTAAGTTCTGGTGACAAATTTTCTGGATAATCAGTTGGTCATAAAATCCACCAGAGAGCTCTGTACTTAATTCTGTATGATGCCCATGGTCTATCATAAAATGTAAGCTTTACATAGTTAAAAACTGACTACATATCTATGTAAGTGGAAACTGCCAAGAAAAACGATAAAGTTTATTTCAAGTGAAATGCAAGTTCTAGTGATTTCATACTGTAGATACATCAATGTTACTTGCTTGGCAGCACACCAAAAGTAGTTTGCCACTGTCACCTTCTAGGAAGTTACTTTTGTGTAGACTGTAATGCTGAGTTTTTCTGGTGATGCCCACCCAAGTATTTATCAGGTTTAATCCTCCTTGGCTGCAGTTCTCGACAAAGGCTGAGAAAATTTCAGGAAGAATAACACTAATAATGCTTATTAGTTCTGTTGTCTATAAATTAGGTCAAATATCAGAAGTAACATCTTACAAAAGCTGTGGTAGAGAAGGAACATAGAGAATGCTATTACATTCATATGGTCACATGCCTGGTTAATCCATAATAGTCTGTTGATGCTAATGCGGCCTCATGCACACAACCATTTCAATTTTAGGGATTGGCATTTCCTCATCCTAAACTTTGGGAAGTGCTTCCTTTGGCATTTGTATTGCAAGAATATTTGTTAGTATAATGGAGGACATTCACAATTTTTATGAAGGTAATTCAGTGTAATATAGTGTATACTGATTGATTTTCCCAAATCTTGGGCAGAATGCTTTTCACCTTATCTTAATAAAGAGCATTATGTAAAAGCTGTAGTTGATCAAAGGCATTGATGGAACATGGTGATCAATATTCATGAACACGGCAATTATAATCATGGTATGTAAGAGATTGCAGTTTTAATAGAAAAGGAATCAATTATGAAGAACACAAATTATCAAATAATATCATAAAAAAGTACAATTATAGAGTTGGAAAAGATCAGAGCAACATCTTGAATGAATGACAGAAAATTATTCAATTTAGGTGATATAAATGGATTGGTACAATAAGACGAGAGTACAGAAAAAGCAATTGGGCCATTTGCACACCTGTGAATAAATGAAAATGATAACTGTTATCTATTGCTTAGAAAAAAACATCTGTTGTTTCCAAATAGGTAGTTTAAGCAAAATGTATTGACATACCCATGGAAAAGCAATGAATAAAAAAGCACAGTTTATTTTGTTGTACATAATGAAAGAAAAAGAAAATTAATGAAAAATGCAGGGCTGATAAGAAACACTGCACATAAGACCAATCATTATTTAATTTGGTCAAGGATAGATCTTGGAGGAAAAATGGACATGGAAAAAAGGAAAGACAAGAAAGAAAGTAGAGTGAAACTAGAATGGATGCAGGAAGAGAAACTATAAAACTATATCAAGAATTGTTAGAAAATAGATTAATTTCTGATCCAATCGAATTATTGGATTAGCTTTCCTCAAACCCTGCAATTTTCTTGGTAAAGCTTTTAGAAGTGGTTTGCTGTAGCTGGTTTCCTGGAGGTAAGAGAGAGTGACTGGTCCAAGGTTACCTAGCTTGGCTTTGTGCCTAAAGTGGGATTAGAACTCTTTCCCAGTTTTAGTCTGGTACCTTAATCTTTGCACCAAACTGGCACGCATATTGAGAAAAGGGATAAAGAAATTGTTAAAATTTGCAAATTCAGGTAGAAAGTTAGTGGGTAAAATGTGGTGTTTTGTGAGAAATGATGAAGCAAAAAGGGCATACATTAGAACTTTCTGCTCCCTTGTTATATAAAATGAGGTTTGGGTACATGATAAGAAACAAAAGCAAGTAGAATAAAATGGAAATGGTATACCTAAAATGTATGTGTTATGAAAAAAATGAAGAGCTTAGGTCATGAATGAATGATAAATTAAAATGGATTAAATACAAAAATGATGTAGACTGAATTTGAGACAGAATTGAGAGTTAAATTGCAAAACAAATATATGAAGAAAAAGTGAATGGATAAAGAAGAGACGTAAAAGTGAGAAAGTCATAGTCAGATAAATGAAAATGTAAAAAATATAGCTTCTAAAAAGCAAAAGGCAATGTATTATGTGATGTTGGACATGGTGAAAACAAAGAGAGGTACAAGGACAGAAATGCAGAGCAAGATAAAGTGAATAGTTTGGTACAAACTAGATTTACTTAGATCAACTTTATCTTTAATGTCATTTTATAACTACTTAATTTTCTACTGTATTTTTTTTTAGCTCTGGTTACTCTGCAAGGGATTAGTGTGATGAATATGTATGTTATAGGTAGTTACATAAGAACAGTAATTTTATTGGCCAAATTCGATTATTCTAAAAAGTACTAGGAGTCATATGTTATGAGAGAACATTTAATGATTAACTTTGCAAATCATTACAAGTCTTCGATAAGATGTAACTTCCTTGTACTGCAAGACTGATGTAAACATTTCCCCCCAAAGAAGAACAGCAGAGAATTAATTATAAAGCCTACTATTTGTTGCTGAACTAAAATTCCCATTTCCTTTTTTGCTGGCCATAGTGACTGAAATAGCTTAGGACTGTCGTTCGGCAATACTTGGAAGACCATTTGCTCCTGATTGTAATGATAAATGATTACTTCCTTTTTAAAAGCATGTATACCTATGACTTGATTCAGAATGCAGCATGGGGGTAGAGTTCAGTGTACAAGGGTGTATTTGTTTACTGAATTATTGTTTGTAGAGCCCCCTTTCTAGAAACTCTGTGGTAGGTTTGCCACAACCCCTCCCATTGGACACAGAGATCCAAAATTGGTTTGCAGTGGAGGACATAAGTGATATGTCTACTTTTAAAACTTTCCCTTGTATACACAGCTGTTTAGAAACAGAGACAGTATTTGCAGGCAAATAAAGGAAATCAATTAAAAGTTCATTCTGTCACCATCCTTCAAAGAAAACATCACTTTATGGCTATATGTCTGAATCTAATGCTAGATTTGGCGTTTGGTTGAGAATCTAACATGCACACTATGAACTGAATTTATGTGGTTAATATGCTGTGAAAGCACTATTATTATTATTCATTGGCTTTCAGATTGTGTTATTGTAAAATGTTACAAGAAAAGTGTTGATTCATGAGCTATGATCTAAGCTGGAAAAAGCATCAGTTAGAAACGTCTTCCAACCAAATCTTTGATCATTGAAAGAGAAAGTTGCGCTAATGGTATTTCCTGGTGAGTATGGTGTTTTACATGTGTATTTATCAATGAAACTATCATTCTTCTTGATACAGGGCTAAATTACTTACTCCACAGGGTATATTTTCTTTTTCTAAAGACAACCAGGCCTTCTCCCTTGCTTCCCAGGATAGGATCTTATTAAACATACAATTGCCTACATGAGTTCCTTCCGCAGCTAATAGCAGCTCAGACTAGGAGGTGGGGAAAAGTAATTTGGATAATCGATGTATGGGAACACTTTGAGTCCTTTCCTCTATGTTCCATATCTTAACCCATGCTGCTTTTCCAAAAGAAAAGTGTATCAGGAAATCTAATCATAGTACATAGTTTGGCAATTATATTTTGGCAAGGGTCTTGACTAGCAATATTTTATTTATGTAATAAATAATAGCCAATGGGAGGAGGGCATCATTTTATTATCAGCCTCTATATCCTATATGCTTCTAGACGGAAAGATTAATTGACCCTGGCTGACCTTGAAAGTGAAAAATGGTTAGACCACATTACTGATTTGATGGGAGATCTTCAGAAAGTCAGAATGTAAAAATTGATATGGTGGGGTGTTTGGGAAGAGAGTGACCTTGAATAAGTTCTTTGTTTACCCACCGTAGTGTTCTTATCTGGACTTTCTTATAAAAACTTAATATAACAGTTCAGGTTCTTGCTACCTGCATCATCTTCATGTAGAATCTATCCATCATTTCTGTGACATCTGAGAAGATATGCTACAGATTCTGCCACCCCCTTCCCAGGTGGTTAGGTAGGTTGGTGGGGAATCCAGAAGCAATTGATGGCTGCTCCTTTGTAGAGGAGTATAGAGATGACCTCACAGAAATAGCCAGCAACCATTAGTAAAATAGGAGCTTAGCTTGGTGAAAACAGAAAAGCATGAGAAAGAAACTCAAGATTGCTTTGCCTTGGCTCTCTTTGTATAAGAAACTCTGCAAGCTTTCAAGATTTCTGTCATTAAAGGCTAAATCAATAAAATGGAGTGCTAATATTTAGTGAAGTGTCTGTTTCCAGATCTGGTCTACTTAGAGGGGCGATACCCTGCTTTATGGCATAGCTTGGACCCTGAGGTCAGAATGATCTGTTGAAGTCAGGATGACCCTGTATTAACATTTAGGGGAAAAAAATTAAAAATAACCCTTCTCTGCTAAGTCTGTGGACATAGGATGCTAAGCCCTGTGCTTGTCTAAGTTATACCTATGAGTTATGTTGTATCCAATTTTAGTGTTTTATGGATAATTGCCTATAGCAGGGGTGTCAAACTCGATTTCATTGAGGGCCACATTAGGGTTGTGTTTGACCTCGGGGGGCTAGGGTGAGCGTAGTCAGGATGGGTGTGGCCAGCTCAACATCACTCGTGTCAGGGGCACCTGTGGTGGCCTGAGCACTCTGCCAGGGAAAACAGGCTCCCGAGCTCTCTTTTCAGTTGCGACGGCCTCCTGCAACCCTCTGCCAGCGAAAATGAAGCAGAGGCACCACAGGCCAGTCCTTTGCTGTTTCCAGGTTGATACCACAGGCCAGATCTAAGCAGCCTGTGAGCCAGATCCAACCCCTGGGCCTTGAGTTTGACACCCCTGGCCCAGAGGTGGGTTCTACTTACCTTTACTACTGGTTCGCAATGGGGCCGCGCATGCTTGCTTCACTCATGCGGGTGCGCTTCTGCGCATGTGCAGAAGCTTCCTAATGGGGTCGATGGGCGGAGCCTCCCACCGGTTTTACTACCGGTTCTACAGAACCGGTCCGAACCGGGGGCAACCCACCACTGCCCTGGCCTATAGCATTTTAATGGATTCTTGGTTTTATGGTCTTATGGGTTTCTGCTTTATGAGTTTTTATTATCTATGAGCCTCCTAAACTTTTAGATTGTGGCACATCTACACGTAATCAGTCAATCTGTCAGTGGGATCTGTACTCTGAAACTTTGACTCAGATTTCGGTCTCAACCAAATCAATACTATAATTCAGATCTAAATCATGATCATTGTCATTGCTTTTCCTAAAAAAAAAATCCCTCGAGAAAATCTGAAATATTTCTGAGGGTACGCTACTGCTGGATAAATATGGTATTTTAGAAATGCCTATGAGGTTGGCAGTTCTGCTGTAAATATTTGGGTGCCATAACATTTGGGCTGAGTGATAATGCTTTGCACTTTAAATAGCTGGATGCCAGAGAGAGGATTCACTTATAAATATGGCAGTTGCAGTATGGTGTTTTTGAATACATCCAGAAGCAGATTCACAGAAGTCGCCATTAAACTGCTTGATTTTAGGAACTTATTTATAAGTCTGGAAATCTATAGATAAAAATACAGAAATAGTTTTAATAAGGCAGACAGTCAGGCTAAGTATTTTAAATACTTAAATACCCGTCAGTTCTCATATAGTAGAATTCCCATGATCAATAGTCTAGTTATCTGAAATATGTCCCACAGCCCGCACACTTTGCTCAGCACACTGAATCAGCTTCAGAGAAATTATCTACCACATTTTGTAAATAATGTGGGGTACATTGCAGTAAATAATCTACCACAAAAAAAAAAGCTTATATATTTAAGAAATGACATGCCAAGATATATACATTAGTCCTTATGTCAGCTGCAATAGCTGCAAAATTATTTTATTATACTTGTGGGCCATTTTACATGGATGGAAAAGCAATGGAAACAAAAAGCAAAAAAAAAAAAAAGAAAAAAGAAAAAAAAAAAGCAAAGACAGCATAAGAACACATAGAATTACAGAATAGAATAGATAAATTAGAATATATATATATTTGGCCACAGTCTATGATCACCTTTCTCTATAGAGTTATGCATTTACAAGCATTTGAGTGCTGTTGATTCACACAATTGTTTGTCAGTTAGGTAGGAAAAATGAGTGAATGAGTAGCAGTTCAGAATATTCACTGCTTTAATAATTTGTATTTTACCTACAGTTTGAGCTAATCATTCTTTAGAACTGAAACAAAAAAAACCCCAAACACACACACACAAAAACTTAACTTCCTCTGTGTTGAAAGAAAAATAACTCAACCAGGAAAGAGTTGACCTCAGAGGTCAATTCAGGACTTGCTTTGCATCTCTCTGATTTTGAGAGATAACTAAATTCAACCTGTTTAAATGAGTTCCTGCTTTGTCTTCAGGTTGCCACAGTAGTGGTTTCAAATCCTGTCACTACCGGTTCGCTCGTGGGTGTGCATGTGCTTGTGTGCACGTGTGTCGCTTCTGCGCATGCGCAAAAGCGTCCAGATGGATGGGCGGAGCCTTCCACCACCGCTGCTGCCAGTTCACCCGATCAGGGGCGAACCGGTAGCAACCCACCATTGGGTTGCCAGCTTACTTGCTTATGGAGAAGTATAAAGGTCGATGGTCTCTAAAATGAAACTGGTATGTGGGGACATGGCTGATTATTGTCCTTTTTTGCTCCCCTTGGGTTCCTTCCATATATTCCCTCCTTCCTATTCTACCATCAGTTGATTTTCTAAACTACCTCTTTGTGTGCTGGTGATGGTGGTGAGGGAGAGGGGATTTTTAAACATTAAATTTAGTTAAATTTTAAAAATTGAGTTCAACAAATACGAGGACTCAGGGGAAGGAAGGAACAGTTTCTTCTCTCCCCATAGATTCAGGTAGTCCTCAACTTACAGCAGTTCATTTTTTTTTTATTTGATTTATATGCCGCCCTTCTCTGGAGACTCAGGGTGGCTTACAATGCGCTAAGCAATAGCTTTCATCCTTTTGTATATTTATACAAAGTCAGCTTATTGCCCCCACAACTGGGTCCTCAATTTAATGACCATTCAAAGTTACAACAGCATTGAAAAAAGTGACTTATGACTGTTTTTCACAGTTACAACCTTTGCAGCGTCCCCATGATCACATGATCAAAATTCAGATGATTGGCAACCGTTTCACATTTATGACTGTTGCTGTGTCCCAAGGTCATGTGATCACCTATAGTGACCTCCTCACAAGCAAAGTCAATGGGCAAACCAGATTCACTTAACAGCCGGGTTACTAATTTATCAACTGCAGTGATTCACTTAACAAGTAAGGCAGGAAAAGTCATAAAATGGGGCAAAACTCATTTTACAAATGTCTCACTTAACAGAAATGTTGGGCTCAATTGTGGTTGTAAGTCAAAGACTATCTGTAGTGGCTTGTTTGGCTTACCAAGAAACTTAGCTACTGTAATGATAAAGTAAACTCAGAAATCCTGCTGGACTATAGGTAGTTTTAAAGTTAAATTGGAATAGATTTACCTGGAAGGGTGGCATAGATGTTTCTTCAATCAATATAATCGGACTAGTGTGCACTTCTTACAAAGCAAATTTACAGTACAAGTTTGAGGACCAAAACACTGATTTGGAAATCCTGACTTGGCTTTCTGTGGGAAAAACTGGTTGAACACAATTCAGCATACATCTAAATAAATACGTCCATCGTGTGGACTTTTAATGCAAAAGTATAGAAGATTTGGAGAAAGATGAGCAGTGAGCTATTATATTACAAAGAGAACTCAGTTTATGCACCAGCAAAATATTCTTATATTTCACCCCCGCCCCTTAATTTGGTATATGAATTACCTGTACTTAATATACTTGAATTTTTTCATTGTATTATTTTGTTTTGGAAAATTTTGCTAAATAAAACGTCTATAATGTTACACTCATTACGTTTGCATACTGAATAGCATGCTGTCTGTATCATCTGTTCCTAATTATTCTTAAGAGCTTTTCACTGACTTCAGCAAATTTGCATGATCTGGGAAGTCTCCCCCCTCCCCCTTCCCTTCTTGAATGAGTTCTGTTTTCTTCCTCCTTTTTCTTCTTTGTGGAGGTTTATTGTGTAATCTCTACATTTGGGCTGCTCTCAGCATTCTGCTTTCAACATATTTCATCTTTGGTCGTCAGCACTAATTTGTTGTTTGAAATAACCTCATTGCTTTTAGATGTACTTTGGATATTATCTTCACTCAGCTAGAAGAATAAAAGAAAGAGATAGTTTAATTATTTCCATTATGAGGGTTTAAACCCTCCCAAGAGATTCAAACCTCCCAGAAATGTGACAATATAAACTGTTGAATTAAATCACTCTACCCACGCCTTCGAAATATCTTTCTTTCAACAGAAATGGTGCCTGAACTAGTGAATTAAAAAATGGGTTATTTGATTTTCCCTTCCCTGATATTCTCCATGCTCATTAGACTACAACTCCCATCATTCCCTACCTGCCAATTTAAATTATTTAATTTCATCTCCCACATAAAACATTGTGTTATATTTGTCTTTTGTTGCTTAAACAAGTCCACTTCATAATAAAATAACAAATTGGGGATAAATAAATGTGATGTTTCTTGGTTTTCTGCAGGATGCTCTTTGTAAAGTTGTGTGCACATGGAACATGGTGTACATGTATCTTCCCCCCCCCCGAGTTACCACAGGGATGCAGCCACACCCAGAAAAGGTGAACAACATTTCTGCATGCTCACTCAGCTTTTCAAACTTGCTCCCCAGATGGAATTAAAATGAACACATCAAGTAGACAAAGAACTCTAGGAGCAACTATAATTCAGAATCAATGCAGTTTTCATATAACATAAGACTACAGCTTAGCACTCAGAGTGTGTGATCCAGAGATGGGTTTCAGCAGGTTCTGACCAGTTCTGGAGAACCGGTAGCAGAAATTTTGAGTAGTTCGGAGAACCAGTAAATACCACCTCTGACTGGCTCGACCCCCACCTATTCTCTGCTTTCTGAGTCTCAGCTGATTGGGAGGAAATGGGGATTTTGCAGTAACCTTCCCCTGCCACGTTCCGTATGCTTTATTTGATTGTTGATATTTATATTTTATTGAAATATCACAAATTTGCACTTTCATTCTTCCTTTCCTATTATCTCAAAACCTGGTGCAGTATTTTGAACTGCTTAATGTGGACTGTTCAGAAGAAGGTCCAGACAATCTTACAAGAGATTGATATGAGAAAGCTATGTGAGAGTGTGATGCTTGGTGAATGTTAGATTTGAAACTGAGAGCTTTCATGCATGGCAGTCTTAAGATCTTTGACTGTCTGGAACTGAACCATTTTAAGAAACCCCTTTCTGGATCTCAGCTCCCTTCTAAACTTTGGATACGGTGGTGGCCTGATTTATTGTCTGACCAAGCTTTTTGAGGTCCCTGGTTGGTGGAGTTTTCTTCTTTTCCAGTTGTCTCACCCATACTGGATTCCTGAAAAATACTTTTCTTTTCAGTGTGGTTCTATGAAAATATACGGTTCCCATAGTTAAATCTTTTGTATTGTTCCCATCCACATAATGACTCCTACACACTGCTAAAACACAGTCACAACCGCTCTGTTGTTCCAGCAGCAAACTTTTAAAAACAAAACAAAACAAAACAAAACAAAACAAAACAAAACAAAACAAAACAAAACAAAACAAAACAAAACAAAACAAAACAAAACAAAAATAGAACAGCTCCATCATTTCATAGTTCCATTAGTGCACTGATAGCAAAGCAAAACCAAACTAAAAATCTGTCCTTCCGTTGTTCACCCATGAGTGTATATGAAAATATATGGATAATAAATAAATAGATAGATAGATAAATAGATAGATAGATAGATAGATAGATATAGATAGATAGATAGATAGATAGGATTAGGAACTAGGAACCCAAGGGGCAGGGCTGCTCTGCCTCAGTCCCTGGTAGTCAGAGTAAAAATTTTGGCCAACTGTGAAAGGAAGACCAATCAGCTCCTTTTATGCCAGCTAAGTAAAACAAAAAACCCACTATGTTTTGAAATGGCAAAACTGACTACTCTGATTTTTTTTTTCACATGGAAATCGCTTCTGAATTTCGTGCTTGATGTGGAAAAGAATGTGACTTGGACTTGGGGTTTTATAGATTAAATTGATAGATCTTATTAGAAATGACTTGTTTATATTATTATGGAAAAACAAAAAGCTGTGATTCAATGTTAATGCCCTATTCCAGGGGTCTCCAACCTTGGCAACTTAAAGTTGCCAAGGTTGGAGACCCCTGTTATATTCTACTGCAACAGAGAGAGTCGGAAGTCAATGTTTCTTTTTCTTTTCTTTTCCCTACCTTTCCTCACTTCTCTCTCCTCTTCTCCTTCCCCTCTTATTGCTCTTTTATTTACTTTTGTATTTTGCATTTTATATTACTTTATAACCTAATAAAAATGTATTATGGAAGGAAAAAACCCACTATTTTTGATGGCAATGATAGAGAAGACCACGTTCCTGCCTTCATGAAATGGTCTGTAGTTCTTACCCATGTTGGGACCAACTTGCCATGCTCTTAGTCTTTTTTTAAAAAACAGATGTTACTTTTCCATATCTACCCCTTTATGAGATTGTATTACATGTTAACATGTAGGGATCACCTGTCTGCACATCTACTTGAGTCTGAGAACATTAATTTGGATTTTAATTGCAAAACGTCTTTTTTATTCTCCCGTAACTCTTTTGGCTTAGCTGCTAATTGACCTGATGTTCTACTTTAAGATTTGTGGTTGTAACTCACTGAACTCATTTACAGACCGTGTTTTGAACCGAATATTTTAATGCAAATATAATGTTACATTAGCAAACGATGAATAGTTACTATTGGGGTTTGTACAATTATATGAGTTCATTATTACCACCATTCAATATTGCAGATGAGGGGGGGTGGGAGAAAAATAATTAAGCAAAATACTCCGGTAAACCCCATAATGAACATCAAATGAACATAGATTAAATCCTAGTAGGCTTAACTTGTGTTTAATATATATGCAATCCTCTGGGACAGAGAATCCATGAATATAAGTATGTCAAGAATATAGCTGCCAATTTAAGTGGTGGAAAAAAATGATAGTAAGAAAGTAATTTCTCCATAACTGTTCCTTCTCTGCATAAAATCTGAATGCATAATATTACTGTGAAAATGCTTTTAAATTGTTCTTTTGTAATAGCCCCTTAAATATAAGTTAAATTTCTGAACGACTCATTGGGGATTTAGCAGTATTAGAGCATTTCAGCATACTAAACTATGAATTTAACAGGTATAATTTACATGCTGATTTGAAAAAGCGTGCATTTGAATAAGAAATCACTGTTTATCTTTGTATATAAAACTTGAAAATAAAAAAAAAATAGTAAACATTGGATATTTTTCCTGTAGAACCATCTCAATCAAGTGCCAGAATTTTAAAAATCATCCAGTTAAATTGAAACCTGTGAATTTAGCAGGCATTTCTTAACATCTTCATTCATAGTCCCTTGAAACTAAAACCCTGGCTGTCAGTCAAAAAATAGGAACTGATAGATTCTTGGTTCATTAGCTCAGCTGTGACTGTATGTCTGATAGACTCTTCTCTTGCCCTAACCTGTTTTATCCTTTGTTCTGAGTTATAGAAACAAAAGTTTCGTGTTGCCTATGAATCAGGAAATTGAGATTTATTTCCTGAGTGCAAAGCAAGAAATGAAACTAGTACTGGATTGTTGTTGTTAGTTGTGAAGTCGTATCTGACCCATAGCAACCCCATGGATTTCATATGCTGGTGAATAAGCAGAAATTGTAAAACCTAAAAACTTAATGCACTATATAATGTGTGTGTGTGTGTGTGTGTGTGTGTGTGTGTGTGTGTGTGTGAAAACATTTTGAAAGCCAGTCTGAAATGATTGTTAAGATGGTAGACGAGCAAGGGGACCCAATTTCTAATCTACATTTAGCCACAGAACCTCACTGAGGTGCTTTGGACACTTACTTGTTTTCAGCCCAATCAACCTTCCAGGATTATTGTCGGAAATGGTTAAGATGCTGGGCTTCTCGACTGGAAGGCTGTCAGTTTGAGACCAAAACACCAACATGATGGGAAGTCCTTGCCCCAGTTCCTGTCAACATAGGAATTTGAAAGCATGAAAATGCGAGTAGATAAATAGGTTCCATGTGCCTTGGCATATAGTCATTCTGGCCACATGATCACGGAAGCGTCTTCAGACAACACTGGTTCTGTCTGCTAGGAAACAGACATAAGCGCCAGTCCCTAAAGTTGGACATGACTGGTCAGGGAAAATCTTTACCTTTTTTTCTTTTAAATGCTATGTATGTCGTCTTGCATTCTTGAATGAAAGGCAGTATATGATCTGAAGGAAGAAAAAAAACCCTAGAAACAAATAGGAAACAATTCTAGCATTGGTTTGCTTTCAAGCCAATATTATTATACTGTATTGTCTGAACCAATTATTATCCATTATTGCTAAGCATGGTTACTGTGATTTGTTAACATCCTCCCCCGCCCACCACACATATTTAAAAATTGTGAATTAGCATTGTGTGTATACCTCAGGGTTGCTGGCTGGGTACCAGACCAAAATTTCTCTCTTTCCCTGGTATCTGGTCCAGGGGTGGGTTCTACTTACCTTTACTACCGGTTTGCAGCAAGGCTGCATGCATGTGCTTGCTTCGCTCATGTGTACGCACGCTCTTCTGCGCATGTGCAGAAGCGTTTTGATGACATCGGGGTCGGTGGGCGGGCCTCCCGCCAGTTATACTACCGGTTCTATAGAACCATTGCGAACCGGGGGCAACCCACCACTGATCTGGTCTGAGGGAGGCATGGCAGATATATTTATTTATTACCACATTTGCAACCTTATTTCAGATAAAAAAGGGTTTCTTATTGATTAGTAAAAAAGACAGTCATAGTCTTAAGCAAAAAATATAGGGCACAAGATGAAAAATTGATTGTAATTAAAAAAGAAGGAACAACAACAGTCTTGTGTCACCTTAAACATAGGAATATATGTTTACATTACATAGTGTAATGTATTATATATATATTATCTATAAGTTTTCTATTCCAATTGAAGGGACATATATCTCAGATAGAAATTCATTTTCCAATAATTCCCATCTCAGTTATTGGAGTGTTCCAGGTATTTAGCTGGAATATATGAAACTGCTTGGGCTCATTCTTACATGGTCATTGTTTCGATTCTCTGATCCCCCAGAAGCCCTTGAAGGTAATCTGTCATTGTCTTGACTTTTGCTGACTTGAAATGCCGAGAACAATAAGCAGAAAGCATCTCTATGTCCCGAATGGCTAAAGATCTTGAAGCAGCAACAATTCCCTTATCACCACAGGGAAAGAAAGAAGGGAAAAATCCCGTTGCTTCAGAGAAGAGGAAAATTAGCAACGACTTTGTCAATGTCTAGGTTACTAAGGGTGAGCTACCAGGCCATCATTTCCCTTCAGGACTTGAAGCTCAGAGACTGCAGGAGGAATAAGGGTGTTTTCTCCAATAAGAATATGTTACCACCATGTCTCAAAAAGAAATCAGTGTATGGCAAGAAGAAATCCAACAAATTCTACCTTCCCAACAATTTCAAATATACTGTGGTTGAATAAGAAATAATCTCAGTTATCCAACACTGCTGATATTATGATATTATTTACAAGAGGTAAAACTGCTTTCAAACTGGTATAGAATCCTTGAATTGAGATGCCCTTATTGGAATTTTGGGTTTTGTTTTTCTTTGAACAGTTGGCTTTAGTGACAGATATCAAGCACATTCATTCCTGAAATGTTTCCAAATTTCAGAAGAGTTTTGCCAAGAGGCCAAGTAAGACTGCTATGTCAGAAAACTAATTTGGATCCTGGCCTTGCACTAGTATTGAATGACCTGCAGAGAAATATGTTGATTTTTGTAATTGTCCCCTGGTTTATGAGCAGATGTCATTCACTGGTGCCAAGGCTTAGGGCTCAAAGTATGCTTCTGACAGTTTAAAGGTTTAGTTGTAAACTAATTATGTTTTAATTATTCTAGCAAGATGCTAGGAAGCAAGTCTCTCCATGGTATGTAAAACTAAAAAAAAAAAAGTTTAAATAATTTTGGAATTTACTTTAATGAGTGATTTAATTCAATGTGATTTCAATGTAGACATGTAAGTTTGCAGTTCCAAAATGACTTTCAAAATATTTTCTAGCTTTATTTCCTCAATTAAACATTTTATAGTTTCATTGGAATTATTAAAAAAGAAATGCTAAGTACGATCAGTGTCTGATTGAGACACCATTAGAGAGTACCAGAATAAGCAAGAATGAGTAAAGGGGAAAAAAAAAACAGTTCTGGAAGAAAACAATGGAAACCTCTTACATATTATTGTTAAGAAAGCTACATGGATGTGCCCATGAAGTTACCAGAAGTAGAATCCAACCCTAAGGACATATTAAAAAAAAAAGACTTTACACTTTACTTCCTTTGCCACAGAATATTGGAACATATGCAAATAAGAATTGGCGATTGCAATGTATTTATTAAATGTCAATTCTCTACCTTCCATTATGAAAATTTAAGACCTATATCTAATTTTTAGATAGACCTAATCAAAAAAGAAGTTCATTAAAAATAGTGGAATTATATTCCAAGACAATATGTTAGGGGTTCAGACCTGAACTCTTGATAGTTGACTTGATCGTTATATCAATTCAAAGTAAAATAAGTGAAAGTATAAACAGTACAAAGCAAAAACATCAGCCTTCAAAAATTTGGGCAGTTGCAGTGATCCACACAATCACAAAATAATGAGGATTTTTTTTAACCTCGTAATAGTCATCCAACATTTTTCATTATGACCAAACCCCTAGCCTGAAGATACTTAGAGAGAGTCATATCTGAAACACTTTCTCAATTGACATTTCTACTTTGGACTCAGATTTTTGACCATTGCCTTGGTTGCACTTCCTCCTTTTCCTCATGGTTACACTTACTTCCCATTACAGCTATATGGTAGTATCTTTAAAGAGTAGCCATGGAAACTTGTGGAATATTATTATTCTGAAACACAGACATTATTCAGCCAATCATAGCTGTGACTTTTAACTAAATCAGAATGGAATGCTTGAAATGATCCAATCCAAAGGGCTTAAGGAGGTTTGGGCAGAAAAATAGTATGTTTGAATCATATCTGAAAAATATGGGTGGAAATTGCTTTTCAGTTACCTAGGAATAGAAGGAGCAGCATATTGTCTGTTTCTGTCTGTTTCTGTACTCCCGAAGAGATGGATTGCCTGTTCAGGTGATGGACTAAGCAGGACATGTGAATATATCCTTAGAAGAAGTAACTTCTTTTTGCACAAGAACAGCCTATCAGAAGCCCTTAGATTCTGTTTAACCTGTCATACTCTCTGACCACTGAGATGCTGTGTGATTGTGCATGCCTATTCATTTCCCATGGAACTGTCATGATTTATTGATTGTGTTATGTTAAAACTGACATTTTAAGGATGTGGAAATAAAATACCTTTCACATACTGTTTATGCTTTTCTGCAGCTAAAATTCCTCTTGAGGGTTGTTTTTCTTAGCATTTGTCCCACACGGTTGCAAGACTTGCTTGTTTTCATAATGCACTAGTCTAGTTCCTACAAAATGTTTTACCTATGTTGAGTGTAAAATGGTGATCCAGCCAATGAAGTTCTCCCATGGAAAAATAGCCTAAAACTACTTTGAAAAATGCCACTTCAAAAATATTAAAACTTAATTCAACTACATTTGTCTGTCAGCTTGCATTTGCTCTCAATCTCAATTTTTATTAGTAATAGAGACTGATTTTTTCATGGCCAGTGACTTTAGAAACTAGCTTTATTTCAGTGTAAGTAGAAACCAAAAGGGTTCTTACATTTGTTGGACTGTTTGCAGAAATTCTTGCAGAAATTTAATCGTAAATTTGAATTCCTATCCCAACTGTTTCAATAGGTTTTATTTAACTCTACCTTGTAATTATTGCCCCCTTTAAGTTACCCTTTCAGTTAAGTAGAATCTTGTGGATGCCACTTACTAAACTGGGTCATGGGTGTGTATGTGTGTGTGTCTGTCAATGTGTGTGTGAATGTGTGTGTGATTTCCGAAGTTGACCCAATAGATCCAACCAGTTAATTCTTAGGAGAATAGTTTTAGCCCAGCACTGACCAGTGTTAATTTAGACTAATCCCCACCATATTTTGTGACTTTCTTAAGTCAGGTTTAACTTTCATTTCCATCTGTGTTTGAAACAAAGTCCTAGAGAGCCACATAGGAATAGATCATTTCTAGATGCTCTGCCTCTCTTTGCAGAGGGGGGTAAAATTGAATCAAGCAAGAAGTGGAGAAGGGAGTAACAGCCCCCTAGACTCCCTTGTGGCAATTGGGAGCATGAAGAGGTGGCAATGGAGGTGGCTGACCTGCTGTGGATTATGGACTTTTGCCTCACAAAATGAGTAAATTGATTGTGTGGGATGGAAACAAGCCCATTGTGTTGTGCTGATCTTGGAATTTAATTGTAAGATGTTTAGCAGTTCTAGGACAGTAGGCAAGATAAAAATATTTAAGGTAAAAGCAATTGTCTCTTAACTGAGGTCATTCACACCAGTGGGGAAATCCAAATTTTTTTACTATCAGTTCTGTGGGCGTGGCTTGGTGGGTGTGGTGTGGCTTGGTGGGCGTGCCTTGGGCGTGACAGGGGAAGGATACTGCAAAATCTCCATTCTCTCCCCACTCCTGGGGGAAAGATATTGCAAAATCTCCATTCCTACCCCACTCTGGGGCCAGCCAGAGGTGGCATTTGCCGGTTCTCCGAAGTACTCAAAATTTCCACTACCGGTTCTCCAGAACCTGTCAGAACCTGCTGGATTTCACCCCTGATTCACACCCTTGCAGTAGTCAAAGGAATAACTCAGCTTTACTTAACATGGTGTCTTCTGGATCATGCAAACTGGGATGATGAGAACAGCAGTGGATGGCAATGGCAGTATATACAACCGGCATCATCTTGAATTCTTACCACCCTTAGCTACCCCATAGTTCCCTATAGCTGTTTAAATATGGAAGCTAGAAGGGCTGTTGCATAGATAAGAGGGCTTCTTTGCCTTTTCTTCAATTGTTCCCCTTAATTTCAACGTGCTTTTAATTTCACAAACATTTTCTTCCTGGCTTCCAATCATAGCTGTATTTTTGTGGGGGTTTTTTTCCTTATGGATTTGTACAAAAAAAAAATTGTACTTCTTTGCTTTCATATTCTCAGTCTACCGCTTTAGACATTCCGCAGCTTATTGCTTTTTAAAAATAACCACAAAACTAAGTGTTGTTATTCCTGTCTTTTGTCTTTTGTCTTTTTTTAATTAGATTTATATGTCGCCCTTCTCCGGAGACTCAGGGCAGCTTACAATGGGTTAAGCAATAGCCTTCATACTTTTGTATATTTTATACAAAGTCAGCTTATTGCCCCCACAAACTGGGTCTCAATTTACCTACCTTAGAAAGGATGGAAGGCTGAGTCAACCTTGAGCCTGGGGAGATTCGAACATGCAATAATTGCAGACAGCTGAATGTTAATAACAGGCTTTTAGTCTTTTGTGCTATCCAGGCTCCTGGATAGCTCAATATTTGCCATGTATTTGCCATGGCTTTTCATTGGTTGAGACAACAGCTCTGCTTTTATCAGTTTCTTATATGCTATGATTGTACCCAGTGGTGAAATCCATTTTTTTTTATTACCGGTTCTGTGGGCGTGGCTTGGTGGGCATGGCAGGGGAAGGATGCTGCAAAATCTCCATTTCCACCCCACTCCAGGGGAAGGATACTGCAAAATCTCCATTCCCACCCCACTCTGGGGCCAGCCAGAGGTGGTATTTGCCAGTTCTCCAAACTACTCAAAATTTCAGCTACCGGTTCTCCAGAACATGTCAGAACCTGCTGGATTTCACCCCTGATTGTACCCCTGTTCTTTTATGCATACTTAAATGGCCAGGGCTTGAAAACTCAGAAAAATCAGCTGCCTTTATGCATTTCTGATTGGTGTCAGCATTCCTGACATAATTCACTAACGAATTAAGATCTTCTGGATGGGTAGCACCAGTAGCACAAAACGGCATGTTGTTCTCTTGGATGAAACGGAGCCTTCGAGTGCCTGGAATTTCCCCAAATGCATAAAAGAATGTTGCCAGCTCAATGACAGCAATTCATGTGTTAAGAAGGTGAGGGAGTGGGGGGCGGTGAATGAAAATTTGGCACTGAACTCTACCAGTTGACTTTTTTTCATTTGAGTTAATTGACTTAATTTCTGGATTGAATGCCTCTAGCTGTTGCTTGTATTTTACAAGTAAGCTGTTATACAGCCATTGAAGCATAATAGGATAATCTGGGATTTAACCCAAAATGGCATTTGGCATAGCAGTAAGTATGAGCAACATAGTTGTATAAGTATAATATGAAAAAGAGCCTAAGGCAGGGGGTGTCAAACTCAAGGTCTGGTGGCTGGATCCAGCCTGCGGAGTTCTTAGATCTGGCCCACAGGACCACCCTGGAAATAGCGAAGGACTGGCTTATGGTGCCTCTGCCAGCGAAAACACGGTCCTCCCGAACTCCGTTTTTGCTGGCAGAGGGTTGCGGGAGGCTGTCCCAGCCAAAAATGGAGCTCTGGAGCCCGTTTTCTTTGGCAGAGCTTGGGCCACAGGTGCCCCCGACATGAGTGATGACAAGCTGACCATGCCCACCCCAGCCCCTGAGTTCAAATACAATCCTGATGTGGCCCTCAATGAAATCGAGTTTGACACCCCTGGTCTAAGGCATCCATTGGTTATTGCAGGAGTGGCTCACTTTTGTATTGGTCCACCTTAGATTTAGACAGGGGTGAAATCCAGCAGGCTATGACAGGTTCTGGAGAACTGGTAGCAGAAATTTTGAGTAGTTTGGAGAACCGGCAGCAGAAATTCAGAGAACCGGCAAATACCACCTCTGGCTGACCCCAGAGTGGGATGGGAATGGAGATTTTGCAGTATCCTTCCCTTGCCACGTCCACCAAGCCACGTCCACCAAGCCATGCCCACAGAACCGGTAGTAAAAAAATTTGGATTTCACCACTGGATTTAGAGGAAGCAGAATACTAACAGGCAAAGGGGTGGGGTTGTTTGGTTGTGATGTAGCATGAGCAAAACTTTGTGTGCAAATGTATACTTCAGCTGTAGCTGCCATAAAGGCAAATGGATTATGTGAAGAGTGAGATATATTTTTTTTTTCATCACCGGGAGCAGCTGCACTGGAACAAACCACATTCTTCTCATCCAAGACCTAATTACCTTGTTTCATTGAAATTGCATCTTTCATGTAAACCATGTAAAAATAGATCAGTGGATTAACGGTCTTGAATGGGATCTTAGAGTTCGTATTCCATCATCTTGCTAATATTAATAATGTTACCCAATTTTTGATTAGAGAAAGAAAAAAAAAATCTCATGAATGAAGGCAAATTGGATCAGGAAAAAAAAAGATAACCTCTTCTCTGTTTGATAATATTGTACTTAGTCTTATGGTTGGGTTGTCCCCCCTCCCTCCCACCGTCCTCTGCAGCATCCATGAGTTATCCATAAGTCACAGCTCATGGTATGTCATGTTTGGGATTCTGAGGAACTGAAGAGAAGGAGTGTGTTCTCAACAAGGAACTGAAATTAATGTTGACCCCTTTTTGGGTTTATCTTAGTAGCTAAAAATTGCACATGCAGCTTTACCTCTCAAGCTCTACTTACTGAACTGGAATTCTGAAGAAGAGTGAATTCTGAATAATACTACTCGGTGGTGGTATTCAGCCGGTTCTGGGCAAACCGTCTCAGCGAACCGGTAGTGGTGACCTGAGGCACTATGCAGTCTTATTTAGTCACATTTTCTAAGCCGCGCACATGCGTGCAAGTTGCGTGCATGGGCAAAGCACATGCGCGGAAGGCCAGGTGCATGCGAGGAAGGTGCGCATGCACATTTTCGGTGTGTGGCAAACCGGTGGTAAAATTATGTGAAATCCACCTCTGGTGGTACTGATATTGTTTTGAAGCTGTGGTGGGTTGCCCCTGGTTCGGACCAGTTCTATAGAACCGGTAGTAAAACCGGAGGGAGGCTCCGCCCACCCACCCATCATCAAAACGGTTCTGCGCATGTGCAGAATAGCGTGCGTGCATGCGGCCCAATTGCGAACCGGTAGTAAAGGTCAGTAGAACCCACCCCTGAGCTGAGTGATCCAGGATACTAAGAAAGAATGATTCCAGAATACACAATACCTGTTGTCATGCTTTTGCATATACTGTACAAGTGCAGCTTTCCAATTAGACTTCAATATAACGGAAGGCATGGAGATTGGGGAGGGAAGGGGCACAAACAACATGCACAATCAGTTCTCCATCCAGTTTAAAGCTTTCCGTTCATTCAGCTGAATGCCTGAAGAGGGATCTGGTTCAATCTAGAATTTCCTCATCCATTGGGAATTGTCACCTGCTTTTCTAAGATTCTGTAGCTCACTAGTTTTCAACCTGTGGTCCAAAGACCATTAAAGCCGATGATCTTTTGTGTAGATCTCAACATAATTTTTTAAAAGTAGAAGAAAGGATATAATCACAAGTTCATAATAGTTTATCATCTTGTCAGGTTTGAGTCATTTGTTTAATTTTTGTGATTTGGCACATGCCATTCAGGGAAGGAAACATGCCTTGAGGCCTGTGTGGTAGTTCTTAAAAACTTTTGATGACGATCTAGTGGTCTGCATAAAGAAAAAGGAGCACTCTTACTGTAGCTCACGTTTGGCTCCTGACCTGCGATGTTAAAATTTCTCTTTTATGTTAACATTTCTCTTTTATGCTCCTTAAGAAGCTTGTACCACTCCTCATCTGTTTCATATAACCATAATTTCAGTTGCATTGGCCTTCATTATTGAAAGTCACCTTAAATCTTTTTTGTGGACAACAGATTGTTTTTATTAACAAACTTGAATGAAGCCTAAAGCTAGAACAAAAACTTTAAGAGACCGTATACTTGTGAACACCACATAATGTTTTTGGGCTTATTGCAATTATAGCATACTAAACCTTCTGATTCAAGTGTATTATGTGGGCATAGTTCAAAACTACATGGATACTTTTATTTAATTTCCAGAACTAATGTTTGTTTGTTTGTTTGTTTGTTTGTTTATTTATTTATTTATTTATTTATTTATTTATTTATTTATTTATTTATTTATTTATTTATTTATTAGTTCGATTTATATGCTGCCCTTTTCCGGAGACTCAGGGTGGCTTACAATGCGTTAAGTAATAGCCTTCATACTTTTGTATATACTGCTTAGTAGGGCTTTCGCCCCCCCCCCCCAGCGGTGTTCTTTTTTATACAAAGTCAGCTTATTGCCCCCACAATCCGGGTCCTCATTTTACCTAGGTTTAGGTTTAGGTTTAGGTTTATTTGATTTGTATACCGCCCTACTCCCGAAGGACTCAGGGAGGTGAACAGCCAACAATAAAATACATAAATACAAAAAATTTAAAAACCAGATAAAATCAAATTAAATCATTTTGGCCCAGACAGATTAAAACACCCCAATAATTTAAAAACAGATTAAAATTTACATATTTAAAAAGGGAAGAAATTAGGCCAAGCCCGCCTGATGGAATAAAAAGGTCTTCACAGCACGGCGGAAGGAGCGCAGATCCGGGATCCTCCGTATCTCCGGGGGGAGCTCATTCCAGATGGTAGGTGCCCCCACAGAGAAGGCTCTCCCCCTAGGGGCCGCCAGTCGACACTGTTTGGCTGACGGCACCTACCTCGAAAGGATGGAAGGATGAGTCAACCTTGAGCCTGGTGAGATTTGAACTTGCAGTAATTGCAGACAGCTGGCAGCTAAGTACTACTTTAACAGCACTTAGTCCACTGGGAGCCTTGATAGCACAGTGGTCTAGAGCACCCTGTCATTAACACAACTGCCTGCAATTACTGCTGGTTCGAATCTCTCCAAGGCTCAAGGTTGACTCAGCCTTCCATCCTTTCTAAGGTAGGTAAATTGAGGACCCAGTTTGTGGGGGCAATAAGCTGACTTTGTATAAATATACAAAAGTATGAAGGCTATTGCTTAACGCATTGTAAGCCGCCCTGAGTCTCCGGAGAAGGGCGGCATATAAATCAAATTAAAAAAAAAAAAAAAACAAACTGCGCCAGCAAGGCTCTTCTGATGTTTCACCAGTTTTCTTCTATGTTTTTAGTAAGTTATTTATCCTCCTGTCACTGAAATAATAATTTAAAGTATAATATCAGAAAATACTACTGTAAGTATGACTCTATTTTTTCTTGATGATTGCTTGGGTAATTGACTTCTGCTCATCTTTAAATATGTAAGTATTTGCAGACCTTCTAATTTTTTGTTTACCTAAATAGTTTTGTGGTTTTGTGCATCTCTTTCTGGCCTTGGTTACCTACTATGGACAATTCCTTTAATTCTTAGGACTGTTATGCCTAGAAGAGGAGTAGGAATCTGGAAATACAGACCAAGATTATCAGCTTTGTTTCAAGCATCATATTATTCTTGCAATAGCATGTTTGGAAATATAATTTTGGCCTGTTCTGAGCTCTTGTGCTCATCATATAAGGTACAGTTCGATCCTGACCGGCTAAAGATTGACTCAGCCTTTCATCCTTCTGAGGTCGGTAAAGTGAGGACCCAGATTGTTGGGGGCAATAGGCTGACTCTGTAAACCAGTGGTCCCCAACCTTTTTATCGCCGCGGCCCGCTGAGCGCGCGCAGGGGTGGGGGCACGGCCCAGGAGCTTTTGCGCACGGCCCATTGCGCATGGCCCAGGAGCCTTTGTGCTGCAGCGTTCATGTCCCCTGGCCGCTGCGCGGCCCGGTGCCAGGTACTCCACGGCCCGGCACCGGTCCGCGGACCGGGGGTTGGGGACCACTGCTGTAAACCACTTAGAGAGGGCTGTAAAGCACTATGAAGTGGTATATAAGTCTAAGTGCTACTGCTATTGCTATAATATGGGGCGTGTGGTGTATTCACATGAATCCATTCATTTTAGAACCCTAGGAATAATTCATAGCATTTTAAAGCAGATTTTTCTGAATTAATATCCTGCAACGACAGTATAATATTATTAGCAAATAGATGCTGGGAGGATGGGTATTGGTCTGGCTGCCTTTCTTCTATACAATCTGATGGTGCTTTCAGCATTACAGTCTTGTTTCCAAAGAGATAAGCATAAAAAAGGGCACTGCTAGAAGCATATTTTATGTCTGCAAAGGATGGTTTTTATTATTATCTTCTTCCATTAGTAGGTATAATATTTATATGGGTAGGCCAATAAGAGCTGAGCACATCAACCTTGGGGACAAGAACACAAAGAGATAATGAAAACAAATCTTTTGACGTATACAGTACATAGAGTGCAGTTGCATAATTCTCTCTTGCCCAACTTGTAGCACGATTACATTATTCTTTTTGTGGTTTGATTTAGAAACGTTGGATTCCTATACTTCCCTTTCCTTGAGCAATTGCCACTGACTTGCATTCAGTTAAAACTTCATGTCAGTAGCTTGGAGTCAATCTAAACATAATGAAAATCCAGATATATTTGGTGGCATTTTCTTCAAATGGTTGGTGGGAAATAATTTGACTGGTATTTTAAAGGGTTTTAACTTATTCCCTGTGACGTGAGAGAATCATATGATGTTCTTTGTCATTTCAGTTTAGATAAAGCATTTGATGGAACTCTGTGTATGTTATTCCTGGAGGGTTTTTAACTGACCTACTTTTCGCTTATTGATGGTTTCCTACCTGGTCCCTTTTTGTCATTGAGTACTCCTGATTTATTAAGCTATCTGCTTCAAGGACGTTGTAAAACTGCACATAGGGAATAGGACACAACTGCGAAAAGCAAGAATTACTATGTCAGATAATATCCCATTAAAATCCAGCTGGCACAGCAGGAGAAATTGGAACTAGGGTTTATCATTCATGTAATAGAATATATTGAAACATTAGTTAGAAACAAAGTCATTATGAAGCAGAGATCCCTTTTTCCTCCAGTTACCGGATTATTGCTATTGTACATTAGAATGAAGGAGAGTGTTATGTCATCCTCCAGGGCCGTATGATGATGAGATCAGGGCTTGAGGAATGAAAGCTGGAGCATAAAGCTGTTGTATTATCAAAGGATTTATCACCTGTTTGATTGACAGTGTTTGCTATTTAAACCTGAACACAGGTAGAAGACTTTACTTTTTTTTTTTAACTTTTATATGAGACTGCTGTGAGATTCAAGGAAGCCACATCTCAGTAATTTTACAGTCCTCAGATTGAACTCTGGAAGATAGAAGAATGTTTAGAATAAATAGGGGCAATTTAAATATACCTTAACTCTGATGTAAAGATGATATGCCTCATATAAAACATATTATGTGATTCTTCCCCACCTTTTAAATTAGCAGACCATGGACCAAGGTGGATAGATTTCCTCTAGCCCCTACATGATATAGGCATTTTTAGGTTAAATTAGGTAATATCAGAGGTGAAATGCTCCCGGTTCGGACCGGATCGCCTGATCCGGTAGCGATGGAGGCGGAAAACTGGTAGCAAAAATCCTTGCCCCTCTGCTCCCCCCCCGCCCAGCTGAGCCACGCAATCATCAGAGGCTTTTTTTTTTTTACTTTTAAAAGCATTTTTTGGCTGAAGAGGTTGTAGAAAAAATGCTTTTAAAAGTAAAAAAAAACCCCCATCTGATGATTGTGTGGCTCAGCTGGGCATGGAGAGGGGGGGGCAGGGATTTTTGCTACCGGTTCTCCGAACTAACCGCCTCCATCGCTACCGGATCGGGTGATCCGGTCCGAACTGGGAGCATTTCACCCCTGATTTAAACCAAATTGGAGTATCTAAGGACCAAGTCTCTTGATCACCAGAAGCTAGGAACAGAAAAGTCTATCCTGATAAGTCTGTCTACCTCTATCAGAAACATCAGACCAATTAGTGGAGAAACACACTTGGACATGGTAATCCATCCAATGTTTTAAGGTTTTTTTTTTTCATTTCCCATCTTTTAAGTAGTGAAAGTTTCTTTTTCACACAGGTTGGGTTCCTAAAGTGAGGGCATCTCTGCAATGTTATTGGACCATATATGTTATGGACCAATTTCTCCATGTATGCTGATTTACATAGCTGCTTGTAAATGGGGTTTAAATTTAACAAATGCTGAAATCTTAAAACCTTATCTGAGTAAATGATGTCTCTGGAATGATTAGTTCTAAGATTATTATATACATAGGATTTACTCGCTTTACTCTTTTCAGGCCATCACAATCAATAATTAGGTCCTTCTATAGACAAATATTTAAAGACCTTGTCATGTATGTTCTTGTGAGGAGCAGATCCACAGACAATTGCTGGCCTTTAACTCTCCCTTTTGATCCCTTTCCCCAATGTTAGCACTGACAAAGCTGCCTATAAAAGCTTTGCTGTGGAACAGGTATGTGTGCTTCTTCCTGCAAAACAGTCAAAAAGCAGCCAGAAAAAAATAATGAATATTTTTTCTAAGAGAAGGAAGGGTCAGGAAGAAAGAAGTAGAGAAGCAGATCTATCAAGGAAGCAGAAAAACCTCTGGAGAGAGAAATTAAATTAGGAGTCAAAACAGAATTTGGAGGAAGAAAACCTTGTTAGTAATACTGTGGGGTTTAGACTAGTACGTGAGCAGTAATACAAGTTGTGTTTCTAATAATCAGTCTAGTGAAGTAGAATTACTATCAACAGGAGGGAATATAGAGTGAGACAATAACAGACATAGTTAGAGCTATATGTTCTGGTGCAGTTATGTATGTTGGACAGTTTGCAAGCACACAATATCTTCTCAGACTGTAGGGAGAAATACATCCTGGTTGTATAAAGACTTGTGCTGTTGATGCATCTCTTGAGTCCCACAAACTGGATATAGTTTCAAAAGAACCTGAGACAATTCTCCATCTTTGAAGAAACTGGTGTGTTTTCTTTCATGAATCTTATTCCACTTGTAGTGTTTAGCAAGGGGACACAATGGCTCAGTGGTTAAAGATACTGAGTTTGTCAGCTGAAGAGCTGACAGCCTGGGTTCGAGCCAAGCTCCGTGCAACTGGTAAGCTCCCCATACTAGCTCCAGCTCCTGCTCACCTTGTGATGTGAAAGCATGCAAATGCAAGTAGATTAATAGGCACCACTTTGGTGGGTAGGTAACAGTATTACATGTGCATTTGGCATATAGCCATGCTGGCCACATGACCATGGAAATTGTCTTTAGACAACGCTGACTCCCTTGGCCAAGAAACGGAGATGAGCACTGTGCCCTAGTCAGATACTACTGACAGGGAAACCTTTACCTTTAGTGTTTTAGCAGCTGGGTATTTCTTATTTATTCATTCATCAAATTTACATAGCTACCCATCTCACCAAATGCAACTCTTATTAAAGAACACATCTTTAACTTTAAATCTGAAAACTGTACACAACAAAATTTCATTTGGAGCAAAATATGTAAAATTCTTCTATCAATTTCTATAAAATTTGTTATAACTTTTTTCTTTCTTCTCTCAGTGAAAAAAAATCATGTTTGTCTTACAGAGAAAAAGTTGAAAGAAAACACTGTCAAGTATATGGAAGTGCTAGAAGATAAACTGCAAAGGTAAAGACATCCTGGGATCTTTCAAATTTTTAGAAAATGTTTTCAGTGCTGCTTTGATTAGACTTCACTCCCCCTCTTATAGATAGGTTAACCTCTCAGAAATCTAACATATTTATTTATGTTATTATTATGTTAACATATTATTATTTATATATCCAGTCTATGGAGAATTAGTTGGTTATGTTACTGAATGTGCAGTCTTGAAGATTCCTAGTTCTGAGTAAGGTCTACTATGATAGCTTATTCCTGCTATAAGGTATTTGGGACAACAAATGTCATTATTACGAATTCCCTTTATGTATCCAGAGAAATGTATTGGTATACTACATGGGCCTCCAAATTGGTAGAACATGGAGAAATCACAGTTTACCTAGAGTAGCAGGAATTTGCTTGGAGTCTACTAGCTCTTGTGGCATACTGTCCAAAATGTGCCAAACTAGAACAATACTTTTCTTTACAATAACAGGAATGATGCATCTGACTAGGGCTGGTAACAAGGGTGTCCTCAGGAGAGTAAAAAAAAAGTCAATATAGTGGCTGTACTATACATACATATGGTCAAAGCCCCACGACTTTTTTCTGTGAGGCTTTGAACACATGGTTGCGACCACCATCTTGACTTTTCTGAGCCCCTTCCCCACTTCATATACCCCATACTGATAACGTTTTCTTTAATCTTCTCCCAAAGCAGAGGTGCTATTCAGCAGGTTTTGACAGGTTCTGGAGAACCGGTAGCGGAAATTTTGAGTAGTTCGGAGAACCAGCAAACACCACCTCTGGCTGGCTGATGATGTTGGAGGCACATTGACTGGAACCTGAACCCGACATTTTATGTTCTGTTGTTGCAAACCTGAATGGCTTGCAGTAAATGTGAAGATGACTTGCACGATATAGGATACAGAATCTGAAAATTAGTGTGTTAAAGACTAAGGTCGTTGTGTCTGATAGGAAAAAAAGTGCATAAATAGCACAGAGCTAGAACAAATAATTTTTATCAAACCTATGTACATTTCAAAATCTGTAAAGGATGCAGCCATCCCTGAGTGCACTGTCCACTCCTTTGACAGATTTGGAAAGTTTATAGATGAAGAAAAATCTTTTTCCCAACATTTCCTGATTTTAAAATATATATATATGGACTTGGTCAAGAAACTAGATGGACAAACACTTCAAATTGTAGCCTTGGGTGAACAGGGCTTGACTGACTGACTGACTGACTGACTGACTGGGGAATTCTGGGAAGTGAAGTCCCACAAATCTTAAAGTTGCCAAGTTTATAGTGCTGAATACATAGTGCTGGATCCATAGAGGATATGGATCTTCTTGCTTTCTAGAAATTTCATGCTGAGAAGTGAATTGTTTGATAAGTTAAGGCTTGAAATGCCTTGTTTAGTCTTTGGCAATGAACCAATTTTTCCGAGCTGAATATTTAGCCTCTATGTTGCATGCTAGTGACTGTATACAAAAAGTAACAGGCAGACCAACAATTAAATTTAAATTTGATTTCATTTCTTTTACATATAACTAAAAATGAGCAAACTTAATATTGTCTCTGTCATGTATTCCATAATGTTTCTCTTCTGACACATTCAAGGACATTTGGTACTTTAGAGGGTGGTCCTGGGCTTCTAGTTGTGCAGCTCTGGATTAAAAAAAAAATCTATTTAACTTGAAATACTGGAAAATCCTCTATATCGGCCCCCAGTTAGTCTTTTTTTCTGCACCTTTCAGCTGAATTTTTCCATGGTTTATTGTATCATGTCATCAAATAATTTCCTGTTAGATTCTCAAGAACTTTGAAGATCAATAAGTATTCTAGTCCTTATATCCCACAAATATAGAAAGCAAGAAAAGAAAATTATTATTTAATCCTTATTCAGATAAAGCTTGTTTCTTCTATTTCATTTCTGGAACTCCTGTGGAGATTAATCTTCTAGCTTTGAAGAGCTCTGTTGCTTCCCTTAAGGCTTTGGTTGCCTCTTAAATGGCTTATCTCTTGGTGTTGTGTTTCCTTTATAACAGGATTATCTAGGTATTTACATTTTTAAAAAGTTCCTCATATGAATAGTTGTTTTTAGAAAGGGGAAGGTTGTTGTGCTGGTTTCTCTGTACCAGTATATATAGAATATCTTATTGTCACTTTGAAGCAACTAAAGGACATCTAACTATCTTGTAATGTACACTAATTAAAGATTGCTGAACTAACTGGAAAATAATATAACAATTTGAAGGAAGGCAGATTTGAAAAAGTGATGGTTTATATGAATAAAAAGGTTTGAAAAAGTATAGTAAACAATATTGCTATAAATTAGATTTAATTTTTTTTCGTATCTCATGCTTTTCTTCAGTTTACCATTTTTTATTCCTTTGCTCTCTCTCTCTCTCCCTCCCTCCTTCCCTCCCTCCTGCCATATATGCACACATGCACGTAAACATAACTGAATATTAATGCTTTGTATTGGTCAATACAATGCTAAGTAAACCTAAGATGGAAGCTGTAGGCTTATTCAACATTCTGTAGCATTTAATTTAATTTAATTCTATTCTTATAGACTAAGACAACAAATCAAACAATAAATAAAATTTGACAGTTTGAATAGAAGAAAGATAAAATATAAAAACAATAAACCATGGCATCAAGCCAATTGACATTCATAGTTATAGACCTATACTAAAGATTGCCACCTAAAATAAGTAGAATTTAATTGGCTATTCCTTGCTGGCAAATTCTACAAGTAATTGCATAACATTGTCCATTTTAAATGTTTCATTTGATCATGGTCAGAAAAAGAATGGGAGTAATATTCATCTAGTACCTCAAAATGTTGCCTAGAAAACTATATGGAATTATTATTGTGGTTACCAGAATTCAATTCTGATTCCAAAGAGACCAAATCAGGGGTGGGTTCTACTTACCCTTACTACCGGTTCGCAACGGGAGCCCCCCCGCGCGCTTCTGCGCATGTGCAGAAGCTTCTGTGCATGCGCAGATTGTCAATTATGACATCCGGGTAGGTGGGTGGAGCCTCCCTCTGCTTTTACTACCGGTTCTGAAGAACCGGACAGAACTGGAGCAACCCATCAATGGACCAAATGGTATCTAAAATCTCTGTAAAAATCACAATAAACTTGGCACAAGCTGATAATTCCACAGTTCCAGCTCTACCAGGACAGATGCCTTGTTGTCTGTTAACAGATGGATTTTCCTTAAAAATGAAGCAAATGTCTGCTGGAATGAATGTTGCAGTTATGATCACACTGAAGAGATGGTATTCTTGCAAATAAAAGCCATAACAGTATTCTTCCCAGATAGTTTTTTGGAACGGCACTCAGTTTGAGAGGAATCTAATCTAGCAAGCAACTCCCACTGTGACTTTGTAGCATCCTATTGTGGGTTCTCTGGTGTGGTGACTATCACTTGGCTCTAGCACTTTATTGCTCCCACTTTATTGCTCCCAACTCTTTGGTGTTTTGGCTGACCTCCTGTCTATCACTTTTGCCAAGTCATCTTGTCTGGCTCATGTGCCTTCCATGGGTCTTTGCTATCTTTGGTTGCTCTGCTGATTCCATTGTTAATGCTCATCTGTCTTTGACAGGTGACTCAAAGTACTACTTTTAAGGTTACTTAGTAGAGGTAGATTTTTTCATCTTTGGTCAGATTGAAGATCTGGATGTGAGAGAAAGAAAAGGAAGAGTTTGTAATAGTTGCTATGGGGCTTTCAATGTCCTCAAAGGGTCCTGAGCATTTACTACATTTCATTGGGATGGTACCTTGATAATTTGATGGATAATGATCAGATTTCCATTTTGATAAAGAAAACTATACCAGGAATGAAAGGAAAACCGTTATTTTTTGTATCTCTGTTAGGGAAATATTTTTTTACAGTATTTGCCCAGTTTCCCAAAATGATGGTATTGTTATCTTATTTTTTGAAATATTAATGTAATATATTTGTTCATACATTATTTCTGGTATATGATTATTGCATATTGCCCGGTAAGAAGTTTTCAATGAAAATCAGATTAAAAAGTACAAATAGGATGCTATCTGAATATGCTTACATGATATTCAGAACCATTAATAGAAAGTTTAGATTTTTTAAAAATGTCCAAGATGGATCCCAATTTCCAGCGTAGAGTGGCCCAAGTCCTGATACAAGACTATATAAAGAACGTGGCTTTGTTTTATATTCTAAGGGACAATTTGAGTAAATATAAGTCCAGCTTTATCTAATATTACACTTTGTGTGGCTATAATATTCCAAGGAGTCTTTAGGGGCACTTTCCTTGAAAGTACAGGGACAACATTGCTTTACTGGTAAAAGATGCTGCCTTTACTGTGCCTTTAAGTATGAGGAGATTATGCCATAGAAATAAATATCACAAACATTAATTTCTGGGGAAAAGCAGGCATACAGCTGTAATAACTTTTGGTCACTGATAGGTTTTACTGCCCTGATTTTGTGTAATCCTTATCACCATGGATTCTAGGATTTCCATAAACAAATCATACCCTGTAATTGTTTTTGTCCTTCTAGAATCCCATGAAAATCAATTTTGATACTGTTTTGAGAGCAAAAAACAAGATTTTCAGTGCTGAGGGTTGTTATTAACTGCTAACTCTTAAAAAGTTATTTTTTATCCTGTCTGGATGTATAGTGAGCTCAGGATAATAAAACATGCTATTATTACATCTAGTTTTATTTCTTTTTCCCCTTTTGCCATTTTCTCCTGTCTGCTTTGTTGGTAACCAGCCAGCCTTGTTTTGTTATCTGACCTGAGCCTTTAGAGCAGAGGGATAAACTTCTAATTAATAAGTGATTTACTTATTTGTTGAGCTCTGTTGCACCCTCTTTTTTCAAACTGTTTACAAATGACATCATATCAGTTCAGTAATAATCATAATAATAATAATGATATCTCAATCATTTCTTCTGAAAGACTGCAGTTGTATTTATCACATGTTGATGCAAAATTTCACGGTATCTCACGGACCAGACAGTGATGGATTCTAAATCCCTTATCGCTGTTCTTTCAGGGTCCAAACTACTTTTTATTTGTATCAGTCAAAATAAATAGCATTTTTTTTTAGGGGAAGCCATTTAATGTGGTTAGGTGATTATCCTAAATCTGAAAAAGATTATTTTCACTCAGTGAAAAGAGAGAGGAGGTGGAGAAAACATTTTCTCTTTCTTCTTGGACCCTTGGTGAAGGCACAAACTCTTTTTGGGGGGATTCCATCTTCTGGCTAAGTTGCTGATGATTTTGAACTGTGGGTTTCCCATTGCTCTCCTTCTTCTTTTCTGGGTGACAGCCAGAGGAGAGATTGATAGGGCCAGAGGTGTAAATGAAGAGGGAGCCCTTAGCCCAGGTCTCGGCTCCCCTAGGACCGTGTCCACGCTCAAAGAACACGCTTAAAGCCAAGCTGGTGTATCTTCATTTAATCGTGGCAATCAGCGCTTACAGAAACCGGAATGCAAAGCTAGCAAAACAAAGACGCAGCTGTCACGCCCTTGCAAGCGAGTCCTTATATAGTTCCTTCCAGATTACATTCAGCTGGAAGGTCTCGTACTTCCTCATTTCCTTCGGACGTACTGGGATGCCGTCACTTTTCTAGAGTGTTCTCAGAGTAGTAAGCTAACCCCACGCGACCCCATAAGGCACCCGTGCACATAAACGCCTACTCGGAAGCCTATTCCACCACCATCACCCATGTGGCTCAACCCCCCCCTTCCAGCCGGGTATCCATGTTCTGCCGGTGCATGGACATGATGTCGAGTGCTTCTTGATGCTCGACACCAGGAATGGGTCACCCTGGCAACTTTATGACTTGTGAACTTCAACTCCCAGAATTCCTGAGCCAGCCATTCTGGGAGTTAGGGTCCACAGATCATAAAGTTGCTATAGTTGTGTACTCCTGCCATAGCCAGATGGTGAGAGCATCAGAGGAGGGCCCCCTTTGAGTGTGATTATTCTGAATGTATTTGTGTGGGTGGAGTAGAGGGGGGGGTCACAGGATATCCTGATGACACTGAGAGCTAGTAAAGCTAAAATGATCAAGGTATTTGGCTTCCCTGGGATGAATGAAATGGAGGACATTGGGAACTGGGAGTCTAGAGTGGGGGATGGTGCTACCTTTAGGGGATGTACAGGTGTGCCAAAGTATTATAGCAATGGGGGCATTGGGAGACATGGGAGACAGGAAGTGGACAGTTCTTGGAGAATGTGGGACTGGCCACTGTCTTACACTGGCTTTGCATTCAATGTCTATTGTCTCAGTCAGCAGACTTTCAAATGCCCCAGTTTCTGGCTGCTGCTTTTAAATGTAAGGTCAGACTGTAATAAGGTCTCCTTCCTCTGCAATCCAATGATTGATGAGAGAGTCAACCTGGCATGTGTTATCGAGGTTGGGCCCAGAAGGTGGGGGCATTTTTGGAGATACACCCAGCTGGGTTCCAGGTCTGACTTCAGTTGAGATTTCAGGCCAGGAAAGTTTGGCAGTTGTCCAAGTTTGGAAGTTTGGCAATTGTCATCTGGGAATCCCTTATAGCTTTTAGGGGTGCTGCTCCAGAGATTACTGGGTTTGACTCCCTGTTCCTTAAGTTGGGCTGTAGGAATCAGTTGGTATTGTTGTTGTATCAGCCTCCCTGCCTATTTTTGGCTTGGTGGTGGAGTTCCTTAGACTTATGATATAATGCAGTTCAATTTAAAGCCACTATTAAGGTCTACTTTGCAGAGATAAGAGTGGTGAAACATTATCCATAGACTGATGTCCCACTGCCTTATTTAATCTGATATGTGTCCTCTTGGGTAGGAAGTCTTGGCAAACCTTTTGCAGGGATGTGCAAAATAATTTTTTCGGCATTTGTCAGACAAAGTTGCTTGATTCTTTTGGAGATGGAGTCCAGCCTTATTTCCTTAAGGAATAATAATTCTGTAAGAAGGAATTTTTAATACAAAACTGAAGAATAATCCTTGAATAATTTATTTCTTAAGGATAATAGTTCCTTAAAAATTAACATTTGGTAACAAGTTTGGGAAGCCTGTTGTTCTGTTATCTGTAAAGACAAGAAAGGCAGCTCTGAGCTTTCCTTTCCAGATCTTGGGAGACCTGCCTGTTTTCCCATAATCATTCTTCCCTCTAAGGAAAGGAGATGGGTAGGTGTGAAATAAACCCCCATCCCCACAATCCTGGCAGGCTTCACTGCAGGAAATGATTGGGAGGATACCAAAACAAGGTCCTGTTGTTGTTGTTTTTTAATGTCCTTGATATTTTTCTCCCCAAGTCTCAAATTAATAAGTCCTGGAGTAGTATCACTGATTAGCTGGAAAATAAAGAAACTGCACTAAACCATTTCAGAGCTAGAGATTCTATAGTGCTTATATATTCTTCGCAAAGCTTCAACTTTTTTAAAAAATCAGCATAAGAAATAGGTCAGATTGTAGGACTCTCTGCCCTTGACAGATCCCTTTGATGTTTATGAAGTAGCAAAATACAACCACCCAGTTCTTACTTTACTCTTTGATTCAAAACTGATCCAAGGTTACCTTTATCCTTCCAGGCTACTGAATTGAGCTTGGATCTCCTTTTTAAAAATCTTCTAAGTTATACTATTTCCTTAAGACACAGTACTTTGGGATGCACGGTTCTTAAAATATATTTCAAAAAAAATCCAAAGAATTGCATCTGGCAGATCCTCTTGCTCCAAGAGAGATGCTCCACCATGCAATATTTCTGATGGTAAAAATATATATATTTTGGAGGAATGTACAATTGTGAATTTAAAAGCAAGAGAGGAAGTTTTTGCATAGGCTTGAGATACTACCAAATCTAAGTCATTAAGCATATCCAGTTCAAAAATAGAGAAACAGAGTGCCAAGAATCCTTCAATTGTGACTAGACTATAAATCCTAGCATCTCTAGACTAATGCTTAGGTATGCTTTAGATGAAATGCATTATCTGGCTCCTTGTCATTTGGGGTCCACAACTGTGATTGGGTGGAGACAGCTTTGGTCACATTGGTGGAGGATCTTTATAAGGAGATGGATGGTGATAGCAATAGCACTTAGATTTATATACCGCTTCACAGTGCTTTACAACCCTCTCTAGACAGTTTACAGAGTCAGCATACTGCCCCTAACCATCTGGGTCCTCATTTTACCGACCTCAGAAGGATGGAAGGCTGAGTCAATCTTGAGCCTGGTGAGATTCGGACTGCCAAACTGCAGGCAGCCAGCAGTCAGCAGACGTAGCCTGCAATACAGCATTCTAACCACTGTGCCACCACGCCTCATCCTTTTAGACTTCCAGTAGCCTGCACTAGCATTAAGTATCTCATCCTTCTTGTTGGTTAGGGATTGGGATTATTGTTTTGCAGCAACTTCTTTTTCTTCTTCCATGGCCAATTCCAGTTAGTGGTGGAAGAGGGTGATTCTCAATGGAGAGTGACAAGGTTTGGTTCTTTCCCCACTATTGTGTAACATCTACATGAAACCACTGGGTGAGGTCATTCATTGATTGGGGATTCAATACTATCAGTATATTGACAATGCTCAGCTTTACATCTCTATCCTAGGCTGGTAAGGCTGCTCAGGTTTTGTTCTGGTGTCTGGGCATCCGATTTTGAATCAACGCAGGATGGAGTTATTGCCTGGGCAATTCCAGAGAGTCTCTTGATGGAGAAGCATTACTGCAGAAGGAGCATGTCTGGGACTTGATGGTGTTCCTGTACTCATGGCTGCTGCCTGAACAGCAGGTGGAAGTCATGGCTGGGGGAGAGAAGCTTTGCTCAGCTTTGGCTGATGCACCAGTTGCAACTCTACTTGGAATAAGAGAACCTTAGTACAGTGACTCATGCCCTCATCACTATTAATTGAATAGGGGCCTGGTGGCTCAGCAGACTAAAAGCATTGTGATTAACACCAGCTGTCTGCAACTACTGTAAGTTCGAATCTCACCAGGCTCAAGGTTGACTCAGCCTTCCATCCTTTCTAAGGTAGGTAAAATGAGGACCCAGTTTGTGGGGGCAATAAGCTGACTTTGTATAAATATACAAAAGTATGAAGGCTATTGCTTAACGCATTGTAAGCCGCCCTGAGTCTCCAGAGAAGGGCGGCATATAAATCAAAAAATTTTTTAAAAAGTGTTCTCCACACTAAAACTCTGGTTAGTTTCAACTTTCGCTGCCATCTGAATGCAATTGAAAACAGAAACTTTCCAGAGGGCATTTGCAAGTTGATGCATATCCTTTGTTTTTTGTATGCTTTTAACTGGACTATAGATGTTTTAATGATTTATATGTATTTCTGTAAAACCTCCAAGAGTCTTGTGAGACCCCAGGGTATAAATGTAACAAAGAAACATCCCTGCATTGTTGTGCAGCTCTTGACATTTTCACATCTGAATATCTGAATCACAGGAATCAAATTAGTATGAAATACAGCTCCTCGTGCTTGAGTGAGATTGAAAAAGACAGTTTCAGTAGAACTTCAGTATATGAAAGTTATGAAAATGTTTTGTTTTATCTGTCCTCTACCCTTTACCCTGTCCTCTAAGTTCATCTCCTGGCAAAAAAAAAGTATTTGTAGCCAGAAATTTGGTGGTGAGAAAAAAGTGAAGCCCAATCCTTTAAGCTAGCGGTTCTCAACCTTGGCAAATTTAAGATCTGTAGACTTCAATACCCAGAATTCCCCAGCCACACATCTTACACTTGCTGTGATTGAAAGACACTGCTATGCAGATAGTAAATACATGGTCTCAGTGCTAGTCTTGTTTTAGCTAAAACAATATCTTAGCATACTAAGCACAGGAACAAAGATTGGCATTCTGATTACCATTGGCTCCTCCCTCTAAATGTGTTTTATAGTTCCACAAAGAGAGAGAGAGAGAATTTTAGTTGAGCTTCTCCAGTGCTGTCATTGCCACCCTGCCCTTTTTCTTTGTACACAAAAGGAAAAGAATAGCACATTTGGGGAAACCTCATGATTTGTGTACAATTCATTCATTCATTTATGAATAAACCTGAAGGCAACCTAGGACAGGGGTCTCCAACTTTGGCAACTTTAAGCCTGGCGGACTTCAACTCCCAAAATTCCCCAGCCAGCAAAGCTGGCTGGGGAATTTTGGGAGTTGAAATCCTCCAGGTTTAAAAGTTACCAAGATTGGAGGCCCCTGACCTAGGACATCTAAATGAGGAGTGAGCATAATCAATGACCGTAGAATGATGAGCACATATTTGGAAGAGAGGGACAACGATAGGAAGGACTGATCTGATCGAATAGAAGTATTCTTGGTAATGAAGATAGCAAGCTGGCTGTGGATGGGACCACTTGAATGTCTATGATTTATGTTTTTGAAAGGCTTAGAGCGGTTAAATGTGAAATACTTTATATTGTACATGAGATAATATCCTTTAAAGATGAGGCAGTATATCAAATGAATCAATTAGAATGTAAGCTCTTAACAAGATGCCTTGCTGATTTCCTTATAGATTAGTTAATTTATTTCCTGCTTCTGACAACTCCACTCTGTAAGCTTATCTTTGTCACCTTAGAAAGAAATCAAAGAAGAAACAATCAACTATAGCAGCCTCTCATTTTAAGTTTCCCATGGAGATAATTTAACTATAACACACTGATGTTGAACATTGATAGAAAAATGACAGGCTGTGATTAAAGTTGTGTCCTAGATGAAATAAATGTCTGGCAGATGAAAAGAATACCCCCCTCCCCGAGAGAAACTGAGCTTAATTCCAATCCTTGACTCATGCTGAAATGCTTTTTATGACTTGTTATTGCTCTGTATTATGCGGTATATTGTTTTTAATAACCATAATCAAACATCCATTATTGGATTCAGCAGTAGAAAAATTGCTCTTCCCCTTCATTTTCTTGAATGCTTCCCAACGTAACAAGAATAGTTACATAATCGGTACCCTCTCATAAAATCCAAGGAGCTGCTCTGCCCTCAAGTTATTGATGTCAGCTTTTTTTTCACTCTTAACTCTTTTGTGAGGCTATTTTTAGATTTCAATTTAGATTTGGTATTGTGCAGCCTGAGTTCAGAAACTGCTTTTTTTTTATTATTACTATCAGCCAGGAAACTGCAGATTCTAACTGCTGTTGATGTGTTTAACTTTTAGCAGAGAGAAAACATATAATCAGTCACTGAGAAGCAACTAGGCAGTGTGTGATTGGAAAGCAGAAGGAGAAACCTGTTTTCACAATGAATTGTTGCATTTGTTGGAATTTCCTCACACTTATGGCAAACTATCATCCTAAGTCAGGGGTGGGTTCTACATACCTTTACTACCGGTTCGCAACGGGGCCGCGCGCGCTCGCTTCACTCGCTCGCACCTGCTCTCTTCTGCGCATGTGCAGAAGCGTTCTGATGACATCGGGGTCGGTGGGCAGAGCCTCCCGCCGGTTTTACTACCGGTTCTATAGAACCGGTGTGAACTGGGGACAACCCACCACTGCCCGAGGTCTTATTATTTTGGGATGCGTGGAGCAAGATGGGGCTCCTCTTGCCATCTTACCTGATTTCTACATCTGCGTTTAAATATTTTCAGGGAGGGCTTATTTTCGGGGGGAGGCTTATTTTAGCACATGCGCTCAAAAGCCCAATTGGGCTTATTATCAGGGGATGTCTTATTTTCAGGGAAACAGGGTAGTGCTTCCAGGATGGTATTTAATAGCTCTTCCCATTATTTTAAATGAAAAAGGCAGCTCAGTCCAAGTCTCTTTTGAAGAAACCTGTTCTTTTTTTTTTATTGAAAAAGTTTTTCAAATACAAATTTCCCCCCCTTTCCCCCCTCCTCCCTAACCCCCCTCCCCCTCCCCTCCCCCTCCCCTCCCCCTGTGGCTTCTACAAAATAAAACCCAAATTCATAACAGATTATATAATACTTTACCATCCCTTTGCTCCACCCCCCATACACTGACCCTTTCTTTCTAATAATATTATTATATCCCCCTTATACTATACATTTCAAAATAACATTCAACTGTAACATTATATAATAACTCCTAATTTAGCATAATAATATTATTATATCCCCCAGTTTAACAATTTCTACTCATAATCTACCCTTTTCCTCCTCCCCCATACATATATCTCTTAATTCAAATCTTTTATATATATTAATATAACATTTCAAAGCAATCTTCAACTATAAAACTATATAATAAATCCTAATTTGACATTTATTCAACTCATAGTCTGCCCATTTCCTCCACCCCCATATAATATATCTCTTAACTCAAATCTTTTACATGTATTCATATCTAAACATAATATCCCTTTTCTTAAACTAAACAATCAATAAGCTAACCTATCTCCACCCACTTTCCTACAGGACTACCATACATAATAATTTTTAATATCTTTATTCTTCTGCCCACACCACTAAGAAGTATTCCCTTATATAAATAAAATCCTCAAATGACTTTAAGATTGTAATCCATATGATATCTTCTGTAATGTCTTTCAGCTGGATTGTTAACTCCATCACCCATGTTAGGGTAACATCACATCCTAATTCCAACAGTATGTTCGGTATCTTCAATTACCATCTGCCCCCATCAATAGTAGATGTCTTCATATATAAAAAAAACACCCGAGTGACTTTATATTTGTATTCCATATAGTGTCTATTGTAATGTCTTTCATCTAAATTATTAATTCCAATCACCATAATAGGGTAACAACCAGATCTTCTGCGTGCCCCAATCCCATAACTCTCTTGCCTTGTAGCTCAGCATAAACATAATACATTTATCAAAGAATCCAAAATAGATAGTTCCAATCCATTCAGTTTAAGGCCATTTTTCATATCCCAAAAGTACAGCACTGCAGAGGTCTGTCACTCTCCTCAAGATAATATTCTTGATGGAACAGTTCTAGAGGAATATTGGGCCAACAGAGAAGTTGTAGAAAATAAGAGCGTAGTAAGAATAAGGCTGCAAAGAGTAAAAGAGTATAATGCCTGTAATTGTCTTTTGTTGGAAGAAGCAGTAGTAGGTTAATAAGAGGTGAATCAATTATCCTAGTTCCTTAAAAAAGTACTTGTAGCTATACTTCCCAAGTATTTCCTCATGCATAGCTTTCAGGAAGTTGGTGAAAACCTTCTCTTTTAGAAACTGTCCAGTTCTGTTTCATTCCATTGCTGCTTTCATATTTTAAGTATCTGGATCAACCTTGAACAGCTTCCATATTGTTTTGCTGTTTTTCATTAATAAGTTTAATTGTGAACTGAGTTACAGCACAGGTAGTATATTTCAGCATAGGTAGTATATTCATTTTAAATCAAATGAATGCATATATACATAGAACATAAAGTCCTACAGTTTGGTGCCTGCACAGACTAACCAAGTATCCATTTATTTTATCTAGCATTAAGAAATTCCAGTCCTATAAGTTCTACAACTTTCCAAATTTAAATAAAAAAAACTTGCAGAACCTAAATCGAATTTGATCAACTCAGAAATAAGACTGCCTTTCTATTAAGGCAGCCTTGAAGGAAAGAAATCTATTTTTTTAAATATTAAAATCCAAACATATCTGCCCCCTCCATGTTTAATCCATGCAAACATAACTACTTTCATATGGTTGAATCTTGAATTAATTCAGGAACTAAAACTTAATTTTGGTTTCTGTGATTTATAGACATCACTGAGACACTGTTCAGAGTTCCAGTCGAAACCCTCAAGTTGCAAAATTGTTTGGAGGGAGCCCCATCCTCACATACACCATACAGCTGGGGGGGGGTGTTTTCCACTAAAACCTTTTTTTCTGTTTTTAGCAGTCACAGCATGCAACACATTCATCTTTGAACCGATTCTCCTTCGTAAACATTTTTGCTTTTTCTCTTTGATTTCTCAGTTTTATTTTGACTCTTCTTGAAATCTCCTTAGAGCTGTTCATCAAGATAACTTGTTCTCCCTCTGCAAGCCTCTAGCTTTTGGCTTCATGACATTTTACAAGTGCTAGTGAAGTAGAAGTAAACTTCCTCCCTTGTATGGGCATAAACTGTGCCTTTCTTTGCCTTGGTGAAGGTCACCCAGTGAACTCTTTTGAAAACGTCCAGGCGTTTACTGAACAGGCTGGTTGCAATCTTTTTTTTTTTTTTTTCATTTGTGACATTTGTAGGAAGAGAGTGGTGTTAGTCTATAGAGTGGTAAAAATCAGGAGTCAGGTAGCACCCTTTTAAATTAACAAATGTTCTTCAATGGCACATGGTTGAGTTCTGGCTCATTTCATGAGACTAAATTTATATAGGATTTAAACTGGGGTGGGGAGAGAAGGGAAAGCAGACTGATTACGCAGATGCAGATTACATCTGAGAGAGATTGTCAGTATTTTATCAACTAACAATTATAATATCTTAAAAACCTTTTGTGTTTGTTGAGATCTTCTGAGATCGTCTGAAAGCAGAATAAGAGTTGGAAAGGACTTTGAAGGTCTTCTAGTCCAGCCCCCTGCTCAGGCAGGAAGCCCTACCCCACTTCAGACAAATGGTTATCCAATCTCTTCTTAAAAACTTCCAGTGTTGGAGCATTCACTACTTCTGGAGACAAGTTGTTCCACTGCTTAATTGTTTTAACTGTCAGGAAATTTTTCCTTAGTTCTAGATTGCTTCTGTCCTTGATTAGTTTTCACCCATTGCTTCTTCGCATGCCCTCAGGTGTCTTTGGAGAATAGCTTGACTCCTTCTTCTTTGTGGCAGCCCCTTAAATATTGGAACACTGCTATCATGTCATCCCTAGTCCTTCTTTTCATTAAATTAGAAATACCCAATTCCAGCAACCCTCCTTTACGTTTTAATCTCCAGTCTCCTAATTAGTTTTGCTCTTTTCTGCACTAAAACTTTTAGTAATTTTTGCTAAGTGGTGTGTTTAAAGTTCCATTTCCCCAAAACAGCCACCTCATAGATTGTTCTGGGACGTTAAAATGTTTTGATATTACTTTGGGCGTTTTTTGAATGCTGATGTCAAACTTTATGCCCATTAATAGTTTTGTATAAAGTTTGTTCTATTTGTCCTACCTAGAATCCAGAGGAGCATCACTGACAGATGATGCCATATATCACATTACAGTGAAAACATATGAAGATGCCTCTAATCTTGTGTGTATACTTGTTGGGGCTGTGATGCTGCTGCTGCTGCTGGGAGATATCTGGGTTTGTTGCAGGGTCTAGTTCCCACATTTACAGTATGTGAGCTCAAATTCTGCCATCTAATGCTGTCTTGGGCTGACTGCATCAAAGGCAGCTTTTGCAGGTGTCATTGTCATATCCTTAGGATGTTGTCTGCTCCAGGACATTTCTTTGAGGTCGATTTTGTCCAATGACATGGACCTATAAGATCCACCCTATTCATCATCTAGCAGAACCCTTGCTGATCTTTCTGAATTTGATAATTCTGCATCTATGCCTGTGTTTGAAATCTCCTTCAGTATTGTTATCCAATGATCATGTTGAGGATCAGCCACTCAGCTTCCCTTCAGAAGTCCTCTATTCCAGGAGCAAGCCAATTGCTAGGGTGGCAAAATCCCTTTGCCTTGAGGTTTAACAGGTTTTTTTTAGTCAGCCTATTAATTAGTTCATGACATCAGTTCACCAATCCTCATTTGGGTGCTTCCAGTCTTGCTGAACACAGTAATAGATTCCTAGGGCAAGCAAGCTTCAGTACCATCAACCTCACTATCTATGGAAATTTTCAATCATCCAGGTTATGGTTGTCCCATGCTCTTTCCAAAGGCAATTGGACTTTCTTGGTTTTTTTCTTTTGAAAACATTAGGGAAACAAAACAACCACTTCACAAATACAGGAGAGAAAACTCATCAGGACCAGATTCAGCAGTCCATCTGCATCTGAAAGACAAGGCTCACTCTTTTGAGGAGAGCAAACTCATATTCTGGATAGAGAGGTTTGAAAGAGAAGGAATCCCATCATAAGTTGAGGACTATGTATAGCAGCAGGCTGCATGAGGGTTGTAGCATTGATTGCTGGGAAAATTAAACAAGTAAAAAAGTTTATTTCTTGTGTCTGAAACTGTTAAATCCAACTCTTATTTACATTTGGACCTGTCTGAATTACAGATACTCTTACGTGTAGATAGTCATACCCTAAATAGTTCAGTTCAGTGGTGGGATTCAGCCAATTCGCACCACTTCGGGAAAACCGGTTGTTAACTTTCTGAGCAGTTTGGTGAACTGGTTTTGGAAGAAATCATTAGGGCCGAGAACCAGTTGTTAAATTATTTGAATCCCACCACTGGTTCAGTTGCATGTTTTCTTAATGAGGAAATTTCATTTATATATACTCTGCAGAAAAGATACCAAATGTAATAAAGAATTTAGCTTTACTGTGTACAAATTTTAAACAAATTGAAGTTGATACTTCCATATAATTACATTCTTCCTTAGCTTCAAAATTATTTCTATTTGTCATTTGCTCATTAGAGAAACTAGGTTATGTCATTTTAACAAGATTTAGCTGGAATTGCTATGTACTCTTATGTGTCCCTAATTCTTTTGCAATCAAAATAACTGGGTCATTCTTCTCACCGGCTTCTTTAGAGGACTGTGGCTTTATATTAAATCCTGCATACCTAAAATGGACTTCAGTGTTTACTTATTTCTTCCTATCAAAAAGACTTGACTCATGCTTTGTAGTATTTTTACTCATGAAAATGGATGCTTTCATGCTTTTCTGAAGCTCCCATGGTAGCCTTGAGCATTGGATCCTGGTCATTGTATAGATAGTATATATTTGAACGAGGCCAAACTGAATGTTGTGATTTCTTGAAAGAGCTGCAGAATAGGATGAAGTACAAACTAAACCATCCCTTCTTAAATGAATGTGCATGCCACTGCAGGTTTCCCTTGATGTTAAGCAAGTTCCTTGATAGTAACCACATTCACCAAAATTCATACTGAAATAAGTAGCTATTATTCTAATCAAACAGTTTTGTTTAGACTGGGTGACTTTGGGCCAGTCACTCACTCTCAGCCCAAATCTAGAATGGGCCAATTCGCTCTGGCCAACTTGCCTCCGCCAACTCACCGCGGGACAATGCACCATGGCCAACTCACTGTGGGACAATTTAACAATTCAATTTAATTATTTAAAATAAATAAATAAATATTTTAAGTTTTGTCATTCACGTTTCATTTTGTCTCTCCTTTTGCATTCTTTCTTTAATTATTCTGTTCCATTTCTTTGATATTAGTGTAACTCTTGCCCTGCAGTAAGTTGTCCCATGGCAAGGTAGCCGTGGTGAGTTTGCTGTGGCGAGTTGGCCACTGTGAATTGTCATAGGGCCACTCAACTCACCTCACAAGGTTGTAGTTGTGGGGAACACAGGAAGAGTAAGGAGTGTTAGGTATATTTCAGAAGTGGGTTTCAGCAGGTTCTGACCAGTTCTGGAGAACCGGTAGTGGAAATTTTGAGTAGTTCGGAGAACCGACAAATACCACCTCTGACTGGCCCCGCCCCCATCTATTCTCTGCTTCCCGAGTCCCAGCTGATTGGGAGGAAATGGGGATTTTGCAGTAACCTTCCCCTGGAGTGGGGAGGGAATGGAGATTTTACAGTATCCTTCCCCTGCCATGCCCACGAAGCCACGCCCATGAAGCCAAGCCACACCCACAGAACCGGTAGTAACAATTTTTGAAACCCACCACTGGTATATTTGCCACCTTGAGTTTACTTATAAAGTAATAAAGATGGGGTAAGAATATAATGAACTGACAAGGGAACACATCTACTGAGTCTTTTATTAGAACTGTTTTTATAATGGTAAAAACAAAATGCCCTAAAAGAAACCAAGAGAATCCTGACATTTTAAATGAGACATGAGCTTTTTTATCTAAGCAAATTATTGATTTTTATGTTGCCTTTTCTTTCAGCTGTGGAAGAAGCCATCTTTTAGAAAGAGTATGTGAAGTTGACTTAGAGGCCTGTCAGCTGTTGATCCATGGGTTTCTTCTCCACAAAAATGGCTCTTATGTTTCGGAGGGAGAAGAGAAACAAACTGAGGAAATAGAGGATATGGAATTTGCCTTTTTAACCTCAAAGTGGGAACAGTCAAATTGCTTTTCAGTTAATAGTTCCAAGCAAAAATCTTTTCGACACCCCCTTATTGGGAAGAAACACCAAAGTACGCCCTGTGAAGTGAAAGAGGTATCGATTTTTTATGTATTTGTTTTGTTTTCCAGTTAGTTTCCAGCAGTCATTCTTTTCAGTTTTGATGAAGCTTGTTCCATTTTGGTCTGCAAGCAAGCCAGCCTAGTAAAAAAAAAGTGAAATGCATTATTTATTGGAGTCAGATGATGAAATGAGAAAGGGATGCTTGATGCATTGCAGTATGTTGACTTTCATTGATTATCATAATCCCTGTAATAACATCCTACTGGCATGCACCCACTGTACATGTAGTGTGTTATCTCAAGTAGGAGGTTGTTTCTTTGTGTGATTTTCTCTCTCTCTCTTGCTTTGTAATTCATGTTATCCTTTCAGTTGACAGCAGCAAGATAACCCAAACAACTCTCAGTTCAGAAACAGTATGAGATACTTGAGGGCCATTCCGGATGTTTCCCTACCAGCCATTATGTTCAGCCTTCCCTGTAGTCAGCTCTCCTGCAGTCTTCCCCTTTCTTCCACTGAAGAGTTTCCCAGTTGCTCCCTCCACCCCAAATTCCTGGCAAATTTAATCTATAATTGAATCTTTGTGCTCTGAAGTTACTTACTGGCAAGCCTCAAGCTCTAATTTGGCCAAGACATGAACCACCCCTTCATGCCATACTGATAAATTTGGGTGGGGGTGGGGGTGGGGCAGAGGCAGAGAAGAGAAGAAGCAAGCAAGGCTGGCTTGAAGTAGCCCAATCTTATTGATGAGCCACTTAAAAATTTGCAAGTATTTTGGCTTGTATCACAAAAGGACTGTTTATTTCTAAAATGAAAGTATGCATTCTTCTGCAAAATACCCTGTTTCTTCTCTGCATTTTGACTCCTGGCTAAACTACATCATTATTTTCTGAATCTTGAACTTGCATTGGAATAAAAGCATACATCTAACATAAGCAAAATCAGAGGGCTGCATCTGTGCCTTTAATAGTGAAAGTGCCAGTTCTGTTTTATTTTTTCAAGGTCTTTCTACTTCAGAAGGACAATGTCTAGGTTTTTTTTTTTTAAAAAAAAGCTAGAAACCTTTTCCACACAAATATCCAGGGTATATATCAAAGCTAGAATATAACAAGGGAGAAAAGGAAAGGAATTGTACAGCCACTCAGTATCCATTTAAATTCAATCACAGGGATTTATTTTACAGTGGTTAAGATAGAAACCTCCGTATATCAATGTTCTTTATATATTACTGATTCAGACAAAAAAGTAACCACTCTCGCCAGCCACAATCTTTCCAAAATGTTTCCTGGGCAATGGAAAGAGCCAAAGAAGAAACGTGCCTATTGAAATACTATATTAGAAAAAAAAATCTCTTCAGAAAAAAGTTCACATTACTCAGTCATTTTAATACTTTTCAAATCAGTTGTTAATTTATCTATTAATGCCATAGTCCATCTGAGGAATCTTCCATCTGAGGTGAGCTAAAATGGAACAGATTAGGATGGGTTTGCTTAATTCAGGCATCAGGGTTGGCTCAAAGGTACAGATTGAGATGTCTAATGGTAGATATAATCTGGTCTTTCAAAGAAGATCTTATTGGGGAGAGACTATCTGGTGCAGGACAGTCCTTTGGGTGAAAAGTGTTTTGAAAGTGCTGCTGGTAGCTCCAGGCAGTGCCTTGTAAAATGAAAACTCTAAGTTTGAGAAAGTGAGTCTTTGGATGGATCTGACATTTGTTGTGCATTTATCATTTATTTAAAAGGATGAAAAAGTATTAGCTCTTAGCTGCCTCAGACTGAGGAGAATAGAGAGAACCAGAAGTCAAGGATGTTAAGGTCAGAAAAATGTACTCAATATTTTCAGTGCACCATAAGATTTTTCTTTTTTTAAAGTCTTCCTTCAGCTATAATTATTTTACTCAATAATATGGGTGAAAAGTTCTGAATTATTTTGGGAGCTAATTTATTTTACCAAAGCTCGTCTTCAAAGCTACTGTCTTTCCCAAAATTAAATGAATACTTAATCAACTATGCATATAGATAAAGCAAATCAACTCTGAATTATATAATGGTGTCTCATTACATATTAGAGATTACTTGAAATTTATAAGAAGGCAAGCCACAAATACATTAAGAATTTCTCATTGGTCCAATAAATTTAGTTCTGAATCAAATTACAAATAGTAGCCAAATTTCAGCCTTTCAGCAAAACAGAGTTTGGCAACTTTACTGGACTTCCCTCGGGAAGAAAAAAGTCCCCAAACACTTAGATAAACAGGGCTAAGAACTATATCTTTGTTCTTTTATGGCACGGGTGTCAAACTCGCCATATCACATTGCTGTCACATGACATTTTGCAATGTTTTTCCCATTCCTGGAGTTGGGGTGGGCGTGGCCTGCACGTGACACATCCTGCCTGCAGGTCGCCAGTTTGACACCCCTGTTTTATGACAACAGACATAACAGTTGTCAGCCTCTGAGCGGGCAGGAAAGGCTATCCGATCAGTCTTCAAATATTCTTTTAATGGTGTCACCCCCTGTACAGTGAAGTTGTTGACTTCCTTTTCTCACACCTTTATATGGTACAGTAGAGATGGTTTTATATTTTCTGTCTGCTGTATGGTAATTCCAATAAGCAAGACTGGAAATCCCCTTTCACGAACGGAGCCCTGATTCCATAACCTATTAATTGCAGCTGTTGATATTGCCTGCTATGATTGTCAATTGGGATACACTGCCTCAAACAGATCCAGTTTGCAACTTGAAGGTTCTTCTAGACTTGTAACTCCTGCTTGAAGAGCAGGTGGCAGTTGTGGCTGGCAGCACCTTTGTACAGTTTTGTGTTGTGCTCCAATAGTGCTGGTTCTAGATTGGGAAGCTCTGCTCATGGTCACTCATGCCCTGGTCAACTCCAAGATGGACTATTGTAATGTGCTCTACATGGGGCTGTCCTTGAAGAGCATCTAGAAACTTCAGCTGGTGCAAACTACAGAGATGAGATGAGATGAGATGAGATGAGATGAGATGACATGACATGAGATGACATGAGATGACATGAGATGAGGAGGGGAGGGGAGAGGAGATAAAACCTTTATTGTCATTTTTTTTTACTGTGAGCATACTGGCCCACATTAAAAATGAAATTCTATCACACACACACACAATGTCTGCCTGTCCCATCACATCTAGCAGAAGAGGTAGCACCTCTTTTCTGTGTAGCATCTGCCTTATGGAACATCATGCACCATCTCTGTTAGCATTTTACAAGTCCTTTAAGACCTAGCTGTGTCATCAGTTTGGGTTCCAAGGGAATGAAGAATTGTGGAAGGAGCTCTATTATTGTTAAAATCTACAGCTCTCTCCTTGCCTTTTTAAAATTATATTGACATTTCTTAATTGTTGATTGTTTTCTATATTATTGTTTTTTTTAATTTCTTTATTGTGCACCACCAAGACTCACATTTTATGAGATGGACAGCTATATAAATATGATGAATAAATCACATCACACTCATTTTGGAACACTCACTTCAGGGTTGAAAGGACAGGCTGGTGACATCACTATTGCCTGGGGGATGCCCAGTTGCAGGTTCCTTTCATGTCTCCGGAGAGAAGGATGGGAGCTTACCTTGCCCAAGGGCAGCACTAGGGTCCTGAATGCTAACCTCCAGCCCAGCACCCTAATCACACCCTGGTCCTTGATGAATAAATAAAAGAAAAAGTGCCTACTGTTGGAACATGAAAGAATGCATTGCAAGCATTCTGGGAACCACAAACAGTAGAAGATAACAGTAGTTGGATTTTCCAAGGAAGTTTTTGTGGTCCAAAATTCCTGGTAAATTGAAGTAGAGAAGAAGCAGATCAGTACTGAATACAAAATAAAGTGTCTGCTTTTGCAATAATAAGTAGAAATATTCAGAATGCCCTTATTACTGTAATGTAAAGCTGTAATGTACTGTGCTTAAGGTAAAGGTAAAGGTTCCCCTCACACATATGTGCTAGTCATTCCCTAATCTAGGGGTGGTGCTCATCTTTGTTTCAAAGCCAAAGAGCTAGCGCTTCCAAAGACGTCTCTGTGGTCATGTGTCCAGCATGACTAAATGCCAAAGGCACACGGAACACTATTACCTTCCCACCAAAGGTGGTCCCTATTTTTCTACTTGCATTTTTTACATGCTTTCAAACTGCTAGGTTGGCAGAAGCTGGGACAAGTAACGGGAGCTCACCCCATTACGCGGCACTAGCGATTCGAACCACTGAACTGCCGATCTTTTGATCGACAAGCTCAGCATCTTAGTCACTGAGCCACCACGTCCCTACTTTGTTACTTTGTTTAGTACTTTGTACTAAAAAAAAAAGTAAAAGTACTTTGCTTAGGACCTAGCATATGAAAACTCATTCATTATAGTTTAGAATGAGGTGCGACCCAGCTAATATATTTCTTTCTCATTCAAGAAAAAGTATTAGCCTTCTTTAAATGATTCAAAACCAGTACTTCAGACTTCCTACAGGTACAAGCATAGTATCTTTCTCCTGAACTATGTCTGTGAAAGCAGGCTGACTTTTTTAGGCTTATATGTTCCAAAGCGCGTCTTCCAAATCTATTTGAAAGTATGAACTCCTGCAACAAACCCTCTAAGATCAGAGATTCTGGTTCTCATGTGGTATGCTTTGTCCCTCATCTCCCACTCAGGAATGATGAAATTACAAATTTCTTTGGGAAAATATGGACCTAAGAAAAGTTCATTTCAGGCAGTTGGGTTGGTTCAAAGTATTTTTAATCTTTAAGGTTTTTTTCTTTATAGAGGAAGCTGGAATCTTTCGGAAAAGTTTCTCAGAAATAATTTGCTTCAGGTGTGACCTAAATAGCTTTGTCCAATAGCTTTATTACTGAGAATAATTACATTGCTGATATCATTTCAAGGTGCTTAGTTTCTATCTTCATAATATAATAGGATAACTTACTTTACCATTCTTAGGTAATGAAAAATTATATGCATGTATTTGGATCCCAGAAATCTAATTAGACAGGTGGTGGAAATCTGCAGTCAAGATCTCCTGCAGAGTACATATTTCTGTGTATAGTTAACACCTACTAATTGCAGGGACTGGAGAAGTCATGCTGGGGGATTTAACCTTTCCAAGTGCTTCGATTGCCATCAAATGAAAAAGGCATATTTTTTTTTCTAAAGATAAAAAATGTACATAGAAGGATATATACATTACACATTTTCCATTTTTAAATTTGTTCAGCAGAACCCCATCTTTTTCTGTATCATGCTTATTTTGTAGAGGATGTACAGTATAGCATATATACATGACGGGAGCTGTCCAAAATGAAAGCATCAATTTATTTTGTTCTGGGAATTCATCTTATATGTTGAGAACATATAAGATTTCCCTGCCTTCTTGAACTGGTATCCTAAAATCAGGCGCTTTATGAGTAGATAATTAACTATTCTCCTTGCAAAAGTCCTTGATATTGTGTTTGACTTTCTCATTAAGACGATAGTTCCAGGAATTTGCAAATGAACATGATTCCATGCCCATTAAATATTCATTTTTGTCTAAATATTTTACTGTCTAATGAGAAATGTTTTGACTCTTTTTCACTATCATTACCCATCCTTAACAATGCTGTCCAAGAAATCCCTGAGGAATCTAAAGGAACATGTCCATGAGAATAAAGTCATGTAATAATGTGAGAAGGTGATATAAACTTGACATGTTCTTGTGATTTTACATATAAATACTTCCTGAAAACACCTGTAGAAAACTGTAGAGCACCTTTAAGAATGTTGTAGTCACTGCTTTTGCAGAGATACAGCACTGGAGAAGGAAGATGAGACAAGTTGATTAGTTTGTATTTGTACAAAAACTTAAGACAATTTCACATTTTTGAATAATGGAAAAATAATTGCAACTTCATAGGTAGCCAAACTGCAATACCATTTGTCATTTACAAATAAAATAAAAATAAACATTAGAGAAATCTTGCATGCATATATACCTACAAATAATGCATGAAAATAGTGTACCAAAATTTTTGCATTAGGGGAAATTGCTGGCAAAAACTGTATATCAGGTAAAATTACAAATATGTACATTTGTGCCAAAAAGATGCATGAAAATTCATAGATATGTTAAATGAAAACTTTACCAAATAGAATCTCCAACTAATTTGGAATTATAATTAGAATCTAGCAGCATATTTTTATTCTGTTTTGATCGCTAGCAACTGCTGATTATGAAGGCTGGAGAATTGATGCTGGGGAATTTGACTTTTTTTCCCTAAAGTGAGCCAATTTCCCTCTCTCTTAATTCTATTTATAATTTGCAGATTTGCAAAACCGAGAAGCTGAAAAAAAATGTAAAGAAATTTGCTCAAGGAAAGGAAGGACATACTGTACTGGGAATAGTGCTTCTCCAAGAAAATTAAAATCTGATAAACCAGAAAATGGGAGGACTTACTAAAATTAATCATCCACAAAATTTCTGTGGAAATGGGAGAATGTCCCTCCCCCATTATGGGGAATCAATTTGGCCCATTGGCAATAGTTTTTGGCAATTTGCAATACAAAATAAAAAAATGGAAGGTACTGTTTCCATTTTATTATTTTTTAAAAAAAATAACTATTTTTTTTAAAAAAGTAAATACAACATTTTATAGCCAAATTTTGCAAAGTGAATTTCTTTTCAAATTAAGATATACTCCAAAAGTCCATTTTGTTGATGTTAGTTTAATGAAAAAAAATGATGATTATTTAACAATTCCCATTTCACTAAGTGAAAAGAAGTCTCTTTAGGCTGTAAAGCCTCTGTTACACATCTTCCTTCAATCTTGTGCTATAAAGAAGCAGGAAACCATAATCTATTCTTTATAATGTAGGAAATTTAGACAATATTTGAGTGTCCATAAACAGAATGTTATCCTGACACCAATATTATCGCTGCTGTTGCTTCTTTGATGGGATTTGTAACTATAGGCTATTTTACTTTAGTCTTTTACTGAATTTGAGGGCATATAAGGAGAATTTTTACAAATATGTACAAATATTAATATTACGATCATTGATTTGCCTGCCCTCTTCCTTCATTGTCAGTATAAAGCACATTTTAGGAAAATGTTTTCTGATAATTTAAAGCAGCAAGTAAAGCCAAAAGCTATGGAGGAGACGGGCAAGAAGAGTAACAACCAAATTACTGTGCTGTATAGTATGTTTCAGAATGAATATTCAATTTTCATCCCTGAGAAGAAAGAGAGAGATTCCAATTTCCTTTGCAGCAAATACAAGTATGATTAGAAAGCTATTTCTCATTCTATGATTACAAAAAATCATAGAAAAAGAACCTCGCCATTTCTATTATCCCATCATCAAAACCACAAGTCCTAAGTATTTTTTTTTTTACCATTTCATGCAAAAAATCTATAAAGGGTTTCCAATCAGTCCTAAATGTAAGATGTCTTTTCTCTAATCAGAGAAGTTAATTTAACCAGCTCTGCAAGTTCCATCATCTTCACCAACCATTCCTCCATTGTGGGCAGTGTCGAAGCTTTTGAGCGTATAATAATCTTGTCGCAGTTGTCATGAAACAAAGTTCCACAACTTTTTTTCTTGTTGCTAATCCATTAGTCCCCAAAGAAAAGCCTCTGGTTTCAATTGTATTTTAGTTTTTAAAATATTCTGCATTAGTGTATGTGTTTGCATCCAAAACTTTTTGGCTTCTATTTCTTTTATCCTTTCCCTTTGCACTTTTTTTTCTTTCCCTTTCTTTGTTGTCTTTATTCTTCATTTAGTTTGTGTTAGTTTTATGTTCACTTTAAAACTTTAAATAAAATTTATATTAAAAAAAGATGATAAAAGAGATGGCCTTAAATAACTTAAATACAGACTTAAGGTCTGTAAGGGGCATGCATAAGCACAACAACGTGCCTACCGTCCCTGTCCTACTTTCCCCATTTATTCGTATCCATTTCCTGTACTCATAATCATGTTTATACTTATCTGTTATCTTATACATGTTTGACAAATAAAATAAGTAAAATAAAAATAAATAGGCCTAGAATCTCTAAAGGATTTGTTGTGGCTTTCCTTCCTCTCTGTAGAGAATATTGCATTGTGTATTGCAATAGTTAGCTACTTTTAACTAACTGTAGTGCTGTTGTCAGCACTCTAGAAATTTCTATAGATTAATATAGCCTCTAGATCTGGGATTTGATATACGGTATATGAAGGGCAAAGTCTTTAAGAAAGCATGTACTTCTATTTTTAAATTAATTAAATTTATTTATTTATTTATTCAACTTGTATGCCGCCTTTCTCCAAAGACTCAAGGCGGCATATAAATTCTTTATATATAGTAAAAAGAATTGTATTGAGAGTCTATGTTTTGCTTTCTTTACTGAGAGGAAGAGAAGAGAAATCCTACACAGTGGTGCCTTGGTACTCAACTGCTTTCAAACTCATTGAATTTGGTACTCAATGCATTTTGACTGCAAAAATTTTGTCCTGGTACCTATTGTTTGTTTGGTACTCAACGCACAAGGTTGAACTTGTCGTTTTTGGTTGTCTTATGACTCACTACAATATTCCTTATGGGAAAAATTCATTTGGTATTCAGCTTTTTTTGGTACTCTTTGTGCCTCCTGGAACCAATTAATGGTGAGTACCGAGGTACCACTATATTATAAAGGGAATTGGGCATTTAGTGCTCTACTAAGCATAGTCATACTGGGGATGATGTTTACATACTTCCTGGAAAAGACTTGATTTAAGATAGTGTATTAAGATTTTTAACGTCAATAAAAATAGATGCTGTCTACAATACAACACTGAAGGTATTCTTTTTCCTGTTCACTTTATTCCAATTTATTATTGCTGGAAATAACTAGATAAAATTCAGATAAAATGAACATTATAGAAATTGGTATTTCTTAACTTGTTTGGTTGTATTTCCATTCTGTTTCAATTATGCATGGGGTAACCCATTTTTTTTTAATGAACAAACAGATCAGATCTTATTATTCTAGCACCATCTCAAGCCACTTGTACTTAGATAAATTGACATAAGTGGTTCATGGCAGGATGAGACAACCTGATAGATACAAGTATTATGAAATGATCTCAAATTTGCTTCTTGGCAGCACTAGAAAAATGGTATCCTAGATCCCAAAAAGCTTCCTGCCTAATTAAGACACCTTTTGATGAACATAGAGGTATATACAAAGAAAGACGTTTAGGAATGCAGGAAGTTGTAATGATTGTTGAACATTGTTGTTGTTGTATGTGGCTCCAGCTTTAGGAACATTCTGCAGCTAACAATCTAATCTAATAACACCTACATCAGGGGTGTCAAACTGGTGGCCCATGGGAAGGTGCAGGCCACGCCCACCCCTGCTCCATAAAGGCAAAAAATGTCATGATATGTCACAATATGTCATGTGACACAATCGGGTTTGACACCCATGACCTATGTGAATCAGGGAGAGAGAGAATAAGACAGTTAAGGAACTGTAAAAATCTCCATACGGAATGTCTGCATAATTTGTTAAGCTTATTATTATTATTATTGGTTAATCTTTAGTGAGATTTACAGCCTTTGAGGCTGGTTAATAGCTCAGCAGCTCGAGTCCTAACCAAGGACCTAGGAACTGTTAAGGTATTGTCGGAGGATGTAAGCTGTTCTGAGTAAGGTGGCTTTTTGTAGAGTCAAAATGTTCAAGTTTGGCAAATTTAGAATTTCTAAATAGCGGGGTAGCCCTTTGGGTTTTGCTCCAAGGGCTCCAATTACAATCGGGACAACACACGATTTCTTTTTCCACAGTTGCTCAACTTCAATTTGCAAGTCCCGGTACTTTGTGATTTTTTCTTGCTGCTTATCTTCAATCCGTGCATCACCAGGTATTGCAATGTCAATGAACCATACTTTTTTCTTTTCAACTATTGTTATGTCAGGTGTGTTGTGGACCAAGTGCCTGTCAGTCTGAATCCTAAAATCCCACAAGATCTTGAGTTTCTCATTCTCTAAAACTTTCTCAACCTGATGTTCCCAGTGGTTTTTGCTGAACTCAAATCCAAACTTCTGGCACAATTTCCAGTGAATGATCTTAGCAACACGGTCATGGCGTTGTAGGTAGTCAGTTTGTGAAATTTTGCTGCACCTACTGATCAGGTGGTCGACTGTCTCATCATTCTCATTGCAGAGGCAGCATTTGCTGTGGATGGTAATGTTGAATTTTTGCCTTCATGCAGTTTGTGGCTAGGGCTTGTTCTTGAGCTGCCAAAATAAAGCTTTCTGTTTCTTTTTTCAGTACTCCTGATCTTAACCAGTTCCAAGTTAGTTTCTGGTCAGCTTTGCCTTCAATACTTTTCAAGTATTGGCCATGCAGAGCTTTGCTTTTCCAATTTTCAGCTCGCTGCTCAATTACTACTTTCTTATATTCTGCTTTTGTTTTAGTTGTCTTTTAAAAGCATTATTATTATTATTATTATTGTTGTTGTTGTTGTTGTTGTTGTTGTTGTTGTTGTTATTATTATTTGAATTTATATACCGCCCTTCTCCCCAAAGGAACTCAGGGTGGTGAACAGCCGAAAATTAAAAACATACAATATAAAAGTTAAGATGACTAAAAATAAATTAAATTAATCGGCCTCCCAATTTAAAACCCCAAGCTATACAATTAAAAAACTAACCCATAAAACCTATTCAGGCCAGGCCGGCTTGCTGAAATAAAAACATCTTCAGGGCCTTACGGAAAGTGTGGAGATCCGGGATCAGTTGTATTCGTATTATGATTTGTTAAAATGTATAATTTGTTATCTATGTGTATTAGAAATAAGCAAAATTATTTACTTAAGAGAATATCAAAGCACTTTAATTTAGAGCAGGATTTTTGATTTTTTTTCCTGAGGAACTCTAGGGTTCTTTAAGAATTTGATTTTGTGAGAGATATGGACAAAAAAAGTTTACTTGAATGCAATCAATTTTCTATCATTAGAATTTTGTCTCTTGATCAGGGGTCCTGATGGTTGTATTTTTTTTTTTTTTTTAGTTTTAGTTTTTTAAGGATCAGGTTCTGTATTCTGCAAATATGTGAAAAACTCTCATGTAGATGAGAATAGTGGAAAGTTCCTGTCCTTTTTCCTATTCCGTCGGCAGCGGAGGAGAAGATCGGTATGAAAGTCTCCACAATACACAATTGATGGTTCAGCTCCAATCAGAAGAAATAGAAATGAAAATTTTAATGAAATTTAGCAGGAATCCAAAACGTGGTGTAATACAATTATCTATTGGTTCACCAGAGCAAATAAAAAGCAGTCTCTCTAGCTCGACTGAGTGAATAAAACTGAAGCTCAGCCGAGCGAGGGAGGCGTGTCTAAAGGAATTGAACATTGACTGAACACTCACTCAGTCTCTGGCTAATAGACATTGAATAACCCACGCTTTTGATTCTCCAAACAGCGCGCTGGAGAATGAGGAAGGTTTTCTCAAAACAACCAAAATGTTGTTACCTAGCACTGATGATGTTACCTAGTTTGGGTAATGAAACATCTGCAAGAAAACAAGCTCCAAGAGAGCACCAAGGACCCCTCACCAAGGGCCCCTCACAAGCGAGATGCCTTCTATTGCATGCTTCAGCTCACAAACTTATAGTAATAAAGATGTTTGATCCTAGCTACTGTATATGTAAAGATCAACCAGGAACATTTTTCTTGATTGTGAGAAATGCTTTGTTGTTGTTGAAAAGTGTGATATTTTACATCTCTAATAGAATAGCATGCATTTATCTTGCTAAAGTAGGATGGTACAGTTGCTGCTGATGTTAATAATGGTGATAAAATGATTTTATTGCTAATTACTATTTTGTGAAATAGTTTTATTCTTCAATGACTTTGTTAAATAATTTTAATGGTTCAGAAAGCCATATTGAGCTACAAAGGGCATGTTTGGATATTTCCTCCCCCTGTTACATTCATAAATACTCTCATACAGTTTAAATCCCCTAATTTCAGTATAAATAAATGCTTGTTACCTACATTCATAAATACTGAGACTCACTATACTTAATAATTTCTCAACTAGAAAAAAATATTTTCTTCACTGATTCCATGGGCATGTATAAACAGAAAGGTCAGCATGAAATGACATTTTCTTAGAATCAATAAAATGTTTGTTCAGTGGTAGGATGAGAACACTCGTGTTTTTACTCTTGATAGTCTACTCATACTGAAATAAGCTCATATGTTCTCATTGTGGAAAGGTGTAATAAAAGGAGTAAAATATTCAGGATAAAAGTAATTAAATTATACTAGAAAAATTAAAGTAAGAAAACCAAGGCATGCGAGGATCAATATGTCTGGAATTTGTTGAATTATAAGAGAATCATAGAACCTTTTCTCCAATTAACGGAAACACCGTTTTTAGAAAAAAATAATTATTATTCATAGGTAATGTCTAGCCATTAGCAGTAACAGTTGCCAAGAGAATAGGGGCTGTCTTAGACACCAGGAGATATAGCATATGGTCTCCAGGAAGTAAACTTGCACCCCACTTGTGATGCTTATCAAAAGCAGTAGGGGTGCTCCAAAGCCTAAAGGAACCTGTGAAGTCCCATCAGAAAACAAACTGGACTGTCACACTGGAATATATGTGACACTGAACAGACACAAATAAATATCATCATAAATAGGAAATCTGCTTAACTTTTCTCAGAGAGGCTTATATTCAAAATGTTTTTCTTAGCATAAGATTTATAATCCACAACATGAACAAACAATGTTTATACTGCTGGAGCACTTCAATCCTTGTTCAGTAAATAAAGGATTTATATAGATATGAAGAGTTATAAGATTTTTCTTGGCATACAATGCCATATATTTATGAATAATTTCTTGAATGAACTATGAAAAAGCTGTTCTCCCCTAGAAAATTACCTAATTTTAAACCTGATAGGTTTGAAATCTACTTAGTATTTTTTCAGTAGTTTGGTTAGCATAGAGGTCCTCTGTTTTAATAATATAAGAAGATTCTCTACTCACCATTTCAGCCATTCAAAATGATATAAGCAGTTAGACAAGACAAATAAGGCTATATCTTCTGCCTGTTTGTCCTATATAGTGGTTGTTGCAGTCCTTACATTGTATGTTGTCCTGTTTTTTCTTCTGGAGTTGTTGGTTCTTTTGGTCTGCTTAGGTCTGTTTTTACAGTCATTTACATGCTGATTCCATGTGCTGATTACGTAGTTTCTCTTGTAGATGGTTGGATTGTTGCTTTGGTAATGGAGCACCTGATTAGTATGGGTTTTTTTCTCTAGACCTGCCATTGTGGTCTCTGATGATCAGGATGTCCAGAAAGGGTAGTTGTTGTTTTCTTTTTCTCTAGTAAACTGGATTCCTTTAAAAATGTTATTAATGGTTCTGTAGGTGTTCTCCAATTGGTCCTGTTTTATTGTGGTGAAGGTGTCATCTACATATCTGATCCATATTTTTGTATTTGTGGAAGTGCTATGGCTTCTAGACATTGCATCTACAACATACAATGTAAGGACCGGATGAATGCTTAGTATCTTGATCTATCTTAAGCAATATGACTAATAATTTGTTTTAAGCTATGTATCAACATTATCTGTTGTCTTCCCCCTTTCCTATTTTTTTTTAACATTGTCAAATATAATGATTTTTCCTAGTTCATCATCTGTTTGTATCAGTTTCCCCAAAAATGTGAACTTCTTGCTGGTCAAGGGAGCAGTTAGCTTTTATTTGGCCCAGATCAGATCCATTGGTTTTTATTACATTCAATAGTACTCATAGAAACTTTTTTTCAAATGTATGATTTGAAGGAATCTATCTTCTTTCCTTTGCTATCTGTGCTCAGCTTTCACAACCAGTATCACCACTAGAAATATCAGATCAGTTCCCCGAGTACAGTAGTTTCTTGCTTATTGTAAAGATACTTCTGAAGAATCATGCTCTGACACACTTATTAGACCGGCCTTGTTATAGTCAGTGAAGCAACTTCTTGGATTTCTCTTACTCTCTCAATTATCTGATCTTGTAACACTTGACCATTTCTCAGATCTGCTTGATCATTTCACATTTCTCTGTCAATGTATGGCTGTGTTCTTCTTTGTCACTCTCTCCCTAAAAATATTTCTTTCATTCTAGAATATTGTTTCTAGGCAGTTTCAATACATTATTTCTACTTTCCTTTAACCTCATTTGATTCCGTTCGGAACATTTCTCTTCAGCATTCTTGTCTTTCCTAGACATCTTTTCTTTCCTGGTTTATGATCTCCATATTTTGCTGGCATCCTCTTTTGCCCAAAGCCTCTTGCCCCATTGTTCTGCCCCAGCTCAGGATTTCCGAGGATATTGACACACACCAATGGTCCTTATCAAATTTATTAAGTAGCAAGAATAAATAAGACCGGCAAAGGTTGGCAACCAGCCCAGAAAATAAGATACGATAAACCAAAATACTCTGATAATAAATACGAGTTGTTTCCAGCAAGAAAGCACTAGTTGCGTGTGACTTAAATAGGCTAAGGGAGTAGCCAATTATCCTCAAGTCCTATTCTCGAGTAGGCCTCCTCCTCCTGAGTAGCCACTCCTGCCTTTTGGCAATCCTGTGTGCTCAAGCATTGAGGAGAGGCTCCTCCACTTCGCTCTCTCCACTTGAAGGAGCCTCTGGAGGTTCTGAAGGCCCTGGCTGAGTCTCTGCCCCTGGCACCACAATCCTCTTCAGCCTCCTCACTTTCCGACGCAAGTGCTGGCTGTGCAGGCTGCTGGCGTGACACCACACCAGCCTCCTCTTCGTCGGGATCAGCCACAATCCGCGCAGGCTGCTGGCAGGCCACAACACCCATACTCCTTTACCTCTTGCTCATAAGTGTCTGCCAGATGGTGGATGAGGAGGGTCTTCTTGGTTTGCTGGTAGTTAAAATGTAACCTGGAACCAGCTGATCTGGAATAAAAAGTATCTTGTGAAAAGCAGTTAGCAGCTTCCTTTTGCTAGCAACAAAGTTTGACATCTCGCAGCGAGAGGGACATCCAACCAGCCAATTAATCAACCAACCAATGAACTAAATATTATAAAATCTAGAAGGCCTGAAAACCTGTCATCCTCATAAAAGTAGGGATTCAGCTTTACTATAGTATATTGGGCTCTTTCAGAATTTTACTTCCTCAGAATGTTCAGTTGAAAAATATTAGTTTTAATTAACAGAAGAGACTAGAGGAGCTTCCAAAATGAAAGCTATTTCTTGTAACAGTAGATCAACTTGCCAGTTTTAGAATGCCATTTGGCTAACAAGGAAGTTTTTTGTACATACAGAGACTGTGCAACAGAATTCCACCTGGGAAATATTTAAAATAGTTTCAGTGTCACTAGCTTTTATATATAATTAGTAGATCAGAGAGATAAATTTTTTAGCAGTGACATTAATAAGCATAGGACCCGCTGAGAGGCATTTTAGTTATCTATTTTTGAAATTAAAGTGAAAAGGTTTTATGTTGTTTTTAAAGAGAATGACTGATAGGGATGACATAAAGACAAATGATTACCTTTTCATTTGAGCTATTCTCTATTTTGTAACCACCTTGGAATATTAATTTCTTTGATTAAATCTGTCAAAATTTGTAAATAAATAAAATAATGATTCTGATTAAAAATGAGATTATCTTAAGTTATTAAAAATATGAAATTCTGACAGCAAAAGTACATCTACAAGAATTTTTTCCACATTCCATTAAGTAGATTGCATTGGGTTAATTTTAATTTGCATGGGGTAGGGTGGATTGTACCAAGAGTAGAATTCCTACTGTTGATCTGGACTTGGGACTTTTCCCTCTGACCCATCTAAGTTCTATTTATACACAAAATGACTATTATAAGGGAAAGACAGAGAGAAGAGAGGGTGCAGATGGGAAGAAATGATATTCAGGAGGAATGTGGGATAATTCCCCAAACCTAATGAGTCACACATTTCAGACCAAGGTCATAGTTAATTATACATTATATTTTTAATTGCATTTCTTAAAAAACAGATATGTGTGTATGTGTGCGTGTATCTATATTCATATCATTTCTCCTAATATACCTACTTTTTGTTTCTAATTACATTTGAAATAACAGTTTCAGCATACATATTTTTTTTTAGTTGCTTGTATTTCATATTTTTCTTCCAAGGAATGTAGATGAACCATATTTTATATTCCTGTCAGCTCTTATTAGAGCTGTAATGGATGAATTTGCACAAAATGCTTGATCAAGAATAAAAGATGATTATATAAATTATGCATTTATACATGTAGCTTGTTTGTACCCATTTTGTTCCTTGTTGCTAGCACCATTTTTAAAATAAAGAAAATAACAATAATAATGGGAAAGGTTTAAATGGGATGCAGTTTTATTCAGAGGTCCTGATTAGTAACTTCAAAAGAAGCCAGAGTTCATGTGTGAGAAAAAGCCATGATTTAAAATCTTAGTTTGTAAATGAGCAACAAGTCACGATCTTCGGTTGGATGACAGGTGAGAGAAACTCTACCTGGTTTAGCAAATGTGCAAGCAAGGAAGATCAAAGTAGATATATTCATAGTAAAGACACACCCAGTTGCTTAAATCATCCAGAAAACTGCATAGATAGCAGAGATTTGAATACAGGTTATATACTCTTGTATAATCTGAGATTTAAACAGTCTGCTCAAGTATTGTGATTTGGCTGGGGGAGAGAAGATATGTAGATAGCAAACATTCAAAAGGTCACAACTTTCACAATGTCTAATTTTGTTTATAGCAACTAACATTTTCAAATCAGTGTTGGCTGTCTCTACTGTGATTGAAGTGGGAGTTTGACCTATAGCCATATATAGTGGTGTTGTTTGGTTAGATTCAGCTGAAGCACTCAATAAATCAACATTGGAATTGCAGCTTAATTTCTACAATTAAAAAAAAAAACATTGCCTGGTTTGAATTATGATGGTTCTACTTCGTTGAAGTCCTCAGAGAAAAAATTAGATGGGAGTTTCTTATTTTCATTACTTTCACTGATAAATGTGCATTTATGAGCTTTAGCTGAAAGCTTTTGCTACCAACATCCTATATTTAATTCAAGTAATAGTTGTGAATAGATCATATTCCTAAACATATACAAGCTTTCTTCAGCACTGATTCTGAGATGTACATGCTTTTTGATAATCAGTTGGCACTGTGTATTTTCAAAACAAAAAAAATAATAATTTAATGAATGGTTGCCTTATAAATTTGTAAATGAGCAACACTTACTGTGTTGATAGAGATTGCTAGCCGTAAAGGTATTTTCTTAATATTTCCCAATTTTGAAAATTGTTCAGATATTCCCCCACAACCCATCAAAATATGCAGAATCCTTATAAATACGGAAGGAATAATTTAACAGTTTGAGAGATGAGTTGTTCATTGTTGCCTTTCATTCAGAAGTTCCCTAGAACATTTACAATCAATATATGAAGATTCTCCTTCTCTTCTTCAGTCTGATTGTCCATGTTTTTAAAAGCTTGTGCTACACTGACAACTGATGTAAACCTATCTTCTAATAGAATTTTATGGGGCAACATTAAATCAAATACAATTATTGTAAAGTTCTATAGGGGACCATTTTAGGGATTCTAAATGTCAAAAGTTTTCTTTCTAAACACTGGTGTCTCCTGCAAAATTAGATTATTTCCTTCCTTCCTTCCTTCCTTCCTTCCTTCCTTCCTTCCTTCCTTCCTTCCTTCCTTCCTTCCTTCCAATTATGTTTAAAATGGAAGACTAGCTAAAAGAAGAGTGAAAAACAGTTATATTATTTTGAGGAGCAATATAAAACTGTCAGGAAGAAAGTGGGGTCAGTGATAATATTTGATAGGTGGATAAACATGCCAAATCTAGTCTGAATATCTGAATAACTGTACAACGAACCATAATAATTAGACTGTAAGACTATTATATACATCCTTTTATGTTTTGTGTTAATAATACAGAGAATAATTAAATGTGAAAAAACAAAGAAGATCTCACACTGTTTGGTGTATAATTGATACTTTGTCATAGTTCCCAAAATCACAAATTACATTATGTTTCCATAGGCATATGGAAGAGTTGCTTTAACTCTCAACAGTTCCAATGAGCAAAGCTATCATAATAATTTAGTGTGGCAACCATGGAGTTGAATTTGCAGTAACACTTCTTGCAGCATTAGTTGGGTATCAAGCACCACTTTCTAAATTACCAAACCGTATAGTCTAGAAAGAACTTTACCACCTTAATAAGAACTAAGGCTTAACCTCCTGTTGCATAAATTTCAGCTTGATAAGTGTGGAACAAATCCATTGGTCCAAGTATATATGAAACCAGTGCACAACAAAGAGACTTGCACAATCAGCTGAAAGTATGCATGTGTCTACAAACAGAGAGAGAGAGAGAGGGAGGGAGAGAGAAAGAAAGAAAGAGAGGGAGATTATCTCTTTGAAATAGTTCTCTTTAACATAAGGTTCCCAACTATCTCACTTCTGATATGTATTTGAGGCTATATCTGCTGCCATAGTGTTTCATTTGCTTCTGGCAGTGAAATATTATCAAACACCAATTATGGTAATAACAACCGAATGTATGACAACCATTTCCTTTTCATATTTTTTATGTACTTACAGGAATTCGATATGCTTTCTACAGAATTCAGAGAGAAATGTGAACAAATAAGCAAGAAGCTCATATTCTTGGAAGAGCAACTTCAGCTAGCAGCCTGTAGCTATGATGAAAACCTTGTTCATATCCTTTTTTTTTTATGTGTTGTATTAAGTACTCCAGCAGAAGGGGTTGTATTCAACTCCCGCATTGAAACTTGCCTTGTGTGAATCTTGCTTAAGATAACTATTGTAGTATTGTTTCCTAAAGATGTTAACTAGCCAAATAATGACAGTTTAAAAACTATCGGATTGATGAGAAATAACTTTTTAAACAGATCTAATAGTATGCTTTTGAGTGCTATAAAATAAAAGTAACTAATTCCTAGCTACAGCATTGACTCGGAGACTGGAAAAGAAATCTTGTTTCATGAGCGTGCATCTAAAACAAATATTTTTAAAGGGAAGCAGATTAGCTCATGCTGAGCATAGAGTTCCAGTAAATCACATAATTATCTGTGCTCATCTCATAAAGGTTCTTTTTATTTGAAGTATTGGCCATTCGAGGAAAAAAAGGCTTTTGTTTAGTTCTACTGAAAGATTCTCATCAGTCATGTTATCACTTTTCTCTGCTACCCTAATTATCATACGACATATTTTTTTCAAAGGCAAAAAATCTATTTAAAAATAGATTTTAGGCAAGGGCAAAAAAAATAAATATCTATTTAATATTTATATATTTATTTATACTAATCAGTCCACTCTACCTTTAATATGCTACCCCACCAGGGCTTTACTCTAGAAACAGGCAGACAGCCAATTCTGACTTTTTCCACAGGTTGTAAGACTTTCATTGGAAGAACCAGAGACTATTACTAGAGACAACTTGAGGTGGTGAATATTTGTCCATGAATTCACCGGGAGTCAATTCTATCTTGATGACATTTCAGTCAACTAAGAAATGTATCAAGAATGCAACCTTGGAGCCTAAAGATTACCTAAATTGTCATCAGGAAAGAAAGAAATAGCAGGATGCTATACAGCACAATATACTATGTAGAATGAGGCACTTGTGCTTCCTACTTCTCTCTGTATATGATTAGGTATTATAATCCACATAAGGATAATGGTTTTTAATTTTATTAAGCTGTGTTAGTGAGTGCTGGTTGCCTTTCATCAACTTCCTTCCAAAATATTTTTTGATTCCATCCATTTTAAGAATATCTTAGGGCTGCACCTTGTAATTTCCTTGTTGCCTTGCTCCCTTCATCCAGTAACAAAACCCATTTTCACTTGTCTCAGCAAACCTTCTGTTCTTGGGCATCTAACTTTCCCCCTGCTTCAGCCTCTGTATTCACTGTGCTCACTGTCTCTGGCTTCAGGTCCTTTAATTCCCTCCTCCTTTCCTTTACCTGCATCATCACAAATAATTATTAGTAATTAGATTTAGCTCCCCCCTTTCTTCCAAGAGTTACATAGGGGTCTCCTTTCATGTTTAGCTCCACAAAAATAATTCACCGAGGAAGGTTGAGCAAAGAACAAGGAAAGTCCCTCGGTGAACTTCTATGTCTATAGCTGTGGTGGGTTGCCCCTGGTTCGGACCGGTTAGCAAGAAGCGGTAGTAAAACCGGCGGGAGGCTCCGCCCACTGATCCCAACATCATCAGGAAGCTTCTGCGCATGCGCAGAAGTGCGCGCAGCCCCATTGTGAACCGGTAGTAAAGGTAAGTACAACCCACCCCTAGGCTATAGACTTTAACCAGAGTATTCCCAGTCTTAATCTTAACCACTATAGTGCCATTTTTAACTGGGCCCATGTATCTCAGTGACCAGCTTTTCCATCTTATCTGTTAAGGAGTGGGGTGAATCAGAAGAATTTTTCACTGAAACAAGCAAAAGGTTTGTTTGAGGGCTTGTTTGAGGTTGGTTGTAGTAGCAAGAGGCTTTCCAAAGATTGTCTTTGCTTGCACTGCACTGAAATTTTTGCACTTATTGCTTTGCACTCACATAATAGTTTTCAATTTTTTTTCTATCAGCCATCTAATATAATTCTAAATTACCAGATGTATCAGATGTATTCCTGAGCAGTCAATTCCTCAGAGTCTGTCAGAAAATCATTTATCTAGTGCTCTTGAAACTGAGTGAAATCTTTTCCCTGGCTTGATCTAAATTAGGTCAGTTTAAAATATGCTGGTTTTCACAGAGCCCATAAAGGTTCATCTGAACCATTTTTGTGCTAGTTGTTTGTCATGCTAAATATGAAAAATGAAGAATAGATAAATTCTTGTTAATATTAATTCTAAAGTCTTGTTATTTCCAAACTACACATTTATAATACTTTATGTTAAATATTAGAGTAGAGTATTGTTAACAAAAAATATCTGTTAACTGTTATAAAGTTGTATGGATTACAAATATCTGGCACAAAGGTAGTTTGTATTATTATTGAAGAAGCTATAAATTGCTAGTAAAGAAATTGGTAATTTTAATATTAGATTTACAGTAATCAAAACATGCAAAAATAGCTCAAATTATATTATCCAGCTTACTTTATGTAGTTTATATTTCTAATATTAATGCCCTCTTAAGAAAGAAAATGCACTTACTGAATTTGAAGAAAGATGGATAGGACTCAACCACTTGTGTAATGTTGTTCCTGATGGCCACTACCATCTTGTTCAGCTGAATCTATACACAGAGCTGACACCCTTGTGGCACTTTTTTAATGTACTGTGAACATTGCTTTTCCATGGTTCCAAGTCTTATGGTGACATTGCTGCTTAGGGATGGTTGCACACTGAAGCAACATGCATTGCCTATATTCTCAGTCCCCCATCCTTGAAAATAGCTAAAAGTACACAAAATAATTGAGTTACCAAATAGAGAAGATTCTCATGTACTGACAAATCAAAGGATACATATCTTAAAACACAGTTCCCCTTAAAATATTCAAGGACTACTTATTATTCCTGGAGGAAACGTCCTATCTAGACCCATTCCAGTCGGGTTTCAGGCCTGGGCACAGCACGGAAACGGCATTGGTCGCATTGGTTGATGATCTCTGGAGGGCTCGGGACAGGGGTTGCTCCTCTGTTCTGGTCCTATTAGATCTCTCAGCGGCTTTTGATACCATCGACCATGGTATCATGCTGCACCGGTTGGAAGAGTTGGGGATGGGGTGCACCGTGTTACTGTGGTTCTCCTTTCTCTCAGACTGGTCACAGTTCGTGTTGGCAGGGGGGCAGAGGTCGACCTCGAGGCCTCTCATCTGTGGAGTGCCGCAAGGGTTGGTCCTCTCGCCCCTTCTGTTCAACATTTATGTGAAGCCGCTGGGTGAGATCATCCATGGCTTTGGGGTGAGATACCACCAGTACGCTGATGACACCCAGCTGTACATCTCCACCCCAGGCCACCCCAGTGATGCCCTTGAAGTGATGGCCCAGTGCCTGGAGGCTGTACGGATCTGGATGGGGAGGAACAAGCTCAAGCTCAACCCTTCCAAGACTGAGTGGCTGTGGTTCCCGGCATCCTGATATAGTCAACTGACTCCATCGCTGACTATCGGGAGCGAGTTTTTGGTCCCCCGTTGAGAGGGCGCGCAATCTGGGAGTCCTCCTGGATACACAGCTGTCTTTGAAGGAACATCTGACGGCTGTTGCCAGGGGGACCTTTTGTCAGGTTCGCCTGATTCGCCAGTTGCGCCCCTTTCTTGATCGGGATTCCGTGTGCACAGTCACTCATGCCCTCGTCACCTCTCGCCTAGACTACTGCAACGCTCTCTACATGGGGCTCCCCTTAAGGAGCACCCGGAGGCTCCAACTGGTCCAGAATGTAGCCGCGCGGGTAATTACGGGAGCTGCATGGCGCTCCCGCATAACACCGCTCCTCGCGAGCTGCACTGGCTCCCAGTGGTCTTCCGGGTGCGTTTCAAGGTGTTGGTTACCACCTTTAAAGCGCTCCATGGCATAGGACCTAGTTATCTCCGAGACCGCCTTCTGCCACCGACGACCTCCCATCGACCCGTGCGCTCCCACAGAGAGGGCCTCCTCGGGGTGCCATCAGCCAAGCAATGCAGGCTGGTGACCCCCAGGGGGAGGGCCTTCTCTGTGGGGGCACCTACACTCTGGAATCAGCTGCCCCCAGAGATAAGGAGAATCCAAGACCTCCGTGCCTTCCGCCGTTCCCTTAAAACTTTCCTTTTCCAACAAGCCGGGCTGGCCTAACAATGCCTTTTAAATGATTTTAAATTTGTATGTTTCTTAAATTTTTTGGCCAAATTGAGATATTTCCTTTTAATTTGTTCTTAATATTTATATTATGTGTTTTTATCTGGCTGTACACCACCCTGAGTTCCCAGGAAGAAGGGCGGTATATAAATTCGAAGTAAAATAAATAAAATAAAATAAATAAATAAATAAATTATGCATATTGTTCTACAATTTTCCCTGTGCAAAAAATGTGGCCATTTAGATGCCGTTCAGATAAAATCCCATGGATGAGGAACCTGAATTTCTGAAAATCTCAGAAGACAATGGCTCCCTGGATAAAACTTGCTGAATCAAGATGTAATGTTAGGAATGAAAACATAGAAGATTGAAGATTATTTAAAACTGTCATTTGTCAACATTAGGACAGGCATCTTCCAGGGTGACTCATCATCCTTATTATTTATTATTGCTATGACCCCATTTTCACTGATTTTCAAGAAAACAAACCACACATCCTTGAAAAGAAAAAAGTGTTGATGATTGTTGTAGCAATACCAGGGGATAGAGAATAGAAGACAAAAAGTAGAGAAGATCACATAGTATCAAGATCCCAAAATCGAAATAGAAAAGTTATGACATAAATCAGTTATGGTAGTCCCAGCACACTGGGTGCCATACCAAAAAATCTTGGATGGCAGTTAGAAAATATGCACAACATTTTGCACATGTGCATAGAAATATGACAACATTTCTATCTGTCAATGCAAAAGCCCAAACTGCTTATATACTATATCTACATATACTACATCAATGCACGATGCCATCTTACGTTCTTGGGAAGAGCTTGATGCATATGAAAGCCAATACCAGTTAAAGAACTGGCAATGTGATTTCACATTGCTGTGAATAGATAATAATAAACAGACATCTGCCATTCCAGATGTAGCAATTGTTGCTAATAAAGACAAAAAAATAAGTCAGAATAGTGAACATGGTAGTACCTGGAGACAAAGAGAATAGAAGAGAAAGAACTAGAAAAAATAACAATATACAAACAGAAGTAGAATGACTACGGCAAAAGAAAGCAATAGTGATATATGAATACAATCCCAAAACATCCGGAGTACCACTTGAACTCTATCGGCATTGACAAAATCACAATCAATCAATTGCAAAAAAATAGCTTTACTTAGAACAGTTTATATCTTGCGATGAATATTATTAAACATATCTGCCTATCCCAAGTCCTTGGAAAAGACTCGATAGCTGGATTAAAAAAATGCCATTTCCGTTCTAAAAATCTACACCCAACCATAATAATTTGCAGCTATTAGAACATTGTGCACTAAAGTTGTATAAACATCAACAAGACAGGACGACCCATTCTAAATGTATGGTGAGGAGGCAGAAAAATTTAGGATAGCATCATTTCTTGCTGGCTCCAGATTGGATGGGGGGAGGCATGGCACAGAAGCTGTGTGGATGTGGCATTTGTGCTGTTAAATTTGAAAGGTACTTCAGTTTTGTTTGACTTTATATCCTTGCCCCCAGAGGTGGTATTCAGCCGGTTCGGACCAATTCGAGTGAACTGGTAGTGGCGACCTGTGGGTGGGTCCGCCCCCACCCGCCCACCCACTCTGGCGCTATGCCATCCTATTTAGCCATGTTTCTAAGCTGCACATATGCATGCAAGCTGCATGCGCGAGCAAAGCACATGCGCGGAAGGGTGCGCGCTCACATTTTTTGTGTGCGGCGAACCGGTAAAATTATGTGAAACCTACCTCTGCTTGCCCAATCATTATAGGATTCTGAATTCGGCAAGATCAACTTCCACGAGTAGGAGTTTGTATCTTAAAGTGCAATCTGGCCTTGGAAGCTGATTTGAAGGTTCCACCTCCCACAGCTTCTAACGTTCACATTAAGTGTTCATTGGCATGGAAAGTTAAATGGGCAGAGGAGCTGGCAAACGTCATGTTGGAAGTAGCTCTTAGCAATGGCACTTACTTGCTCTTCAAAAGATGCACGCAGTATTTCTGGTGGCAAACATACCCAAACCCTAGATATTTTCATGCCTAAGGCATACATTAAGACGCATCAGTTCTTGCAGATGGCAAAATAGGTCCTCAGTTCCGAGTCTGACTAAGATAAAAATTGGTTTAATAGATAGAAGTAGAACTGCATCTCTTAAAAGAGAGATTGAAAGATTCCTTCTGAGTGATCCAACTTCCTGGTGCTGTCAAGCAAGCGGTTCTGCCAATATTTAAACTCACTGTGGGTTTGATTAATAATTAAATTTCTATTAGAAGGAATAAATCCCAGATGTCATTGTTTTTTCAATCTACATTTTAATGGCACTGAATACTGGAATCAACCAGCCTGCTAGCAGGAGCTGACTAACACAACATAGATGAAGCCAGAAGCCAGCACTAATGCTTAACACTGAATATTTACCCAGCCCCACCAGGGATTTTTATTTAATATTGTAGCTTCTCAAAGTAAATATTAAGCAGTAGGTTTCACATTTGGCAGATGGGGGGAAAAAAGCAAACAACCAAATTAAACTGCACTCTTAGACTTCCTCACTTGGTATAAATCCCTTGAATTTCATGGGACTTACTCCTGAGTAAGCTGGTATTGGATTGTATGTATTCTTTTGCCTGATCAATATATTTAGATAAAAGAACCAGAGTTCAGCAAGTCTGCAAAAGAGCCAATGGCTCTCAAACAGTAGAAAAGCAGATGAAAATAATCTGAATTGTTAATTGGAAGAGCCAAAAGCTGAGGTAATGCACTTCTGGTGTCTAAGGAGCTGATGAGAGGTGTTATTTCACTGATAGGGAGAGTTCTAGCATTCCCAATAAAATTAAATGGATTTTATATTGCAATTTCACAGTTATTTGGGGTCTTAATTAGCAGTTATGATTTTGCCAGACAATTTGAGTGCTTGTAATAGTTTGACTAAAATATGGGTTGACTCGTTTAATCCTGCATCTACAAAGGATTCCTTTTTCACTATGCTTCCAAAAAAAAAAAAAAAAAAAAAAAGCTTCCAGTAATTTTCTGTAGTGATTCTGAATTACTAACTGATTCCTTTTTTCCTTTTTTGGGGGGAGAATTAGTATTTTGTTTTCTTTAAAACAGACTACAAAACATATGTATTTGGAGGGAGGTACATGTGGAAATCAGAATGTCTATCCCTGTTCTTTTGTCTGGTACGATATGATATTTGTTTAACTAAAACTGCTAAAAGAATATCATATGCATAGCCTCAGTGCTACATACTGAGACTGTGCATTTACTATCAACGTAAACCTTTTTCACCAGAGAAATTGCTGTCTCTGAATATCTGTGTTACAAATCTGTGTTGCAGGGAATCTGTTCTCAATTCATAGCTATTCCCTGAACCTTTGGTCATGTTAGTAATTACTTAGTAAATTGCTTCCTTGTTTATTTGCCTTCTCTTAGCAAGCAAAGAGAAGGAGCAGAAGCATTTATTTGCTTTTCCAATTGGCCCAGAAGTAAAAAATGAAAGAGTTCTTAGATCAAATTCAACTCTTGTTGATGCCTAGTGAGCAGTCATAGCATGTTGCTCTTTTGATTACTTTGGATTGCCTTCTTCTTGGATGTTTTCTGACTTCCTAATCTTGCCTACAAACCTGAGATTTCCTGGTATATTCGCTTCCAAGAACTAACCAGATCCAACCTTTAAGTGACCTTAACTGGAGATCAGTTAAGGTCACTTTAGATCAGAGGAAAATTACCAAGGTCATATTGGGAGGTTGGAAGTTCATTGAAGTGACTTTGCTCAGTGGCCCACAAAACCAATCAGTGGAGCTTATTACTTACTACTCTCTGTTTCCTTGAAAGCAGACAACTGAAGCAGGAGGAAATCAGGACCTGGAACTATCTCCAGATAGTTTGGACCTTGTGTAAATGCAGGGTGAGGATGGATCTCTGACACAGAGGGAGCACCATCTGTAGCACCACCACTACATTTTGAAGAGTATGTAGTGTGTCTGACAATGCCTTGTAGAACTTCTCTGCCCATTTCACTACCCCTGTAGAATTATGAAGGTTTCATTGATGGTCAGTTTATTTTTCATTTTAAAGATGTGAGCAATATTTCTTCAGCAATGGAAAATGAAAATCTCTAAACCCTGGGTTAAATTTTGCACAAGGTTGAACTAAATTTTTTAAAATGTGGATGTTGAGTTTTTATGAAATAAAATGGCTCTATGTAACCCAGCCAAGTCTTACATAGGTGGGGGAAAAAATAAGACTTTACAGTATGTGGATTCAAAAGGTGAGTTATCTTTACAGGATCCCAATATTGTGGAAAATGAAAAAACGGAGCACTATATTTCTGTGAGGTCTAAATTTAATAATATAATTAAAACCTTTCTGACTTTTCTATATATTCATATTCTCAACCTGAAACTTGCTATATGGATCATCATTTTTATTTTTGTTTTTCAATTTATTACTGTTTTATTCTTTTTGTGTTTTGTCTGTAATTTCATTTGTACAATAACATAAAATTCTAAAATTAAAAAGTGAAATTGTACACATGCATATACAGAACAGTTCAATTCCTTTTAAAAACTCAGCAAATTTATGTAAATTATGGGGGGGAGCTGGATTCTTGAGAGAGCTTTAATAGAAAAAAAAAACACCTGAAAAAATGCTTTTTAAATTGGAATGCAAAACTGAGATTAAAAATATTTACATATATTTCCTGTGATTCCCTTCTGATTTCCCCCATCTCCTTCCTGGGATTTTCCCTCCCTTCCAGTTACCTCTTAAGGCCACATTTTTACCTTCACACACACACACACACATATATATATTGTTAAGATTGTTGGAAAATATTGTGCGTAATCTCCAAAGTACTTTGTACCCACCACACTTCCAGTCAACCCATATATCCAGATCAGAGAAAGCACATGCACCACTCAGATCAACTAGCAAAAATATAGTTTGATGTTTATCTGCTAAATATTAGCAAACATCAAAACATTTAACTGGCAAATAGGATAAAACAGGCCAACCCCCCCCCCCAAAAAACAAAACAAAACACAAGCCCTCAAGGAGAGAGACATGAATAACAGGCAAGAATTTACATTATCCATGTATCTATTTATCTATATTGTGCAAGGCATTTGAGGGTCCCGATCTAAACCAGGGTGTTTCAAGGACACCAAACATGCTGCATGGAAAGGAGTTGGTTTATTTAAAGAGCACAGAATCCAGCCCTGAAAGGAAGCTACAAAAGGGTTACAGAAATCAGACATTTTTATAGAAAGGTGGTCCTTTGTGGGCCATGGAGTTTGAGTAGGTACATGTAATCTGTGATGCTTATTTTGGTGAATGTGCAATTCTGCTGGGAGAAGGTTTTAATTAACTCTATTTGAGTTTACAGACCTTCTTCTTTGATGTGAGGATTAAGTCTGGGTGACTTATTTGGGGGTTCAGTGAAGTTTAAATAAAGGATTTCCCCCTGTTTGCTATTTTTACTACCAAGATTAACCTAGTTTCAGATTGACTGTCAATGATTTAGCAGAGACACAATTCTTAGTTCATTGTCGATTTTGTTAATGTTTAAGGGAATATTGAGATGGTATAAAATGTAATATATTTCGACAGTGTCAAAAGGCACAGAACTTTTCAGAGCTACTGGAGACAGTGCTGTAGATCAATAGCATGGCCAGTCCCAAAAGGAGTAGCCTATGGTTATTCCAGCTTTAACCCTTTGATGCACATAGTCTCAGCAGAGTAGAGATGGATACCAGATGATCCCTTTTCTCCTTTATTTTGCACCATGAAAGAAACAATTTGCTGAACGGGGATGAAAATCAGCAAGGTTTGTCCAATGGATCAGAAATCTGAAGCAAAATAAAAGATAGGGAGGCCCACCAGGAACTATTTGCATGTTAAAATGGTAACTATCTTCATGTTAAAATAATTTTCAACATTTGGTTCCCAAGCAAAGCATGTAACTTTTGTTTTTGAAGTATAGTTTTTCTTGCTGTACATAGAAATTAGTCATACTCTGATTGCATCTGTTCTAATTAAGCTCCATTTGTGCTAGATTCCATAGGAAATTGGTTAGTATTATAGAGAGTCATTCCATACATATTGATCCAATTGCAGAAATAAGGCTACAGAAGAAAAAATTCTCATTTCCAAGACTACAAGTTGTAGTTAGCACTCCTAACTGGGGGTACATGCTAATGTGCCAAGTTACGTGTTACAAATTTTATGTTAAAGCACATGTGTTCACAAACAGAACGGAACCTCATGTTTATAATGTTTTTATTGCTGCCTCTACATAAAAAAATATGGGATTGCATTTCATTTTAGGGGAAGCCGTATATGTTAATTGCATATTAGGGTGTGCATGGGTGGAAGAAAGAGAGAATTCTATAAACATGAACTCAGAGACCAAATCTTATGTTAGTTAAAATTAACATCTATAAACTGAAGTTCTGGCACAGTGACAAACAGGTTATTTATATTCATGTATATAACTTTGAAATGAAGATTTCTGATCGTTCTCTCTGAATAGTGGCTGCAATTCTCTGTGTACCACTTTGGGAGTTACAGCAGCCATTCACACTTACATATGCACATACACGTCCCTAGAATGCTGTTCATTTTACACCCCTTAAGCAAAAACACTGCATAAGGCTGTTGGTTGCCTACAGGCTTACAAAGACAGGTGTGTGTGCGCGCGCGGGGGTGGGGTGGGGAGCTAGTGTGAAATATGTATTAATATTTAATCCAATCAATTTAGATGAACTTGATGCTGCAATTAGCTAGCAGTGCCCATCTGTTGTGCAGAGTACAACAACAACTTATTAAATAAGTGGGAGAGGGGAAAGGAGCTGCCAATTACCTTTCAATTTATTCCTTAATAAAGCATATACAGTCTCTACAAAGAGAGATCCAGATGGTGAAGGAAATTCTCCAGGCCATGCTGGTGAAGCTTCAGCCAACTAAGGAGACAGGAGAAGATGCTGCTGCAAATTTCCTGGGTGACAGCTGGCGTCTGGGAAAGGAAAGCTTAAAGGAGTAGCAAGCAGGAAGACGGAAGGAAGATCTTTAAGGCTTCCTTGCAAAATGGAATGCCATCTTCTCCGACTTTGAGGATTTTCACTATCTCTGCAAAATTAATGACAGCCATTATTATGGAGCCGGGGGGATGGCGAATAGAAACTGGAGGTCTTCCTGGAGAAATAGTGGTGCTTGCACAATTCAGTTGCCGGGTTCTAGAAACAGTTTTCAACAACAGCCCATCCATTCTTTCCTAAAAGTGGTAATTTAAAATTATGCCTTACAGCAGAGGTCTTCAAACGAGGCAGCTTTAAGACTTGTGGACTTCAACTCCCAGAATTTTCCAGCCAGCTATGCTGTCAAGCCAGTCTTAAAGCTGCCAAGTTTGAAGACCTCTGCCTTACAGAGGCATTTGAGTAATGATGGCATGTTTACAAGCCCCTTGGCTTAGTTCTTCCTGTACCTGAAATGCAGCCGGGAAACCCCTACATTCAGAAGTCACAGGAGCAAGAATGTTTAAGAACAAAAACCCAAGGATGATACCAGCACTGGTATAATTCTATCAGACATTGACATCTGAATAAGATTGCCAGGAGAGTAACATTTTTTATGGATATAAATGTGTTTCAAAGTGATGGGTATTTCAGAATTAGAAACCAAGACAAGCTACGAAAAAGGGCCATGTCAATGAATGCATGAAATCAGATAAATGTCCAGGCAGTTTACACCCCACAAAAAAGCATTCATGAGAAACTGTGTTAGCTTAAAGTGGTGGTGACAACTGCACAGTTATTGAGATGCCACTCAAGACCATTGTAGTTTGAAAGGGAGGATCATAATACTAGTCTTCCCAGAACACAATCACGTTGTTTTTGAAAATCCAAAGAAAACATGACTTTCTGGGGGAACAGGATAACAGAACACCAATGTTTTCCCCACAAATAAGCAGCATTGTTTTAAAAAAATACCTGATTGGGGTAATATGCATTCTGTTGCATCTTTTCCTCCAAAATATATTTAAAAGAAAAAGAGACAAAAAAAGCAAAGAAGAAACCCCACTAACTTGAAGCTGAAGCTAAGAAACAAATTTTGCTAAATGAAATGAGGACTGTACATACCCATTGGCACTCTGTATAGCAGTGATAATTAATATCAAAGGATCACATAATTGCTTTTCAATGATTTTCATTTTGTCTTGAAAATTGAGAGCAAATGCTTGTTAATTCTAGAGGCAAAATTATTTAAAGAATTAACTAATGATTTAAAAAACTTGAAATTCTCAACGATGATTAGTCTGATTAAAATATACACAAATGTTTCAATGCTTTTAAAATGTACATATTATACATAAACATTTTATACATAAGCATATTCATTAGTGTTCCTTTATTCAGGATGTGTACAAATAATTTTTAAAAGCTGATCATATATAGCTTATTGTATGTTAAACTTTCAGAGTTTTTAACCACAGCTATCCAACTGTATTTTATTTATATGCACTTTATTTGATGTCTTTTGGAATAAAAAAACCCCAAGAGTTTCTGAAATTCATACCAGCAATGAACACAGGAAGTCTCTGTGTTTTGTTCTTTGCAACAAAGTAATAATGTTGTAGCTGCCTATATTTTCTCCTTTCTGGTTGTGTTGTATATTTGTGTATATGTGCACACTGGGGAGCATATAGAGTGATCTATGATTCAAATGACTGGGATGAGGAAGGAAGAATTTAAGAATGGGGTGGGGCTGACCTCGTATCTCTTCTAGAGAGAGATTTATTTTCTGGACTGTTTTTTTCTGGAATGCTTTTCTCCTCTGACCCAACTTAGATCCAGCTCATTTCAAATTCAATACTTCCTAACTGGCTTAAGGTTGACTCAGCCTTCCATCCCTCTGAGGTCAGCAAAATGAGGACCCAAATTGTTGAGGGCAATATGCTGACTCTGTAAACCACTTAGAAAAGGCTGTGAAGCAGTATATACAGTATGTCTAAGTGCTATTGCTATTTTGTTTGACAGCTTCTCCCAACTTACCAGATTTGATCCCATTTTGTTCTTTTTTGAGAGAGTAATTCGGCAGAGAAGCAGAATTCTGAGTACCTTTATATAATTTATCTCCAACATTCAGTTGGGTTGGAAGGAATAAAAGGTATCAGAACTGTTCAATAATAGGACTGATGAGCACCTATTGACCAAAATGCATCTATTTTTTTTTTAAGAAGCCGGTCTTCTTTCTTGCAGGATAGGGCTATGTATGTAAAGGCAGAACAGAAATTTCAGCTGACTCATGAGGCAAAATTGTCTTTGAACAAACATTATGAGATTTACAAGAACTCAGAGGAGTGGTTATTGACAGACGATCCTGGGAAATAATGTGCATCAGATCACAGTTGGAAGTGACTGAATGATTGCACAAGAAAAAAAAGCATTTGGGGATGAGTAATATCATGCTACGATAGTACATGGGATTGATATAATATAGGTAGTCCTCAATTTATGACCACAGCTGAGCTCAAAATTTCCATTGCTAAGCAAGACAGTTGTTAAGTGAGTTGTGTCCCATTTTATGACATTTTATCACAGTTGTTAAATGAATCATGCAGTTGTTATGCAAATCTGGCTTCCCCCGTGAACTTTTGCTTGTCAGAAGTCAATTGGGAAGGTTAGATATGGTGCAGAGGTGGGTTTCAGCAGGTTCTGACCAGTTCTGGAGAACCGGTAGCAGAAATTCTAAGTAGTTCAGAGAACCGGTAGTGAAAATTCTGACTGGCCCACCCCATCTATTCTCATTGGGAGGAAATAGAGATTTTGCAGTATCCTTCCCCTGGATTGGAGAGGAAATGGAGATTTTTACAGTATCCTTCCCCTGCCATGCCCACCAAGCCACACCCACCAAGCCATGCCATGCTCACTAAGCCACACCCACAGATTTTTGAAACCCACCACTGATACGGTGATCTCAGTCCAGTGCAACTGTCACAAATACATTGCAGTTACCAAATGCCTGAATTTTGATCACATGACCGTGGAAATTCTACAACAGTTGTAATTGTGAAAACCGGTCATAAGTCACTTTGATTGCAGGTTCCTTTACCCAGATAGCAAATCCTAAAAAGTATCTATCACTTCAGTATCTATATTGTGAATTCTAAGGCTATTTGTCATTAATTTGGTCTTCTTTATATTTAAACTTAATCCCATTTTTTAACTATGAAGCTTGACTTTTATTACTACAGTTTGTAGATCGTTTGCATATTTAACTGTCAGAGGACTGGTTATTGATGTTTCCTCTTCCAGTTTTAAAAACATGCTCGTCGTCCTCCAGCTTCCTTCAATATATGTTCCACATGAACATTGATTAACTAATGGCAGAGTATATTGTACAGTCTTGTTTCGCTCCTCTGGCAAACAGGAAACATTTTGTCCCAAAGGTGCTTTTTCAAGAGGTAACTGGACCTTCTTGTTTTTCTTACCAGAAGTTTCACTTCTCATCCAAGAAGCTTCTTCAGCTGCGATTGGATGGTGGGGGGAATGGAAGGATTTATACTCCTTGCAGACTGATGGCCATTTACATTCTTTTAGAGAGTCGTTGGGGCCACTTGGAGGTTTGTCTGTGTCCTCAGGTTCACCTGCATAGTACAAATGTACCTGGAGCCTTCTTGGATGTTTCCTGCCTTGTGTCCCTTCACTGTGGAACACAGCCTCTTGAAAAAGCACCTTTGGGACAACCGTGTCCTGGATGACTGAGAATCTTCATAGACAGGAAATGTTTTGTTTTGCCATTCTCCACTCACTCTATGGCTTCTTGACCTGTGTACTGGTTTCACATGAACACAATGAAATATTTGGGGATTCCCATTTTATTAAACACATTCTACAGCTCAGCATGATCAACACAATTGAAGGCCTTTCTCTAATGAACAAAGCACACAGTGGCTCTTTTTGGTATTCTTTGGTTTGCTGAATTATTCAGCATGCATCAGTAATGATGTCTTGTGTTTCTAGGGTTTTTTTTTGATAGTTTGACTATTGGCATCTCCCTTTCCATATAGGGCTCTATTGGTTAGATATCCATAAACCATATTTTGCTGGCATGTGAAATTAAGGATATTGTAAAATAGTTGGCATACTCTGTTAGGTTTCCTTTTTACAGATTTTCTGGCATAGCTTGGTTAGAACCTTTACTGATTCTTCTTCTGCTTACTTGCCTGGGTAAGTAGTACTTACTTCTAGTACTAGAAGTTCTTATTAAGGAGAAATTCCTATTAATCTCTTCTAAGGCATCTTGGATGTTGATACCTCTATTGTACAATATTTCAATACTCTGTCCATCTTTCTTGATCTTTGAATCAGTTATTATTTGTCCATTGGCATTCTTTAGTTTACCAATTCAAGATTGGAACCTCTTGTTGAATTCAAAAAACTTTTTAAAGATTTGCCTTATTTTTCCATGTTTTTTTCCCCCTTTTCAGTGTCTTTAGAGTTGTTGTAATACTGCTGCTTATCTCTTCTGACAGCTCTATGAAAACCTTTGTTGTGTCCTAAAATCTTTATATTTCTTGTCTTTTCTGTTCTTTGCAATTTACACAATTTTTAATGACATCCAGTTGACTCTCTTCCATTCCTTGATATTTGGCAATCTCTTTTTCAAATTCATCATTAACATTTAAGTTCATTTCACAGTTCCTGTGGTTCTATCAATGAAGTTCAGGGCTTCAGTGATTCCTGTGGTTCTTGTTGAAACTGTTGGGTATATGCTCAAGATAATACAATGAAACTCATTTTTTCCCTTCCACTTTAGCTTAACTGGGAACTTGCCTTGATCAGTTTGTGATCTGTCAGCCATGTATTTGCTGTTCCAATTGAATTATTTTACCTTCTTGTACCAATAATAAAGTCAATTCAATTTTTATGTACTCCATCGGCATTCCGGTCTCCAATCTCAAGAAACAAGTCTTATCTACCTGTTCTGTCAGTTTCAAATTGAACTTGATCATAAAACCCATCAGCTTCTTCCTCTTCTGCTTCAGCGGTTGGAGCGTTGTGGGAATGCAGTAGCCATAGTACATGTATAGACCAGTTTAACTGGTTGGACACTTGTATGGAGCTTAGCATCGAAATAACCAGACTATGAAAAGCGGGTTCATATGGATACTCTCTGAAGGGCCCTATTCATTCTCTCTTTGTTTATAACATAGGCTGTGCCTGTAAAAGTAAAGATGTCTCTTTGTATAAACTTTCCTGAGAGGCAAAGCAGACACATCTCCTATCTCTTTGTAAACACATTCCTCTAGAATCAGATAAGGGAGATGGGCCTCTCGCCTGGTAGTATCTGGTACCAAGGTTTCGCTTTACATCTTCACCATTGCTTTCCTATCTCTCGTGTGTAATATGAGATGTGTGGCCATAATAACGCCTTCTGATGACGCTGTATTTGGGTAACTAATAAAAGAGATTGTAGCTCTTTGTTTGCTGCTCTCTCATCCCGAGAAAATGCTTGTCCTGTGTTTTCCTAAACTGGAACCCCCATGAGAAGCCCGCCAGAATGAAATCAACATCTGGTGTCCCCGACGTGATTCATGGATCGAGCACGTCTCTTGGCACCCTCATACTCATTCGGCTGGAAGAGCCTCTGCAAACCAGGGCCGGTCGTCTGCGAACGAAGCACCCTCCCATAAATCGTGAGTATGGGGGCAGAATTCTCTAGTTCTCCCAGGTTACGTACCTCCACAAACTTAGAGAATTGGCCAAGTCCTCAATTATTGTTTTTAAAAAAGATAACGGGAAAGTCCTGCCCATGAAAAGAATTTGATTTACCTTCTAAAAAACTTTTGGCAATAAAAGGGCTCTTTAAAAGTGAATCTGTGGAAGCAGATGGGAACATGCCTCCACAAACCTCCCCAGCCCTAAAAAATTTTTTGCACTCTGGAGATTAGTTATAGAGTGTTTTATGATACATTAAAAAATAAATAAATAAAAGCCTTCAGGACACTGTTAATAGTTCCTTTTCAGACTTTGTTGAGAGATTGCTCTCACGTTAAATCACCCACGCAGACGCACGGCATGAAATTAAACATCAGCTCATTCTGAAGGAGTCAGTTACACCCCCACTAAGCAGAATTTAAAGAAACAGTTAGACAAAAAAAGGGGGATGGATAGAATAAATTGCTGAAATGCTTTCAGTGTGTCTGCCGGCTGCAATTTTGCAAGCTTCTTCTGAATGTGCTTAACAAGCCTTCAGAAAAATGCTTGTTTCTGGCAAGCGTCAACAAGCCTTCTCTAACATAAAGAAAGAAAGCTAAAAAACAACACCACTTAAAAGCTATTGTTGGGCTGGGAAAAAATCTTAATTTGGCAGATATGATTAAAGTGTGTCAGGATCATCGTATAGATGACGTCTTAATTGAAGCACAAAAAATACAACCTAATTGGCTTTTTGAATATACAAAATGATTTATGTGTAAATGAATTGCACATTGCCCCAGAAAAAATACAGCTGTACGCTTCTTATCTGTATAGGGCATAAACTATGTGCAATCTCTTTCTGCTCCGGCTTTTAAAGTTACCCAAAGTAAAATTTGCAACAATTACTGGGTACTATTAATTGGGACTGCTCATATTTCTCTTTACCCATGCATTTACTTAGCCCATTATTTGAGTTATTGACTAAAAGAAAAAAGCCAGGAGATTTAATTCTGTTTTAGAACAGCAAAAAGTACATTGCTTTATTTGTCTCATTACCATCTAAAAATGTTTTACCCTTTATTTAAGCTATTGCTGAAATTATAACCTTGGGACGTAATCCAGACTGTCGAAGAAATGGAACTGATCTAATAAATATTATTCTTTCTATCTCAAAATCTGACTTTTACTTTTGTCTTCGGAATGATTCATCTTTTCAGTGTGCTCTAACTGACTATGTAAGCTGTATTTCATATCATTTGCCTAAAGATCCTAGGTTTACTTGCTTAATGATTTTCTCCAGAGGAGCCACTGCTTACAAGGACATCTGGAAAGAATCTTACACTAATTGTCTGCGACTATCTTAGCTTTCACACTTTTTCTCAACAAGCTTTTAATTTGATCTCTGACTCTCAGTATGTTTCTCAGGCTGAAAAAATAAATAAATAAATTGTTTATTGTTCTTCCCACCCGGGGTTTAGCAGGAAATAAAATTAGAGCCTGTCTAAATGGGAAGACTCAGATAATTTGAACTAATCAATTTGAAGTGATTTCTGTTTAAAAATATTTTGTTGATGTGCATCTATAATGATAGTGTGTGGAATTGATATGCTTGGCTGGCCAGCAAAAATTGACTGGGTTTGAACTTGAAACTGTGGAAAACCGGGCAATGGTTATGGGCCCATGTCACCTTTTGTGATTATGACTGTTGCCTGAATTTTTTCACTGTTTTGGGAATAAACTAGTTCATTGAAATAATTTGAATGACTGATTCGCATGAAGGATGTATTATACAAAAGGTCTGATTGCAGTACAGATGTGAATGGGTGTGTATTGGATTGCATGAAATGAAATGTAATTTTGTGTATAAGCACTTTTTTCTTTTCTCTCTCTGCCCTCCGAGGAGAAGGGAGGCTTGGTCTGTTTTAAAAAAGTTTTCCTTTCCCTCACCCCCTCCCTTTTTTCCTGGGAGATGAGAGGCACGAAAGAGGGGGGGGGCTACTTTGTACTTTTAACCATTTTTTTTTCTCTCAGAGAACGAGCCAGAGAAAGGCGGGAGTGAAAGGGTGATATCTGATACCTGCCTTTGCAGAGCACTGAATGGCTCAGAATGCAATTTTGATTTTTTTCCTTCTGAACATTTTTGACGTTTTAAATACTTTCATACCCAATTCTATTTCAGAGTATTGACTCAAAATGCTCCTTAATGTTTTTATGTCTACGTGCATTTTGCATACTTAACAGATGGCATGTTTGTTCTTTGTTTGTCTGTTGTTTGTTTATTTGTTTGTTTGTTTGGAATTATCACAGAGATGAGTTAGAAGTTACAATATGTAGAAAGAGAGATAAAATACATAGGACATTTAATTAATGAAAGAAAATAACACCTGAAGAGTTGAGGAAATTTTTAGGATTAACTGGACATTGTAGGCTGTGAATAGATAATTGTGCTATTTTGAATAAAGACTGGTATGCAAAGAACCCAGTGTTACAGGGAATGTAAGAAGGAGTTGAATTGTTTAAGAGAAAGTTGGTTTGCACAGACGGGCTGGCTTGGAAGTCAGAATGGCAGTGAGAGAAGGACTTGAATGTTTAGTGTTATAAGGAGATTTGTTTATTGGAAGGTTATAGATATTGTGGGTAGCAGAGACAGAGATTGGAAGAGGGAAATGACAAAGCTGCAACTGCGCTCATGGTTATATCTTCCATCACACCATGGGACAGTCATGCCTATTTTCAGCAAAATAATAAAAAGCATTAGCGAAACAATTTGGTTTCATGGCAGCTGAAGTGACTGCCATCATACAACAATGTCCTACCTATAGTCAACAAGCTCATTCTATCCCTATGGGTGTAAAACCTAGAGGACTCAAAGCTTGTGAAAATTGGCAAATGTATGTGACTCAATACCTTTCCTTTGCCCCATGGAAATATTTGCATGTTTCCTTGGATACTTATTCAGGATTTATTATTGGCATTCCCAAAAAGGGGAGAAGCAACCAAACATGTAATAAATCATTGTATTCGGATTTCTGCATCGATGGGACGCCCAATTGAAATTAAAACTGACAATGGACCTGTGTACACCAGTACTGCCTTTGCAGACTTTTGTAACAAGTGGTCCATCACACACAAATTTGGCTTATAAAATTGAAAGAGGAAAAATGCCTCGGCCTCCCAGCCATGCAAAACAAACTCAGTCTTTGCTTATATACTTTGAACTTCCTTAACCTGACTGGACAGCCTCCCACATCGGCTACGACCAGTCATTTTTCTGCTTATCCATCAGCTGCCCTAAAACTGAAGGTCTGTTTCCACCAACTACCTGATCCTGCATGGAGAGGACCTGCTGACCTTATTACCTGGGGTCATGGATATGCTGCTGTCCAGGACAATGATCGCATCATTTGGATCCCCAAAAGACACGTAAGACCATTTCATTTACAACAAAAAGAAGGAGAAACCCCTGGTGCTGAGATTTAAGAGAAAAAACATCTTGCTGAGTCCTCCCGGCAACAGACTCTTAACGCAAGGTGGTGACCATCAGCTTTGCAGAACTACACCGGAAGTTGGTCCCCTGCGCATAGCGGAAGATTTCATCAGGAGAAAAAATACCTTCACATTGTACATATACATTTTAACACTTTCTTACACATACTAATGTTAGTAGAATTGTTTTTCTAATTTTGCTAGTAATTTTGTTTCACACGTATAAGTGACTATGATTTGTTTATGGCCTTGGACATTGTTAGCTTTGGGACTCTCAAGTGACCATGTAAGAACGCTCCCGCCACAAACGCATTGTCTATGTACAAGGTCCTTACTTCTACCTAAATCTACTCCACCACCTAAGGTTCCCATATTGACATTTCCAGCTGAGGGGGGAGTGAATAAGAACAATGGGCCTCTGTAACAATTGCATAAAAGAGACTATATATCATGGATTCTGGAATTAAGTCACGATCTTGCATCTATTGCCCCTACATCTCATGATCCTTCATGTCAGCAGCCTCTATATTCAATCATGATGGGACAGTAATAAAAGACATTCAAATAGCTGCTAATCGGACAAACTCCACTACTCCTATTTCCTAAACCACACCCATCACTGACACTGGGTGGCTCATTAAAAACTCAGATATCCAGAGGCATCTTGCCCAATCTTGGGTGGCAATGAACTATCGGGATCTTCATTTATTAAATAACTGGACAGTATATATGTTCAACGAGACTATCAAGGTGCTGAAGCTGATGAATAAAGAACTGGCTGAAATCAGAGAGGTAGTCTTACAAAACCGATATGCCTTAGCTAAAGGAGGCGATTGTGCCCTTATATATTCATGTTGTTGTACCTATGTATCTGATTGTCAGTATAACATCACTCACACCATAGAACATATGGAAAACTTGATCAAAAAACAATCCCTTATCATCCAATGGATCTGGCGCCATTGACACCTGGACTGCTCTTTGGTCATGGCTCCTGGATGATTCTTGGTTGAAATTAATTATGCCAAATATTGTATCTATAATTGTACTGCTTGTTTTGCTTTGTTGCTGTATCCAATGTCTCCCCTCCCTTCTGCAAATATGCAAAGGTTTTATTCCCTCCAATAGGAAGGACGTCCTGAAAAGTGAAACCAAAGCCCTTCTGGAACTGGAGGAAGAAATCAGGTGTGGTCAGAGGAGGTGCTCGGGACTTGCAAGATAGGGCTTCCAAGATAACTCAGAGGTTACAAACTCCTGACATGTGGTTTTCTTGGGTGCCTGAAACCGGATGGCTTTACAATTTGTATGAGCAATTTGTGGAAATGTATAGCTGAAATACACCTCATAAACATGATGGCCTACCTCGCTTGACATCTCCTGGCCACTTTTCCACTAACTTTGTTCACCATAATAAAAGGATGGGTGAGCTAAAAATATTTGCAGAAACCAGATGGATGAAGAACATATTGTCTACTGTACTCATGATCATTGCTTTGCTTATTTCTGTATGTTGTAGTATTCAATGTATTCCTGATTTGTTTACTATGATGATAGACATGTTTCCCAGGCATAAAGAGAACATCATAATAACAACACAGCTGAACCCTGTTGCAAAAAACAAAAACAGAGGAAATGTGGGAATGCAGTAGCCATAGTACATGTATAGACCAGTTTAACTGGTTGGACACTTGTATGGAGCTTAGCATCGAAATAACCAGACTATGAAAAGCGGGTTCATATGGATACTCTCTGAAGGGCCCTATTCATTCTCTCTTTGTTTATAACATAGGCTGTGCCTGTAAAAGTAAAGATGTCTCTTTGTATAAACTTTCCTGAGAGGCAAAGCAGACACATCTCCTATCTCTTTGTAAACACATTCCTCTAGAATCAGATAAGGGAGATGGGCCTCTCGCCTGGTAGTATCTGGTACCAAGGTTTCGCTTTACATCTTCACCATTGCTTTCCTATCTCTCGTGTGTAATATGAGATGTGTGGCCATAATAACGCCTTCTGATGACGCTGTATTTGGGTAACTAATAAAAGAGATTGTAGCTCTTTGTTTGCTGCTCTCTCATCCCGAGAAAATGCTTGTCCTGTGTTTTCCTAAACTGGAACCCCCATGAGAAGCCCGCCAGAATGAAATCAACAGAGCGTAAACGTGGATATCATTTTAAATGGTTGTCCACAAAATCTAGTTAATATTATTCAATCATTGACTGCATTGTAGTCAATTTGTGGGCCAAAGTATTTAATGTATTTTTAAATGGTTTTTTAACATTTGTATTATATGTATTTTATCTCTTGGCTGTTCACCGCCCTGAGTCTTTCGGAAGTAGGGCGGTATATAAATTTAATAAAAAAAAATTAATGTTGTTGTATCCACTTTCTAACTATGAAAACAACATCCTTTTTGATTATATCCTAAATTGTAAACCATGTGATCTGACTGAGAATATCTGATTCCAGTCTGTCTCAATGCAATGATGCTTAAAATGTCAATATGAAGTTGATCCATTTCATCTTTCACTGCGTTGACGCTTCTTAAGTTCCATGTGCACAATTGTCCAGAATTATGATGGTGATGAAAAGTAATGTTGCAGCCAATCATCACATTTATGACTTTCTCAGGTTGTAAAGCAAAGGAAAGCTGAAGTAAGATCATAAGCACAGTCATGGTTTTACTTAGCAACCACTTTGCTTAACAATTGAGTTGCTGGTCCCAATTGTGGTTGCTAAATAAAGATTATCTATTCTTGCAGCTTCAGATCTTCTTTTCCTGCATGGCAACTTCAACAATTAGATGTCTTGAAAGATTTAATCTAGCCACATCATAAACAGCATTAGTATTCCGAAGGATCCTAGCTGCTCCCCTGTAGATTGTTGAGTGTCATCCAACTTGAGAGGCCTTACATGTGGCACAATACTGTCAATCATTTTTTCCTTTTCTATCTGCATTATTTTCTTAGTAAAATACAAAAGGGTTTAACCTTTGATTTCTCCAGTGCTGTATGCAATAAGAGCCTTTGTTGTTGTCACTGAAGTGATCTTCCATCTCCAGAATCTTCCTATTTTATTATTGCCAATATAGGTGCCTATTTGCTTTAACTGGGCAGCTGGGGTGTCTTCACACCTTGGGTGACTTTGTTAGGATTCTACACTCTTAGCACTTACTCCCATAATTCTTTATATGTCCTTCCCAGGAAACAAGAATAGGGCACTACCTCAATAGGCTCACTCTTCCACACATACTTTACCTCCGGACTTAATAACTTATACATGTAATTAGCTACCCCTTTCTTATTTTTTCCTCTTTGTCCTATCTTTGTGAAACTCAGCACACATGTTCAAAAAATCACTGGCATGCAGAGTTCACTAAAGGTAAAGGTAAAGGTTCCCCTCGCACATACGTGCTAGTCATTCCCGACTCTAGCGGGTGGTGCTCATCTCTGTTTCTAAGCCGAAGAGCCAGTGCTGTCTGATGACAACTCCATGGTCATGTGGCCGGCATGACTAAATGTTAAAGGTGCATGGAACACTGTTACCTTCCCACCAAGGTGGTCCCTATTTTTCTACTTGCATTTTTACATGCTTTTGAACTGCTAGGTTGGCAGAAGCTGGGGCAAGTAATGGGAGCTCACTTCGTTACACAGCGTTAGGGATTCAAACAGCTGAACTGCTGACCTTTCTAATTGACAAGCTCAGCATCTTAGCCACTGAGCCACTGCTACTCCACTACTCCATCACTACTCCACCCCAAATATATCTTAAAGGGGAAGAGAGGGGCAAAGATTATGACTCTCCATGAAGAAGCAATGGGTAGGAGGAGTAAGAGGAGTGGAAATGGAAGATTGACCAACCTGATCAATAAATTCTGACCTATTGACCAATCTGCAACTCAGAAGGTTAGCAAATGAGCTATTCTACTGGGCTGTGTTGTGCTGTTTGCCTTGATTAACTGCTGGATTTGTGCTTCACTGTTTTTGATTTTGATTTCTGGATGAGAACCATCTTCCGGCTGCTTTGAAAAGTCCATCTGCAAGAACGATGTTGTGGTGGAGAGGAATGGAAAGAAGCTGGGTCTTAACTTTATTCGTTTTTGAAATTCAGGAATATCGGCAATGGGGAAACTGCCTTGAAGGAGAACCCCCTCCATCTTGGAGGGGAGGAAAAACCGAGTACTTTAGAGTAGATTCTTGGTTTGGTTTAGTTTTCAGTGAATTCTAAAGAGTAAGATGGCAGAACCATGAAACAGTGTTTGCTTCCTGAAAAGAAAAACTATGGCGAAATGTGATGAAGGGAAAAATAATGAAATTTTTGCAATCTGTCTTATTTCATAAGAGAGTGCAAGTATATCTGAGAAAGAAAAACAAACAGTTGGAAAAGGACCATGGAGTCATTTTAAAGATGCTTAGAAAGGTGATTTTAGGCAAAGAATAGCAGGAGTTTGCTAGGCTACACAGCCAGTTTACATTGGCAGTTGTGGGTCACAATAAAAAAAGCACAAGATGGCAGAAGTGGCCTCATGACGGAAACTCATCCCTTTGGGAGTCTTTGTGCAATGCATGTATTATAGAGCAGGGGTCTCCAACCTTGACAACTTTAAGACTTGTGGACTTCAACTCCCAGAATTCCAAGGTTGGAGACCCCTGTTATAGAGGCAGGGTGTCCCCACTTTTACCATCTGGTCTAGAAGATGGAATGATACTACATTGATTCAATCAATGCACTCTGAATTTGCCTTATTTTTCTCCAAAAAGGAAAACAAAGGGTAGACATATATACCTATGGAAGAAGGTGGTTTCATAAACATTGTTAAATATTGAATCCATTTCTTTGGAAACTGCTAAATTTAAACATTTGCATAAACATCTCTCTCCCACTCTACAAAACATGCAGTCCTCCCATAGAAATCACAGCTTGTTTTGAACAGAATTGTTGTGGTCTGCCAGCAGCCTGCGGAGCTGGCAACAGAGTCGGACAGCGAGGAGGCTGGGGAGGAACATGGGACAGTTAACAGCCGTTAAAATAAAAAAAGAGGTTTTGGGGACTAATTTTACTATATCAGAAAGCCTAGGTCAGAACAAGAACAGAACAGAATAACAGAGTTAGAAGGGACCTTGGAGGTTTTCTAGTCCAACTCCCTGCTCTTCTTCTGTATTGTATTTTCTTCTGTATTGCCAGTTTTACTGGGATATACACCACCAGTTGATTATCCCTTGTTTATTTAAATTTCCAGGGCACTCTGGTAATTTTTATTTGCATTGTTAAATAATCAAGATAAATTTATTTTCCCCAAAGTAGTAACATTTTACTACATTATGTGTAAGCTTCACACACAAATGGCTGCCAACAATTCTTGTTGTTGGGGAAAAGTTTTGTACTGTTCGCTTTATTGAATGTACTTTTATTCAATAACTGAAATAAAATTTCTTTCAGTGTGACCCTCCTACCTCTAGTTGCTATGGCTCTTGGTCTTCTTCCTTTCCGAGCTAATTAGTCTGCCATTACCATCCAATAACTTAGTCTGTTCCAGCATGAAGTGGCCCAGAAACCATGGGTCTACAGCAACAAGTCCAGAAAATGAATCTCTAAATTTCTAGTATGCATCCATGCGTGATCTGCTTCCATTACAGGATGCTAGAGGCAGCTTGCAGTGGCTTGTGGGAGTTGATTGTTAAACTTTGTAGAACTTTGTAAGAGAGAACAACTGGGCCACAGCCAGTTCTTTAACATTTACCAGCACCCCTCTGACTGTATCCCTCACCTTAGTTGGTTTTGACAGTCTCTAAATTGAATTACACTAATGCATTTTTCCCACATGAATGATAGACTAATTGGTGGATAGAGATAGTGGCTTAGGGCAGCCACAGTTTTCCTACTTGAGATTCAAATAGAAGCTAAGTAAAAATCATTCTTATTATCGGTAAGTCTTAAGGCAGCGCTTAAATGGTCTTAGCGTTGTGGCAAAGGACACTGGGTCAAAGTTAGGAATAATAGCTCTACCTATTATGTGCCACTATTTTTTCTGCCTACCAGCTTTAACAAGCATTAACAATTACTTCTTCTAACATGACTTCTCAAATATACAAATGGGATCCATTGCAGCAAGATTATTTTCTCCCACAAATCAGATGGAATATTCCCTTTTGGAGTGTTCACATGCTCTGATTTAGATTTACATAGTAGAATAGATCAAGCAAGTCACAGACAGAAAGGCATACTTGGAAGCATGTCTGAATCCTATTCCTAAGCTCATTGTGTTATAGGGAAACTACAGGCCGCTTGAGAATGATTAGTGTAAAATGCTTGCTGAATAGCACTTGCAGACAATAAGACTTCTAGCATACATGGTGATAAGTGAAATGTGTTGCCTCTCCCACATTCCCAGGGAGGACCATATGAAAATGAAACTGTGCACTCTTGTCATCAGATCTGCTCGGTGTTATTATATTCATGACTGGGGAAGCATAAAAAATGTATAAAAGTATTTAAGATGAGGTGAGATCGCAGCCTATATTCACAACATACCTCTTCTCCAGCAGCTACCTTTGCATTAAAAATGTAACCAACATTCAACATTTAATTCTCTCTTTGTGTGCTTTCAAAGGGTGTATTATGTTTGAGAATTGGACTGTATATTTTAAATAGCCTTCCCTACCCAGTGCAATCTCCGACCTCCGGACTTTTCGTCGGGCCCTAAAAACTTACTTTTTTCAGTTAGCCGGTCTGTCTTGATTTTAGGGTTGGTTTTAAAATTTTGATACTGATTTTACATTGACAAGTTTTAAATTATGGGCCAAATTTATTAATTATTTTAAATCTATTTTTAAATTGCAATGTTATGTATAAATATTTTTATTTTGGCTGTTCACTGCCCTGAGTCCGAAAGGAGAAGGGCGGTATAGAAGTTTGAATAATAAATAAATAAATAAATAAATAAATAAATAAATAAATAAATAAATAAATCTCATTCAATGACCCGTCTAACATTGGTTTGCCTGATGGTCCTTCAAGTTTTGCAGAAATAAACAAATAAATAGAAGAATCCTTCCTTCCTTCCAAGAAAGCAAACAGTACATGGGAAGGGAAGACTGGTTATGCTAATCAAGTCTGGGTGGCAACAGTTTGCAGTTTCAAAAAGGTTTATGGAGAAATCCCACACAAGTCTTGACATTATGGATGAGGATTATGTAAAAATTATGATGTGCAGCTCATTTTCATGAGCCTCAAAAGACTTTTCCCAAATCAAGTCTCTTAAGCGCGCTTTGAAAAATTGGCTGTTAGTTTGCTAGTGATGCACTTATAACGAAAACCATGCCTCCCTGTCTTCGGCTTTCCTTTATATATCATTTCTAAGAAGATGACAATTAAATCTCTGGACGTTCATCTGTGTGGAGAACTTCCCAAAAAACTGAAAGGCAGCTTCCAAATTGTTCTGGCATTCTTTACATTATAAGCTGAAACAAATTATTTATAATATTGATTTATAATGCACTCTTTGTATCGGGGGCGGGGGGAGGAAATAAGCGATATTTGTGGAACAGTCCTGTCTTGCATTACAACTATGGGATTTGGGTTCCTTTAGATTTAATGGCTCTATTGAAGTCTTGGAGATGGGAAAGGCTTGTCATTGCTGTTTCTTTTATCTATCATGTCAATATTGGATTAAGTGTTCTACCTCAAAAGCCTCATATGGGAATAGGTGCCAGAATGTGTCACTAATGGGAACTTACTGTTCCATCTGGGAATGTTGGTTCACAAGACCAAAGCTCTAGTAGAGCTTTGCCTAGTCCTTTCTTCTCCTGAGTCAAATTAATGCTCTGCAGCACATCTTGTATCTCTGTAAAATATATATATCATGGCTAAGAGTCTTGGTCTGGAGCACTGCATAATGCCATGTTCTTTACAGTGATTTGTATTCAAGTTTCTAAAAGGTGTTCCTTCTCATGCCTGCTATGCTATAGCAACAGCAATAGCCCTTAGACTTATATACTGCTTCATAGTGGTTTTACAGCCCTCTCTAAGCCGTTTGCAATGTCAGCATATTTTCCCCAACAATCTGGGTCCTCATTTTACCGACCTCAGAAGGGTGGAAGGCTGAGTCAACCTTGAGCCGGTGAGACCCGAACTGCCAAACTGCTGGCAGCCTGTGATCAGGAGAAGTAGCCTGCAGTACTGCACTCTAACCACTGCACCACTGTGGCTCATACTATTTTGAGTTTTTTCCTATTTTACTCCCACTTCATGTTTCAATTACTTTATCCTGCTCCCCATGCTTTCATTATGCTTTTGATGAAGTTAGCAGTGACCTATGCTTGTTTAGTAACAAGCACTCTGTACTAACCACAGGTGTCCACATATTGCTAAGTTCATCTAAACCACTTTGCCGTTCCTCTGGTTCTTGAAACTTTAATTTAATTTAATTTAATTTCCAATTTATATACCGCCCTTCTCCCTGAGGACTCAGGGTGGTGTACAGCCAAGATAAAAAACATAGAATACAAATATTAAAAAACATTTAAAAATATATATAAATTTTGGCCCGAAAGTTAAAAAATCACAGACTGATTAAAAGAATTTAAAAATTTCTTCTTAAGCCAACCCGGCTTGCTGGAAAAGATGGGTTTTCAGGGAACGACGGAAGGCATTGAGGTCATGGATTCTCCTTATCTCCGGGGGCAACTGATTCCAGAGGGTGGGAGCCCCCACCGAGAAGGCCCTCCCCCTGGGGGTCACCAGCCTACATTGTTTGGCTGATGGCACCCTGAGGAGGCCCTCTCTGTGGGAGCGCACGGGTTGATGGGAGGTCGTCGGTAGTAGCAGGCGGTCTCGCAGATAGCTAGGCCCTCAGCTCTGGAACAGTTTTGTATATTGGTGATAGATGTAATTCATCCCGAAGCTCCACTGAACATTCTGAGCACTGGGGTGTCACTCTTCATCCCAGACTTGTGCTGATTCAGTGGTTTCTAGCAACAATAGTGTATGCCTGATAGTATCAGTAGAGATTCAGAGCCTTATCAACAAAAAATTAGATAAGAGGTTGCAATGTTATTCCCCACATCCAGCTGAACATGCTGCAGTTATTTAATTAAGTTATGGAGAATTAATTCTGTTTATATTTGGATGCAATTATCTGAACCTGGAACACTGCTGTCAGGTAAGATTGACAAAAATATAGTTTCTCTTATAAACCACTTTTCTCACTTATATAGACAAGTATTATGTAATATACTTCTCAAATCATCTATGCAGAAACATAGTTGATGACTCTTCTATCAGTAAAGCCTAAAAGGGTTTTGTAATACATAAAGTATAGGCTAAGAGAGAAATTTAAAAAACCCGTCTATTGTGAATGGATCTTCAGTTAGCAATTGATGGCTATCACTCATTTGTTGGATTGAACACTTATTAAGTGGAAGATATTTCATTCTCATTAGAATCATAGCCTTAATCTTCAAAATTAAGGTCTAGATATCACTTAAATAAGTCCGATCCATTAAATTACTTGCTACAAGTAACTTGGGAATATGCTGTCTAAAACTGAGTGAATAAGGGCCAAAGAGTAAATTGAAGATGATGCTGGAGATGTGTGGATTCGTTTCCCAATGTTATTTTTCTTTTGGCTTAAAAGATATGGTGGACAAGTAGAAGAATTGTGTAGCTGGAAGGGGCTCTTAGGCTATACTCCTAACCTCTTACTTGGTGCAGAAATCTAATGTCTGCCCTCAGTCAGAATACAAGCAATGAAGAGGACAATGTATGTCATTGTTTCTATTGTTGATCTGGTCTTACTATCAAGAAGCTTCCCCCCCCTATGATTTAGTCCTAATCTTCTTGCAACTTAAATCCATTATTCCAGGTCTTGCACTCAGGAACAAGAGAAAACAGTCTTTGACTTTCTTCTGTAAGACATTATTATTTCCCCCATCCCCTCAGCAATCTTTTCTCATGACCAAACCTACCCAGTTCCTTCAACCTTCTCTCATAGGAATTAGGTTTTATTCTCCTGTTCATCTTTATTTATTTTTATTTATTTATTTATTTTTATTTTATATCAAATTTATATACCGCCCTTCTCCCTGAGGACTCAGGGCGGTGTACAGCCAAATAAAAACATAAACTACAAATATTAAAATACTATTAAAAAGATATATATAAATTTGGCCCTATAATTAAAAAACAATGACAAACCAGTTAAAAACATTTAAAAGTGTTCAGCCAGCCCGGCTTGCTGAAAAAAGAAGGTTTTAAGGGCACGGCGGAAGGCACTATTACAGTTGTCTCAACCTGGTCCAGTTTGTCTGAAGGTGTGGTGCCTAGCAATACTTAAGATGGGCACTAGCTGAAGTGGGGTCCAATCAGAGCAGATTAAAGTGGAATGACTACCAAACAGGTGAAACTGTAGGACTGCAAGATGGTGGGAGAGATCATCTAACCTATCTTTGGTGTCACAACATTCATCCAAAATTCACTTATTTTGCTATTATTAAAATTAGGTCCAATAATGCAATAAATGATTGGCTATCTAAGGCACAGAGAGTATGTCTACATGGCACTAGTTTCCTTACTTTATTAGAAGCTGTCAACAGATAACATTGCAAGGCAGCATGTAAATGGTCCCAAAAACCATGAAGGGTATTTGCCAATAGTCCTATGTGCAGCAATAGCTTAAGGTGTCTTTCTCAAGCATCTGCTGATACATACGCATTTGCTCCAGAAGTGCTGTTGAACAGGAGATTAGGTAATTGTTGGTTGTGTGGATCTGCATTGTTCCGCATTGCACTGCATTAATTGGATTGTATTAATTCAAGATTAATGTTTAATTAATATTAAACTACAGTGCTGAAATACCAATTTTCAAAAGCTGAAACTAATATCAGTTGATATATATTTCTATTTCATATTATATTGCATGGTGTTAATTTATATGGTGATTTCATTTCTTAATTTTTTTCCCCATTTAGTTTCTCGTTGATCACAATGAACTAACAGGCAAACCAATGATTATTTCTTTCTAACAGCAACAACCTAATAAAGTTCTTTTTCTTTAAGATCTTTATGATGTTAGCTAACACAAGGCAGCTAACAGAGCCAACATACATTCCTCTTCCTATTTCCCCCACAAGGTGAATCCTGTGAGGTGGCTTGGGCTGAGACAGAGTGACTGGCCCAAAGTCACCCACCAGCTTTCATGGCTAAAGTGGGACTTGAACTCACAATCTCCCATTTTCTTGCTTGATGCCTTAACCACTAGATCAAACTGGCTAATATGGGTTGTTATTGTGGGAAAAACTATCAATATACACTTTTCAGTTGTCCTCTCATACACCAACTTTATGGTTATTGATAGTACCTCTGACTACATACCTATATCAACATTTAATGCAGAGGGTGAATTGTTTAAAATTTCTCTCCTGGTGAATAGGTACCATGTTTTCTTCATGAATAAGTACACCATTATCTTCATGGACACAGGAAAAAGAAAAATCTAAAACCTGCATCAAACTGAGGCACAAACATGATTCAACAATCTCTTTTTCCCCTCTAGGTCCTCACCATGTTGCCTTCATCCAATATGATGCTGCCAGACCATACCGGAGGCAGCCTTCCACCATCCCCAGCTGTACTGGCATCCAAGTCAAGTTCCTCCAATGATCCTTACCTAGGTTTTGTCAAGGAGACAATTGGACCTACTTCACCCGACATTGTGTTGATGTTGTGGTCAGAGGACTTCAAAGGGTTGGTGGGACTTCATTTTTGCTGCTTGGTGCAACACTCCTTTCTGGTTCTGCACACTGCCTTCCGGGCACAATTAGGAAATAGGAGACTCCAGCTCTTTTGTATTGGGCTCTTCCCTGTAACTCCAGGGCTGAGAGACCTGGGTCAGTCAGAAGAGCATCTGGGGGAGGGGTCTTGCTCAAGGAAAAGGTCCACAAGAAAGAGGAATCTGTCCTTCTGATCTTCATGTCACCTTTTCCCATATGCCTGTTAACTGATTGTTCAGGTTGCTTCTGAACATAGGGCACATTCTCCTCCCAGCTCCAAACCACATTAAGGAGAGTTAAAGGTGAAAGGTTTATCAACATCTGGTGATGATGTTTGATAGGAGGGGACCAACCCATTTTCTGAATGTGTCTTGGCCACAGAGAAACAATTTCCTGACATCAAGCCTATGGCAGAAGAGGGATTACCAGCCGAGGCACCCAATTACATGTGATAGTTTTCTGCCAGCTCAAGGATTGTGGATGGCAATTTAACTCAGCCCTCAGGAAGTCTCCTATAAATAATGAGAAAAGAAACAGAATAGTGTTGCTCGACTGTTTTCTTTCTGCTGAAGAAAGATGCCCTCAGAATGTTCTTTCCCTAAACATTCATTGAATGTTTACTTTCCTGCAAACAAATAAACTAAATTGATTAAAAAGAAGGGAAGGAGGGAGGGAAAGGAGGAAGATCCAAGAGTGCCTGAATTGCAACTGCATGTAAATTCTTAATTGTTCCCCTCATTTTAACATCCAGTTATCAAATAAATAAAAGCACACTACAGGGGAAAGTTCCTATCAAATAGATGATGAACACTGTAAAATGGTTTGCTTTGAGATACAAAGGACAAGGAAGAGGATAAACCAACATGGAATGGAATGGAATCCATCCTGTTATTTTTGTTCTTTTCCAAGAGCTTGGCAATTCAATGTTTTATTTTCCTAGAATTCCTTGTGAAATTCTAGAATCCTGAAATTCCTTATGAAAAGACAAGGATAAGAACCTCTTTTCTGGAAACAACGAAGAAGAAGGCTAATATGGATGGAATTTGGAATTTCTGGATAAAATTAGAAAAATCTTTATTTACATTCTTAGTACACAATTTTATAATGCTGAGATCCTGAGCGCTAGTCACAACCAGTCTGGTGTGAGAGAGTTAGGATTAGGCGTGTGGAAGAGATTACAGAGTGCAGAGGTGGGGAAGAGTTAATTTAGTTGGGATCTTGGGAATAGGCGGGAACATTGTGGTGGTGATGGGACATGGGTGGTGATAGTCAGAGGATAGGCTGCTCATAAGAAACTGTAGGATTATGTTCTGGCTCCCAATACCCAATCATTGAGTCTTAGGTGGCTTGAGGTTCTGACAGTTGCTGTTTAATGCCAATTAAGTTTCTAATAAGATAAGATTCCCCTTATCTCAACTTATTATTGAGAGAGCTAACCAATTCTTCTTTTTTTGATGCCAGTATCAGTTGGTATTCGTGGGGGAGGAGCAATCTAGCTTTTGAGTCTGCTTCAGGACTCTATTCTCTCCCTACTTAAAAAAAAATCTACATAGAGTTTTTTAGGGGGAGGCGATCCATCAGCTTGGGCTTCAATATCATCAGTACATCAATGATGCTCAATTGTATATCTTTAAGAAGTGAGCTACCATGTTCCTATCCTGGTGCCTGGAAACTGGGGGGAAAGGGGTTCTGGATGCAGCCAACCCTACCAAGTGGCAGCTGTGGGTTTGGGGCTCTCTGGATCCTGGGGCTCAAGATTTTTCGTCTTTGGTTCTGAACGGGGTTGTACTTCCCCACCAAAGACACTGAGTCCAAGGATCCAGAGAGCCTCAAACCCACAGCTGCCACTTGGTAGGGTTGGCTGCATCCAGAACCCTTTCCCCCAGCTTCCAGGTGCCAGGATAGGAACATGGCAGCTCACTTCTTAAAGATATACAATTTGGGAGTACTTTGGACTGACTGATAGTGTTTGCAATAGTGTCAAATATCTGTAGCTCGAGTGTAGGATGAGAGTGAAGGTTCGTTCTCCGAGCTTGTGGGTTCGTTTCCAAATGCTTCATTACCAGGCTAGGTAACATCTTCAGTGGAGTTTAGGGGATGTCAGTGTCAGTATTCTTCTGTTTATAAGGGCTTCAGGTGTGGGTGTGTCAAATAAGGTTCTTGTGATGGGTCTTGTGATGGGTCAGATGTGAATCATCAGCAAGTCTTGTGATGGGTCTGACAGTTCGTATAGCTAAGGCCATTGCACACTTTGTCTTGTGTGCCAATTGTGTCTGTTACTGAACAAAAAGAACCTAATATCTGTCATTCGTGCTTTAGTCACCTCCTGGTTGGACTTTTTTTTTCATATGCTCTACATGGGCATGCCCTTGAAGACTGTCTAAAAATTACAATTGGTCCTGAATGCATAGCATGGGAAGTTACAGATGTATTTTGGTATGGCTCTGTAATGTCACTAGTTTGGGAAATACACTGGCTCCCTACTGAATTCTGGGTGCAATTCAAGGTGTTGCTTAACACCTACAAAGCCCCATACAGCACAGGATAGTATCAATCTATTTGATAGGATGAACATGCTTCAAGTCCCTTCCCTGAAATGATACCACCTGATAGGACCCAGGAAGTAAGCCTTTTCCATTGTGGTCTCTGCTCTCTGGAGCAATTCAGCCACCTCCAATATATGGTTGGCATTGGTCCAGTTGGCGTTTAGATGTTGGCTCTTTTTTTGGTTTCCCAGGCCAAAATGATTGGAGTTCCATCTGGAGGAGGGTAATGGTGATGAAACTCTAATTGTCTATTAAGCTGGATATAAGTGGAACTGCTCTTTTTGTTTTTGTTTTTGTTTTTTTGTGTCTTTTGGCTTATTGTAGCTCACCCACAGTCCCCTGGAATTGGGAAGTCAATGAAAGTAAATATATAAATAAATATAAATAGAATAAATAAACAACTTGGACAATTAGAATGACTGACTGTTCACAATTACAATTTAGTTATTAAGAAATGGGAGGAAAGGCTAGCATTCATGTTATTTAGTTTTAAAGGAAAACAGAAAAGTTAATGCCACTGCATTTCTCCTTTGAGGATACTATCTTAGGCATGCTCATTTATTCCATTTAGGAGAAGAAGCAACTTTCAATTAACAGCTGTCTAATTTTCCATGGGTAAGAAAGTGATTTTCCCCACTTCTAAAGTCCCCTTTCTGAATTAAATCTCCAAAGAACATCCAGTGATTCTGAAGATCAGACAAGCACTGTTCCTTGTTCCTTTCTTTGCATGGAGAGTCCAGCTGCCCCAAGGTGGAAGCAAGATCCGAGTGTTAATTGGGAGGCCCATCAAGCGTAATGCCAAAGGCACATGTATGTGAATTACAGTACGTGATGACACAATGCAGCATAATTTTAATACTATTTGACAACAGCCAGTGATACATAATACACATAGAAGTCCCAAAGCCACTTTCATCTATTATCTCCCCCCCCCCTTAAAAAATCAGCCATCAGCTGGCCTTCAGGGATTCAACAAATCACTGTTCCTCACTATTGGCAATAGAAAACAGCAACTTTTATTGATATTGCTGGAGGTGAAGGTTTTAACTTCCTGTGTGGAAATTGCTTCCTTGATCAGGATCGTTGGAAGGAGGGGCCGGGGGAATGTTAAAATCTCTCTGGTCCACACCAGTTGTGACCTTTTTCCCTGACTGCTGAGGAATGAAGCTCTGTCTATTATTATATACCGTATTTTTCGGAGTATAAGACCCACCGGAGTATAAGATGCACCTTAGTTTTTGGGGAGTAAAATAAGAAAAAAGCTGATTGACGGGTGGATCGGCCTTCCGGAATACCCCCAATCAGCTGTTCCCAGAGGTGAATTTTAGCAACACGTTTGTTGGTTGTGAGCTCTGTGCCTTGCTTTTTTTTTCAGCCCCTGAAACTTCTGAAACTTCATTTCAGAAAAAACTTTTTTTTTTCTGCCTCTGAAAGCCTCCGAAACAGAGCTTCAGAAAAAAAGCCTCAGAAATGAAGCTCTGTTCTGAAGCACTGTTTTGGAGGCTTTTTTCCTGAAGCTTCCTTTCAGAGGCTTTTTTTCCTGAAGCTCTGTTTGGAGGCTTTTTTTCTGAAGCTTCATTTCTGAGGCTTTTTTCAGCCTCTGAAACCTTTGTTTGAGAGGCTGGGCGGGGTTACATTCGGAGTATAAGATGCACCCAGATTTTCACCCTCTTTTTGGGGGGAAAAAGATGCATCTTATATTCCAAAAAATACAGGTATGTTGCTTATTTATTTTATCCTGCCTTTATTATTGTTTATAAATAACTCAAGGAATTAACATATCCTCTTCCTATTTTCTCTACAATAACTACTCTGTGAGGTGGGTTGGGCTGAGAGAGAGTGACTGTCCCAAAGCTGGTTTTTCAAGCCAAAGGTAGAACTGGAACGCATGGTCTTCTGACTGACCCAGGTCTCTCAGCCCTGGAGTTACAGGGAAGAGCCTAATACAAAAGAACTGGAGTCTCCTATTTCCTAATTGTGCCTGAAAGGCAGTGTGCAGAACCGAAAAGAAGTATTGAATCAAGCAGCAAAAATGAAGTTGATCATAGCCTCACCACCCCTTTGCAGTCGTCTGACTACAACATCAGCACAATATTGGTTGAAGTAAGTCCGATTGTTCCTAGGCAAGCATCTAACCATTAGACCAATGGTACATACACTCTCAAAAAAAAAAAAAACAACAAAGCAAAGCAAAGCAAAGCAAAGCAAAGCAAAGCAAAGCAAAGCAAAGCAAAGCAAAGCAAAGCAAAGCAAAGCAAAGCAAAGCAAAGCAAAGCAAAATGAAAACCGAGAATGTCCACATTTGCCTTAACAAAATTGGAGCCCTCCTGCTCCATTCTTACTTGTGCTACCAAGATATGCACTGCTGGGCTATTGCCTGGTCTTCCTTATCAAGCTCTTGTCCTAAACAGCTTCAGTCTTTGGAAAACTGGTTAACTGCCTCACAGTGTGGCTCATCCTTCCAGGCCAATTCAGTTGAGTGCTGTCCTGGCCCTCAGGCCCTGAGGTCACCAGAGTATCAGATCTTCATTGCACATGACATATCATATCTCATTTCCCACTGAACTATTTCAACTCTAAGTGGTCATGCAACATTAATCCTGTCAACTTGAAGAACATCCCATCTCTCTTTAGAAATGGAGCCCCTATTTTATTCACCTCTTCTCCTCTCTCTCTCTCTCTCCCCCCCTCTCTATTCGTTTCTCTCTCTTTTTCTCTTTGTATGTGTGTCAAGAATCTACTGTAGCATTGGGATTTCATCTCAAATGTCCTCAAGCCGATGTCCAAATCATAGAACAAAGTTAGAAATAGTTAAAACATGCAAGCAGGGAGTAGCGTGGCCTTGGTAAACTCCATCCTCTTGGATCTCATTCATGCAAACTTTTCAGTAGCACCTAGCTGGAAGCCCAGTATTGATCAGTACTGCTAGCATGTCAGTGTTTAATAACCCCATTAAATATAACATTGAATTTATGTAGTGAAAGAAATGAAAGACTGATATTGCCTCTGGGTGATGGATTAATCACAATTTTAAATTAGTCTTTGCTTCTATGAAGTTTTAATACACAAGGCAACCAGGGGTGATCTGTCTATAGAAGATCTATTGGGGTGAGTTGCTAATATTCAGCACGGTCATTAATTATTATTTTTTTGCACAGGTGTTCCTGGCAGGATATTTATGGCATTAATAGACATTTCCTTGTAACAGACAAAACCCATCTTCTTTTCCATTTAGCTAGCAAATTATAATTAGGATAATAGAACATTTTCTATTTATCTAATAGAAATTCCATTTTAAAGTGGAAATCCTTTCACTTTATTCAGCATGAAAAAACAACATTGCCCACAGACTGGTTTTTTGTTTTTTGTTTTTATTGAGGGGCCATGTAGAACATGGGGAACAAGCAGTCTAGACTATGCAGCAAAAACATGGATGGTACTATAAATCTCAAAAAAACCCTAATTCCTTCTCCATAAGGTTCCATATGGTTTGTTTACAGACTCTCTTTATCATCCTAATGGGTCTCAGGGGCTCTCAGAAAATAGTACAAAAGTTCAGGAGGATGGCGCACTAAAAGGACAAGAGGGATTTCATAATCTTTCTTTAGTCCTACCCAGATTGCTTCCTGTTTTGATTTAGACTGATGATGGGGCAGAAGTCAAGATATTGTATTCTGGGAGGTGATGGATTTCAATGGGCTCCCAGCAGAAGGACTGAGCTTATGTTGATGTTCTCATCAGCACATAGAATGCAGAGATGGTCCAAGTACTTCATGTGATAGCTCCTAAATACTGCTTTGAAGCCTGTTCATATTTTTTAGAGACTAACCTGGAATTGAAGAAAATTGCAAGTAAATTGAATACTACAAAGACCTTGGGAGGAGGAGTATGATTGGGGAAAAAAAAACATTTCCCTCCCTCCCTTCCTCATCTTTATATTTCCTGAATATCATCCAGCTGAGCTTTCTTTAGCAGTTGGGAGGACTTTTCAAACTTCACTTTTGGAATGCTTGAGACATTTTTGTGCAGGAAAAAATTGCTATTATCTGTGACATCTTAGATTCTGCAGTTGTTATAAAGATAGTCCTGGTTTCCAATGTTCCTTCTCATCCTTAAATTATTGGGAGAAATTCCGGTTGTGGCATTTGAGCACATTGACAGAGTTGTTGGGAATATACAGCTTCACAGTTATTTGCTCAATCTCTGCCTTTTGTAGTTGATCATATTTGACAGGGAAGAAAAGGCTCACTGCTTTTTTTGTTATTGTTATTTGTACTATGCCTAGAGAAATAGTCTTGGTGCAAAAAGTGCAAAATATTCTTCCCAGGTGCATTATGTAATACATCCTTAACATGGATGTATGAACAGAGAAGCTGGTAATCCTGATCAAAGAAGAACATAGTCCTTAAAAAGAATTCACAGAAACTTGGGTATACTGGCAAAAGGCAAGCTGAGTTCAAGTTCCATTACTCAATGATTAATGGTTACTTACTCTGAACTGCATCCCTCTGGTGAGATGGCTTCTTTAATTTTTTGTTATTGTTTATAACAATTTTATTAATTTATGATATATGATATGAAAAAATACAAAAGCAAAAAGAAGGAGAAATAAGGAAGGGAAAGGGAAAGAGAAAAGTGTGGAAAAAAGGAGAAAAAAGAAAGAAAGATAATGACTTCTGATTTGGTGCAGTAGAATGGGGTAATAACATCAAACCACAACTTTTTAATTTTACATACTAGTTTAAACTAACAATTTCCATAAAACCATGTCTATCTAATAGGTAAAGCCCAAAATCAAAGCTTCATTGTTTTTTCTTTTGTACTACTGAAATAGAAAAAAAAAAGTGAGATGGCCTCTTAATTAAGATAAAAATAAAATATCCATCGGTGACAATTTCACTATTGAAAAAGAATCAAGATATCTCCTGACTAGGTGTGACTTCTATTGATAAATAGAGGGGTGCCACCATATGACATATACACTATAAAACCGTGATGGCGAACCTATGGCACGCATGCCAGAGGTGGCACACAGAGCCCTCTCTGCTGGCACATGCGTCATCGTGCCAGGTCAGATCCCCGTGGCGTTTCTTTCATGAGCTTCTGTTTCTCTGCAAACGATGAAACAGAAGCTCACAAAAGAAAAAAAATCTTACCTCTTGCTGTGCTGCCGGTGTTGGGATGTCCCGCCTCCCGCCGGCCAGCTGGTCTCTGCTCCACATGCATGTGCATACATGCACATGTCCGTGCATGCATGCACATGTCCATGCATGTGTGCATTCACACACACTTTGGGCATGCGCACGCACGCAGTTTGGGCACTTGATGTCTAAAAGGTTCGCCATCACTGCTATAAAGGGATCTTTGCTAAATTTCCCAGTGATGGAAACTTCCAAGCATAAAGCCAACACCAATACCTCCTTTTCTCTTGCATAGATGTAAGACTAGTCTATGTCACAAAAATACTTAATATAAGGCTCCCCATAAGTAATACTGATAAATGTAAATAATACATAAATATCAAGAAAAGAATTTGATTCCCTATCGGAGATTCACTTGAATTCATAGTTGTTCTAAGGGTTTATGCTCAGATACACTCTGAGCATCAGTTTGCTAAGTCTGACCTGATGGGCCAAGAGTCAGTATTGGTTAAGACTGTTAACAATGGCCAGCCAAAATGTATAGATCCTGGAGCTTCAGATAGACAATTGGACGGACTACATGAAGAAATTTGCAAAGAACCGTGGGGGTAGGAAGCAACAATTTCTCATTCTTCAAAGCTGTCCTGTTGGACAAAATCAATATGTGTTGGCTTATATTTTAATTCACACAAGACACTATCATGCTAAAAATAATAGCAAGCCAGTTTCCTTTGGCCATAAATCCAACAGCTGGTCAGCCAATCACACCACGTTTTATAGCACTGGGGCAGCCTGCACAGAATTCTCATCCACTGGCACATTAGTTTGGCCATATGTTATTCTGCTTTCTTCCTTTGGTCATTATTTATTCACAGTAGGTGACTCAGAGGGACTGGGAGGTATCACACTGCCTTGGATGCTACCAAAACAGTCCTGTTTGGGAAGTAGCCACAGAACTTCAAATGCCTTAGATTTATGGCTTCCCTAAAGACACCTCAGCAGATACAAAATTCGGGGGAAAGGAATAAATAGGAAGTCCCAGCAATCTGACTGGACCCCAATATTGACTTCCTGAAAGGCTCACAGCATGTTGTGCTGAATTTATTGGATCAGCTGCTGAATAAACAAAGTAGGGTTAGATGGAAGGTCTTAAAAAGTATATTTTTATAAAGTTACTAACCTCTGCAGTGGGATGGGGCTTTATGTATTCCCGGTTTTATTCATCATCTATTATATCCTGCTTTACGCATAATTTGTTTGAAAGACATCCATCCCATCTTATTAAAAAAAATATCCAATTACATAAAACTTCAAAACAACCTGCATTTGTGCGCTGGAAAGCTAAAGCAGTATTTCTTTACATTATAAAAGATTTACAGAGCATGAAATGTGTGAAAAGGATAAACACCAGAAAGCACAGACTGGAAGCCAGACAAAAAAAGGGATGAATAAAACTTCAGAGAGCATCAAATTCAGACAGTTTTGACATCTCCTGGAACCGCTGGAGAAGATCCTGCTTTGAAGCCTTGGACACATACAATGTGACCTATAACCGGTAGTTCTCAATATTCCAGAAATTTTTTTTTCTGTGTGCTCCAACCTTTCTTTTACCACAGGACATCAGTCCTCTTCCAGCTCCTCAGCATACAGAAATGACTAGAAATCCTCATCTCTCTCTCTCTCTCTCTCTCTCTCTCTCTCTCTCTCTCTCTCTCTCTCTCTCTCTATATATATATATATATATATATATATATATATATATATATATATATATATTCTCAGGTTTTCGCGGGTATTTGTATGTAGGTCTTTCATTATTCGGGTCTTCTCCCACGTAAAATTGGAAGTGTCTTGGCGACATTTCAACGAAGTCTCATTCGTCATCTTCAGGCTGGTGTTCTCGGCTTCGTGCTTCCAGGAGCAAATGGAAGCACGAAGCCGAGAACACCAGCCTGAAGATGACGAATGAGACTTCGTCGAAACGTCGCCAAGACACTTCCAATTTTACGTGGGAGAAGACCCGAATAACCAAAGACCTACATATATATATATATATATATATATATATATATATATATATATATATATATATATATATAAAATTTTATTTATTTGTTAGCATTTTTGAAAAACAGTGCATTGTCAGACTATACCATTGACAAGTAATAAAAACCCAAAGGAAAGTTAATAGCAAATATTAACACACAAATAACAATAGTCATAATATAGCAACAGTTTCTAATGAGACTTTGTGCCGCTGCTAAATAAGATCGTGGCAAAGTGAATTACAGTAAGAACAGATTTAGTCTCTTGGGTGTATTATATCACTTTTGATAACTACAAAGGCACAACCCTCTTTGATGTAGATCCCAGACCAAGTGTAAATAATTGTGCAACTCACTAGCAAGTGTCACTTGCATCAATTAGTTTGGCAGGTGGCTATCCCTCCCATTGTGTTCCCTACTTGCTGGCTGCCAGCAGTTGACTTCCTGCTGTATTTTCCATCTGCCGACTACTTTCTATCTTCATTTTTGGTTACCAGTCTATTGCTTCGCATGGAAGAACAGAGAACTCCTCAGGTCATTTAGTTGTAACTGACTAGCTCCTGCAGGGAGTCTGCAGTCAGAGTGTCTTCCAAGTTGCAATCATATTTTCATGTGCAATATTTGCTGCATTAGAAAATGTAGTAGGACACAGTGTTGGTATAGAAGCAACATGTTTATTTATTTAGAGGAGTAAGAAATCACGAGCTTTAAATAATTCACAGGTTACTAAATAGCTGATGATAGCTTTTGAACTCCAAAATGTTTGTGATTAATGCTATTCATTTAAAACAGCTATGTTCCTTTTGTAGAAACACTGGAGAAAGATACTAAATTACAGATTTTAGATCACATGAATCAGACCTTGAGTAATATACAGTGAAGTAGAATTCTAAGAGTGCAAGATTTATAATCATTGTTGCTACCGTTTAGTTTTCAGGATTTTTGCTGATTGTTTTTCATCTCTAAGAAATATGTGGACCATCTTTATTTAGTTAACATGTCAGCACACTACCTCTTCACTAGACTGCTTAAGGCAGATAAAAAACAAAATAATGCTACTAACAGTAATAAAAAATAAAAAACACTATTTAAAAATTAAAATTGCAGCCATTAACACACTGTAAAAAAAGAAAAAGAAAATTAACTCTTTTTCTCTTCTGTCGCTGTATCCCCACTCATTCCCCAAAAGAGGGAGATAAAACTTTTCAATATCCCTAACAATATCTTTCCTGGTCAATCTCATGCAACTAATGTGACTATTCCATTAATGTGAATTGAAGCAGGGGAATTTGGACAGATTAAAAAAAAATGAAACAAGGAACTTTTTTTGATTAATGGACAGATTGCTAGAAAAGAGCTATGGAACTTAGTTTTTATATATGACAATTGCAGTGAGATTATTATATGCTCAGAAGTGGAAAGGTTCAACACTATCCACAATAGAAGGATGGTTGGTGAAGAGGATGGAACTTGCAGAGATGGCTAAATTGACATCTTTGATTAGAGAAAAGACAATATCTACATTTATGGCTGATTGGGAACCCTTATAGATGTTTTCCACGAAGCAGAAAAAAACTGCACTAATGACTTGTGGTTTTGATGATTAGAAAAAAAATGAATAATAGAAGAAAAGTTCTTTTGTAATCAGAGAGTAAGAGATAAGTTTGCAATTATATTTGCTGCAAAGGAAATTGGAAGCTATTTCTTTTCTTTTTTTATCTTTTCTTTTTGCACGTTTTTCTTTCTCCTTTTCTTTCTTTATTTTCATTATTCTATACTAGTTTGTGTTACTTTTAACACATACACACACACACACACACACACACACACACACACACACACACACACACACACATATATACACACATACTATACTTCTGTTTTGAATGCCAAACAGACTTTGCAGTAACCATGGTTCTGCTGGAAAGCCCTGCTAGGTGAGGCTGTCCAACATCCAGTTCACACATTGTGTCCGAATGTCCATCAAGAGCTTACACCAACCCAATGTCTGATTTTTTTCAATATAGACCACCCTGTCCTTGAATGGCTGGGTGGACTGGACATTAACATTTGAACTACTATAAGTCCATGTATTTGCCATACACTAAATAAAATAAATAAATCCAGTCCAACCTTACAAATGCCTTTGGGGTGCTGAGGCTCAGGCTGAGCCTTCTTCTGTTGTTGTTCCTCTGCAATTAGTTTTTGTAACCACAAATGCAATGGAGATGTTGAATTGTGTCACGTCAGCCAATTGGTTGGTGATCAAATAACTTGAGCTGGCTATAGATGGCCTTCAAACTCTACCAAATTCATGGGCAGAAAAATTGAGGGATTTTTCTCCAGGAGAACAGTCTACCACTCTTTCTCAAAGGAGGACCTCTGCTTAGTGGTGAGAAAACATCACTCCTGAAAAGGCACCATGGAATTGTTTCATCATAATGTATTTTCTCAGGACTGGATTAAAGCAAGAAGAAGAATCAGAGAGGTGTCAGATCACTGGAGATACACACCAATTATATCATAAATGTCAGAACATTCACACACTCCTCTTGCCTACCACATCACCAGATGTCCAAGATCACACACACACACACACACACACACACACACACACACACACACACACCTCTTTTGAAATGATTTCTAAAGCGAACTCTCTTTCATAAGACCAACACAGTGCAAAATAATTCAACTGCCCAAACGCTACAAATATCTCTGGGGTTCATTGTTCTGAGTGATGTGCAAATCTTTTATTGGTGTGGCATATTTCACCATGCTTTTCTCTTACTTATCTTCTTGGAGGTTCCCTTCAATCGTATCTTGAATTAGTCCAGTGCAATTAATACTTTTCCAGTACCTTTTCCAGTTCCAACATTTTTGCATTGGCCTTTGTTTTTTTAATCAAGCTTTGTGCCATTTCAAACATTTCAGGGGTTTCTTTTTCTTTCAGTCCAGTATTCCGATTTTATAACCATACAGGCATATTTTTTTAAATCATAAATTAAATTTGAAAATAATAGCAGGCACATCTCTGGCTTGATTTTTGTTTTGCTGTTTTGCTTTTCGGCAGTTTTTAAGCTCAAGATCAGAATACGGAGCTAAGGAAAGGCTCATGGAGCTTTAAATGAGGGAGTAGTGGAAAAATGCAATTTAATTTCCCTTTAGCAACATTAGTTCCAAGCTAAGAGGAGATGAATGGCTTGGGGTCTTTCTCATCATAACAGTCAGAAGCACGACTTGCAAGAACTCAAATAGGCAAAGAGATTTGCACAGCAGGAGTGAGAGTCACAGCAAGGCTCCAATGAACATCCTCAAGACTAAAAAAAAAACCTCAGCGCATTTGAAGATCCTCTCTTTAGGGTTAGCTTTTAGATTTCATGGTAACTATATCAATATTGACAACACGGGATAAACAAATACCATTGTTCATAAAACAAAGGAAGCTCTGCTTTTGGCAAGCATTCCACAAACATGGCATTAAAAAAAAAAAAGGATATTACTGCAAGCAAAGGAGATTTGATGATTTGGCGTTGTATGACCAGGGCCGGATTTAGATGAAAAGAGGCCCTAGGCTATTCCACTTATGAGGCCCTTTCACCTATAGTGAAAGTGTAATTTTAATTTTGCTAACAATTTGAATGTAGGCCCCTCTTGATCTTGAGGCCCTAGGCTGAAGCCTAGTTAGCCTATAGGAAAATCCGGCCCTGTGTATGACTGTCATTTAAGCAAAGAAATAGTATAGCTGAGAGTTGAGTTAGATGGTGTAATGGAAGGAAATGGGACTTTTCCTTCCATCACATACAGCAGAGTCAAGGCAGCGCAGCTCCTAAGGAGGAATCCCAGCAGGGGAAATGCTGAAAGTCATTGCCCCAAGCTGCCACAGACATTATTTAGCTTGCTTTCCCTTCTTCCAGACTAATGTTTCTTAAAATGAGCACATTAAAAAAAAAATCTATAAACCCAATCCTAGTTTTACCTTCATGGAGTCACATTAAGCTTTGATTTAAACAAAAGGGATGCAGTGGCTCAATGGCTAAGATGCTGAGTTTGTTGATTGAAAGGTTGGCAGTTCAGTGGTTCAAATCCCTAGTGCCGCATAATGGGGTGAGCTCCCATTACTTGTCCCAGCTTCTGCCAACCTAGCAGTTCAAAATCACGTAAAAAATGCAAGTAGAAAAAAAAATAGGGACCACCTTTGGTGGGAAGGTAACAGTGTTCTGTGCACCTTTGGTGTTTAGTCATGCTGGCCACATGACCACAAAGATGTCTTCGGACAGCACTGGCTCTTTGGCTTTGAAACAGAGATGAGCACCGCCCCCTAAAGTTGGGAATGACTAGCACGTATGTGTGAGGGGAACCTTTACCTTTACCTTACACAATCATGGTTGAAGAAAAAATGATTTGTTAAGTATATAAAAGTATATAAAGTATATAAAAAGACAATAATTCACAAGCTCTGAAGCCCCCAACTAGAAAAGCACATTCAAGCATAATTTAGTACAGTGTGTGAATCAAAACTGAAGATAGTGCCAGGGAGCTGGCTCTCAACTCTGAGGGATAATCATAGATGGTTCAAGGTTTGGGGAGAAGGTTCTCCATCACAGTTAGTGGCCGGTTTTATCTCTGATAAGGATCCAAGTGATAAGCAAACAGGAAATGGTTGACTAGAACTGATAGTGTTAACTACAGAAATGGAAGAAATTAATTGATTCATCAGAGAGAAATAAAAGAATTATTCTGGAAAAGCCTGCACAATTATTACAATTTTCAGAAAAAGTAGAAAGGGAGAAAAGGAAGGGAGAGGGAACTTTGGTACATCTGGTTTGGGAGTGGGGTGGGCACAGGTTCACGGACTGTACTAATCCATATAAATGTAATTATCCTCCTTGCTAGACTTCTGAAATCACCACATATTACCTCCACCCAGGAGTCTGATCATACCTCTAATCCTATTATTCTGATCTTTGTGAAGAATGCCACTGGAGGTTTCACTGAGAACAATAAAAAAACCTGGGAGGATTTAGGCTCAAATGATTCTAGCTTTTGGATGGCATAAATTTGAAGGTCGGTGTATTGTTTTTCCTTCGTTTACAGAAAGGCCCACGGGAGGGATTAATGGAAAACATTAATATTCAGAACAAATGGCAGCAAGCTTGTGAGAGAGCTCATTCAAAATAATTCTGCCCTCTTTAGTGTATGCCTTACTTAAGAGAACTTCTAGGGTTAGGTCAAGGTTAGCAACCTGCCATTATGGTTATGATATGAAAAGTTTTAACAGCAAATCTATGGTTGACTGATGTTAAAAGTTGGTAGCCTGGGCAATTTCAGTATTTAGGTGTCAGGAGAAGTCACACTTTAGGGCCAAGGGTAGATATATAACTTCACTCGTGTTCTGAGTATAAAATGGCTGGTTTTGAGATTGCTTAGCGGCTTCCCACCTTGTCATAATTTGTTGCTTAAGAGAGTCTGCTTATTCCAGATATGACACATCAGAGATATACAGACTCCCATCTCTCAGAGACATATGCTTCAGGGCCAGTGTAATGATTTATTTATGTGGACATGTTTGTTTTTATAGGGAAACACAGAAAGAGAACTTCCACTGAAAATAGCTGTTCTCCTGAAGCTTAAAAAAAAGGCATTATATTTTAACAGTGGTGTTCAGAAGAATAATCTAAAATAATTTTGCTCAAGAAGCAGTGTGCCATCATTCCTTTAGGTCCTTCCTTCCTTCCTTCCTTCCTTCCTTCCTTCCTTCCTTCCTTCCTTCCTTCCTTCCTTCCTTCCTTCCTTCCTTCCCTCCCTCCCTCCCTCCCTTTTTCATCCAGCCTTGAGATCAAAACAATGATCAAGCAACAGTGATTCTGTTATAACCCTAATCCTGTTCAATAATTTAGCTACCTCACTGACTTTAAGTTTTGATTTGCACTGGCCCCAAATAAAACCCAAGTCTCTCTTGTGACAGGTGAAAATTATATAATGATTCACCAACATTTCAGCTGTAACACTAATTAGATGAATGGCAGATCCCCAACAGATTCCTTCAACGCTAGTAAGCAAGAAAGAGAGTTGCTCACTTATAGGATGAAGCATTCAAGATACTGGATCTAACACATGGGGATTCCCACTTTGGGATGGATATTTAACATTTTGTGGGGACCAAGGTTTCCATCTGTATGTCTGTATCTATTCCTTGCCTCCAAATGTTAGAAAATTATACCTGTGGTTTTCAGCAATCAGAGGACATTCTGAAGTAGGGAACACCAAAGGTGGCTTAAGGGCATCTAATCCTGGCTTAGGAGACAATTAAGATTCTTATTCATTATATTTCTGGATTGGACTTTAAAGTGGTCTTATTTATCTTGTTTCTATATTGGACTTCCATGTTTCCCACCAACTTTCGCTTCCAACTCATCATTCTGAGAGCGTCTGAAGAAGAGAAAATGGCTTTTTAGCTGTTGTTAATTTAATGCTGCTGAACAGTCTTTTAAATCAATTCAGCAGTTAGAATGTTCCATGTTTCCTTTCAACAGATGGCCTTTTCCATTGTTTGCCAGAATAGCAGCATGACCAAATGGTTAAAAGTGAAAAACCGCCCAGTCTCATATTTTATCCCATATTTTCATTTTTGAAAAGGAAGTTTTCCTTTCTTTCCATCCACCAATCAGTAAAACTGTATATTTCAGCTTTCTTGAAAAAGCTGAAATCCAAGTCATCAGCCTCCCAGATTAATTCCAAGCACAAATTGGTGCAAAATATAGAAATATACTTTAATTTATAAACAAAACTTTTAAACTATACTATAGTTAAACACATTAAGCAATCTTTGTTATTAGAAGTAATACTGTATGATTAGAGGTATATTTAACAGAAATTTAAATCTGTTTTAAAAACAGAATCTCAAGAAGCATTTGTACTATAATTTATTTATTTATTTAATCGTGTTGGGGGTTTATGCTGTTTGATTCCAACAAGCACTAAGCGGCTTTCAGAGCCAACACTATAGGATTAAAAATAAAACCAAACCATGTAACATTGACAGTCACAACCAGAGGTGCCATCTTGATTAGAACAATATTTATTTGTCCTCATATGCTCTATTAAACACCTATGTTTTTACAACTATTTAAAAGCAAGCTAAGGAGAAGATGGTCCTAAAATCCAGAGCAGACTGTTCCACAAGAGGGGGCCAGCTCTGTGAAGGCTTAATATGGTCCCTGTAGATCAGCAGCTCCCAACCTTTTGGGCACCAGGGGTGGGTTCCAGGTAGGGAGATTTTTCTGTGGCCTCATGGGGTGTGTGGCTGCCTGCATTCCGCGGATGGGGCTTTGCTTGTTTGTGTGGCCCGGTTTCTAGCATGCTGTGGCCTGGTGCTAGTTCATGAACCAGGGCTTGGGAACCCCTGCTGTAGATGATATTCCTCTGGTAAAAGGACCCTTAGTAAGCTCTTTACCCCTCATATTGTTGGATGGGCAGATTCAATCTGGAAAACATGATCTTGAAGATAAATGAGCTGCAGTGGTTCAGTGGTTAGAGGGCAGTACTGCAGGCTACTTCTGCTGATCACCGGCTGCCAGCAGTTTGGCAGATCGAATCTCACCAGGCTCAAGGTTGACTCAGCCTTCCATCCTTCCGAGGTTGGTAAAATGAGGACCCAGGCAGCAATAAACTGATCCTGTAAACTGCTGAGAGAGGGCTGTAAAGCACTGTGAAGTGGTATATAAGTCTAAGTGCTATTGCTATTGCTATCTGGATCTTGAACCTTTTAAAGGTGACAACCAGCATCTTGCATTGTATCTAGAAATTAATTGGCAGCCAGTACAGCTCCCATGGCAATAGTGTCACTTGAGTGAAAACTGGGGCACCAATAATTACTGCATACTGAACTGAACCAGCTATGCAATGCAAGAGGTCCTCAGGAGCGAATTGCAATAATTCAGTTACAAAGCGACAATGACATGCACGGCTGTGCAGAAAGCTTTCTCTTCCACAAAAGTCCACAACAATTGTCATACAAGATTCAACTGGATAAAAGCCCCCCTGCCTACAGCCCCCATCTGCTGCTCAAGAAGGAGCCATGAATTGAGGAAGACTTCTAAATTTCAAGTCAGATCTGTTCAGGGAAGCACAAACTTCTGTCATCTGTTTATATTCTTCTCCTTGCTGGAAACTCTTTGACTGAAAGCTTTTTGAAAATGGATGGCTAAACTAATTGAGTCTGATGTACAGGTTAGATAGCAAGTTGTAAAATGAGCCACCCCAAAATCTTGCCCCTTGAATTTAGAGTCATTCCTGTTTACCCTGAAACTTTATTAAAAACAATATTATTATTATTTATTATTAAATTTAATATGCCGCCCCTCTCCGGAGACTCAGGGCAGCTCACAATACATTAAAAAAAAAAACCATTCTAAAAACATTTAAAAGATTAAAAAACATTAAAAACCTTAGAACGCATTTACACCATTCATGGCCGGATCTCGCCAGATCGCAAAGCGAGATCAATGGCCCCAGGCCTACCGGAAAAGCCAGGTCTTCACAGATTTTTGGAAGGCCAGTAGGGTGGGGATGGTCCGGACCTCAGGAGGTAACTGGTTCTAGAGAGCTGGGGCAGCCACAGAGAAGGCCCTCCCCCACGGGCCCGCCAGCCGGCATTGTTTAGCTGACAGGACCCGGAGGAGACCAACTCTGGGGAATACTATATGGGGAATACTATATTTAGGCAAAAGGAAGAATTTAAGGTGGTCCTTCCCAACACAAATTGAGGGTGAGATAATCTTCCATGAATTTAAAATTACCTTCCCATTTTAAAGATAAATTATTAGAAGACAAAGTTTCTCTTATTTTCGGGTAAACATAATACCTCAGAAATCAAGGATGTTCCAAGGATACAGTTCATATTGTCCTCCTGAAATACAGTAACTTTTTTTTTTTTTACTTCAAATTCCTACTAATACAAAACTAGCATTTGGCATGTTTTGAAGGTACAGATGGAGTAATATCCCATATAATTCTGTGTGAAATACAGAGTAAATGTATACATGCAAAATAGAACTTCTATAGATTATGGGTTGTTCATCCCCTGAATGTTAATACATTTTTTTATTTTACGGCAGATAAAAAATATATACTTTTGTACCCTGCTTGATATTCCAGTCTCCCTGAGATTCCTCAGGCTATTTTGCTACATGGATTTCAGGACCACTGAGGACTTCCATTAATTTGTGGCTTTTTTACAATTAACATGGCTTTTCTATTCATACTTCAGAGAGACCTGAGGCATTTTAGGAATAGACAAATACAGGATGACATGAACTTTGATAATCAGAGTATAATTCTGGTTTTTTTTCCTTATAGAGATTGTTCACTGTGGAACTGCATACCTATAGAGAGAATAATTATACAAGAGTTTGCCCACACATAGACAAATTAGTTATAGATTTGTGTGCAATATTTGGTAATGTAAAAATTTGGGTAAGGCAACCCAAGATATTTTGTTACCTATATCAAATCCCTACTTAATTTTATAGCTCTAAGCTTGAATAAATCACATTTTCTTTTCCAGCATGTATCTCAGACAAAAATCTCTATTCATATATTTTATCTCTGAAAACTGGTCAGCACCTTTACCATTCAGCTGAAGGATCATTGGAAAAAAAAAGAGCCTTGTCACCAGGAAGTTTGCTGATTTGCTGGCAAAACATCTGAAATCACACTTAGAGTGTTATGCTTGACACAAAAAAGTTACTAACATTCTAACTTTATAACATTCATTTATTTCCACTCTCTATGGAACTATAAGAATCAGAAGAAAAGGTCTACTTAATATCTAAGCAGGATGCTAAAATGCATTCTCAGATCATTCTAAAATCAAAGCACACCAACGTGCCTACCGTCCTTGTCCTAATGTCCCCATTTATTCGTATCCATGTCATGTATTCATAATCATGTTTATACTTATATCTGTAATCTTATATATGCTTGACAAAATAAATAAACAAATAAATAAATCATTCTCTGTGTATTGAAATATGCCTTTGTTCTAAAGATCCCATTCAAACAGGTAATGAGTACCTAGCATAGACCAAGATTAGTTTTCCTTGATACAATCTAGGTGTGACAATTATCTTTCTTCTCGTTTTCCTTCTTTTCTCAAATAAGCTCCTTTCTTTTATTTGTATATCCAGTTTTAGAATATTTCCTCACATGGTAAATTTTTATTACTTTCATAAAACTGGCAAATTTTGTATTTTTTGTTTGAGACAGGGGAAAAAAAAACATCTTTCTTGATCTATTTTTTTCCTTAAGTCTGGGAGAAAGGGATAGGGGATTCTTTGGCAAAAGAGTGAGGAAGCATTGAGTAGTGCAGCCAAAGTGCTGGTTGTCTTACCAAAGCAGTACATTTTTACTGGAGAATTTTGAAAAAGGAAAACTGTTAATAGGATAAAATCATTGCCAGAAACATGTTGTATCATAAGAGGTAACAGATTTGGGCTGTAAATATTCAGAAAACCACAAGCTGCTAGCAAAGAGACAGAAAACTCATAACTTGCTGCTACTCTCAAGAAAATAGCTCCTAACGTATCATATTTGAAGAAAAAAAAATAGTAATAATCATCCCCTACTACAAGCAGTATGTATGCTAATTTATGGGCCAAATTAGCATCCATTTCATCTGATTCTCAAGCTGGCGGAAATGTAAACTACCATAATTAGCAGTGCCCTAACAGCTAAACTCTGATCTGCCTCAGTGACAAGGCTCATGATTGATCCTGTCTTCCCAGCATTTCTGTGGAACAATGGAAAGGCAGAGATCAGTGGATTCTTCTGACATTATTTTATTTCCCATATAGTTTCACCAACCAGCCAGAAAAAATATTACTAACCCATCTTCTTTACACTTGGTGTAGCAGGTGCTCCAGATAGAATTTTACCGTATTTTTCGGCGTATAAGGCACACCTTTTTCCCCCCAAAAAGAGGGGGAAAACCTGGGTGTGTCTTATACTCCGAATGTAGCCCCACCCAGCTTCTCAAACGGAGGTTTCAGAGGTTGAAAAAATCATCAGAAACGAAGCTTCAGAAAAGAAGCCCCCAAACAGAGCTTCAGAAAAGAAGCCTCCAAAGAGAGCTTCAGAGGTTTTTTTTCTGAAGCTCTGTTTTGGAGACTTTCAGAGGTAGGAAGAAAAGTTTTTTTTTTTCTGAAATAGAGTTTCAGAAGTTTCAGAGGCAGAAGAAAAAGCTAGGCACAGAGCTCGCAACCAAGGAACCTGTTGCTAAAATTCACCTCTGGGAACAGCTGATTGGGGGTATTCTGGGAGGCTGATCCACCTGCCAATCAGTTTTTTCTTATTTTCCTCCCCAAAAACTAAGGTGCATCTTATACTCCAAAAAATATGGTATCTATCAATTTGCCTGACTAACCAGTTGCATGTGTAGGTAGGTTGCCACACAACTTGCCACCCAAGATGTTACTGAACATGGGTCCACCAGTTTTCTTGAAGATTGGGAAACTAGTTAGCAGATAGATAACCGGGGCAGAGGAAGGGTGGGAGACAGTGGTGAAATTCAAATTTTTTTACTACCGGTTCTGTGGGTGTGGCTTGGTGGGCATGGTGTGGCTTGGTGGGTATGGCTTGGTGGGCATGGCAGGGGAAGAATACTGCAAAATCTCCATTCCCACCCCGCTCCAGGGGAAGGATACTGCAAAATCCCCATTCCCTCCCCACTCCTGGTGGGAGGATATTGCAAAAACTCCATTCCCACCCCGTTGTATTTGCCAGTTCTCCAAACTACTCAAAATTTCCACTACCAGTTCTCCAGAACCTGCTGGATTTCATCCCTGATGGGAGATAAAATGGGAGGGAACTTGCAAAGCACAACAAGAAAGCTCCCCCCTTGATGCATCATCTAAGCTCCCTTCTGCTTCACCTGGTAGCCTTCCTCTGCCCCCATCAATTTATTAGCCTATTTTTGGATGCAGCCTTTCCATTGACCCAGAAGACTGAGACATCCATGATCTGAAATGGCCCAAATGACAGGTCACAGGCAGAAGAGGGGTTGCGAGGGGGACTGAGGACACTTCCTTCCACCTTACTTCACTTGACTGCACTTGTGATTTGTTCTTCAAGCTAAAAGGAGAAACGGGGGGGAAAAACCTCTCGTCAAGTAGCAAAACTCTTAAAAATCCCAAATCGATAAATGTTGCAAGGGAGTGACAGTGAAGGCAGAGAGTAGCTACGGACCATAGTATTAGAAGATACCATGGATTAAGCACAATGGGCTCCCATCTCCCATGAAAAAAAAGTTAAAAGATGACACTGTGAAACTCCCCTTGTTGTTTGGGACAACATAACTGTGCACAAATAGCAGTGTCCAATTTAAATTGACCTTCCAGGCAGAGGGTGCAAATTCTGTTTTTAAAAGGTATTTACTACTCTTCTAAAAGACTAACAAACATATTAGAAATGTGTTTTTAGAAGGCCACTAGATCCTAGATCCATGTATGTACTGTAAGAAGTCCACTTAATAATGCCTGAACAGCACTTGGTGAAGTGCCCCTCAGGCATTACATGTGCAGATGACTTTTGGGAAGCCAGGCAGCCAATCTCTCCTGCAGCCCAAGCCAGAACAGCCATGGAAGGAAATGGCCACTGATCAGTGTGATGGAGAAAATGCCCACTTAAATTAGAACTCAAAGCAATTGGAGATAGATGTCAAGACACAGCACACCCAGACTTGCTTCTGCAAACTCCCAAATTTTTAATGAATTCCAGCAACCCTCACATGCCTGCAGTGGCCAAAAGTAGACAGTGGGAGCCAGGGTATTTGCATCCATAAGATATCATCAGCAACATTGTCACTGAAGATTGTAGAATGTTTTTGTGGCAAGGCCTATGTTGAGAAAAGAGGAAAACATTACTGTATACAAAATCAAGACAGCAAAAGATGAATGTAAGTTATCTCAGAAGTGGATAAGAGGATGAAATGAAGGGTTCATGATGAGGGTAAGTTCTCAAAAAAGCAATTAGTAGAGTGTCTTCATGCCACACTGAACAGAATGTAAGGATGGACATTGTGGTATGAAGGTCAAGAAGGATGGCAACTAGGGCTCTGTCTTTCAACAGAAGCAAAGGCATAGGAGGAAAGATGGGGTTGAGATTTGCCATTCCTTTTTTCCATTGTCAGTTTCTGACATCTGATAAGCCTGTCTCCCTCAGACCATGTACATACAACATGGCTGATCCAGTCATCCTTTCCCCACATAAATCCCATCTGTCTTGGGATGACTTACCCAATTCACTCTTTTCTATCATCTAGCCATTTTTCCCCTTCACAACATCTCTTGGATTTTTCTCTCTGTCTCAGAACCAGGAAGGAACATTTAACTTTTTGCTAAGTCATTTGCAAGATAAAATTAACCAAAGGAATTGGGTAAACCTGAAACAAACTCAGGGCCAGTTTAGCTAAACATCACTCATTTGATTCATGGTGGGTTAGTTTATTGGGGTAGGGCAGGGCTGTCAAACTCCCAGCCTGTGGGCCGGATGCGTCACACACTGGCCATGCCCATGCCTGGTTTAGTGAAGGGGAAAAAAGTCCTGATATGTCACGTGACACCGCCATGACAATGTGAGTTTGACACCACTTGGGTAGGATGTTTACACTACACCCTCCTCCCACTTACCATGGAATGTTGTATGAACTGGGCCACTGTCTTTTAGAAGAGTTGCCCCCCAAAGTATTGACATTAAAACTTTCAAAAGCCTATAAATCATCTTACGAGGAATGGAACAGGAAGTCCAAAAAACTAAATATAAAGAACATGCCACATAATTTGCATCATGTCACATTCTAAGGCAATTATTTATTTAATTGCCCCAGGCTTTTCTTTTAATAAGCTAAATGCAACTAACACCAAGTGTGCTTTGTTTTAGAAATGCAGCATGTATAACTGAGTCACAAAGGCTTTAGATTTTTTTACAGAGCTCTAGTTTTGTGCTGCTTAAGAGAAAACCACAAAAACCTAGTTTCAGATGGACCCCTTAGAAATCCTTTGAGACTGCTTCGTGGCTAGAAATGCTAACCCTGTGTTGGATGCAGATAATCCACTGGAACACATCATGATGTTAAGCTCTGTAAAAATATCTCTAAGTCCAAAGTTCAGAGCAGATGTCAGCCATTGAAGATCTTTTCAAACACAAGTGAATGGTTCAATTCAATCTCACACTAATAAGAAAACTAAATGACAAACACAAATGGATCCCAAGCTGATATGAGGTGGGGGAAGGCAAGCAGAATCCCAGGTCTTTACATTTCCACCTTTAAAAGCACTGTGCACCTACAAGGATATACAGTATTTTTTTCTTTGTTTGGACTTGACGAAATGAGTAATGGAATACCAACTGAAAACACAGAAAGATGTGATCAATTGATCATCAATGTGCTGGAAACAAAAAGATATTTTCTCTCCGTGATCAAGAGTTCTAAATGTAATTTCAGAAAGAAGACATTTGAATGTTTTTGTAGACATTCAAACACGATTTTGAAAATGTAGAAGGCCTCTTGAAAAACCACTGCGTTTAAAATATATGAAGTAATCAAATAAGGGTTGCATACTGAAACATAATTACCTCTTAAAACAATATATATGGTCATCTATCAGATATACCAAGTTAAAAGGCTGCCTTTCTGTAGAAAAGAACAAACACCAGCAGTATTTATCTTTGGGGAAATGACAGATAGTTTGTCTCTTATCAAACAATGTTGACTCTTCACTTCATCAAAAATTCCACCTACCTTTTGAAAAATTCTGAGTGGGTATTTGTATAATGAGTTCCCTTAATGCCCCTTTCTGTGTACAAAGCAGCCTGACTGGCAGAAAATTCCGCTTCATAGAAATTCCTTTAGGAAAATCAGTTTGTTTCATTCCCCTTTCTCATATACATTGACTAACAATTTTCATCTGAACAAGACCAGGTCTTTTCACCCATGTCACCATCTAATGTCACAAGAGTTTGGGGTTTTAAATTTGTCGGGGCCAAAATTATTTAATTTGATTTTATTCTATTTTTAAATTTTGTATTGTATGTGTTTTTATTGTTTGGCTGTGCACCGCCCTGAGTCCTTCGGGAGTAGGGCGGTATAGAAATCTAATTAATAATAATAATAATAATAATAATAATAATAATAATAATAATAATAATAATAATAATAATAATAAAAGAGCCGTGGTGGCACAGTGGTTAGAATGAAGTACGACAAGCTAACTCATTGCTCATTCTAGGAGTTCGATTCTCATTGGCTCAAAGTTGACTCAGCCTTCCATCCTTCCGAGGTCAGTAAAATGAGGACACAGATTGTTGGGGGCAATATGTTGACTCTGTAAACCACTTAAAGAGGGCTGTAAAGCACTGTGAAGCGGTATATAAGTCTAAGTGCTATTGCTAATGAGATACCAAAGGCTTTTACCTAATGCTGGGCTGTCCTAGGTCTCATCAAATCTGTACCTCAGGCTCCCCCAGAATCTATAGCATGATTTTAAGTCAGGGGTGAAATGCGCACCGGTAGTAAAAAAATGCTTTAAAAAAGTTTTTAAAAGGTTCTGACGATCGCACGGCACAGCTGACAGGTAGAGCGTGACTCCCCCACCCCCTTCTTCAACCGATTTCATTCTGTGTGCGCTGCAGCTGGAAGCAGAGCCTGAGTTTCTCTTTTGCCCCATCGGCTGGTTCTGGAGGCACAAAGCAGCTTGGAGTTAACAGAATCACCACCGGGCATCTGCTTTCACTATTCGCCTGAACCAGTAGTAAAAAAATGCTTTAAAAAGTAAAAAAAAGGTTCCAACAATCAGCTGTGACAATCAGCTGTCCTGCGTGATCTTCGGAACCTTTTTTTTTACTTTTTTAAAGCATTTTTTTTACTACCTATTCACCTGAACAGGTAGTAAAAAATATTTTAAAAAAGTAAAATAAAAAAATAGGTTCCAACGATCGCAGGCACAGCTGATTGTCACAGCTGATTGTCGGATCTTTTTAAAAACTTTTTTTAGTGAAAAAATGCTTTAAAAAGTTTTTAAAAAGTTGGCTACACCCACCCAGTCACATGACCCCCCACCAAGCCACGACCAAGCCACGCCCACAGAAACGGTAGGGAAAATATTTAACTGAATTAACTGAATTCAGGAGTTTTAAAAAAAATCAAATAAACTGAAGTATTAAACTCTGACAACCCCCCCCCCCATAATATTTGACATTATAACAATAATCAATTTTTTGTTGCATTCTTTTTTTTCCCCATGGCACTTTTTATGTATTCTTTTTTCTTCTTCTTTCTGATAATGTATAGATCATTATCATGATCACTTTTATGTTTTGCTCTTTTTTTTCTTGTCATTAATTAAAAAGCATTAAAAAAATAAAATGAAGAAAAAGCGTCAAGATAGTGTATTATTTCTATTTTCAGTTTCACAACCAGATAATGCTGAAACTAGAATATAATTGCTTGTTTTGAAAGAACTGTGGTTCCCAGCAAACTCCCAGAAGCCATGATATATCTTATGCTGATCGTGGCCCAACTTCAATAGCCACCCTCTTGACCAAGGATGGGCAACTATGGCCCCTTTTTACCATCTGTGGACTTCAACTCCCAGGATTCCAGAGCTAGCCATGCTGGGATTTGAAGTCCACAGGTTGTGAAGGGGCCCACCACTGCTCTTGACCCTTAAATGGCTGCAATTTCTTCCTTATTCCTCAAAGATGCCCATAGATTAGAAGGAAATATTTTTGCTTTTGATATGGGATGGGACTGAATTCTTGTTGCCTGACAAGACCACCAGCACTTCCCCAAGTTAAATGATGGCATTTGTAAGTTCTCCTATAATAAAGCAACACCACAAAGAATATATTTCTTTTCTTTTCTTTTGTGGGGAAACTCTGAAGAGGAAAGGCCAGCTTGCAGCTGGGAGGAGAAGGAAACAATTTCTAAACCAGCTCCGTGGGAAGTCCCAGATGGCATCAGCTTGCCCAAACTTGAAGGGGACAAAAGAACTAGATGGGGTAGAAGCTGCCTGAAGTTGATGAAAGCTGGGGGAAAAAATGCAACTGGAATGCATTCTCCTTTGACTTGGTGGCAGCTGTTCTTGCCTCAGCTTCAAATGGAAATCCCTCAAGTCTGTGTCTGTCTGCAAAGGCCTCCTCCTCCTGCCTCTTCCACTCCCAGAGTGCGAGAAATGGAGCAGCGGCCCTTTAACCACAGCAAGAGATGGGGTGGACAAGTTTCAGGCACCTTGTATAGTCTCACAGAAGCTGGCATTTCAACAGCTACAATTTGCATGACAAATGCAGCAGATGGAAACCCTCTTCCCTGCAAAGAAAGCTGCAAGATCTCTGTCCTTTTTTTTGCATTTAGCTGCTCTGCTCCAATATAACTTTCCTAAGAATCAATATAGCAAACAAGGAAACCATGTATTCCCAAGCAATGCTTATTTCTTAATTAATAAAATCATAATAAGAGATAAAATGCAACCATTTCCATCTGGCTTTACAAGACTTTAGCTTTCTCAAAACCTTATGGTTCAAACCTTTATTGTTGTCAATAAAGTACAACATGTGTACGATGAGATTGGCTGAGCCTCCCTTCATGCACCCCCCCAACCCAATACAACTCACAGTGAAAGGCAGTAAAAGAAAAAAAAATCCATAACCCAGTGAGTCCTATTAACAAACACATAATCCTACTGCACCATGTGAACATTGCACATTGCGCCGGCCCTGCAAGTCAATTGTACTATGTTGTTGTAAAGTTATTTTCCATTCAGTAGCCTGACAGCCCACAGATAAAAACTATTCTTCAGCCTATTTGTGTGTCTGCCTATGCTTCTATATCTCCTTCATGACGGCAGGAGAATAAAGAAGTGCTGCCCAGGGTGTGAGTCGTCCCTGAGGATTTTCCTCACTCTTCTAAGGCAGCAAGCCCTAGCGATGTCATCTAGTGATATCAGGGAACAGCCCACAATGTTTTCTGCTGTGCTCACCACCCTCTGTAATATCTTTCTATCCACAGCTGTCAAGCTGCCATACCACACCATAATGCAATGAGTGAGGGCGCTTTCTATTGTGGACCGGTAAAAGGTGGTCATCAGTTGTTATTCCACTCTATTTTTTTTTTCACAAGACTCTAAGGAAGTGGAGTCTCTGTTGGGCCTTTCTGGCCACCTGAGTGTGTTGGTCTATGGTTTAGCTCCAACTTTTGGTTCATTCCATACTAGTATTTGTTCATCTTCCACAAGTCCTGTTAGTGTATGCTAATAGTACCTGCAGTTTTCCTGCATCTATATTAAGGACAATGATGGTAAAACAACTACATGTCCATTCTAATTAGAAGTCAACAAGGGTACATCAAGAACATTCTTACTAGATATTCCCACTTTATTGGCAGGAATCAAATATCCTAATCCATTCTTCAAGCAACTGTGTGGTAATATTTGCTGGACCTTCTGCTTGTTCCCTGCAATTTTTTCAGTAGCTCCAGCATTACATTTCCAAAATCAGAATCCTAGTATTTCTTAGTAACTGTATCTGTCAGGTCAGGTCAAGAAGTTCCTAAGGATGCTCTTTATTGTTGTAAAGTAGAATAACAGAATCTGGAAAGTATATTCAATTTCTTTTTGTTTCATCTTATTTTTATACTAAGTGAAATCAGGGTGGTTCATTCTGATTTTCTCAGAACTGTTTAATCTGGCATTTCTCAACCTTGGCAACTTTAAGATGCCTGGACTTCAACTCCCAAAATTCTTATATTGGGGGCAATATACTGACTCTGTAAACCGCTTAGAAAGAGCTGTAAAGCACTGTGAAATGATATATAAATCTAAGTGCTATTGCTATTTATTCTAACTACATTAATGATACTTCCACTCCTTGTATCAATGCCTTAATTAGATATGCTGGGTTGGAATTATCTTGGAATCCAAGGAATTATGGGAACTGTAATCTAAGAATTCCACAGGATACAAAGAAGGAGACAGCACCAAAAAGAAATGTAGGGAAGATCCCTTACTTCTTGATCTCACCACTTATGGGCAATGTATGAAAACCACATCATCATCCATTTTCACACACCCTGATCTTTGACATTAATTCCATCTTAATTAAACCAGGGGCAGTGAAATCTTACTTTGACATTTGGATGATAATCTACCAAATGTGCAAGATGGCCAGGGGCATTATCAATGGCAAGCCAAATCTTGAGCAGACTTTCTATATCTGTCTGCAGTGCTATTCCAAAAGCGCTACTGTGATCCAGACCTTTCAGCTGGAATAACTAGGCATAGGAATGGCAGCATTAGGAAGCAGGAGTTTGCAACCTGTCATCTCTTAATGTATGAGCCATCAGCAAAAGTTTTTGCCTATCCCTTGTGGTCTTAAAACCTGGTATAGCCTTTTCTGGAAATGCACGTTCTGTTTTGCATTTTCTTTCAGAACAACTTGTTGTCAGCACTCAAACTTATGCTCTCTTCCAGTGCTGTCATGAAGACCAGAAGTGCTGAATTATTGCTGAGATGAACTTTTACCTAGTTTTCTGCATGCAAGAGATAGGGTTTTCTGGGGGATGAGGGTGGGGGGTCACATTCCTGTGAGAAGTACGTGCCAGGACGGAGAGATGGATTGGCTAATGGCCAATGAGAAATCGGGTTGGAGAGCGGAAGAGGAGGGGGTTGGAAGGAGGGGCCAGTTGAGCTGCAATTAGCCTCAGAAATGTCGGCTATTTCTGTTCTTAATAAAGAATGATTCATTAGAGACTGCGCTTGAAAATGAAACTTATTTTAAGACAGAACCGAAACCTGACACTTGTCTTCCTATCTTGCTGACATGCAAGATTTGCTGTGCCGGTGTCATCAGTAGGGTTCTTCCTTAACACCACAGGATAAATGTCTGTTGTAGTATCAGTAGTGGCAATCTCACCACTCAGATCCTCATTATTATAATCAAAACACTATCTAAGTCTACTAAACCATTTCTAGCCACAAAGTCTGCGTTATGATCACCATGATTTTTCTTGACATCTTTGAAATAACTTCTTAGCCTGAATATATATCACCGCTAAGCCAAGTGACATGATCTGATTTTTCAGCCATAATGTTAGTAACTTTTTAAAAATCTCACAAACAGCACATGATGACTATTGTATCATCACCATTGATCTTAAAGGTGCCAAACTTTTCATATCCTTTTTTTATTCAGTTACTCTCCACCAAAAAGATATTAACTGTTGAAATAATGAGTCCTGGTTCATACGTGATAGAAAACAAACATTGTCCTCATTTGTACCGCTTTATTTATTTATTTTTTTAAAAAAATCTTCTCTAAAGCCATCACTTTATGCTTATAAGTTGGTCACACACCCTTGATACTACTTGAAAATTTTCTGCTCATTGCTGCAATGGAGTTACAAGTGAAATCACACAGAAAATTATGAGATAAAGTAGCAGGAATGTGTGGCTGAGAGAGGAAAGCATCTGCCTTGGACATGTCATGCAACATTTACACACACTGAAAATTTTAGATATACTTTGGAAATATTTGCATTAAGCTGAATTAATATAAAACATCTAACATAACCTATCATCCATTTTTTTTCTCCTTGCCACGGAGAGGAGGGGCAAATATAGTCTGTGCATGCTTGAATAAAATAAAGAGTCTGTAACAAAGGCAAATAAATTGTTCATGAATGTCCCCAAATATCCCCTTCTAAAGGCAGACCCTGTTGAGTAATAATTTAAAACTGTATCTTTCATGTTCATTTCCAGCTCCATTACTTGAATGGCAGCCAAAGCTCCTTTTATTTATCTGCAATAATGGGGGATTCCCCAAGGAGGTATGATCCACCTGATTGCTCAATTAACTAATTAATTGCAATTTAATATGGGCATCTTCAGAAGATCCCAGACCAAGCTGCCCCTAATGAAAAGGTACATAATTCAGATGGCATGTTTAGAACAATCAGGTTTTCCCCTGGGTTCCTACATTAACACTACATTCTCTTTCCTTTGTATGTGGAGTGAGGGGATTTTTTTACTTTAGGATTGGTGACTGGACTGGATGTAATAACAGAATAACAGAGTTGGAAGGGAGCTTGGAGGTCTTGTAATCCAACCCGCTGCTCCAAGAGTGTCAAACTCGTGGCCCGTGAGCCAAATGTGTCATGCGCTGGCCATGCCCATGTCCGGTTTAGCGAAGGGGGGAAAAGTCACGAAACGTCATGTGACGACTCTGTGATGATGTGAGTTTGACACCCCTGCACTGCTCTATAACGTTTCAGACAAATGGTTGTCTAGTCTCTTCTTAAAACACCCAGTGTTGGAGCATTCACAACTTCTGGAGGCAAGCTGTTTCACTGGATAATTGTTCTGTCAGGAAATTTCTCTTTAGTTCTAGGTTGCTTTTCTCCTTGATTAATTTCCATCTATTTCTTCTCATCCTGCCTTCAGGTGTTTTGGAAAATAGTTTGACTCCCTCTTCTTTGTGGCAGCTTCTCAAATATTGTGATTTATTTATTTTTTTTAATTTATTTATTAGTTCGATTTATATGCCGCCCTTCTCCGGAGACTCAGGGTGGCTTACAATGCTTTTTAAGCAATAGCCTTCATACTTTTGTATATACCTGCTTAGTAGGGCTTTTGGCCCCCCCTAAGCGGTGTTCTATTTCATACAATGTCAGCTTATTGCCCCCACAAACCGGGTCTTCATTTTACCTACCTTGGAAGGATGGAAGGCTGAGTCAACCTTGAGCCTGGTGAGAATTGAACTCGCAATAATTGCAGGCAGCTGGCAGCTAAATACTACTTTAGCAGTAGTTTAGTCCACTGCACCACCAGGCTTCTACAGATTTACAGTATTTTAATTTTTTTACAGTCTCCTATTGGTTAGCTGAAGAGACTGCTCACTTGTTTATGGTCCAAGGCTAGCAAAGATAAAGGCCAGGTAAGTTACATATTTTTCTCCATCTTTACTCCAAGAGCTCATGGTGGCTTATATGGGCCTATTTCTTCTTTTGATCCCACAATAGTTATCCTGGAGGAAGAATGGAAATAATGATTCAAAGTCAAAGAGTGGGCTTCAACCTGAGTCTCCCCACTCCTAAGCCAGCATTTTAACTATTGCACCACTGAAGTTTGAACAAACTTGGAGGATTGAGAGAATTGCACTCAGTAGAAACAGCTTCAGCATGGAAATGCTCTTAGTAGCATTTCTGTAGCAAAATACTAGCTTTTCTTTTATGGCAATATGCATCCAACCCCATTTTTGAAAAGCAGAACTTTATTCGAGATGCTATAAGATTCAACCTGTCACTTAATTAGTTGGCTATTCACTAATCGTTTGGAAGGGAGGCATTTATTTCAAATGAAAACAATGTCAAATCAGCTGAGCTGATATCTCCCTCACCTTCCCTTAATACACTTTAATTGTGTCTGCTCATCATTCACTGTGACATGATTAAAGCTTCCTCTCTCTATTAAGATTTCCTGAGGATCACTGAGCAAAGTCTGGCAGACAGACATGACCAGGCAAATGAAGAAATAACAAGCCTGACTCATTAAAACCCATATTTCTTGCAGGCTACCAGCCACGACTCCAGCTTGTTGGTGGGTCAAAGTGGAGAGTGAATGAGGAAAACCATAGGCTGCCTTCTTTTTTAAAAAAAATTTTAAAAACAAAACTTTATTCATTCTTAAAAACATTTAAAACATACAAGTTTCTCTTAGTCAAGAAACAACTTTACATATACAGTACACAACTTCACCTACTAACTAATTTCTATTATTATATATACATATATACAAACATACAGTGACATATTTCATTTTCTATCTATCTGACAGTGCAATTTTTAATTATATTAATTTCTTCTAAATTTCATCTCTACCCATTTCCCCTCCTCTGATTTATCCACTGGTACCATCTATTCCATATTGTAAAATATTTTGAGTCCTCCTTATCCTGTAACTCTAAAGTTAATTTGTCCATTTCTACGCATGTGTATATCTTTTGTATTAGCTCCTGGTCAGTTGGCAATCGATCTATTTTCCAAAGTTGTGCTACCGCTAATCTAGCCGCAGTAATTATGTGAAGTATTAAATATTTTATATCATTTCTAATGTTCTTTTTAATCATGCCTAATAAAAAAATTTCGGGTTCTAATTCAATTTCGTAATCTGTTATTTCTACTATCCATGTTTTTATCTTGTTCCAATATTTCTTAATTTCTGGGCAGAGCCACCAAGCATGGTAAAAAGTTCCCTGTGCTTTTTTGCATTTCCAACAGGTCGGATTTACATTTGGGTACATTTTCGCTGCCTTCTAAAGACTCTTTGCTTATCCAAATGGTGCTCCCAACTGTAGTTCCCTAAGAATGGCATCTACATTAAAATAAAGCAAGGGGCTCATATATTATATTAATATGATTTATATCTCCCCTTTTCTCAGAGTTTGGACAGCCATTTGGCTGGAATGGTATAGAGTCTCCTGCTTGAGCAGGGGTTGGACTAAATGACCTCTGAGGTCCCTTCCGACTCTTATTCTGTAATCTGTAACACGAAGGCAGCAGACTGTCTAACCCTCTAAGAGTGCCATTGGCCATGCAGCAACACAAGCGGCAGAATCTTATAGAAGAAGCATAGATTCCATCATTTTGAGCTGTTCTAGGCACATACATTTGTGTGTGTATGTGTATGTTTTTAAATATAATTGTTATTGGAAAAGAATTTTATATAAAATTTAAAAGTACCAAAATGTAGATGGAAAAGAAATATTAAAAAAAAGATAAAAGAAAAAGTGAGAAAAGGAGAAAAAGGTACGTTTTGCTGCATCTAAAACAATAACTGGTCTACTATTAAGTACACTTGTTGGATGGCCTTAAATTAGAAGATCTCTCTTTTCTGACATCTAGTATTTATCTGGATTTTTGCAGTTTAGATCATCAAAGTCAGCAATATGGTGTACTAGTCAAGGTTTCAGATTAGAAACTAGGAGACTGGGAATTCTAATTCCTGCCTTAGGCATAAAGCCAACTGAATGACTTTGGACCAGCCCCTCTCTCTCAGCCTTAGGAACAAAGCAATGGTAAACCACTTATAAATAAAGTTAAACAAAATGTCAAAAGCTGTTTGTAAAATTCTGTTGCAATGACCTAATTCCTAACTCAGAGGAGTGATGTTCTGAGGCCAGAACTGTGCACATCTGCTAATTATGGGGAAATAAGGTGTGGAACTCCTCCAGTTGCTTGTCCTAATTTTGCTGAACCAAGAGTGAACCGGACCAAAGGGATCCTCTATGATCTCTGTCTTGCAGTCCCTCTAGGTGGCAGCAACTCCAAATAGAAGTTTATAGGTGAAATTCATAATGCCAACACTTGTAATTACAAAAACAGAGCATTACTTTTGAGTAGGCAATCTAGTGCTCAGAGCTTGGGAGTTTTACCTCAAGCCAGCATAAGATTCCTAGAACTGACTGAGGGGGAATAATTTCCACTCCCAATCTGGCATTTTTCAGGTCACACAAATACTTCATTCCAAAAACTGGTAGCTGGAGGTCAGGACTACACTTGAGAGCCCTATGCTATACAACACAATGACCATAAATCACCCACACTTTAGCTTAATGTGTTGTGCATAGTTCAGTTTGTAAACTGTGGTTTAGTTAATCACAGGTAACTACCGTATTTTTCAGAGTATAAGACGCACCGGAGTATAAGACACAGCTTAGTTTTTTGGGAGGAAAATAGGAAAAAAAAAAATCTGCCTACCAGGTATTCATCTGGCTAGTGTCCTTAGTCTGATCAGCTTTAGCACATTAGTTTGCTGGTTTTTTATCCTCTGCTTGGGGATAAAAAACAGCTTTTAAGCCACAGTTGAGAAGAAGCAGCAATGAGAAAAGCAGGCAAAGCACGGGGAGATCGCTTCACTCGTTAGCACCTCGTTAGGGCTGAAAAAAAGCTTCGAAAAAGCTACGTTCTGAGTATAAAACGCACTCAAATTTTCAGCCTCTTTTAGGGGGGGGAAAGGTGCATCTTATACTCTGAAAAATACGGTATTTGTTCAAGCACAGCCAAAGTGTTTTTTTCAGGTATGGTGATGATTGAAGAGGTTTAAAAGACAAGCAGAGACAAACCTTGGGAGTTTTATTCTTGTAGAGTGGAATTGAATAAAAAGCACTATTTGCTTATTTTGGAAATTGTTTTTTTTTTTTTTAAAAAAAAATTATGATTATACCCATAGAATCTAAGAAATGGGTTTAACATGGTATCTTATCACTTAGGGACTAGCGACCAAATGTATTTCTTTTTAAAGCATTGTGTTGGAAGAAGCATGAAAGTTCTAAAAAAAAATGGATTTAATCTCTCATTGGCTGTTTTATGCCACACAATTGAATGAGTGAAGGATGCATATTGTCCTAGCAAGATATGTACAAATCCCAATCATTAAGCCTTTAAAAGATTTCATATGCAGGTCAAGAGACAGCTGGATAGCTGGATTTGCAGCAAAAGATCTCTGTTGTGGAGATAAGTCCTTTTATATTTCACATGAATGGCAAATCCTACCAAATGCACAGACCCTGCCTCTCTATCGAAAGGATCCAATGCTTTCTAATTTGGCCTGTTAATGATTTTCAGTTACTTATTGTTTTAATTTCTTAATGTGGGCTTTACTGTTGTTCTTTTTGTTTTCACATTTTTATTGTTCGTTGTTTTACCGAAAACTCTTATGTAGCACTCTGGAGGCTGATTAGACAAAAAGATGATTTAAAATGTTAATTATAAAACATTCAGTAATTAATGAGCAAAAATAACAACAATGCTAGGATATGATTCCCCACCCTAGCAAGGGTAAATTTGCTTTCTCTGATGTTTGAATAAAGCAGGCACATATCAGCCACAGTGTTATATAATTATACCGGATACAGTTCATGCAGATGGTTGCAATGTTTCGGCTTAGAGCATAGCGTATTTTCATCTGTTTATTCCATGACATCAGATTTAGCACATCAAGACAAAGGCAGTTCATTTCCCATAAGGGAGATGGCCAGGCCTCCAACACCCAGACAGTGCAGTCAACTTCAAAACAGAACCATTAAAAGCAGCAGCTACAAAGACAATACTTAAATCATGGTAAGTAGCAACAAGGAACAGGCTCCTCCAGAGTTCAAATGAGAGACCAGAGCAGCTTTCTAAAAGGCCTTAATGCTGTAAAATGGTTTTGATCTTGACTGAAAGCACATTGCGATCTGAATGAACTACAAAGGCAGGAGAACATAGCTTGTCTCAGAAACTGAATTTATTAAAACCAGCTTCAGGATTCAGTGACAAGTATCTCTCTCCCCCCACCCCCTCTCTTTTTGCAATCTCCCATTTGAGAAGTAAAAGGAATTGGGCACATTACTAATTTCACACCAGCTGAAATGAGATGAGAAGAAAGGCTCTCCTGAAGTGAGCAAAAGTTACCGAAACTTAAAGTAGGGCACCTATTCAGTAAATCCAAAACTTTTTTCAGTAATCATAGGCATGTTAATTACAGGTATTTCTTGACTTACAACCATTACTGTTTGAAGTTGCAACGTCAGTGAAAAAAGTGAAGATCAGTCCTTGCACTTACAACTATCATAAGGTCATACTCAGAGTGGGCACGTATTAGGGATTCTCTATTCAAGAAGTCCAAATAAGAAATAAATGTCTAAAACTAATGACTATAATGGAAAGATAACTGTGTATATATAATCAGAATACATTATATTATATTATTATTACAATATAATTATTATACTATTATTAGAATTGTATTTTATGAGAAGACAAATATTGAATAGTGAATTATAAAGGCAGAACATACATGCTGATATGGAAAGCTGTAGAATTATACTGTATTGTTGTGTTGTTTGTGTATTTTATTTGTTTGTATTTGTATTTGTATTTGTATTTTTTCTTTTCTTTTTTTTTTGGTTTTTTTTCTACTTGTGATTTTTAAACTTGGAAAATGTTCAATAAAAACTATTTTTTTTTAAAAAAGGAATTCTCTATTAAAAATTCTAGTAATTTTTTAAAAAAGGTTGAGTGTTTTTTTTTCCCCCTGAATTTCTGTAGGGAAGAAATCTTCCCTTGAGACGGAACTGATGGGAGAAGAGTTAGGGATGTTACCTATGAGGTTCTACAATGAAAGAAGGGCACTCACACATATCTCCTGACCAGTAGTGGGTTGCCCCCGGTTCGTACTGGTTCTATAGAACCGGTAGTAAAACCGGAGGGAGGCTCCACCCACCGATCCTGATGTCACCAAAATGCTTCTGCGCATGCGCAGAAGAGTGCGCGTGCACACGGCCCCACTACGATCCAGTAGTAAAGGTAAGTAGAACCCATCCCTGCTCCTGACGACTTTGTAACTAAATAAGTACAAGAATATTTCTCCTGCAATTCTGCAATTCTCTTCTCCTTGTAAAAACTACTAAAACCAATGTTTTTTCAGCAGATTTAAAGATTGAAATTAAAAGATTGAAAAAGAAATGGTCGGAAAATATTTCTGCCGACCTCTCAATATAAATTTGTTGTTGTTGTTGTTGTTCAGTCACTAAATCATGTCCAGCTCTTCATGACCTCATGGAACCATAGCATGCCCCTGTTCTCCACTGTCTCCCAGAGTTTGCAAATTTTATGTTCATTGCGTTGTTGACACTCTCTAACCATCTTATCCTCTGCCGCCCCTTCTCCTTTTGTCTTCAATCTTTCCCAACATCAGAGTCTTTCCCAATGAATCCTCTCTTTACATTTAAAATAAAGTTCTCCTAGGCTAATTAGGCATGTTTCAGGACCAATTTAAACACTTATATGAAGAGGTACTGGCATGGTTAGCCTAACCTTGTTACAGCTCAGATAGAGCTATTGCCAATCCTACCACATCCAGAAAGGCTCTTGACAGTGTTGAAACTACTGTATTTTTCAGAGTATAAGATGCACCTTCCCCCCCCAAAAGAGGGTGAAAATCTGGGTGCATTTTATAATCCGAATGTAGCCCCGCCCAGCTTCTCAAACGGAGGTTTCAGAGGCTGAAAAAAGCATCAGAAATGAAGCTTCAGAACAGAAGCTCCCAAACAGAGCTTCAGAAAAAAAAGCCCCCAAACAGAGCTTCAGAGGCTTTTTTTCTGAAGCTCTGTTTCGGAGGCTTTCAAAGGCAGGAAAAAGTTTTTTCTGAAACAGATTTTCAGAAGTTTCAGAGGCAGGAAAAAAAGCAAAAAAAAAAAAAAAAAAAGCAAGGTACAGAGCTCACAACCAAGGAACCTGTTGCTAAAATTCACCTCTGGGAACAGCTGATTGGGGGTATTCCAGGAGGCTGATCCACCTGCCTATCAGCTTTTTTCTTATTTTCCTCCCCCAAAACTAAGGTGCGTTTTATACTCCAGTGCGTCTTATACTCTGAAAAATATGGTAGCTTCATATCCAGCAGGGGTGGGTTCTATTTATCTTTACTACTGGTTCGCAGCAGGGCCACATGCTCTTCTGTGCATGCGCAGAAGCGTTTTGATGATGTTGGGGTCGGTGGGTGGAGCCTCCTGCCGGTTTTACTACCGGTTCTATAGAACCGGTGTGAACCGGGGGCAATCCACTACTGATATCCACCACCAGTTTGATCCCGTTTTTCAAACTGACAACAATGCTCAGCTCAGATCCATGGGCTGAGTATTAATTTTGGACCATCTAAGACAGTGACCATCCATCACAGATCAGAGCCAAATGGCTAATTAGCTCCCATTCAGAATCACATTATCCATTACAGAAAAGTATCCGGTGGGAGTGAAGAATGCAATGTGGGGCAACCACAAGACATTATTCCAGATTTTAGCAAATAAATCAATTAAAAAAACCCCAACCCTTGCAACATTTTGGGCTGAGGCTTTGTTCATGGCTGTCTTTTGTATTAACTGAAATGAGAGTACTGCAATAGCATGAATTATTGGGCAGTGTGGGTGCTGATATAAGTGTATGCTCCCCAGAAAAATGAATTGCTACTTCATTAAGGAAACACACCACATTAATGTTCTACCCCTGCTTGTCCTGTTTGGAGATATCCCCATTCATTTTTAGTGCCTGCACCAGAACAGAGAGATCAGTGTAAGCTAAAAAGAGAATAGGGCGTAGGAGCAGCTAACAAAATGTCCTAGAATCTTAGGAATCCTAAAAAGAAAGCCAGAAGACATGGTGAAATCGGGAGCTTGGGTGGTAGTTGAATGTAGAGGATTGCTGTCGCCCACTGTTTCTTGCTCCAGACTAGAGTTTGTGTGATGCATGACAGCATTTTCAACCTGCTTTTGTTGCATCATGTCTACTGAAATCCAAGCAAAAAAGATTACAGAGATTAAAAAGATTAAAGATTGACAATTCAGTTCTTCAGATTTTGCAAAGGAGAAAGGGTTACAAAGCCAAAAGGAAACATGTACTATAGGCCACTTATGAAACACGAGTCAGGGACTTCACAGTATGATGTACAGGGACATACAGGTATGCTCAATCACAGCACCAATGCACAAAGCCAAATGAGTTTAAAATCCTTTTGAGTGTTGACAAGCTCTTGGCCCAATCCATATTCAGGGAAGGACAAAGCAGCATATACAAAATTATTCAGAAAATTATGCTGTAATGGTATTTGCCAGTATTGCTGTAAACTTGGAACAGTTAGTTGTCTCTCATTATTTGGATATGTGTTTGTTTTGAGTTTTTTTTTTAAGGGAAGACTGCTTTCACAGTGGCAACTGCTGCTTTAGTCTCAGTTACTTGTCATTTGCTCTGTTGGATTTATCCCTTTAGGATTTGAGAGACACAATGTAGGGTGAGCAGTGAGGCAGGGAAACACAAATAAATACATTGATGTTCACTGACTAAGATGGTACATTGAATAAATCCTATCATATCTTTACAATATTTGGGATCACAACATACTGGAAAATAGTCAGCAATGGAATAGCGCTCAGAGGAAGACCCAGCTTGATGCAGTGACATTTTGTAGAGGACCTATTTTTGTCTAGGTGATGGGTACATTTTTGTTAGATTTATATCCTGCCTTTAGAAGTTTAAGTGCAACAAGCTTGGAAAGGGGGTTGGGCTGGGAGAGATTAACAATTCCAGAGTCACCCATTGAGCCTCTATGATTGAAAGAGGAGGAGAACCTGGGTCCATGATAATACCTTAACCACAATACCATCTTGGCTTTGACCAAGTAGCTAAGGTCATTTTAAATATATTTGGACAGTGAATGATTGATGTTTATTAATTCACTTTAGTTCAAATATTTATTTCGATCATTACAAGCACAAAATCATATTGTAATTATAATATTTGCAGTCATTCCAGTATGAACTATCTGGCCTGTAATTAATGAACAAATAGCACAAAGCTTTAACATTATGATGCCACTAAGAATAGCATGTTAAAAACTATAATTAGGGTTTCATAAAGTACAGTATACTGCATCATATAGTATGATATAAATGTTAATATATAAAAGCTACGAAAGCATAACTAAATATTAGAATTAGTACAGGTAGTCCTTGACCACAATTAAGCCCAAAATTTATGTTGCTAAGTGAGACATTTTTAAAGTGAGTTTTGCCCCGTTTTACAACATTTCCTGCAACAGTTATTTATTTATTTATTTATTTATTTATTTATTTATTTATTTATTTATTTATTTATTTATTTATTTCCATTTCTATACCGCCCTTCTCCAATAGGACTCAGGGCGGTGAACAGCCAGAGTAAAAAACAGAACATACAAAATTTAAAAACAGTTTAAAATGATTAAATATTTTTGGCCGTAATTTAAAAACAGCCCAATTTAAAATCAATTTAAAATTTAACTCAAGCCAGTTGTTAAGTGAATCATGGAAGTTGTTAAGTTAGTAACCTGATTGTTAAGTGAATCTGGCTTCCCCATCGACTTTGCTTGTCAGAAGATTGCAAAAGGTGATCCCATGACCCCGGGACATAGCAACCATCATAAATATGAACCAGTTGCCAAGTATCTGAATTTCAATCACATGACCACACGGATGCTGCAAAAGTTGTAACTGAAAATAGTCATAAGTCACTTTTTTCAGTGTCATTATAACTTTAGGATGAAATGCTCCCAGTTCAGACCGGATCAGTCGATCCAGTAGCGTTGTGGCAGGTGGTTCAGAGAACAATTAGTGATGGTGGCGCGAGCTCCGCCCACCCGCTAGGGTGTCGTTACTTCCTGCTTTTAAAAGGAAAAAAAGAGGCTCTGACAATCGCGTGCCACAGCTGTGATTGTCAGAGCCTTTTTTAATCCTTTAAAAGCATTTTTTACAACCTATTCGCTTGAATAGGTTGTAAAAAAATGCTTTTAAAAGTAAAAAAAAAAAGGCTCTGACGATCGTGCACCACAGCTAATCACCCCCTGTCAGGGGTTGGTTCTACTTACCTTTACTACCAGTTCGCAATGCGGCTGCACGCAGAAATGTTTGGGTGACGTCGGGCTCAGTGGGCGGGGCCTCCTGCCGGTTTTACTACCGGTTCTACAGAACTGGTGCGAACTGGGGGCAACTCACCACTGCCCCATGAGCTGTTCTATTTACCTTCCCAAGGCTTTTTTTGGTGTGCACTGTGTGCGTGCATGTGTGCACGCCCCCATCTCATATTTGGTGTGTGGTGCACATGCGCAGCCAGTGAACTGGTAGTAAACCGGTTCACCGCTGCTTTAAACGGTTACTAAATGGACTATTGTAAGTTGTACCTGTAATACAAAATCATGAAATCCTATACCTTATTTGAACTGTGAGGAATTTTTTTTCATTGGAAACCATCTTCAGAGGTTTATGAGGCTTAATAGTGGGACAGACTCCTAAAAATAAGAAAGAAGGTGAAGCTGCTTCAACTGTAGGCTAAACTAGGAATCTGGAAAACACCCCAAAAGAAAACAGTGACAAACTACACCATCCCTAACACAGTCATTAGGAGCTGTGCATGACTTGAGGGCATCTTTACCTTTTGATTTAAGCACAGGGTGGCAGCAACTTGCATCTGCAGGGAATGTTTTTAACTACCTGTTTTTCTCAGGAACTCTCTAGAAACACATTAAGAACAGCTGGCAGAGCTCACTTCTGGCATCACCCTTACTGCAGACTTTTTCTTGGGTCTGGTACTAGGAGTGCCTGCTGGGCTTCATTAAAATCTTGCTAACTTCCAGTAATATGATGGCATATGGACAGTGGGTGAATCCCCATGCAACTAAATCTACAACTAGAGGCTTAAGGTAGCTCCTGCAAGCTGTCCATTTCAAGCACTGTGGGTACCTCAGGTCATCCCTCATAATTTTTTCAGCATTTCTGTAGACTGCTGAGCTTTCTCATCTGTGGACTCCTGAGACACTTTATAGGAAGCAGGAGGACCTAAAATATAAATCAAGACTAATGCATATATAGATACACAGGAGTATATCAACACAACCAGGCATTGGGCATACATATGACAGAAGAGATGGACAGCCGGATAAGGAAGGAAGGAAGGAAGAAAGGAAAGAAGGAAGGAAGGAAGAAAAGAAAGAAAGAAAGAAAGAAAGAAAGAAAGAAAGAAAGAAAGAAAGAAAGAAAGAAAGAAAGATGTTTAGATACTTTTTGTGGAACTTTTGGAAGGGAGTGGAAAATGTTGCCTAAAAAAAGTTTCCGAAATGTTCAGCACACTCACTTTGGAGGTTCTAAGAACTGCAAATGTGATGATGGGAACTGCTGATATCCTATGGGCTTCAGGTTGTCCTTCCTTGGCTTATATTGAAGTAAAGCTACCTTCTAGTTAATAAGTCCATCTACTCCAGTCCTGTTAATACTGGCACTGCAATGTTTGAGGCAGGCATTTTCCAGATCCTATCTAGAGATGCTAGACTCTGCAAATTCACATGCAACTATAATCTTTCTGTTTGAATGTCCATCCAATAGTTTGAAAAGGCTTTCAAAAATCTCTGCTAAAAGCATTTATGTCAATTATCAATGTGTGTGTCTGTATGTATGTCAGAGAGAGAGAAGAGAAGAGAAAAGAAGAGAACACATTATTAAAAGAATGAAGATAATAGTTAAGAAAATGTGTCTTATATTCCCCACGTTTCTCCCCCTTTCCCCTGAATTAGGACTTTTTTCCCTCCATATTTCATCTGCTTAAATGGCCCCTTCAATTGATAAAATTCTATATTTCAAAAAATGAATATTTTGCATTACATTTAAGATACAATGACTTCTGATTCTTTTATACTATTTTCATATGCACACCTATGTTTGCATCTCTGTACAATTAATCACAGAGTTTTTAGAGCAGATATGTGCATTTTCTTTCTCTGTTTTTTTAAAATTCATTCACCTCACGGTGCTCAGAATGGTTGTGATACTGAGGTTACCTTTGAAACAGGAAAAAGAGAATTTTTTTTGTACATGTAAAGTGCAAATCCAGAAGGTTATTTAAAGCAATGAGATAATGGAACATGCAAGAAGCCACTTTTCTCTTGAGAATATAGAAATGCATAACCTGCAGATTGTTAATAAAAGGTTGTGGCATTTGCAAACATACCTAATTTATTAGAGAAAGGTGTTCCTGTTGCAGGTCTGATTTTTATAGATGAAGGGACTCCAAAGGGTTAAAAAGTCAAATACTTAGAGCAATTTAATGGTGCAAGTGTTATTTTTCTATGACAACTCACCACGGTCAACTTGCCATGGCCAATGATGCACCCATAGCCACTGTAATTGGATCCATCAACCATGGTATTGCTCGTCCTCTTCTTCTCTTTCCTCTTCTCTTTTTCCAGTGTTATGAAGTTCTAAAGGGATCTGGGTCTTTGCATCTTCTACCCAAAGTATAACCAATTGAATCTGGTTATTTGTGCCTTGAGTAAGAATTGTGAGTTGATTTGTTCAAAGATCCATTTGTTTATTTTCTCAGTTATCCATGGTATTCTCAGGTGTATTCTCCAATACCCAAGATCAAAAATGTCAATATTCTTTCTAGCCTACCTCTTCAAAGCCCAAATTTTCACTTCTAAACAGAGAATTACCATTGCCTGCACAATTCTGATCTTTGAAGGTTTAAATAGATCCCAGTATCTGGATATCTTTTGCAAAGCTTTCACTGTTATTCTAACAAAGGGTGCTCTGTAGAGTAGCATTATTTCTTTTATGCTGATTCCTTTAGATTTGACAGCTGATTCTAAAAGGTAGTAGCTACCTACTGCATTAATACCTTCAGTCAGTGTCAGTTCTAAGACTGGTTGATTCTTTATATTTAATATTAGTCCTATTTTTTCCACTATATTCCTTGGCTATCATTACTAGAGCTCCCATATCATTTGCATTTTCAGCTGTCAGAATAATGTCATGAGCATAGCATGGGTTATTGCTGTTTCTTGCTCCAGTTTCAAAATCATGCTCATTTTCTTCCAGTCCAGCTTCTATCAATATATATATTGCACATATAAATTGAATAAACAAGGAGGAAATATGCAGCCTTGTGTCACTCCTTTTACTGACCTGGACCTAGTTTTTGCCATGCTCTGTCAGTACTGTGGCTTCCTGACCTGTGTATAGATTTTGCATGAGGACAATGAGATACAGATAGTCCTCGACTTACAACAGTTCATTTAGGAACCATTCAAAGTTACAAAGGCACTGAAAAAAGTGACTTATGACCGTTTTTCACACTTACGATCATTGCAGCATCCCTAAGGTCACGTGACCAAAATTCAGATGCTTCGCAACTGGTTCATACTTATGACGGATGCAGTGTCCTGGAGTCATGTGATCACCTTTTGCGACCTTCTGACAAGCAAAGTCAATGGGAAAGCCAGATTCACTTAACCACCATACTACCATGTTTTCCTGAAAATAAGACCTCCCCCAAAAATATTTAAACACATGTGCAGCCGGTCCCCGCCATTTCCTCTGGTTAGGGTTAGGAAGACAGAGCTGGAAATCAGGCAAGACAGCAAGAGGATCCCCGTCTTGCTCCACGTGCCCCAAAATAATAAGACCTCCCCGAAAATAAGGCCAAACACTTATTTTGGGGTTAAAAAAAATATAAGACAGGGTCTTATTTTCAGGGAAACACGGTACTAACTTAACAATTGCAATGATTCACTTAAGAACAGCGGCAAGAAAAGTTGTAAAATAAGACAAAACTCACTTAACAAATGTTTCACTTAGCAACATAAATGTTGGTCTCAATTGTGGACGTAAGTTGAGGATAAGAGCCATGGTGGGGCAGTGGTTAGAATGCAGTACTGCAGGCTAATTCTGCTGACTGCCAGCAGTTCGATCTTGACCGGCTAAAAGTTGATTCAGCCTCCCATCTTTTCGAGGTTGGTAAAATGAGGACCCAGATTGTTGGGGGCAATATGCTGACTCTATAAACGGTTTAGAGAGGGTTGTAAAACACTGTGAAGTGGTATATAAGTCTAAGTGCTATTGCTATTACCTGTATTCTGAATTTCCCATTGTTAAACATAATCTACAATGTGACAAGGTCAGCATAATCAAAGGCCTTTCTCAATGAAGTAGATATTAACCTCCTTAGGATATTCTTTATCCTAAACCTTTATCATAAGGCTTTCAACTATGCATCAGCAATAATGTTTTTTCATCCTTGGCATAAAAAGCCAGCTTCAATTTCTGCCAACTCCCTTTCTATATAGAGCTCTTTTCTGTGCTAGATGATCCGAAGCATTATTTTGCTAGTTGATGAAATTAAGATTATTGTATAGGTCCATGATAGCGAATCTATGGCATGCCTGCCACAGGTGGCATGCGGAGCCATATTTGTGGGCATGTGAGCGTTGCCCTAGCTGAGCTCCAGCATGCATGCGCGCACTGGCCATCTGATTTTCGGGCCTTCTGGGTTTTTTTAAATGCATTGTAAGCCGACCTGAGTCTCCGGAGAAAGGTGGCATATAAATTGAACCAAATAAATAAATAAATAAATGGGCTGGAGGGCCTCTGGGGGGAGGGGAAGGCTGTTTTTGCCCTCCCCAGGCTCCTAGAAAGCCTCTGGAGCCTGGGGAGGGCGAAAAATAGGCCTACCGGGCCCACCGGGCCATCACATGACAAAAGCAGGGAAAGTACGGGGGGTCGCATTCACATGTGTGGGGGGGCAGGGCGCATTGAATTATGGGTGTGGGCAGGCACGCACACGACCACCCTTCACTCCCCCCGCTTTTGGCACGCAATGGCAAAAAGGTTAGCCATCACTGGTATAGGTAATCCTATACATTCAGACAACCATTCATTTAATGGCAGTTTGAAGTTATAATGGCCTTGAAAAAACAGCTTATCATTTGTCCTCTTAAGTTACAAATGTTCCACCATCCCACCGTCGTGGGATCTCAATTTGGGCACTTGGCAACCAATTCACAATTACGATAATTGCAGTGACTTGCTGTCATGCAATTGAAATTTGGGACCTTCCCAGCCAGCTTCTCACAAGCAAAGTTAATTGGGAAAATCAGATCCGCTTAATAACCACATGTTTCACTTAATGGCTGCAATAAAAAATGATTATAAAATCAGCCCAGTCTTGCGATCTAACTTAATAACTTTATCGCTTAGCAACCGAAATTTCAGTCACATGTCAAGGACTATCTGTATGATAGTTCTCATAATCTGTTAAATTTTCTTTCTTTCATACTTGCAGAGCGATTGACGTCTTCCAATCTGTGTCATTTTCCAAATTTGCTGGTATAGTTTGGTTAGAATCAGGGGTGAAATGCTCCCGATTCGGACCGGATCACCCAATCCGGTAACGATGGCAGCGGGTGGTTCGGAGAACCGGTAGCAAAAATCCCTGCGCCCTGCCCCCCATGCCCAGCTGAGCTGCACAATCATCAGAGGCTTTTTATTTTTTTACTTTTAAAAGCATTTTTCTACAACCTCTTCCAACGAAAAAATGCTTTTAAAAGTTAAAAAAAAAAGCCTCTGATGATTGCGCGGCTCAGCTGGGATCATCAGAGGCTTTTCAAAGCATTTTTTTCTGCAACCTCTTGGCCGAAGAGATGGTAAAAAAAATGCTTTGAAAAGTCTCTGACGATTACATCTGAATTGCCTGATCGGCAGAGAGATATTTTTTAAAAGCCTTTCTGACAATCCCAGCTGAGTTGCCTGATCGGCAGAGAGGCTTTTCAAAGCATTAGAAAAAATGCTTTGAAAAGTTTTTTTTTAAAATAAGTTGGCCACGCCCACCCAGTCACATTACCCTCCCACCCACGAAGCCATGCCCACAGAACCGGTAGTAACAAATTTTACATTTCACCCCTGGTTAGAATCATTACTGATTCTTCTGTTACTTGCCTGATTTATTTAACTGTCCCTTCAATTCATGTAATTTACCACTTTGGTAATGAAGTGGAGTGCTGATCTAACTTCAAGTTCTCTGTTTCAGTCTTCAAAGTCTTTACAGACGCTGTTGCTTCCCTTGCCTTTTTGGCAATTTCCACCATTTGTTCTGACATCCATTTTGTTTTGTTCTCTTTTTGTCTGTCTCTTAATTTTTTATATTTATCTTAATTTCTTTGATTTCATTCCACAATTCCTTTGTTTCCTGATCAATGAGGCTCAGGACTTCAAATTGAGTCATTGTGTTCTCCTTAAAAATTATGAATATATGATCAATATCACATTGTAAAAAATGGCTGGCTTTCTTCTTCTGTTTATGTTAACTTGGAGCAGGGCCGGATTTTCCTATAGGCTAACTAGGCTTCAGCCTAGGGCCTCAAGATCAAGAGGGGGCCTCAAGATCAAGAGGGGCCTACATTCAAATTGTTAGCAAAATTAAAATTACACTTTCACTATAGGTGAAAGGGCCTCATAAGTGGAATAGCCTAGGGCCTCTTTTCATCTAAATCCGGCCCTGACTTGGAGTTTGCAAAATGACTGGGTGATGATCTATTCCATAGGCAGACGCTGGCCACATCTTTGCTATTTTAATTGAGCCATTCTGTCTCCTTCTATTAATAATATATTCAATTTAATTTCAGTGTACTGAAGGTCTTGTCTATTCATATAGGTATTATTTGGTTATTAAAGCAATGAAGACATAGTTAAATTAGCAGAAATTGGTACATCATTCTTCAACTTAATTTTGGTTTCTTAGGCTATTTTCAACTATACTTTCCTTCTTAATATTTTCAACTTTATCGTCTCCAGCCACAAGCAACATATTTTGCTTGTATTTTCTGTCAATTTCAGACTAATAGGAATAGCACTTAGACTTATATACCGCTTTACAGTGCTTTACAGCCCTCTCTAAGCAGTTTTACAGAGTCAGCATATTGCCCCCAACAATTTGGCTCCTCATTTTACCCACCTCGGAAGGATGGAAGGCTGAGTCGACCTTGAGCCTGGTGAAATTTGAACTGCCAAATGGCAGGCAGCCAGCAGTCAGCAGAAGTAGCTTGCAGTACTGCACTCTAACCACTGTGCCACCGTGGCTCATAATAAGACCGTAAGACTAAAGACTGTAAAACTCATAAACTTCTTCTGCATCGTTGGTTGGAGCAGAAATGTGGATAATTATATTAAAGGTTGTCCGCAAAGCCTAATGGATATTATTTCATCACTGATTGTGTTGGAGCCAAGTACTGTTCTTGCTTTATCCTTCATAACTATAAAAGCAACACTGTTCAATAGGATCACTTTCTATTTGAAAGTAACAATCTTAACCCATCTCAATAAGCTGATGCATAAATTGTTGATGTGCAGTTGATTGCATCTTTAATTAAGTTGAACTTCCTCATATCCACATGTCTTACATTCTATGTTCCCACTGCAATTCTATATTTGCAGCTTCAGATGTTCTTTTCCTGCATAGCAACATCTCCAATTAGAGTCCCAAAGGCTTTATTTTAATCATGATATAAACACCATTACTACTCCAAAATATCCTTAGCTTTTCCTTAGGAGCATATTGAGCCCATCTGATCTGAGCAGTTCATCCTCCAGCACTATATCATTAGTCACTTTATATTCTCTGTCCATATGGTTTTCTTAGTAAAATATGGGAGTGGTTTACCATTGCTTTCTCCCTGTGCAATATGAACAGATGCCTTTGCCATTGTCACTAACATGATTTTCTGCCCCCTCCTTCCCAGCACTCCTACCTAATAGAGGCACCAACTTTCTTTAGCCAGACAGCTGGAAAAATGTTTATACCATGGGTAACCCTGCTGGAAATGTCTACCACTGGCAAAAACTACTGGTGTTCTTCACTCATCCTTCCCAGGAATACTCCTACCCCACCATGAGACAATACAGTAGAACATGGGGGAGATACTGTATGTCTTAACTATTTAATATTATTTCTGTCATGGATCAGGACTCTGACCTTAAAGAAGAAGCTCCAGAAGAATCTGTGGAATGTCAGCCTCAGGAGATACAAATCCAAGAATCACCTGAGACTGACCAAACAGGCACCATGACCTCTGGACTAGTTGATAATTTTGACCTGGGTCTCGGAACTTTGGACTGGATTTGGACTAATCTTCTGCTTGGTCCTGCTGAAACCAAAACTCAGGGAAGTTTTTTTCAGGCTCTTCTGGTTTACATTCCTTGTTTACTGTTAGTGCCTCAATCTTGAGTAACCCACTATTTTTTATAGCAAATATGTGGGTGAGTGTATCATTGAAATCAGAAGCAGGAAAATTTAATTCAGAGGTATACACTGTGTGCACAATTATTAGGCAATTTGACCGTATCATCATTTTTATGCATATTTTCCATCTCCAAGATGAATAAACTTGAATACTTAGTGGATATAAGCATATCAGGTGATGTGTATTTGTGTAATGAGGGAGGGTGTAGCCTAAAGAGATCAACACCCTTTATCAAGGTGTGCATAATTATTAGGCAGCTTCTTTTCCTCAGACAAAATGGGCCAAAAATGAGATTTAACTGACTCTGAAAAGTCAAAAATTGTAAAAAAGCATTTCAGAGGGATGCAGCACTCTTGAAATTATAAGATATTGGGATATGATCACAGATCCATCAAACGTTTTGTTGTAAGTGGTCAACAGTTGAGAAAGTAAGTAGTCAACATGTTGAGAAAAAAATATTGTAATAGTAACAGAGTTGGAAGGGATCTTGGAGATCATCTAGTCCAACCCCCTGCTCACACAGGAGACCTGTACTAGGGATTTGAACCGCAGAACTGCCGATCTTTCTGATTGACAAGCTCAGTGTCTTAAAGATGCATGTTAACTGCCAAAGATTTGAGAAAAATCAAACATGAAGCTATCAGGAACCCATTACTCTCCAGTGCTGTCATATTCCAAAACTGCAACCTACCTCAAGTGCCCAGAAGTACAAGGTGTTCAAGAGACATGGCCAAGGTAAGGGAGGCTTATGACTATTATTGAGAAGAAAGGTGGCTATATTGGTCACCAATTTTTTTTCCAATGTCAGAAATGTTTATTTGTAACTTTCGAGTTGTTTGTTTATTAGTCTCACTTTAACAGATGGAAATAAACGAATGAGATGGGCAAATTTTCATTTTTCATTTAGTTGCATAATAATTCTTCACACTAATAGTTGCCCAATAATTGTGCACACATAGATATTCTCCTAAGAAAGCCAAAACCTCACTTTTAGTTTCTTAAACATTCAGGTTTGAGGTTTGTTAACATTTTGGATTGACCGAGAGCACTGTAGTTGTTCAATAATAAAATGTATCCTCCAAAATACAACTTGCCTAATAATTGTGCACACAGTGTATGTGTATAAATATAAAGTTTACTAAATTTAAATTGTCGCAGGTAGTAACATTCTTGGCACATTTAGTGATTAGAATATGGGTTTTTTTTGTTTTTGTTTTTGGTGATTAGCAGCTGCTGAACTATGACCCAGGTCACATACGGGGGGAAACAGCACATCCATGAATACCAACAGGCAGTCAAAAGATACAAAAATTCTTTAATCTCATAACACAGAGACAGACTCAACCTTAGTTTCAACTGGAAAACTGCAAGTATCCTAGATCAAGCTAAATTCAAAAAAGCTAGGCAAGTCTTGGAAGTCTGACATTCAGACAAATCAGCCACCAATAGACCCATAGTGATAAACCACAGTTACACAGCATTCAAAAGAGACAATAAAAATACTAAAAAGAATATAGAAAAGTTAAAATATATCCTCTCCAGCAACCTATACCCATATAAGCAAGTATTAACACCAGACAAATAGAAAACAGATAGATATAGAAATCAAGGAGAAAACTACAACCCTATGGACATTGTCTGGGGAACCTATTATATATAAACAGAAAACAAACATCATATTCACTAGCATTGTTGATGTTACCTACGTAGGTAATCAAACGTCTGTAAGCAATGAACCAAGCTCAGAGAGCAGTTCAACCCTGAGCTATATCTATTCCATTGTATTGGCTTTTTACACAATTTGCTATTGTCTAGAGGGGGAAAATACTCAATGCGCACTGCCACGCAGTGCTTATTAGCCACCCATTTCCTGTAACAGTAGAGTTGCAATTACGATAAGAAGGTTTTCATCCTAAACATATACAACCTTCATCTCTTTTTTTTTCTTTAAAACCTGCTATTCTCAATCACAGACCCAAACAAAGTGTCTAATTATTAGAACCATGTTGTTTCATTGCCGTGAGATTTATTTTTCTACCAGGCTGGAGGTGTTTGAGTCATTTATTTTATTTTATTTTATTTTTAAAAAAATGTCTGACACAGTAGATTCCTTGTTCTATTATCCGGCAAGGCAGACTTCTAAACAATTCAAACATAAAACCAAATGATGCTGGAACACTCTTCCCCACCCTCGAGGCCTTTGAACAAGGGCTAACCTGACAATAAAAGCCAGCGTAGCATTGTGTTCTAATTAGATGCTAATAAATCAATCTATTCATGAGTGTTGCTGGATGTTTTGAGTGTCTGCATTCAAAAAGAGCCTTTATAATGAATCGGTATGGTAATTTTCACCATCCTACAGGGCACAAGAGACTATTCTTCTCCATTTCAGCATATCTAGGACGATTGCTTTCTTTATGTCAAGCTGTCACATGCACATACTTCTAAATAAATAAAATTCCAGGATGTAACTGAAGTATTCAGGCAAGTTTCGAGAGCTCTCATCTACAGCAGCAGACTCAACTTTTTCTTGACCTTGTTTACCAAGTAGTTGTCAAGGAAACAGAGGCAGACTATTTTATACAGCCTTTTGTCTGTCTGACAGCCTCAGTTCAGTTTCCACGAAAGGATTTTTAAATCAGAAATTCTGAATGGCCCAGCAGGGGTCAAGCTGCAGGATTCAAGAGGTACAGTCTAGCCCAGCCCAGCACAGCACATCTGGCAATGTTGCATCACTAATCCAACAATGCCAGGGATGCCCCAAATGATTGCTTGGAATGCTGGCCTAATTAGGCTGATAGTAGGTTACACGTCCCCATTGGAATGTTTTAGTTCCAGAATGGCTACACAATACAGCTGCTCCTGGTCTGTTTAGAACAATGTCGTGAATGAATACATGTTTTTGCTGACTTTATTTTTTTAAAAAAATAATGCAACCATTAGTGATTACAACAAATTTGTTGTATTCACCACCAAGTGCCCCCATTTTGGTGGTTATTTCAGGTTGCTTTTTTTCTTAACAAACAAACAAACAAATAAACAAACAAACAAACAAAAAAGACCGATTAGTGCAAGTGTATTGATGTGGTGTTGCTGGAACATAGCCATGTGGCTATTCCTAACCGCACAACTGTGTAAATGTACACTGAAAAATATATTAGAAAAAGAAATATATTAGAAAAAGCCCTCCCACTAATCCCAGTTTGAGAAGTCTCTTGGACTGCAAGGCGATCAAACCGGTCAGTCCTAGAGGAGATCAACCCTGACTGCTCTTTAGAAGGCCAGATCCTGAAGATGAAACTCCAACACTTTGGCCACCTAATGAGAAGGAAGGACTCACTGGAGAAGAGCCTAATGCTGGGAAAGATTGAGGGCAAAACAAGGGGACGACAGAGAATGAGGTGGCTGGATGGAGTCACTGAAGCAGTCAGTGTGAACTTAAATGGACTCCAGAGGATGGTAGAAGACAGGAAGGTCTGGAGGAACGTTGTCCATGGGGTCGCGATGGGTCAGATATGACTTTGCAACTAACAACAACAACAACAATCAAAGGAAAAGGAAAGGTGAAGGGAATGACACAGTCTTAGGTGAATGGCCCTACTTTTCCAGATATTTGTAGAAATGGATCTACAAATTCCATCTGCACTTCTTTCAAAAGTGAATTTGAGGCAAAAAGAAAGTTCATAGCATGTGTGGCAAGGCAGGGAAGAAAGAGACTTTGCAGCAAGTAGGATCCAGCTCTGACTAACATCCCTTCAGGACCATCAGGCTGAAAATGATTATACATATTCTGTACTGGAAGTCATTTTACAGCATCTATCAGTCCCAAGAAGGGACTATCAAGCATGCCAACACTGCATTTTATTTGTGTAGTTGTCTGTTAAACTTGCATCTTGTGTTAGCCAACCTTGGCTGATCTCAAGCAGCTAAAGAGATTTGCATCTGTTAGTGCTTGGAAAGGAGATTATGGAAAGTCCCATGACTGAAAGCTAGACTTGTAAGTCAATGAACATCCCGAAAGAAGACAAAATTGCAAACCATTTCTATATTGCTGTTCTGAACGTTTATATAAATGTATCCCTGTGGTCCCCAGGTGTGAAGGATCCACCTGAAAAAGACTTTTTACTTACTTTCCACCCAGAAACTCAAGACAATGTATACTGCACTCTTTCCTCCTATGCTTTCATCAAGACTACAGCCCTGTGATGTATGTTGGGCAGAGAAATAGTCTTTCAGTGGGAATCCTTAGCTGAGAAGTGGCTTCATCTTGTACTTTCCTAAAGGTTTAAATCTTATTGCACTTAGGAACGTTCAAATGGGTAAAGAAGGCTTAGTAGGAGAGAGCAACCAATTCAAACATTTAATGTAAATTATGTAATAAATTGTTAATGGAAACATTCAGACAAATGGTTATCCAATCTCTTCTTAAAGACTTCCAGTGTTGGAGAATTTACAACTTCTGGAGGCAAGTTGTTCCACTGGTTTATTGTTCTAACTGTCAGAAAATGTCTCCCTGGTTCTAGGTTGTTTCTCTCCTTGATTAGTTTCCACCCATTGCTTCTTGTCCTACCCTCAGGTGCTTTGGAGAATAGCTTGACTCCCTCTTCTTTGTGGCAGCCTGAGATATCGGAACACTGCTATCATGTCTCCCCTAGTCCTTCTTTTCATTAAACTAGACATACCCAGTTCCTGCAACCGTTCTTTATATGTGGTGCATGTGTATGTGTTCGTGTGTGTGTGTGTGTGTGTGTGTGTGTGTGTGTGTGTGTGCATACACAAGAGCCAATTTGGTCTAGTGGTTAAGGTACCAGGATAGAAACCAAAAAGTCTGAGTTCTAGTTTTGCCTTGGGCCTGAGAGCTGGGCCAATCACTCTCTCTCAGCCCAACTCACCTCATAGGGTTATTGTTGTGGGGCAATAGGACGAGGAAGGAATATTAGATGTGTTTGCCACAAACATATATGTCCATTAAAATCTGGCCATGGGAAGGAATATGATTGACCATGAAAACAGAAAGGTGAAATAACACAGCAACAGTCACAGGGAATTGTCCAACAGGAGAAGTATAAGCCTGACGTCTCTCTTGAATATCTTGTAAGCCAGGGGTGTCAAACTCAAGGCCCGGGGGCCAGATCCGGCCCACGAGGTGCTTAGATGTGGTCCATGGGGCTGCCCGGGAAACAGCAAAGGACCGCTCACAGTGCCTCTGCCAGCAAAAACGGAACTCATGAGGGCCATGTGAGGCTCTCACAAGCTCCATTTTTGCTGACAGAGGGTTGCAGGAGGCCATCACAGCTGAAAATGAGCTCAGGAGCCCGTTTTCACTGGCAGAACACTTGGGCCACCACAGGCGCCCCCGACACGAGTGACATCGAGCTGGCCATGCCCACCATGGCCACGCCTGCCATGGCCTCACCCACCATATCCCCCCCGAGGTCAAACACAACCCTGATGCTGCCCTCAATGAAATGGAGTTTGACACGCCTATTGTAAGCTGGCAAACTTGCATTTCTTACACAGGTGCGAAGTCCAGCCAGTACAAGCACAGGACAGGAGCAGCCTAACAGTGCAACGCAGACATGTCCAAAGAGAGTTACAATAGATAAAGTAACAAGACAAATATGTCCCTAGACTAAGTTTAATGACTCAACCCTTTTGTAGACAACTGGCATCCATCCTCTCATTTCAGAACAATGTGTTATTAGCTATTTTCTACCCACCCACTTACTAAAAATTCAATGGTACCAAAATACGAGCGGGCAGCTGAGCTGCTGCAACCACTAGACTCATTAGTGGCATTGCTTAATGTTTGCTCACACAGCAGATTTTTTTTTTTTTGCAGCAGCAGTCTGTGCACATTGGGAAAAAGCAAACAGGGTGATGACTTGGGATTAGAAGGTGCTTCTTAACCTTCTGTTCTCACATTGGTTTAAGGGGCCTTGAAAGAGACATGTCATTTGGATAATATAAATGTGCTGTTATTTAAATCTCTTTGTAACTGCATGCTAAAACGTTTATTTCTTCCCTACCCAAGTTCAGTTCTTATGCTTTTCTTTTCCTTAAAAAAAGGAAAAGAAGCCTTAAGAAATGTTTTCCCTCTCCTTAAATACATGATTTAGAAATCAAGCTCCCTTTCCTGAGCACATTTGCTGAAAACTGACTATGCAAAACCAGAACTAAGCCTAAAACAAAAATGGAGGGATTGATTTCATCACAGTAATAACAAAAGAACCAGAAAGAAAACAATCCCTGAAAGTTGAATTCACTGGGCCCTAGGCAATGATTTGGTTTTAGTTACATGGTTACTACATAAGTATAATAACCATGTTTTTAAAAAATCCTTAATGGATTCTCCAGCTTTTGGAATTATGCCAACAGATAAAATATATATTTTAGAGGGCACAACTAATTGTTTTCTCTTTCCAGTATTAGACAGAGAAGAGCAAAAATCCCTAAAGGCTAAGGGAGTCCAGGTTTGCATTCTCTCATACTACTGGAACGAGAGCCAGTAGCAGTATTAGTAGTAAAAGGGGAGGGGGGTATTAATGCATAGGCAACTGAGTTTAAATCCCATGTAGTTTACAAGCTGACATTGGGCAACTTGCACTCTTTCCTTCTCATTTACTTCTCAAGAAAGAACTTGATAATGTGCTACCCAGTGGCGTACCCAGGTGCAGTACAGGTAGTCCTCAAATTATGACCACAACTGAGCCCAACATTTACGCAAGAAATTTGTTAAGTGAGTTTTGTCCCATTTTATGACCTTTTTTGACACATTTATTAAGCGAATATTAAGTTGTTACATTAGTAACACGCTTGTTAAATGAATCTGGCTTCCCCATTTTGAAGATCTCAAAAGGAGACTACATGGCTCTGCGACACTGCCACCATCATAAATATGACTCAGTTGTCAAGCATCCACATGTAAATTGTCAGCGTCTCAGCGCTGACATAGAAAAGGGAGATAAGCCCTGAACTTTTGCCTGCTAAATCCCTTTGAAGCTCGGTCTCCGTGGAAATGAGGAGGGGGGAACATTCCTGTGAAATGACGAGACAAGAAGTCAGGAGAGTGACTTGGAAGATAGCCAATGAGAAGCAGAGAATTGGGGATCAGAAAGGGAGGGATTGGGGGGCAAAAGGTCAGTCTTGTCCGCATCGAGTCATGATCCGGTTGCTGTACTCGAATAAAGAGAAGATTTCCTTAAAGATTGGCAGTTTGGAAATTCATTTATTTTGAGATAGCATCAAAGTCTGACATAAATCACATTACCACGGAGATGCTGCAATGGTCATAAATGTGAAAAATGGTCAACAGTCATTATTTTCAGTGCCATTGTACCTTGGAATAGTCACTAAATGAACTGCCGTAAATCAAACACTACCTGTACTGCAACATTGCATTGCAAGCTTTCCCATTTGGGGCATGTCCATGGAGAAAATGCGTGCAGAAAAGGGATGGGGATAGCACTACAATGCTGTGACACTGCTTGGATCTCTCTGATCCCTGCTGAAGATATTGATGGCACCATTCCACCAGGCCAGTGAAAAGCTGGCAGAACAAACATGTACTCCCTGGTGCTAGGGAAATGTTTGGTTTTAAGCAGGGGTGCTATTCAGAAGGTCCTGACAGGTTCTGGAGAACTGGTAGCAGAAATTTTGAGTAGTTTGGAGAACCGGCAAATACCACCTCTGGCTGGCCCCAGAGTGGGGTGGGAATGGAGATTTTGCAATACCCTTCCCCCAGGAGTGGGGAGGGAATGGTGATTTTGCGGTATCCTTCTCCTGGGGTTGGGTGGGAATGGAGATTTTGCAGTATCCTTCCCCTGCCATGCCCACCAAGCCACGCCCACAGAACCAGTAGTAAAAAAATTTGAATTCCACCACTGGTTTTAAGGAAGGGTAGGACATGGCCCCACGCAGTTAAAACGCAAATCTTGATATATGTTAAGCAACTTTCCTCAATCTTTCTGGATCCCAGAATTCCCCAGCCAACGTGGCTATGGTTAAGGATTCTGGGAGCTGAAGTTCACATACACTCGCTAGAGAATGGCAATTTCTTTTGCTTTAAGCAGGGGCAGAAAATGCAGGTAATAAATAATACGTACATCTGGAAACCATCTTGTCTCCTTATGATTTCTAGGCTCCTACTAGTTTTTCAGGAAGAGTCAAGTTTCTTCTCTGTTGTTATCCTGCACTTTGAAGGGAACAAACCATCTATTTATTCCTATGAACTCTTTTAATTGAATTCTTTGTATGACAACAGAGCAGACCTAAAGATTAATGACTCAATTTTGGAGACAAGGGAAAATGCAAACTGGAATTGATTACATTAATTGTTTCTTTGAGAACCAATCTCATTCAGCAATATCCAGAGTGCGTTCTGTGTTAGAACATCCACCGTGATCTGGTCCACTTACTCAACTGTGCTTTAAGCTTTGGCACTTTGGTATTATATTAGATTTACTTTTCAAGCGATTTTCAAGTCCCTGGTTGACAATAATTGTACGGAGATTGTGACAGAGAAAATGATAAATGGGTAGGCTTTCTGGAGTGGAAACTTTGGTTATTATTAGACCTCTCAGGAGAAAGAGATGGAGCATGAAATGGAAGATGAGAATGACCTATCACATCAGCCTTAAACTTAAAACAACACATCTGTTTCTTAACTTCCAGACATCTCCCGAAAGTATCCAGCCATCTAAATTTTTCTCTTTATCAAGATAGAAGCCATCAGCTTAATGGGAAAGAGAGAGTTACTCCTGCTTTCCCATCTCAGATTTCATTTACAGTATTTTTTACATGTATCTGTGTTTCAGAATTCAGTATAACACGTATAAGATTTCTTTGTGGTCTCCTCCTTTTCTTCTCTGAATTTTGATTCATCACATTTCAGTCTACTTCAAACAATGCTCCAAACACCAGAGCGTCTAAATCAGCCAAGTGTGATTCCTATACACTCCAGTTCCTGGAGGCAGCCCCTCCAGAGACCTCTAGAAATTGCTCAAAATTGTAATTTTTAATGTGGCACAAGAGAGAAAAAAACCTTAAGATATCACTTTATAGTTATCATGTTCAGCTTTAATTCCTTATAGTAAATGTCAATGAAGTGCTGTCACACTTACGCTTTTGCCTCACCTCTCCCACTATATTTTGCACTGCAGCTACTGGTAATGTCTCTCCAAGACAGTGGTGGGTTTCAACATTTTTCACTACCGGTTCTGTGGGCATGGCTTGGTGGGCGTGGTGTGGCTTGGTGGGCGTAGCTTAGTGGGCGTGGCAGTGGAAGGATACTGTAAAATCTCAATTCCATCCCCAATCCAGAGGAAGGTTACTGCAAAATCCCCACTTCCTCCTGATCAGCTTGGACTTTGGAAGCAGAGAATAAATGGGGGTGGGGCCAGTCAGAATTTTTACTACCGGTTCTCTGAACTACTCAAAATTTCCGCTACCGGTTCTCCAGAACTGGTCAGAACCTGCTGAAACCCACCTCTGCTCCAAGCCCACATGTGTCCTTGACTTGAAAGAAGGAAACTTCCTTTCTCAACAAGCCTGTCTAGATTCTGAAATCTTTCTGGGAGACTTTTTGCCACAGGTCATCCCTTGTGTCATGGTTCTGCTATGGGTTAAGCTGGAAGAGAACATGGCCCAAGACTACTTGGAAATCACAAGTGGTGACATTTCTTCAATGGAAATATTTTCTTAGGATGTATCACCTGGTGCCAACCCTCTTGCTTTTTTCCATCCAAGCTGATCTTCTGTTTTTGCCTGACATGTGATAGAAACATAACATTTTATATAAAAGTAATATTTCTGTATGGAATGTCTGCTTCTATATTTTACTTGCTTTGCTGATTATTGATGGATTTTAGCATTATGATTGCAATATTGATTGCAACACCAGCAATATTTCCCTTCTCTTGCCTTACAACACTTTCTGTGTGGGAAAGGCAAATTAGCTATCATCCTTTGTTCCTTTGCTGTTACTTTCCTATTCTTTTCCTACCCTGACACCTCTGGTTCTTTTCAATCCTTTCGCTTTCCTCCCTTTCCAATGCAACCCCTTTTCTACTGTTTCTGCTAGAACAAGATACATATTCAAGAGAGTAGCATTTTCACAGTATTTTAGGATTATTTGTTTCAAAAATATGTGCCTCCTTTTACAGGCAATTTAAACCAGTAGCTATTAATTCAATTCATACTGTTTCAACATTATTATGGAGGCCCCTCTCCTCTGGAACAGCTTGTTCCCAGAGCTAAGGATGGTTCCACCCTTGTAAGTATTTTGGAGGGCTATTAACATCTTGCTATTTTGTAGGGTTAGGGTTAGGATTAGGGTTAGGATCGACATTAGGCTGCCAGACATCTGAGGACAGCAGAACAACCATAGCACAAGAGAAGCGAGCACTCTGCTAAGCCAGAGCTGCAAATGCTACAACAATGGTGCCCACACATGTCTATCCGACATGTGGCAGAATTTCGTGCCCATATAGGCCTTACCAGCCACCTCCAGACACATCGTGGACAGCCCACAACCTGTTAGATGTCAAAGTCCTCTTTGAATACGATAGACGGACATCATCATCATTTTGTAGGACCTTTGGAGATGTTTGTGTGACTGCTTGTTCCTGCGGTGAATGCAGAATGCTGGTTCTTGGTTCTTATTTGGCTACTGTTTTAATACCATTTACTGCATTTTAATCTTGTTTCTGTAATCGGAAACTGTTAGCCCCTCATTAGTCTCATTAACCGGTGTGACCAAGAAGCCAAGTAAATAAACAACTAAACATTTTTTTTGTCTTCTCCTCTCCTCCCCTCCTGCTGGAGGGGGGAAATGTATATAAATTTGTGTGTATGTATACACACACACACAAATGTACATAAAGTTTTATGCGGGGGAGCCAACAAAAGGAAAACAAGGCATTAGTTTTTCATTTGTATTTCCGTCCCCCCCCGCCCCTTATATCAGATAGATTTCAGAGTTGCCTTCCTTTCAATATTGTACCTCTTGGAATTCTGTGAGGTATTAATCGCTTGCAGCCCAACATCCTTCCAATCCCTCTCCGTAGCTGGACTGCAATTACTTGAGCAGATGAAATGTGTTTTAGCACTCAGTAGTATCACACTTGCTTAACTGACTTGTCTCAGAGACTTTAGTTCATTGCCCAAGTGCAACATAATACAACTGTTAGCAAGGTATCAGTTTTCTAGCCTCCATGTTCTACCTGAGTAAGTAAATACGTTCTCCTGTTAATGCATTATCAGTCTCGCCCTCCCCACAAAGCTGGCTTTCTCCTTCCTATTTGTCGCTAAGGGTTAGGAGCATTGTTCTGTTCAGTAATATAGATTCGTGCTTGAAAATTTATGACCCAGAAAAAATGGGACTCTTGTAGGGAAAGGCTGGTGAGTCATTGTAAGTTCTGAAGAGAAAAGGCCAAGGATATATTTTCCCTGGAATAATAATTAAATAGGCTTTGATCCAATCTGATGATCCAACACATAAAGATATTGCATCGGAAAGGAATGTGATGATACTGACCTGGTACAGTGGGGCATTTTATTAGATCAGCCGTAAAAGTCATTGTATACTGCAAAATTACAATTCCAGAATTTGGGAGTGGTAGCAGTGACCTGATGGCAACAGATTAAGGACAGCGGATATGTAAAACATGGTCTTATCGATTGGACCATTAAATAATCACTGGTTGCATCCTATTGTCAAGATTCCGAATAATGAACCCAACTAACTCAGCACTCCGAGACTTTCAGCTCTCTCAAAAGGACTGTTTTATTGAGTACATCATTTTGGCATGAATGAAAATGAAACCAGCTCTGGATATTTCCAGCATTTTCAGTATAATTAAAGGATAGATAACTCTCTCCCTCATTGTCACAGGTCAAATTGTCCAATTAGGTGTTCTGGCGACTCCTTGGTAACCTCTTCCAGTCTCTGGCCAGCACCTATTGGTATGATCTTTGTTCCCTCGGGATAGTAGGTTGTTTTGTCCAGTCTGCATTCCAAGCCTCTCCCCCTCACATACTGTGTGGCAACCTTAGGAATGGAAAGATGGCTGCAACAGACCTGATCCATTTCAAAGTTGACACCTATGAGTTATTTTTTGCTTAGAAACAATGACTTGGTCAAAACCATCCCTGGCCCATGTCAGCTGGTTATCATGAAAAAGGATACAAGTCAATATAAACAGAATTCCATAAAATACCAACTTTTTATGCTTTTAATTCATTTATTTATTATCATTTACATCCTGACCTTTGTCATTCAGCTCAAAGTAGCATAAATTGTATTCCTCCTTCATTTCCACCCATAACAATTATATAAAGTAGATTAGATTGAAAGGCAGTGAGAGGCATAAAGTTCCTCAGTTACCATTGAGGACTGTAATTTAACTTTATATCCACTATACCACACTAGCTTTATGAGCTTTCAGCAGTTTCCCCCCCCCTTTGTTGTTTGTTGTTGTTGTGTACCTTCTTTCTTCTCCCATGTGGCAGCTCATGTGAAGGACTAAAATGCCTGGTGAAGGCATAAAAAAAAAAATTCTTTTTTCTGACAACTAGTTTTGTAAGACGGAATATTCAGTCATCATACAATCCTCAGTGTCTACCTTTAAAAGATTTAGCTTGGCTGTTGCTTTATTTCTTCAGTGATATTCCTGAAAATTGAAAAAGTATAGGGGTGTGTGTGTGATAGCCATCCAGATGCTGCTAAATTTCAGTATTCAGAGACCCATCAATATGGTCTGTGGTAAAAGATATAAAAGATGGATGGATAGATAGATAGACAGACAGACAGACAGATTTATATTTATCTTTTAACTTGATAAAAATCTTTAATCACACACACACACACACACACACACACACACACACACAAATATGTTCTATGGTGGAAGTGGCTGGGAACCGTAATTCAGCAATATTTTGAAAGATCCTTTTCCTGAAGTCCAATAAGAAAACACACATCATGGGCTTCCGGGTTGGCTCCGCAGCACCATTGACGGTCTTTTTAGACCGCCGCCCCCGTGATTCCGTTGAGCCGTTCTGACAGCGTTAATCAGCTGTCAAACGGCTTGAAAATCTCCCCTTCGGGAAAAGAAGGGGAGGAGAGCAGGTGGGTGAGGGTAGAGCTCCCCGAAAACCCCTAGATTAATTCCAGGGGTTAGGAGGGCGAGAGCTCCCCGTTCAGCCCACTGAAGCTCCGGATCCGGGGGGACTCTGTTTTTTTTTTACAGAGCTAGGCGTTGCGTCCAATTTCTGCTGTCAAACAGAAGATTAAATGATTTCAAAAAAGCAGGCGGAACAAAAGCAGGAGGACAAGCTTTTTGCAAGTATAATACTTAACTCCGGGGATACAATGTTTCTAATTGGATTTTCTGAGCTGGAAGTTAAGATGGAGTTTCTTTGTTGCGATTTTAAAAGTGAAAGTTAGAAAGGAAAGTCTTTGCTAATAGACTCGTGCTCAGAGACTGGCTTTAAGTTGCTGGAATAGATTTTGAAGAGCTGTTTGGGAAAAGATTATTTCGTTTGGTGATTTATAAAGAAATTGCTGAAAGCTGCTCAAAAGGATGGCTCTGACTTTATGATTTTATGGTTGTGGGAAGAAAGAAAATCTTTCTAAAATAAAATGGCTTCTAAGAAAGGAGATCTTGAAAGTGCTGGAAGCTATTTGGAGGTGTCAGAAACGAAACAGTTGTCTGATTTACAGAGTTATAAGGATTTTGATGTAGAATTTACAGAATTTATAAAAGAAGCCATGAATAATCATACTGCAGCTATAAGTAATCAAATAGCAATTCTTAAAGGGATAACAACAGAAATGACTGAGGAGACAAAAACAACTACGGAGCATGATGACAATTCAGGAGATATTCTGATTGCAGCAGAGAAGGTGGAAGAATCTTCTCAAGAATTTTCGAGCTTATTCTCTGCTCTTTTTGGAAAAATTGATAGAATCTTTCAAAATTATGACTTGGTTTGGAAAAAAGTAGTAAATGACCAGACTTTCGAAGTTTCAGAAGATGAAGGAGATTTGCCAGTGGCATTTATACATTTAATAGAAAAGAAACAACTGAACTTTTTTTCACAAACTCTTGACAAATTTTGGTTTTACAGACGAAGGAATGAACTGATTTATATAAGCATGAAGAGGCGATTTGGGGGCTCTAAATCAGAGGAAATTTTCTCAAAAAGGGGACAATCTTTGCAGTTACATCAACCTCAAATTAAAATGAAAAACCTCCTCAAAATAGAAGTAGGAGGGATGCAGAAAGACTGGAAAAAATATAAAAAGAAAGCAAGAATGGAAGATTAACCTTTTCTTTTGGCTTTGTAGTTGTTCTACTCATGGTTAAAAATGATTATGTTTTAGGTGTTATAACTACTGAGGGGGAAAAAGTATAAAGTTATTAATGGTTGATTAATCCTTTTTGGTTTTTTAGTTTATGTATTAATGGTTAATTATGTTGATGATTATCTTTCAAAATTTTAAAAGTTGGAGGGAGGAATAATGAAGGGGGGAAATTTAGAAACTTAAAAAAATGTAGAAATTTAATTAGTGAATACCTAAGGTTTATTTTTTGTTATGAGATTTCAAAATAAGAAAGCAGGAATGGAAGATTAACCTTTTCTTTTGGCTTTGCAGTTGTTCTACTCATGGTTAAAAATGATTATGTTTTAGGTGTTATAACTACTGAGGGGGAAAAAGTATAAAGTTAAATATTGATTTTTAAATATGATGCATTAATGGTTGATTAATCCTTTTTGGTTTTCTAGTTTATGTACTAATGGTTAATTATGTTGATGATTATTTTTTAAAAAATTTTTAAAAGTTGGAGGGAGGAATAATGAAGGGGGGAAATTTAGAAATTTAAAAAATGTAGAAATTTAATTAGTGAATATCTAAGGTTTATTTTTTGTTATGAGATTTTAAAATATCTGAACTTTGAGAAAAGTAGGAGGGGGAAAATGTTTTTAGGTTTGAATGTTTAATATTTGTTAATGGTTTTAAAACTCTTAGAGTTATTGGATTACATGCTACTTTGAGTCTATAAAAAGGGAGGTTGATGAAATTGTAAAAGGGGAGTTAAGGGGTCTTGGGAGTTATTAAATCTTGCAGTTAGCTAGTTTATTTTAGCGAATGTTTGGTGAAATCTATGCCCTGTTTTTGTTCTGGGAAGTCGGGGGTGGGGGGTGGTGAGGAGGGGTTGAAGATTGAGTTTACCATGGATTGATTTTTTTTTCTTTTTCTTGATGATAGTTTGAATGATTGTTTATATTGTATACTTGTTTGATCAGAAAATAAAAACTTTTTATTAAAAAAAAAAAAAAGAAAACACACATCATTTCTACAAAAATAATCCAGGAACTAGCCTGAACAGATAGCACTCACTGTAGCAAGCACACAAGACTGTGTTGGATCATTCACTTGTCAAGTCAAATTCACCCTGAAAATCTACACACTCTCCTTTCTAGAACTGGCTGGGAAAACATTCTCAGATTCCCCTAAATGGCATATATCACAGACAGCTGTACCTCCAGTAAATCAGTTTTCTTCAACCTTTCTCTCCAGGTGTGCTGAGATTCTCATTTCTAGGTTGTTCAGCCAACAGACAGATGATAACCCCCATCCATTTGATAGTACCAGGCTGGAGAAGAGCAGCTTTCCATCTTTTTTCCCCTCTCTTTTTCACCAGAGTCTTCTGCAGATAGAATTTTATTGGCAGAGACCTGGATACCTGGGAAAGAAATAATGAGCTATGTAAGAAAAACCCACAGTAAATTCAGTATAGACCAGTGATGCCATCGCATACCAAAAGCGTGGGGAGTATGGGGTGGGGGGGTCGGGCGTGCATGTGCCCACACTCATAATTCAATGCTCCCCTGCACCCTGCACCGAGCACCCCGCGCATGTGCATGTGACCCCTTATGCTCCTGCTTTTGGCACACAACAGCAAAAAGGTTAGTAGTGGGCCCAGTAGATCCGTTTTTTCGCCCTACCCAGTTTCCAGAGATCAGTTTTTCGCCCTACCCAGGTTCCAGAGGCTTTCTTGGAGCCTGGGGAGGGCAAAAACTGCCTTCTCCACACTCCCAAGGCCCTCCAGAGGCTGGAAATGGCCCATTTCCTGACTTCTGGTGGGCCCAAAAGGCCTGTTTTTCTTGGAGCTTGGGGAGGACGAAAATGTCCTACCCACCCACCCCCTGGAAGCCGGAAACGGCCTGTTTCCCGACTTCCGGTGGGCCCAGAAGGTCCAAAAACCAGCTGGCTGGAGCATGCATGCACGCTGGAACTGAGCTAGGGCAACGCTCACATGCCCACAGATATGGCTCTGGGTGCCACCTGTGGCACATGTGCCATAGGTTCACCATCATGGGTATAGACAGACATTTCAAGTTAACTTTTTAAAAGCAAGCCACACATTCTAGGTGCGGCAAAAGTTGTTTTAGATAAACTAATGTACCCACTTGAGTAACAAAAAGATTGCATGATGTCAAGGTATCCTGAAATATTGCTCCCAGACGGAAAACATGCAGAAATATATTAGTGTTTTTCCAGTGAAATGTACCTACTGCTGTTCTTGCAGCAATAGTAGCTAAACCAACAGATTTTTACAAGTAGATGGTTTTTATCATGATGGGAATAACAGTGGCCCTATGAGATATGTAATTCTATCATTATTTTGAAAAGACTCAGCAACAGAATTGCCAGCTGCAACTTTTTCCCTTACCAATTTCCCTTTAGCTTAATTCCAGATATACTTTAAGTAACGGGAGATACATTGAGTATGGGGAATAATTCTTTTTTTCCCCTCCAAGGAATATTCTTATTTTATTAAAAAAAAGATTCATTTCCATTCTGCTGCTTTTTGTCCCAGGCAGAGACAACGGCAGTGGTTTAGATCAGATATAGACAGAATCTGTGACCTCTGGATGTTGTGTCTCTCACCTTTGGTCATTTTAGCTAAGGCTATGGAGAGTTCAACAACATCTGGAGAGCCATAAAACTCCTTGGGCCTGGATTAGATAGTAACTCACTTCAACTGCTAGTCAGCTGCTAACTGACTTCAAATTCTTTTTTCAGTTTCCTTGTAAATCTATAGTAACTTCAATATGATAATGCTTACTTCTCCCCCGCCCCCTTGAACTAAGAGTCTAGTTAGTACAGCCCTTTCCCCCTGTTTTCTGGCTTCCCTCTGTTTGTTTGTTTGTTTGTTTGTCAAGCATAAATAAGATAATAGGTAAAAGTATAAACATAATTTGAATACATGAAAAGAGTAAAAAGGAACATTAGGACAGTGACAGTAGGCACGCTGGTGCACTTATGCACGCCCCTTACAGACCTCTAAAGAATGGGGTGAGGTCGACAGTAGACAGTTTAAGGTTAAAGTTTTGGGGGTTTGGGGAAGAAACCACAAATAATAGGAGATTAAAAAGTGACATGATATTCTTATTGGTCACTGTGTGCTCTGGATCAACATTCCAATTGGATGGAAATAAGAAAATACAAAGGATTATTAAAATTCCTTATTTATTTATTTATTTTATTCAATTTGTATACTGCCCTTCTCCTAGTGGACTCAGGGCAGTGCACAGCCAAAACTAAAACACATACCAATACAAAATTTAAAATTATTAAAAGAACTACATACTTTGGCCCAAATTTAAAACAATTCAAATTAAAACCCATTGACAAACTAAAAGCTAAAAAACTAAAAGACTAAAAAAAAAAGGGGGGGGGGTTTCACGCCAGCCCTGCTTGATGGAAAAGAAAAGTTTTCAGGGCATGGTGAAAGACCCGGAGATCTGATATCCTTCGTATCTCCGGGGGCAGATCGTTCCAGAGGGCAGGAGCTGCCACAGAGAAGGCCCTCCCCCTGGGGGTCGCCAGCCGACATTGCCTGGCTGACGGCACCCTGAGGAGTCCCTCTCTGTGGGAGCGTACTGGTCGGTGGGAGGCTATCGGCGGCAGAAGGAGGTCCCGCAAATACCCAGGTCCTATGCCATGGAGTGCTTTAAAGGTGGTAACCAACACCTTGAAGTGCACCCGGAAGACCACTGGAAGCCAATGCAGCTCACGCAGGAGAGGTGTCACATGGGAGTGCCCCCTCGCTCGCATAATCCCCCGCGCAGCTGCATTCTGCACCAGTTGGAGCCTCTGGGTGCTCCTCAAGAGGAGCCCCATGTAGAGAGCATTGCAGTAGTCCAGGCGGGAAGTGACGAGTGCCTGAGTGACTTGCTAAGGAATGGCATATTTCTAAATGAAATTCTTAGCTTGAGCCATCTAGAGTACCAACTGAGACTTCATCCCTTAACCAACCAACTTTTGGCATGAGATCATCAACCGTTTCCAGCTGTTTAATGGAGGTAATCTGCTTTAATTAATCTATGAGGAAATGTTAAATATGCAGACTATAATGACCCAGTTGGAAACTAACCAAATAGTTGGTACCAGCCCCATGTGCTTGTAATGAATGATGTGGGACTGTTCATATCACCAAGCAATAAACGTGATGATCTCAGTTTTACAGCTCGTTAGAAAAGCAACACATCCAGACATCTATTAGCGCCTGAAATGGGTTATACTTCTTCAAAGCACCAACCCTCTTGCATCTATTGAAGACATCACAAAAGAAAAATCTTTGGCGTTTATACAAGTCAGCATGATTGCAGGAGTCATCGAGTTACACAAATGTGCTGTGTGCCGATGATGAACGTTATTAGAACCATTATTACAATCATTGTCCAAGTTGAGTACTATGTCTAATTATGAGCCCTTTGACAGTAAGTTTCAAGGAAGACAAATAGCTTCTTAAAGAACAGAATGGATGAATCAATGTACCAATTATCAAGTAAGGCCACAAAGTCACGATCCATCAAAATCAGCCCAATCAACCAGCCACACATTGTTATGCATTGTGAAGAAGAATTAGAGAAAAGCTGTGAACTGAGTAGAATATGAATTGGCTTCAGCACACATGTGAATTGGTTCCAGAATTTGGAGTTTCTGTGGCATCTTTTAGACATCAAATCTTAGTTCCTCCTAAGAACCACAGCACAGGCAGTCCTTGATTTACAAGAGTTCATTTAGTGACCATCAAAGTTACAACATCACTGAAAAAAGTGACTTACGACCGTTTTTCACACTTGTGACTGTTGTAGCATTCCCATGGTCACATGGTTTACATTCGGGTGTTTGACAACTGACTCGTATTTATGACAGTTGCAGTGTCCTGGAGTCATGTGATCCCTTTTGTGACCTTCTGACAAGCAAAGTCAATGGGGAAACCAGATTCACTTAACAACCATGTTACTCATTTAACAACTCCAGTGATTCACTTAACAAATGTGGCAAGAAAAGTCGTAACATGGGCAAAAATCACTTACTAAATCTCTCACTTAACAACATAAATTTTTGGCTCAATTGCGGTTGTATTCAGCAACATTCCCACATGCCTGATCAGCAGAAGGTCTGAGGCTTAACTTCTAGGATCTCTAGATAAGGTTAGGAAAAGCACTGAGATCCAGAACAGCCACTTCCAATGAATGAAGAAGAAGAAGACCTCTTTTTAAAAGTAATATTTCCGACAAAACATACCATTTTGTTGCTTTTTCATATTGCATAAAGTAAGATATGTTGCAGTGGGATAGTCCACTCTTTGAAATTATCCCATGTCTTCTTTTTTTTACTTCATTATGAAAACAAAGGAAAGTTCTTGTTGACGATAGACACCTAGTTTTTATTAATTACATTACATTTTCAGAGTGCCTATTGACAAGGCATATGTCCAAGCATCAGTTTGATGGCCTCTCTGGCAGGGGCGAAATCCAGCAGGTTCTGACAAGTTCTGGAGAACTGGTAGTGGAAATTTTGAGCAGTTCGGAGAGACGACAACTACCACCTCTGGCTGGCCCCAAAGTGGGGTGGAAATGGAGATTTTGCAATATCCTTCCCCCAGAAGTGGGGAGGTAATGGGGATTTTGCAGTATCTTTCCCCTGCCACGCCCACCAGGCCACACCCACCAAGCCACGCCCACAGAACCGGTAGTAAAAAAAATTGGATTTCATCACTGCTCTCTCAGCAAAAGTGTTGTTGACCTGTAAAAGATCTTTGTGTGCAAAACAGTTTTTTGCCACCGAAGTTTCAAGTCCCATCACATGGCATCTTCCTAGTACTTCATTTCCCTTTTCTTCTATAGTGCATATGTAGACACATGAAGTAGTAACCGGGCAGGCTTCTTTCCCCAACCTGGTGCTCTGCAACACAACACTGGGCTGCTACATTTCCCATTGTTTGGCACCCATTTTGCCAGAGCACTGTTGCCCAGTATACAACTTGGAAATCTGTCTGCAGTGACCCTATCTCTGTAAACGTCTCTGTTGCTGTGAATGTTGTTTTCAGGTTCTATGTTCGTCTTCAAAGAGCATCAGTGATAGGCTTCCCTAAATCCATCCTATTTTTGCTTTGTGCAGCCAGGAAGAAAAAAAAATGTACTCAAATCTCTAATTTCAATCATGGACCTTTTCAGGATGGGCAACAGCACTCTGAAACTATGGCAAGCAAATGCAGCTGGTGGGCCAGCCCAGCCTCCATGGCAAAGCAGGAATGGGTTTCCTAGTTGTACTTTCTAGCGAAAGTTAGAGTATTTTTGGACATATGATGCGACACCCAGAAAAATACAGCATCCTTCACTTAATCCTCCGGGGAAAAATTGAAGGCAAACGAGGCCCAGGCAGAAGAGGAAAATCATGGCTTCAAAACCTAAGGGACTGGTTTGGACAAAACTCAGCAGCACTTTTTCATACGGCTGTTGACAAAAATAGGATTGCCAACATGATCGCCAACATCCAATGACGGATATGGCAAAAGAAGGAGGAGGAGGAGGAGGAGGAGGAGGAGGAGGAGGAGGAGGAGTTGTACTTCCTGGGAAGGGTCCTTATTATGCTGCTGCCTTCCCAGCTAGTTCCCAGCATAGAGGTGCTGTCAGCCATAAGAGGCCAGAAGTTGCAATCCAGAGAACTCTCAGTGGTAGGTTTCATAAAGTGAACATTGATAAAAGAAGCCGAGGTTGTGATTTTGAATTTGTGTTTCAAGCACAATAGCATCAGACTTCTCTGGACAACGCTGAAGGCAGCTGCCAGTATAAGTTCAAAGATGCAAATTTCCAATAAGCAGTAAAAAAAAAAAAAAGAAAGAAAGAAAGAGAGAAAGAAACTAAATCCCAATGAAGGCATTATAAAAGAATTTCAACCAATATTAAGGGCATATTCTATTTCTAATAAAATCCGAATGCAAATTTGTGGGGTTTTTTTTGTTTTTTGTTTTGTTTTTTGCAACAGTGGGTATATCAATCCTTAAAACTTTTCTTTTTGGGGCAGGAGAAATGGTTTTCCATCTCTGCTTTGCTGTAGGAATAGACGAATCTAGTTTCAGGCTGTTTGCTTCAGATGTTGTCAGAACTAACTCTCACCCTTAGCTTTGATGGCTGTGAGCCAATGGTTTATAATTAATTCAATGAGCCATTTGAGTTTCACTGTGGCAGAGGAGGAAATATGAATAAACTACTACTCCTTTGGGATGTCCTCTTTTTCTGAAGCTCTAATATAGAATTTTTTACTAAAGAAAGCTTCACAGAACCAAGATTGTCTGTTTCTACTAGTATAATGTTAAATTTGTTTGCTATCTGAGCATTCAGCTCAGCTGAATGTCCTCCAGGTGTCTGTTACTACTTTCTCATTGTTAATCATATTTATATGTTACCTTTTCTCTTAAAGGATCCCAGGATGGTACCATACTTATGAAAAATATAGCAACTCCCTAGACATCCCAAAGGTGCTTTTTCTTTGAAGATGTTTTGCTTCTCATCCAAGAAGCTTCTTCAGCTCTGACTGGATGGTGGGGAATGAAAAGCTTTATATTCTTTGCAGACAGCTGGTCGTTTGCATCCTCTTAGAGAGTCGTTGAGGAGCTAATATGGTGGTTAGATGTTTTGCAATGTTATAGGTGACAGAGTTGACGCTGCTGACAACAACCACTACATAAAACCATGGCACAATATTTATTTATTTATTTATTTATTTATTTATTTATTTATTTATTTATTTAGTCAAGCATGTATTTTATGACAGATACAACTGTAAACATAATTATAAATACGACAAACATAATTATATTTATGTCCATCATAATTATATTTATGTCCATCAGGAGAAGATTCAGCAGTCCATCTGCATTTAGAAGACAAAGGCCACTCTTTTGAGGACATCAAAGTTTACATTTTGGACAGAGAGGACCACTGGTTTGAAAGAGGGGCCAAAGAGGCCATCGATGTCAAAATTGAACAGCCATCTCTCAACAAAGGGGGAGGGATATGACATCATCTATCTCCAGTTTATGACACAGTCCTTTCAGCAGTTCCATGAAGACTCCACACCCATTTGCACTACTCAGGTGACCCTGAGGACACAGATAAACCTCCAAGTGGCATCACTGACACTCTAAAAAGAATGCAAATGACCAGCTGCCTGCAAGGAATATAAATCCTTCCATTCCCTACCATCCAGTCAGAGCTGAAGAAGCTTCTTGTATGAGAAGTGAACTGTCTTCAAAGAAAAGCAAGAAAGTCCCGTTGCCTCTTGAAAAAGCACTTTTGCAACAACCATGACCTGGATGACTAAGAAACTCCACAGACATGCAACTCCCTAGAATTTTAAAATGATCAATTAAAAAGAAGACCAATGTATCTTAAGGATACCAATACTTGTAATTTTACAGTCTGGAAGGACAGACTGAGCTGAAGATAAAGTGGTTCAGATAGCAGTATCAAATCTATAGTAATTTTTTTTTCAAAACTTTAAACTGATAATCAACTGCTTATAACAGAATATCAGAGATGGAAGGGACCTTGGAGATCTTCTAGTTCATGGGTGTCAAACCCTCTGCGTCACATTGCTGTCATGTAATGTATTGTGATGTTTTTCTCTTCACAGAGCTGGGTGTGGGGCCAGCGCATGACGCATCTGGCCCACGGGCCGTCAGTTTGACACCCCTGTTCTAGTTGAACCCCCTGGTCAAGCAGGAAACCCTATACCAGGGGTCTGCAACCTTATACACTCAAAGAGCCATTTGGACCCATTTCCCACAGAAAAGAAAACATCGGGAGCCACAAAACCCTTCCGGTGCCTATTTCTTGAGCAGCCACAAAACTAGCATATTTAGTTGAATTAAACGTTCTGTTTTCTTCTGAAACTTTTCTTTTCTTGGATTTATCTATAGTTGGCCTATCGGGGGTTGAAAAGCTCAATAAATCATGGGCGGGCAAGTATCGTACATTGGCGGTTGTGACGCATATTTTGAGTGACAGGGAGCCGCAGCAGAGGGGTGAAAGAGCCACATGCGGCTCCAAGAGCCGCAGCTTGCTGACCCATGCCCTATACCATGTCAGCTAAATGGTTGTCCAATCTTTATAAGGGGAATATTTCTAAATTAGAATAGCTGGCAAGGAAATTTGACAGCAATTGTCTTTTCTAAGTAATATTTAAGGAAAAATGGTGTTATTAAACATTTAAAAACACAGATACATTTCGATTAAAGTCTATTCGGGGAATTCATTCAGTAAGTAAGTATTTGCCCTTGCAGCAAATGGAATAAACATTAGCCCCCAAAAACTTCAAACGGATATGTGTGTCCCTTTTTGTAGTGTTGTCATTGTAAAATTATTAGGCTTAAGCCTGGCACATTTAATTCTCCCGGAGGGGGCTACTTTGCTTGAAAAGATTAAGCAACTAAAACAGCAAGAGTAGAATTTGCTGTGTTAATTGAGATTCTTTTGGCAGAGAAAACATGGAATCAAGAGTTTCACTGCACTCTTCCCAGCTGTTTCTTTCTGTGATGTCAAGCCTTATGCTCTGATTGTCACCTTACACATTGCCAAGGTGAGCAGGAATAGTAAACTATGAGAATCCAAGCTACCCCACGGTAGCGCTTTTCCACATGTGACCTCACGCTTTCAAGCGCTCAGCAAGAATAAGCTAAGGACTTCTTTCAAAGTCTTAATTCAGTTTCAGAGCGTTTGATGTGAAGTCTTAGAGAACAATAAGGGTGGGATTTTTTTTCTGAAAAAAAAGAAAGAAAGAAAAAAAAAGAGAATAGTCCACAAAGCTGTGCTTGATTTCAGATTCATACAGGCTCTGCCAATGCTTTTTCAAAATCAGCAGGGGATTTGGGCTGCATATCAACAATGTAGACTTCATCTCTGCAACATTTCTAATTTTGTTTCCTTCACTCTACCTGTAGAGGCTGCTAGAGGAATTAATTATTCCTGTTTTAGGAAGGAACAAATGCCTTTACTTTTATCCAGGCACACCTTCAATAACCAAATAAATGGTCACCATGGCATCCTTATCCAGCATAGCCTCAGATATGGGGTATTCTCTGTACACATTTCCATTCATTTAAAATTGTAAAAACAGCCAAATTTCATAATACAGTTTCATAGATTTAGTCTGCAATATACAATTCCCCTATTATTAGTAAATATCATTGAACTCAAGGAGGGGGGGGGTTTCTTTTCCAAGTGGGAAAAGAATGAGTAGGATTTCAATGTTCATCTTCCTTTGGAACCGACTGAGTGTTTAATTAATTAAGTACACAGAGGATATAGTATAGAGATACAATTTTTTGATATTGCAGATAACATTTAGTTTACATAAAACGTTTGCTATTAAAGAAAAAATGTTCTTAATAAATTCAGTTTTAGTAATATACAAGAAGAAACTTAGCCTCAAAAAAAATAATAATCAAGTTTTGCTCTGGTACCGCTTTGAGATTCAGTTCTTAGCCCCCAGAGATCAGTGCACTACAGCTGATTCATCTCCCAATTACAGCAACTAAAGCCTGCAGCTCCAACACTAACGAAAGAAATGCATTTTTAAAAAGCTGCTTGCAAACTCTGTAACACGGCAACCTTCTGCCTACTACGCAACACCTTCAACAGGAAACATTTATTGAGCTCAGCCATTTTACATTTTAGGGGGAGGGGAGCGGGGGACATGCCACACTTCATCTAATGTGCTGCTCTGGGAAACTTGTAGGAGTGAGAAGCTTGTAATCAGAAAAAAATATCTACATCAGTAGGCTGACGACCAGTTTTTATTGCAATCAAAATTCATGAGCCATGTCTTCTATTGCAACTCAGCCAATGAGACTTCCTCCTGAGACTACAACACGAGGGTCATAGATGCATTGTTATTAAAAAAAAAATATTGCCTTTAAATTCAGTGGTAGCTAGATGAACATTCAAGGGCAACGTGCTGAGACTTGGAGTCAGCTACAACCAGTGCTTAGCTAGCATCTTTTCTTTGACTTATCTACCTTGCTTATACCAATATATTGACAAGTTAGGTGTCCAGGAAAGAAGCTGTTTCCTACTGTAGGACATTAGCACCCACCCCTCTCCTAGAAAAATGAAATATTCTAGGAAATATTAAAAAGGCAGAATATTGTATTTTCCCTAAAGGGGAAACATATTTCTAAAGACATAAACTCAGAGCCTCAGCTCCCTGCCCCCAACAGATATTTTGGTGCCAACCTATCTACAAGACAAAGGCTGGGCCAGCTTATCTACAACACAAAAGACATGGCCCTTAAGACATGATAGGATTAGCCCTCACTCAGGATCCAAACCAGGACAAAGCCATTAAGCCACAATAGGAATTGCCCAAAGCCCATTCATTACATCATCATCCAGCAAGAGTCAACCAAGTTTGATTAATAAAACCTACAAGGTTAGTTATGACCCCTACAGCAGCCAATAGAATGCCACAGGAACAGGAAATTCCAAGACAGGGCCCAAGAGAAGGTATAAATCTATCTCTCTTGCTCACCCATGTGCTCATTTTGCCCAGGACCCATAAAACCCCATTGTGGTCCTGTCCACCATTAAACCATCTTTCCAAGCAGTCCATGTTTCCAGTGTCTTTCTTCCCACTTGAGAATGTCCAACCCAGATGGACATTTCTTCCAACACTACCATCCATTCTAATTCTGTTTTTGAAACTACTCTCTGCCATAACAGAGCTCAGGGAGCCTTAATAATTACAAGGCCTGCTATTCTTCCCCCAACATTGCCTTTGTTTGGATGTTTGTTGAAAATACGGCCTATCTAATTGTCAACATTGTTACCACTCCATTTTAAATGAATCAAATCAAATCAAATATCAAAATCAAATCAAATCTTTATTGTCACTGCACAACATATGTACAATGAGATTGGTTGAGCTCCCTGAATGATTAGAAACCCCAAAATCCCAGGTTTTAATATTATATAGCTGCATAATGTTATGGGTGGGGTAAGAAGACTTTTAAACCTCATTTAACTATAGTTCACAAAGCAGTTTTCTTTTTATTTTTAGAGCTTTGCATTTTCAGATACAGTGCACTTTTGCTCAAACGATATATCAAAAATGCATATAAAAGCATATAAAATTCTCATTCAGGTTCAAAGCATTCTCAGAAAGCAGTATTTTAACTACCTTGTTGTAAAAATAAGATGCCAAAATACATATTAAAAGAGGCTAAAATGGCTATGTCCTTAGGTTTTTCAGATGTTGTATGTAAACATAGTAAGTTGTAAACATAGTAAGTAACTATAGAGGTTTTTTTAAAAAAGAAAAGGCTGGGAATAAGCAAGCGGCTTTCATTCCTTCAAGATAGTTGAGACTGTATTTCAAAAAGAAAGGGGAACATTAAATGCACTACCTCACTGTCACTATCTCACATAGAGTCACTGTTAAGCAGTTTTTAACAGTTCGTGCTAAAGAAACTCTTGGTGATATTTATTAATGCTGGAAAAGAAGTGCTGGAGTATTATTTATAGCTTCAAATATCTGATGGAAATTCTCAGATGCTGCAGTGCACAGGGACACATTATGTACACAAACACAAGGCAGATATTAATCTATTGAGATGAAACATATGCATTATATATATCTCAGCCTAGGCCTCCTCCATCTGCATCCTCCATATTCATTAGTCTGCAACTCTCAGTTGTCACAGCTGCCTTTTGTCTTTGCTGACAAGCAATTGTGAGATTGTAGTTCAGCAAACAGGGAGACTGCCACTTGGGGAAAACTGCCCTACAGAAACATTTTTCCCCCTAGGACTTTTTCTTCTGTTGCATTTGATCTTTTGGTTCATTGTACCAAATTATAAATATCCAAATCAGTCTGAAATATTAGTGTACATTACCACTGAAGGATCACTAAAGGACCAGCCCAAACTTTTAGAAAGGTTGCAGCCCCTTCCACAAGAAATTGAAGGGTGCTCACCTGAGCAGATAAGCTATTCGCTAATAGTATGTTTGTCTTGCCTGGATGTATGGATCTTCAGTTAATTAGACTTCAAACAGTCCATTACTACAGCCAGACATTGATTGTTTCCATCCATTCACTTAGATCTGATGAAAAGACATCGTACCAATAACATTTTAAGATAGATAGATAGATAGATAGATAGATAGATAGATAGATAGATAGATAGATAACCTTTATTATCATTTTTTACTGTGGGCACACTGGCACACATTAAAAATGAAATTTTATTGTCTGCTCTCAAAAGTGTACACATACATAACAAACATTTACAAACATTATGTGTGTGTGTGTGTGTGTGTGTGTGTGTGTGTGTGTGTGTGTATACAGAACCTGTCAGAACCTATTGGATTTCCCCCCTGGTGTGTGTGTGTGTGTGTGTGTGTGTGTGTGTGTGTGTGTGTGTGTGTGAGTGCGCGCGCACACACACACGTGCACACACCCCAGGGGGAAAATCCAGCAGGTTCTGACAGGTCCTGGAGAACTGGTAGCAGAAATTTTAAGCAGTTTGGAGAACCGGTAGTGGAAAATTTGAGTAGTTTGGAGAACCAGCAAATACCACCTCTGGCTGGCCCAGAGTGGGGTGGGAATGTGGATTTTGCAATATCCTTCCCCCAGGAGTGCGGAAGGAATGGGGATTTTGCAGTATCCTTCCCCTGGAGTGGAGTGGGAATGGAGATTTTGCAGTATCCTTCCCCTGCCATGCCCACCAAGCCACGCTCACAGAACCAGTAGTAAAAACATTTGGATTTCACCACTGACACACACCCATACAGATAGACAGACAGACAGACAGACAGACAGACAGACAGACAGACAGATAGATAAAAAATCACTGTCCATCTTGAATACATATTGGAAAGAGGAAACTTGAGAGTCCATAAGGTTGATACTACATGGAACAAAACTGTGACTGAATCTGGATGTTCTGCTTTGGATACCACAAAGTCTCCTCCAAGAAGGTAACAAGGGAAACAGGTCATGAGGAGGATGTGTAGTGTCCCAGACAATATTGCGAACCCCGGTCAAGCATTGCTTATATCCTGTGTCTTGTTTAGACGGAAGTGAACTGCCAATAAGCAAACAAAAAGCAAATAATAGATGCAAACTTATAATAATAAGCAAATAATATAATAAAATATTATAAATATTATAATATTGTCGAGTGTCAGCCATTCCCTCAACACATGATCCCGGGGACTGTGACAAGCCAGAAGAACAGAGACACGGTGAAGGGGGAAGTTGTAGCGTTTAGCAGGGCACGGTGATATCAGGTGGTGGACGGTATAGGGAATCTGGGGACAGGGTCAATAAAACAATGTCAAAGGAAACAAACGCTATTCAATGCGAGGGACAGCGAGATCCAGAAGTAACCGGCAATCCACAACGAACCTGAAGGAGTAAATAGCGCGGTCACTTTAAATGCACAATTGAGCAAGGGTGGGGCCCTTGGGGGCGTTCTATAAAGCCGGATAAGCGGAGGAATAGGGCATCTCCGACTTTCTGTCAGCCTCCTCTGGAACCACCTGTGTTCACCTTTGAGTGTGTGCGTGTGGTGTTTGTTCGGCGGAGCACAGGTGGTTCCAGAGGAGGCTGACAAATATAATATTTTGTATATATATATATGTAGGTCTTTGGTTATTTGGGTTTTCTCCCATGTAAAATTGGAAGTGTCTTGGTGATGTTTCGACGAAGTCTCATTCGTCATGTTTTCCCGTGTCATATTAAATAAGTTAGTTAAAATGTTTAAAATTCTAAAATGACACGGGAAAACACCCGAGATTTTAATTTTTTGCATATACACTCCCGCGAAAACTTAAGAAGACAGATATATATATATATATATATATATATATATATATATATATATATATGTATGTATGTATGTATGTATGTATGTATGTATGTATGTATATGTATATGTATATATATATATATATATATATATATATATATATATATATATATATATATATATATACACATACATACATACATACATACATACATACATACATACACACAGTCAGGTCCAGAAATATTGGGACATCGACACAATTCTAACATCTTTGGCTCTATACACCACCACAATGGAGTTGGAATGAAACAAACACAATGTGCGTTAACTGCAGACTGTCAGCTTAATTTGAGGGTATGTACATCCAACTCAGATGAACGGTGTAGGACTTACAGCAGTTTGTATATGTGCCTCCCACTTGTTAAGGGACCAAAAGTAATGGGACAATTGGCTTCTCAGCTGTTCCATGGCCAGGTGTGTGATATTCCCTCATTTCCCCAATTACAATGTGCAGATAAAAGGCCCAGAGTTCATTTCAAGTGTGCTATTTGCATTTGGAATCTGTTGCTGTCAACTCTCAAGATGAGATCCAAAGAGCTGTCACTATCAGTGAAACAAGCCATCATTAGGCTGAAGAAACAACCAAAGAGTTTTTGAACGGACAGAAGTGGAATGTTATGCAATGGCCAAGTCAATCACCTGACCTGAATCCCATTGAGCATGCATTTCACTTGCTGAAGACAAAACTGAAGGGAAAATGCCCCAAGAACAAGCAGGAACTGAAGACAGTTGCAGTAGAGGCCTGGCAGAGCATCACCAGGGATGAAACCCAGTGTCTGGTGGTGTCTATGCATTCTAGACTTCAGGCTGTGATTGACTGCAAAGGATTTGCAACCAAGTATTAAGAAGGGAAAGTTTGATTTATGATTATTATTCTTTCCCATTACTTTTGGTCCCTTAACAAGTGGGAGGCACATATGCAAACTGCTGTAAGTCCTACACCGTTCACCTGAGTTGGATGTACATACCCTTAAATTAAAGCTGACAGTCTGCAGTTAAAGCACATTGTGTTTGGTTTGGTTTGTTTCATTCCAACTCCATTGTGATGGTGTATAGAGCCAAAGATGTTAGAATTGTGTTGATGTCCCAATATTTCTGGACCTGATATAATATCATAAGCAAATAATAGATACAAACTCAGGGTAAACTGCTCCAAACTCAATTGCAGAAAATCAGGCTTCAGTAACATAGTGGTCAATGTCTGGAATGCATTACCTGACTCTGTGGTTTCTTCCCCAAACCCCCACAATTTTAACCTTAGACTGTCTATTGTCGACCTCACCCCATTCTTTAAAGGTCTGTAAGGGGCGTGCATAAGTGCACCAGCGTGCCTACTGTCACTGTCCTAATGTTCCTTTTCACTCTTACTCTTTTCATGTATTCAAATTATGTTTATACTTTTACCTATTATCTTATAAATGCTTGACAAATAAATAATAATAATAAATAATAATCTTCTCTGCAATCCTCACCACTCTCTGCACCACCTTCCTGTCTGAAGCAGTAATGCTTCCCAATCTTTACTCTAAATCTTTGAATGAATTTACCCAATTGATAATTGTAGTTGATAGCAGAGAGATGTGGTGGCATTTGGTAAAGACTTTGGAAGTCTGGGCAAAGTGATATTGCAAAGGGAATGGTAAAATAAGAGACAGCATAGGCCACAAGTGGATAATGGGTGGAGAAGAGGCTCAGAAGAGATTTCCCAATTTTTTGGGCTGTACTGGAGACAGAGTGGGTAGGAGAATTATATTTTCAGACTTGTAAAATTCTATCAGTATAGCTTTACTTTTCTTTAGTGTCCACAGCAATGCAAAACTTCTTTCCCTTTCCCTTTATTTTTACATTTGTAAATCCTTTAAGATTTACAAGAGAGGAACCTAAATTATCACTTTTTCCTTGCTGTAAATTTTCTGTGGAGGTATAAATGAGAACTAGAATGAAAGAACAATAATTCCCTTGTTGTTTTGGTTATGGTAGAACCAGAGCAAGAATAGTATCATATGGTAGGGGAAGAAAAGAAACTGCTTTAGTGTCAAATGAATAATTGTGGGAAACGGGTATGAAGGCATCCATGTGTGCAAACATCTGGGAAAGAAAAGGAAAGATAAAGAGACCAGTAAGAACAAACACTGGTAGACCAGTTCACACATGGGTAAGGCTTGCCTTCCATATGCAGATAAGAAGACAAGAAGTAGATGAATGACCAGTAAGGCCTTACACAGGCCCTAATCCAGAATGAGCACTAGCCCAGATCTGTTGCCAACCCACTACAGTTAAGACTGCAAATGGTTTAAGAATCACCAGAAGCAGGATAGGAAATATTTAGCTTAGGCTGTGATGTGCAATTGCTTTAGTGCCCAAACCGGCCTAAATCCTGACTGAAAATGAAATCTAGAAAAAAACATTATTTTCCAGAATAGTTGCATCTGATTTCCCACTGCTCACTTGAGCACGATGCCCAGGAATGGGAAGTTTGTCATGTGCTATCGTATTCAGTTATTCAGCATCCAATGATTTCCCTCTCTCATCTTCATGAGAAGAATAGTGTCATCATGTGTAGGAGAAGGATGGCAGTGTTAAAAGAGGGAATCAACCTAGAATCTCTACGTAGCCACAAATGAACTAAGTCAAACCTCCCTTGAATTCCACTGACCCTTATTTAACTCCAAACAGAGGCTCACCAAACAGTTGCTGTGCATGGGCATGATTAGCCATAAATCAGTTGAATTGGACCTTCACATGTGGACCTGACCTTTTGTGCCTGACATTATGATATCTTTGAATGTGGGTTCTCATACAAATGACTTTAATGTATAAATCCTGGACCCAGGATTTGGTAAAAGTAGGAAAGGCTGGATTCTACTAAATTCCATATTCATCTCATAAAACCTTAAAATGAAACAGATCTGATCAGAAAGTGCCCTGGGCATTGCGTCGTATATTATGATAAGCAATCAGGAATTCTGCATGTACAGTATGTATTACTTTTGAAAAGTAATAACAATAATATGGTATTGAATTGATTTCACTTTAAGTTCAATTCAATAAAATATTATTTTTATTCGTTTTAAACATTACTGGACACCCCGGAGAATTTTTTTTTTTTTAAAAGGATGACTAGTAACCTTATTATATTGTAGGTATAAAATGAGTGCGTAATCAAGTGATTAGAGAGGTCCTGATCAGCAAATCTCAAACCCATCTTATACAATATGTAATGGCATTGTTTTGTACCTCTGATGGATTTATATGGTCCTTTAGGCATAATTACTTAGCTAGCAGTCTTGGAGCTATTATGACTGATAAAATTACTGTTTCAGAACCTCTTCAGAAGCAACCTCATGCCCATCCATCCTAGAGACTATTGGAGCATGGATCCATAAACCCCGATAATGATCAAACCAATAAAGCAGCTTAATATGTCTAAAGGCTCTTTGTAGTTACAGAAGAGTATATGCCATGTAAAGACGGATGCACTCATCCAGGTTAATAAATCACACATTATTAATAAGTTCATCCTTGACTGACTTTCAGTTTATTAGTCCTCCTCTAGTGTGTTACTCTGCATAGATGCCAATTTAATATTTTCTCTGTCTCAGCTGAATTACGGTAGATAAAAGGAAAAATACAGCCGAATGTCATCTTTATACTGATGGTCCTTCACTTCTCCAAACTGAATGATGTTATTCAGTGTTTTTGTGTCATTGAGCAGAAAGCATAGAGGACAAAACAGAATCCCACGAAAGCCAAGAATATAAATACTCAAGAGATGAGCAATGGCTCTCTGTCCCAGTTGCTGGAACTCATCCTTCAGTAGAGGTCCCTCTGTCCCAAGGCCAAACCACATTGGACCTGGAGAAATCAAAGGGTCATACCCCCTTACTTTCGTCCTGGCAATTTAAAGATGTCTAAAGCTTGATTGTGAAATAAAAATCTTCTCTGCTCTTGATCTCAGTGTATTTAGTCAAGGCATAATAACTCCAAGGGTGCTGTTTTCTCAGTTTCTGACACGTTATTATCACAGACAAATTAGTGTCTGAAATGAAAGGCATGCCAGATTCATAACTCTCTCCCAACCCACCTAAGCCCTCCAATTACCAACCTTCTATTTTTGGATCTCTGATGGAGAGACTGCCCTCCTTTGGCCTACTTAAAGAATTCCTGCTGGCAAGAGGAAAAAAAGGAACGGATCCCTTCCCCCAGGCACTGCTCTCTCTAAACTGCATTTTTACAGAGGCCTCCATTTCTAATAGCAAAACTCATCTTGAGTGATGCCAGCCAGAAAGGTGGCTAACAGGAGGAACAAGTGGGTGGGGTCACAAGATTTGTGAAAGCATTCACTTGCTTATTCTGAAGATTTATGCCCTGCCTGCTATCTGCAGATCTCAGTTGCTTACCCATTAAATACAGAAAATGAAAGAATGAAGGCTAGCCGTTGGCTCTATCTCACGGTCCAATAAAAATTGCTGTGGAGGCATGTAGAATTGAAAAACAGAGGTGTTGGAGAGAGATCTGAATGCTCAGTTTGGAATCAATGAATGAAAGAATGACCAGCATTCAAAAGCAGGACAACTATTTTGATAATGGAGAATATACAAAAAGAACTGCCACTTCAGAGGTGGGTTTCAGACCAGTTCTGGAGAACCAGTAGTGAAAATTTTGAGTAGTTTGGACAACTGGCCCCGCCCCCATCCATTCTCTGCCTCCCAAATCCCAGCTGATTGGGAGGAAATGGGGATTTAGCAGTAACCTTTCCCTGGATTGAAGTGGGAATGGAGATTTTACAGTATCCTTCCCCTGCCATGCACACCAAGCCACGCTCACCAAGCCATGCCACACCCACCAAGCCACGCCCACAGAACCGGTAGTAAAAAAATTTGAAACCCATCACTGTCCCACTTGTATTGCTGCTACTAAGCCATTCTTTAGATCAGTATTTCTCAATCCTGACAACCTGAAGATATGTGGATTTCAATTACCAGAATTCCCCAACCAGCATGCTGAAAGAATTCTGGGAATTGAAATTCACATATCTTCAAGTTTGCCAAAATTGGAAAACACTGCTTTAAATGGTCTTGGAATTGGTGACCAATGTTAGATGATAAACATGATTGCTTCTCTCTTTATATATTTGAAGATAATCTGGGAAAAGACCCAAATGACTTGCGCAACCCAGAATCTCTTCCTGGTACCATACTGCAGTCCAATAGGATCTATTCTAGGCACTCTGGAAACGGCAGTGAGAGATCCATTTAAAGGAGGAGCTTTTGAAAAGGAGGAGCTGAACTGCTTCCTTTTGCTGCAGATGTGAACTGAGCTGATCCCCTGGAAGAGTTCCCATCAAGAAACCTTCAGCCAGAAAAATATTGTGTGGTGCAGCTGTAGCACAATGTTACAGTGTGAGATGTTCAGCCAGACTGTAACCCAAGCAAGCATAAGTGCCAGTGGTTCATTTCACCTCCAAATGCTTGCTTAGAGCAGGGGTCTCCAATCTTGGCAACTTTAAGCCTGGAGGACTGGGAGTTGAAGTCCTCCAGGCTTAAAGTTGCCAAGGTTGGAGACCCCTGCTCTAAGCAAGCCTCTTCTGACCCAAGAACAGAGAGAGTTGGGGTGGTGGAGAGAGAGAAAAAAAGAGTACAAGAGATAGAAATGGGGTGGCACACAGAAAGGAAAGGAGTGGCATCTTTGGCATCTTTCAAAAACCTAGCAGAAAACAAAAACAATCTTCACACTGGTCTAATGAGTGTTGGCAACTTACTGGAGAGAGAGTCTTCTATTATGTGACCACACCTTCATATATAGATAGATAGTCTGTCATACTTGGAAAAACAAAGAGCATAGCTTTTTAATCCTGTCAATATGTGCTTAAAGCTGAAGGGCTGCATCCAAAATATGACCCAGACTCAGTGTGATGGCAGTGTGGCTGGGTGGGTTATAGGAAATGCAAGAAGATGCTTGCTCGCTTCGTTTGCACACTCAAATCAACACATTGATTGGAAGCTTTAGAGCAAATTCTTCTTCTTCTTCTTCTTCTTCTTCTTCTTCTTCTTCTTCTTCTTCTTCTTCTTCTTCTTCTTCTTCTTCTTCTTCTTCTTCTGTTCTCTCTCTCTCTCTTTCCTTCTCTCCCTCCTTCCCTCTGTCTCTCTTTCTGTCTCTCCCTCTTTCTCTCTCTCTCCCTCCCTCTCTCTTTCTCTCTCTGTCCCTGTCTCCCTCTCTCTTTCTCTCTCTCACCCTCTTTCTTTCTCTCCCTCTCCCTTTCTCTCTTTCTTTCTCCCTCTCTCTCTTTCTGTCTCTCTCTCCCTCTTTCTTTCTTTCTTTCTTTCTCTCTCTCTTTCTCCCTCTCTCTTTCTGTCTCTCTCCCTCTTTCTTTTTCTCTCCCTCTCTCTTTCTCTCTCCCCCTTTCTTTCTCTCTCCCTCTCTCTTTCTCTCTCTCTTTCTTTCTCTCTCCCTATCTCTCTCTCTCTTTCTCTTTCTGTCTCTCCCCCTTTGTTTCTCTCTCCCTCTCTCTTTCTCTCTCTTCCTTTCTCTCTCTCTCTCCCTCTCCCTCTCTCTTTTGCTCTCTCTCTCTCTCTCTCCCTCCCTCCCTCCCTCCTAGGCAAGACAATCGAATGTTGAATGGAACAGTGATGATCTGACTTTGCCAAGCACAGAAAAAAGCCACCAAAAATAACAGTAGAAAAAGGAATAAAAGCCACCCTTGAGGCTCTAATTAAAAGCCTGCTTGGGTTATAGTGTGTGAATAAAAAATAAACCAACACAACCAAACAAAATCTCAGAAGTCTGCTGAGCTGCTTCTGGCACACTCCTGAACTGAATTGTGGGAGGAAAGATATATGTTCAAGCTCTTTTTATTTCCTGCTCAGTTCTGAAAACAAGCCGGCTAATCCTCAGGAGGCTGCCTTGGCAATCTTTCTTGATACAATAGCTCATCATTCACAGGTGCAAGAGAAAAATGCTCAGAAAAATAAGTGTCATGCAATGTCCCAGATCTGTCTAATTAGAAGATTGAATCTAGATACCAACAACAGAATAATCCTCCCAGTGTCTTCTACAAACAAACAAACAAACAAACAAACAAACAAACAAACAACCCTGGAGACCTGAGCAAAACCAACTTAGTCCAGGCAACAATCTCAGAAGTTGAAATGCTTCATTCTGGATAGCAGTAGCACTGCAATCTCAGAAGAAGAAGAAAAAAGTAGTCTCCTTCAGATGAACTGGCCTCCTGGTATCACCTTGTTCATAGCAGCCACAGGGAAGTGGTTTGCAGATACCTACTTCTAGAACTTTTTGTCATTTTCTCAGGCTAGCCTATAGCTCTAATATTTCCTTCTCATCAAATATTAACCCAGCATGTCACTGCTTAGTTGATTAAGAGCCACCAAAACCAGATAGATAAAAAATGTGCACGTTTAAGTCTGAATTCATTCTGAATATGATCAAAATTGTTTCTTGTTTCTTCTTCTTCTTCTTCTTCTTCTTCTTCTTCTTCTTCTTCTTCTTCTTCTTCTTCTTCTTCTTCTTCTTCTTCTTCTTCTTCCTCCTCCTCCTCCTCCTCCTCCTCCTCCTCCTCCTCCTCCTCCTCCTCCTCCTTCTCCTCCTCCTCCTCTTCTTCTTCTTCTTCTTCTTCTTCTTCTTCTTCTTCTTCTTCTTCTTCTTCTTCTTCTTCTTCTTCTTCTTCTTCCTCCTCCTCCTCCTCCTCCTCCTCCTCCTCCTCCTCCTCCTCCTCTTCTTCTTCTTCTTCTTCTTCTTCTTCCTCCTCCTCCTCTTCCTCTTCCTCTTCTTCTGCTCCTCCTGCTCCTCCTGCTCCTCCTGCTCCTCCTGCTCCTCCTGCTGCTTCCTCCCCAAATTCCTCCTCTTCAAATTCAGAGCAATCTGGATAACACACAAAGTGTGTTCTCTATAAAGCATGGGAATTGGCCACCTACAAGTATGCAACCTGCACTCCAAGCTCATTATTCCTGTGGCTTTTGTCCAGGAAAGGGGTCAACTCTATCTCATTTATTTTCATTGGGCAACTCTATTGCATCTTCTTTTTCTTAGAGAAAATAATTCTCAAAACTGGACATTCATATACATAGGGAGCACCCACATTACAGATTACATGAGTTTATGAGCAGCACATAAATCTTTTCATGTCTCATGGTTTGTCTGAAAAGTCCTACGAAGTTGTGCAAAAATATTATATTAATGTTTGACCTTCGAGGTTTCACTTAATATTGCAGTCATCAACAGCTGAAAGTACATCTGTTTAACAATTTAAATTTGTTTTATAAATTGGGGTGTTTTAAATTTGTTTTGGGCCAAAGTATTTAATGTATTTTTAAATGGTTTTTTAACGTTTGTACTATGTGTATTTTATCTTTTGGCTGTTCACCGCCCTGAGTCCTTCGGGAGTAGGGCGGTATATAAATTTAATTAAAGATAAAGTTAAAGATCTCTCATTCAGCCCTTTTGTCAAGATAATGAAAGGCCCCATTGAGTTTTGATGGGCATTTTTCATCAAGATACTTCAAAGGTTCCAGTTCTGACATGAGAATGGGAAGCAAAGCAATAAAGCAAGTTTTCAAACCCCATTTTTGAAAGAAAAATCAAATATCCAAATGATTAAACCAATATTTTGAATCAGAATAACCTTACATCTTTTTTAAAAAAAATATTTTGTCACATGACTGTTGCAGATCATTTCAAAAAATCATCTCCAGTCCTGCTGGAATCAATCAATTTTAATGGAGTATATGTAATTCAGGTTCTTTCCCATGCACTTGTCTGAAATAGACTATAGAGCCGTGATGGTGAACCGATGGCACACATGCCACAGGTGGCACGCGGAACCATCTCTTCGGGCACGCAAGCTGATGCCCAGGTCAGCTTCACCATGCATGCCCGCGCGCCTTCTGCTGGCCAGCTGATTTTCAGGTCTCTGCCAGGAGATGCATGCATATGCATGGGGGGTGTGTGGCGCCCCCCTGTGCCCCATTTTTGGTTCCAGGAGGCTTCAGGGCGGCCTGCTAGCACCAAAACAGAGCATGAGGGGGTGCGGTGTGTCCCCGACGGCTCATTTTTGGTCCCGGGATGCTTCAGGGCGGCCTGCTAGCACCAAAACGGCCGTGCACACATGCACGAGAGGCGTGGGGAGCGTGGGGGGGGCACTCACATGTACGGGGGACGCGGCCTGTATGAGGGGTATTGCATTATGGGTGTCGGCATGTGTGCGCGTGCTTTCAGCATCTGAGAAAAAAAAGCCATCACTGGTATAGAGTCTGAAATAGAGTATTGGAAAGGATAGATGTGACCAAAAAAATTTATTGTTTTTCTCCTTGCCTCTTTCAAATGGAAGGTAGACAGAGATAGGCGCTCATAATTGCCCTCACTTACATTACAGGCAGTCCTTGATTTACAACCATTTGCTTAATTACCATTAAATGGCATTAATGACCATTAAATGACCAATTACAATGGCACTGAGAAAAGTGACTTATAATAAGTTTTTCACACTTATGACCATTGCAGCATCCCCATGGTCACCTAATTAAAATTCAGACCCTTGGCAACTGGCATGTATTTATAACGGTTGCAGTGTCCCGTGTCACCTTTTGCAACCTTCTAACAAGCAAAGTCAATGGGAAAGCCAGGTTCACTTAACAACCGTGTTACTGACTTAACAACTGCAGTGATTCACTTAGCAACAGCCAAAAAGGACATAAAATGGAGCAAGGCAGGTCAATGTTTATAACAGTCAAAGACCAGAGCAAGTTAAAAAAAAATTTCAAGGAATATCCAATTAAAAATTCTAGAATACAATAATAAATAACAAATAAAATCTTGACTTGACTTGAGCAAAACTCACTTAACAATTGTCCTGCTTAGCAACAGAAATTTGGGGCTCAGTTGTGGTCGTAAGGTACAGGTAGTGAAGGACTACCTGTAGTCATGGAAGAAACTCAGATTGGGAGATGGATTGCTATGGATCAGGTTGAATTTCTTAGTTTTCATTAAGTATATATTTGCATTTTAATAGCGATATATTTCCTTTATCTCATCATTACAAAAGTTTCTAACAATGATATAATCAAATACATAAAAATAACATATAAAATACATGATGCATAATTAAGGGCTGATTTAAGACAATGCATTTAGATAAACAGCTAACGTATTCATCCAATCGCAAAATAAAATTAAACCTACGTTTAATCATGATGATTGTGGAAATTAGAGTAATTAGCCATCTTCTCCGCAATGGTGGTGATGATGCAATCACATAGAGGGTTTTTTTTTTTTTTTTGTATGTGAACATTTTGGAGCTACTGACTATATAAAGCAACTTGTGCTCATTACAATGATTCAAGAGCACTACTGCACTTAGTGAAGTATTCCTTGAGTCTGATCAAAACTGCTTTTACAGGATTACAAGAGATTTTAGCATAAATGATTTTATTGCAAAAGGATGGTAAAATAAAGTAAATAAGCCATTTCTCTGGTTAAAACAAACAAATAAATAATAGGTGAAAGGGAATGCTCTTTCTAAAAGTTTACATTAACAGAAGAATGTCTAAAAGTTATCCAGATGGTAAACAGTTTTATGATCATTTAGTACTGATTAATGAGGAAGCTAGTGCGTAGTTCCCTAGGATGGCTAACAAGGTGAATTATAAATGGAAAGGAAGGGGAGACAGGTACTAAGTCTTTGTTTAATGGCAACGAAGTAGTAACATCCAGTTTCGAAAGATCTCATTTCAGATTGCACATTACAAATTTCCTTAGCCCCGTTGGAAATTGGTGTATTGGCTAATCAAGAAGAGAAGCAACCTGGAATTAAGGAGAAATTTCCTAACAGTGAGGACAATTAACCAGTGGAACAGCTTACCTTCAAAAGTTTTGGGTGCTTCATCACTGGAGGCTTTTAAGAAGAGACTGGACAGCTACTTGTCTGAAATGGTATAGGATCTTCTGCTTGAGCAAGAGGCTGGACTAGAAGATCTCCGAGATCCTTTCCAGTTCTATTCTGATTCTGAAGTTGGCTCTGTATTCTGGATCCAAAATGCCGTTATTATAGTGAATCTGAGATGCTACTCTCTGAAGCATTTTAGATATTTCCTATTTTCTTTGAGCTGGAGACCAAGATGTACTCGTGGAGGTTTTTAAGAAGAAATTAGATAATCATTTGTCTGAAATAGAGTTTCCTGCTTGAGCAGGAGGTTGGAGGACTTCTAGAAGTCCTCCAAAATCCCTTCCAACCCTGTTGTTCGGTTATAGTAGCTAATCTTCTGCAGCTATCTTCTTTCCAGTCTTTAAACCCTATGATTATAAGATCCAATTTCATTTTTAGTGGTAGGCATATAAACATATTTAGGAACAATTCACTTAAGATGCCTCTTGGTTCCCTTTCATGATCTCAGCAGTAATAATGTTTAGGGAATCCAAATAGTTTTCAGGCATTATAGTAAGTTTTCCTCCAATGTAATTTCACTTGAGTCTGAAGATATCATCATGCTGTCCCTGTTCTGTCCATTGTGACCTGCCTTTAGCACAAATTTAGCAAAGCTGCCTCAGAAGCTCCTACAGGGTAGGACCCAGTGGTATTGCCTGATATTTTACTGCACTTCTTTGGGGCCATTAAGTTTGATTTGTTTGAATGCATTTCCTATTAATAGAGAATAGAACAAAAACCATTGGCTGCTTTTGTCTCAGGAGATGCCAGTTTGGTGTGCATGTAAATATTTGTTGAAAATTAATCATTAGTTTTCATGTGCATACTCAGTGTTGCAGAGTCTATTATTTTCAGACTTGCAAGATTCTATTAATATAACATTTTAATCAGGGTTGATTTAATCCAGCAGGTTCTGATAGGTTCTGGAGAACCAGTAGTGGAAATTTTGAGCAGTTCGGAGAACTGGCAAATGCTACCCCTGGCTGACTACAGAGTGGGGTGAGAATGGAGATTTTGCAGTATCCTTACCCTGCCATGCCCACCAAGCTACACCCACAGAACCGGTAGTAAAAAAATTTGGATTTCACCACTGGTTTTAATAAAGATAAAGTTAGTACTCATTGTTGAGCTCCTTGCCTGGATTACCTTGAAGGGCTAACAGCAATCGTGCAATCTGAAAATACTTACTTTTACTCATCTGAAAACTAGGAAGAGTCCCTTCTGAGATGTTTTCTCCACTCCTCCTCTTTTGGACTTAAATTTTGTTTATCAGACTTGTCTTGGCTAGAATAGAAGAATCTGCTGCTTGCCACAGCCAACTCACCACAGCCATCTAGTCATGCCAACTCACTGCGGGAGAATTCCATGTGAAATAACTCAACATGGTAAATGTTATTTGCCACTATTTCTTCAACATTGTTTCCATTGACAAAAATGACAATAATGTCGAAGAAACAGTAGAGGATAATATTTATTGCATTGAGTTATCCTGTGTGGAATTGTCCACGGCGACTTGTCCCACAGTGAGTTGTCCTGCGGCAAGTTAGCTGGGTGAAATGGCTGTGGCAGTTTCACTTTGGTGAAATGGTGCAAGGCAAATTGGCCATGGCAAGATGACCACAGCGAGTTGGTCACAGCAAGATGGCTGCAGTGAGCTGGCCATGGTGAGTTGGCTGTGGTGAGTTGTCCTAGACCTAGTGATGACTAACCTTTTTGCTGTTCGTGCCAAAAGTGGGGGGAGCATGGAGGGGGTCGTGCACGTGCGTGCCCACACCCACAATTCAATGCGCCCCACCCCCCTGTGCTTGCATCCGTGACTCCCCTGTTTTTGGCCCCCCGTGATGGCCCGGTGGGCCCGGTAGGCCCGATTTTCGCCCTCCCCAGGCTTCAGAGGCTTTTTAGGAGTGAAAATGGCCTTCCCCACCCACCTGGAGGCCCTCTGGAGGCCGGAAACAGCCCATTTGCCAACTTCCGGTGTGCCCAGAAGGCCTGAAAATCAGTTGGCCTGCGCGCTCAAGTGCACTGCAGCTGAGCTAGGGCAGTGCTCTCATGTCCACCGATATGGCCCTGCATGCCACTTGTGGCACGCGTGCCATAGGTTCGCCATCACGGTCCTAGACCGTGTTTAGGCTGTGGTTCTTCCTCTTAGTTCCCAAGATCATTCCTATATAGCCATGATGGCAAACCTATGGCATGTGTGCCACAGGTGGCACACTGAGCCATATTGGTGGGCACATGAGCATTGCTTTAGCTCAGCTATGGCACACATGAGCGAGCCAGCCAGCTGATTTTCAGGCCTTCTGGGCCCACCGGAAGTCAGGAAATGGGCTGTTTCCTGCCTTTGGAGGGTCTCTTGGGGGGGGAGGCCATTTTCACCCTCCCCAAGCTCCAAGAAATCCTCTGGAGCCTGGGGAGGGCAAAAAAATGCGCCTACGGGCCCACTGTACCATCGCGTGCCAAAAGTGGGGGAAGCACAGAGGGTTGTGCATGCATGCGCAGGGGGGCAGAATGCATTGAGTTATGGATGTGGGTACACATGCGTGCGAATCCCTGTGCTCCCCCCGCTTTTGGCACGCAATGGCAAAAAGGTTAGCCATCACTGCTATATAGCATTACACTCTATTTGAGATACTTTTGTTCAGCCTTGGATTCTGAGTGTTGTCAAACTTTTCCTCCTATAATAAATTTAGAATAAATTCCAGAAAATGTCTTGTTTACTTCTAAAATCAAGCGCCAGGATAAACAATCACTTTTCTTTTTTGCTATTATTTGAGATGAGTGACTGATGAAGAAAATTGTGCTCGGTTTCTTGTGCGTTGTATCTATCTACAGGTAATGCAGAAGGAAACCTACTGTTTTCTTAAATCCTGAAGACCATACTAATGTTGACCACATTTTTGAAATTCTGCTGGAATTTTCTGAGACATGAGTTTGAGCAGAACTAATTAGTTGAAGGGCATATCTTGAGTTATGATGGATAGCAAGCCCGTTATAGGATTTCATACTTCAGTCTGAACATTTTCTCTTTTGGACATGCATCCTTCTTTCTTTAGCACTATTCTTTTTCTTACAGCTTTTAATGTTACATGTCTCCCAGAGACATGTTACAGAGTTGGGCAGCCTTCTAAATCTGACATACAAATAAACAAATAATGATGCCAGATTCAAAAGCAAGATTGTTGACAATGTATTCAAATATCTCATTCATTCTGAGAGTCGTTCACTGTCAAGCCCTAGCTTCCAAAAGCTCTGCCAAGCAATTCATGAGAAGAATCCAGTCTTGCCATCAAGGTACTTCATTACATAAAAATAGTAGGATAAATTTCAATATGTTTGTCTAACATTGTAAAAACTTGAGAACCAATCAGAAAGTTCTTTTGTTCCACATTGAATTTTGATGGTGTACTTGACTGGAGTTAGGAGTTAAAGGAAGACATCTCCATGTTTTTAGAATGTCACATTAAAGACCAATAGCCTGAAGCTTTAAAAAATGACAGTTTTCAGCTAACATTGATATATCTGACATTTATGTCTAAACTCATGAACACTCTGAATCTGAAGCTTCAGAGGAAACATCATTGTTCGTTATAATTCAAGAGTACTTATAGGCAAACTCCTGCTCTCGATACTATGAATTAATGCTTTAAAAAAAAATCCTACCATTTTCTCAATTTGATGGCAAGAATAGTTTCTTGAAAATGATTTCAAGGGGGAAACATCACATTTTATCTAATCTGCCTACAAAATCAACTAAGGCCATATTTCCCAATCCTTGTAGATAAAAATCCATCTGGAATCTTGCGAGGATCCCTTTTGGCATCTATGTTCAGCCTTTACGTGATGATTTTCAAGAAAAAAAATGCTGGAATTCAATTTTTATTCACAGGCTGAAATTAACTTTTATTAATTTATTGCAACAGAGTATATCACTTTGGAGATACTTCAGAACAAGTTAGCAGGTTACATTCCATTTTTATCAATGTACCTTTTTGAAACTGATCTTTTAACTATAAAACCATTACACTCAGCTTGGCACTGAGTGTAATACTCGATATCCTCCAAGACCCAGAATTAAGCAAGCAGCCTGATGCCCTTATTTATAACAATTAAAAGAAATTTTTTAAAAATTACAGATTTTTTTTCTAAATTTACATTTGTTTTTAGTGGCAGTATTACATTCATTTTGAAATTTCAAACAAGCAGCCTTAACTAGAAGGACCTGAGATTTTTATATTTTCAAAAGAAGTGATAAATTCTGAAAAATCTGCAAAACATTCAATAGAATTGGCAAGTCAATACTTTGAGATACCTAAATCCTTATATTCTTTTTTTTTTGACAAGTTTTATTGGTTTCCCCCCCCCCAATACACACCCACATATTTTTTGAAACGGAATATTGACCATATCATATCATAAATCCTTATATTCTTTGAGGTAACAAAATGTGGCTTTAGTATTTCTTGCCCCATTCCACACTCAGATGGCAATAGAGACAAGGACAAACTCCAAAAATAGCTAGCTAGCTAGCTAGATAGATATAAATAGAGAATAGATTGGGGTGGGTTCTAAATTTTTTTACTACCGGTTCTGTGGGCATGGCTTATTTTGTGGGCGTGGCTTGATAGTCATGTGACAATTATTTAGGATTTAGCAGAGGTACTGGTCTACCAGGCTTTTAACTGCTTGCAGAGCTGTACCGATCTACCCATTTATTTTTGCAGGCACTGGTCTATCCATTTATTTTTGCAGACACCGGTCTACTCATTTGTTTTCTTTTAACACTGATCAGTTGTAAGGTGGCCCTTTGAAGCCTCGCGGCAAGAGTTTAAACAGTTTTTTCCCTTCTAGCCATCAGCTGGGACTCAGAAGGCAACAATCGATTGGGGGTGGGGTCAAATAAAAGGTAAGAATAACATGGGGGATGGGGGGGCAGGGGGGCAGGGGGGGAAGAACCGATTTCGTGACGTCATATTGTCACCGCTACCGGCTTGGCAGAACCGGGCCAAACCGGGAGGAACCCACCATTGGGATAGATGATAGATAGATAGATAGATAGATAGATAGATAGATAGATAGATAGATAGATAGAAGATAGAAAGGTAAATAGAGCTAGAAATGATAGACAGATAAAAGATAAAATATATAAGAGAGAGAGAGAGAAATGATAGATAGATGATAGACAGATAGGTGATAGATGATAGATATTGATAGATAGGTGGAAAGACAGACAGACAGAGAAAGACACAAAATATTCAGAAAATGATAGTCATATTAGATAGTTTCTTTTATATTTAAAAAAGGAAGATAAAAACTGACACAAAATAATATCTAGTCAGAAGAAAAGAAAAATTAAAAAGAAAACAAAAAGTACAACAAAGGAAAGTAAAAGAAAAATACAATAGAAAAAGAAGTACAAAGAAGCAGCTTCCGAGCTTCTTTACAGGAGTTGTAAGTCCAGCTTACAACTTACAATTTACAAGGGGACGCAGTGGCTTAGTGGCTAAGACACTGAGCTTGTCAATTGAAAGGTCGGCAGTTCAGCAGTTCGAATCCCTAGTGCTGCATAACGGGATGAGCTCCCGTTACTTGTCCCAGCTTCTGCCAACCTAGCAGTTCGAAAGCATGTAAAAAATGCAAGTAGAAAAATAGGGACCACCTTTGGTGAGAAGCTAACAGCGTTCCATGTGCCTTTGGCATTTAGTCATGCTGGCACATGACCACGGAGACGTCTTCAGACAGCGCTGGCTCTTCGGCTTTGAAACGGAGATGAGCACCGCCCCCTAGAGTTGGGAATAACTAGCACATATGTGCGAGGGGAACCTTTACCTTTACCTTTAAGTCTAATTATAAACTTTGACTCACAGAGAATTTAGGCTTTAGCCCTGTCTGGTGAACCACCTAACTAATATTTCTTGTAGGTTTGAGGTTGATTGTCAGGATTAGATTAATATGAAAATCTCAGAGAAATTTACAAAATCTAGATTGTCTGTTATCTAGTGGGCAACTCCCTTCCCCAGCTGAAAAAAAGCTAAGGGGGCATCTCCAAACAACATTTCAGCAGCTAATAGAAAATTGTATTTAGGAAGATCTATTATTATCTTGGCTGGGAGAAGGAAACTGGGAAAAATAGTATTAAAAAGGATCATCAGGAGGGAATATATGTGGCCAATAACTTGGAACAAATGTCCTCAAATCGCCTAAAGTTTAAATGTTCTCAAATCCCTTCAAAGATAGTTTATTTATTAGCTTAGAAGATAAAGCAGAACTGTATTTTTAGGCACCTTGTTTCATGACTCTCTCTCTCTCTCTCTCTCTCTCTCTCTCTCTCTCTCTCTCTCTCAAACAGCTCCTCTGGAAGTCTGCCATGCTTATAGCATAAAGGATTATGGCTTTCTATAAACTATTTCCACTTCAATACTAACTCTTTAACAATACATCTGTGGTTTATTCCTCATTTATATTGCAACAATTACCTAGGCCCTTTAACTAACAGAGAAGGCTCTACTGAACCATTAATTACATTTAATGTAGAAATCAAAGCCCTGGCTTTGTTAATTTACTTATAAGGAGGTAACATTTTTCTTTTGTTTACAGACCTAAAACTGGCAGGCATATTTACAAGTTGAATTGAATATCATTGTAATAATGTGGATTGATTTGCATTAATGATACCATACTAATTGTATGCATTTGATATGGATAAATACAATTTAAAACCCCAATAACAGGGAGTCCTAGAACAGTCCTAGAAAATTAATTTTCCCAAGCAGTCAGATGAGAACCTGGGACTGTGGTCGAGGACTGAACCAATAGGGTTGTGAAGGTGTGTATACATGCACACATATAAATAAATGGAATATCAAAATAAATATCAAAATAAAAGCAATCCTCATAGGCTGGACAGGGACAGTAAAATGCCCAGATCTGTCCTATAAGATGGGTCAAAAATAATCAAGGTAATGATATTCACAGTCACTGTATTAATCCTTTCCTGGGGTTGCAGCTGATAGCAATAGCGCTTAGACTCATATACCACTTTACAGTGCTTTACAGCCTTCACTAAGTGGTTTACAGAGTCAACCTATTGCCCCCAACAATCTGGGTTCTCATTTTACCCACCTCGGAAAGATGGAAGGCTGAGTCAACCTTGAGCCTGGTGAGATTTGAACTGCCAAATTGCAGGCAGCCGGCAGCCGGCAGCCAGCCGAAGTATTCTGTAGTACTGCACTCTAACCGCTGCGTTGCTCATGACAGAGTTTAAAACTTAAAATAGCAAAACTTAAAATAGCTCCTTCTTCATTTGTGTCTTAGGATTTTGTCTGAGCCCAGCCATTTGTGATTTATTCTGCAGATCCTGGTTTAGCTTAATCTAGGAACCCACCCAATGAAGTGTATAAGTCTTTCAATATTTATTCATGCCCTTTAAAAAAAAAAAAGCTTCTTTTATTTAAACCAGTATCTCTTTATCTCAGCCATTTTAGCTGGATGGGCTTCAACTCCCAGAAACCATGCTAGCTGGGGAATTCTGAACGTGAAGTCCACATAGCTTAAAATTTCTGAGGTTGAGAAACACTGATTTAAACAAACCACAAACCATGGTTCAAGCTCTTTTAGTAGAACTTACAGATACCTTAGTGTTTCTGAAGCAGGACTATTTTCCTTACTTGTATTACACAAAGTTGAGCTAAGAATTCTGGAATATCCCTTGGTCCTTATAGCAAAATACATGTTGTTTATTTACTGAGTAGTTATTTCCTCCTGAAAAATCCCAGAGCTGTTTTATTAACGCCCTCATGTTTTTCAGCATACCACATCTGTGCTGCAAGAATCTTGATGAGTACTAGGTGTCAGCAAACACCTAGATAGCATTTTTCATGATCTTATATGGCCTTATATGGCCTGGTATGCCTATACATTTTTAAATACGTTTAAGCAGGAGCCTTTGCTCTTCTGATAGAGTGCTGTTATCTAGCACCAGAGCTAGCCCCAAGGTATGTTGGCTTGAAGAAGTAGTAAAAGATTGTGTGGAGGCTGAGAAAGAAAGAGCAGAATCTGTAAACACAAAAAATACAAGTATATGAAATAAATGAACAGATAATGTGTTAGAGCAGACATTCCAGAAAAGAAGTGATATAAAGGGAATTCTTTTTTTTTTTTTTAATTTTTTTTAAAATTTGATTTATATGCCGCCCTTCTCCGGAGACTCAGGGCGGCTTACAATGCATTAAGCAATAGCCTTCATACTTTTGTATATTTATACAAAATGAACTCAACTAATCAAGGAGCGCTGGAGGGCTCCTATCTTAATGCTCACATCTCAATGGTTGAACCACTAAAGCAGTGGTGAAATCCAATTTTTTTTACTACCGGTTCTGTGAACGTGGCTTGGTGGGTGTGGTGTGGCTTGGTGGGCATGGCAGGGGAAGGATATTGCAAAATCTCCATTCCCACCCCACTCTGGGGCCAGCCAGAGGTGGTATTTGCCAGTTCTCTGAACTGCTCAAAATTTCCGCTACTGGTTCTCCAGAACCTGTCAGAACCTGCTGGATTTCACCCCTGTCCTAAAGTCATTGAAAAAGCTTTGGATGGATCTTGCTTCCTTGTTCATGCAGTGGAGTTAAAGGCCTTGATAGAAGCATTAACTGCTTTTCAGTTCTTTATTCTGTTTTGGCAGTGAAGCAGACTAGTTGTGTCCATTCTGGCAGCCTTGGAAGAGTGAGGTTATAGAATGCCTTCTTTGATACCATGGGTGTTGTGTGTGATCAAAGTACTGGCACCAATGGAACCATTCTCTGCCGCTTCTCTCTTTCCTGCCACATCTCTTCCCTGCTGTTCCTTCCATCCAAGGCAAGGAAAGTGGGAAATGGATCCCCTCCTTCTTTCTCCCTGCTTTTCTTGGCTTGGAAGATAGAAGAATTTGGGAAGAGAATGAGATGAAAGCAATTGTCTCATGCGCCACATCCCTGCAGACTCTTCCATGCACGAGGACAAGAGGTCATATCCAAGGAGCCTCAAATAGTCTACTAGGAGGTCAAACTCACCCTTAAGCTTCTCTCAGAATGGTCAGACTGACCACTCAGCTGACAGTGGTGGGATTCAATTTTTTTTTACTGCCGGTTCTGTGGGCGTGGCTTGGTGGGCATGGCATGGCTTGGTAGGCATGGCTTGGTGGGCGTGGCAGGGGAAGGTTACTGCAAAATCCCCATTTCCTCCCAATCAGCTGCGACTCGGGAGGCAGAGAATAGATGGGGGCGGGGCCAGTCATGGATGGTATTTACCAGTTCTCTGAACTACTCAAAATTTTCTCTACTGGTTCTCCAGAACTGGTCAGAACCTGCTGAATACCACCTCTGACTCAGCATGATTTTGGCTAGTAGAAATAGAAAAACACTGTTGCAGTAGAACAAGAAATGTCAGTGGAGGCTTTGTCCAAGGACATATGAAAACAATTGGGGACCTCTGCCATAAGTGCAGGGATCCCCAAACTTGGCAGCTTTAAGACTTATGGACTTCAACTCCCAGAATTCCCAGAATTCTATGCTGGCTGGAGAATTCTGGGAGTTGAAGTCCACAAGTCTTAAAGCTGCCAAGTTTGAAGACCTCTGGTGTACTGTATTTCAGAAATAAAAATGACATGTTTGAAGAACAATTATTGGACCACATTGTTAGAGATTAGATATCCTTACTCTAAAAAGAGGAAATGACAAAAATCTAGTACATAGCAAATAGAAAAGTTCCACTAGCCAGTTTCATTTCAACTGGTGACTTTCTTCAGTGACATTTCAACTGCTAATAGGAGATGTACAGTCACAAAGAAAGATAAAGCAATTCAGACTTTACAAAGGTCATACCAATTATGGACAACTTGCTTTAGGGATAATGAAGCAGGCTCTAGTTCACAATATCTTGCAACCTGTATATTTTTAAGATTCTGTAAGACTCTCATTTGATCTTGTTAACTGAGAATTTAAAGGCTAATTAACAATATGCTGGAAAACCTCTTTCCTGCTTTATGTTTTTCTCCCTTCATAGCAATTTAACTGAATGTCTCTACAAGGTAAAATTAGGAGGAGGAGGAAAAAAAGCATTTTAATGTTGGTAAATAAAAAAAATATATGAAAAGCTAACTGAATATGAGGTTTTCTGCAGCATATCTAGCTCTCTCCAGGATATTCTGAAAAGCAATTTGTGACAGTTGTGTCCAGCTGTTCAAAGCCAGAGGGTCTGTCTAGAACAGCTCTTGCTGGTAAAATATTTGAAAGTTAAAAGGAAGGAATGGAGCTGAGGTTATCCTCCCTGAAAATATAATTCCAATATTGCTTGTGCCCTAAACATTTTGAATGCGTGGGAAGAAAGAATCCAGACTTAGAAAAAGAATGTACTGAAGTTATTTCATCCATAGGAAAACTGAATCTATGCTGCATTGAGCTTCTGGGATTAAACCTTTGGCAAAGTTTGGAATAGCTGGTGTGCTGGTTCAGAGAGTTCTGCTCTTCAAGAAACAAACCAGTTTTTTTATTGGATTCTTATAGGGAAAGAAGGGGGAAAAACCATTCATTTACTAGGTGTTCAAACTTCACTGATGCACAGAGTTAGAGATAGATTAAGACTAAGCAGGACTTTTTTCATACTGTTCTTTCGATCTGGTCCACCTAGCTTTGTCTTGTTCGCACTGCGTCTCTTGTTATGCTATTCTTTTCCCCAAAGACCAAAAAGTCAGTGTCAGTATCTTCATATCAAATGGCAGCTGGTGAAGGATGTTGTCAGAGCTGGAAAAGATATACCCAACTCTTGTAAATGAGGTGTGAGTTGGTCATCCATGCAAGGTCTTCAATGGACCAGGAAGTGGGGTATCAAAAGAGAGGGGAAAAAAAGAGGTGCCATGATTCCAAATTGTATGTTTTAAGCTTGATGCAAAAAGGAAAAAAAAAGAGGAAAACCTTTCACAAACCATTGCACATAAAAAGCAATTATAGCCATGCTGATTCATCAGGAGATTATCATGGATCAAAAAAAGGCAAGCTATCTTTATCCAGATTAACTATAGTGGTGTCAATGGTGTTCAGAGACAGATAGCAATCCCGAACCTCTAATGATAAAAATAGATCTGCAAGTACTTGAAGCTGCAAAATTGGTTCCTTAGGGGGAATACAATTTTATTTAGAACAGATGGAACGGCTCATCCAGATACGTAAACCATCCATTAGCAGCACCTTTATCCTGTCTGGAATGAGAATATGCTGATGGGGCACAGTATTCTCTCCGTTTCATCAGATTCACTTAGCAGCTGGTTGTAGAATCAAAGATTTGAAGGCGTATTAGGGAAAAGTATCATCTGAACCATTTCGGCTTGCTGTCTGAAGTGAAGAGAGTGTTGATTGCATGAACAGATGCTACAACCAGTCCATAATTCCTCCTGATTTTGCAGCAAGATATAAACGCTAAAGCCCCCAATGAACGTAGACTTAGCTCCATATCCTATGACTGCAGTGCAACTTAGGCTCCTTGTCCATTGCTTGCATTTATTACTTGCTGCAAAATGAAAACTTAGTATGCTTTGACAGCCCACAGACTGAGTCAAGTATACGCCTGGCATTTCAGCAGAATTCACAACGGGAGACCTACATCCTCGTCTCGTTTTTAATCCGCTGCCCACTGAGTGCAAGCCGAAGAGTCACCAAGCAGAAGGTGGGAGGCAGAAAGTCACCGTGAAGTGCCTCCCCTCCATGACTGGGTAATCAAAACCACTGTCATCACAGCAGAAAGGTTTAGTCAGGTTGGGCTGGCTCAATCCCAGGCCTGAGATCATTGATCTCTAGCTATGCAGAGATTGCAACCTACAACCGAGCAGCTCACCAGATGGGGCAGCTGCACGCAAACATAAACCATCCAATTTCAAGCCTCAATAGCTGCTGGCAGGGTTGGGGCATCTGAGTTCCATGGTTTTCATAGAAACTTGCTCAATTAATTACTATAGGAAAAAGACAAAATCAAGAGAAAATGAAGTTTGCTTGCACTGATACATTTCCAAGTACTAGAGAATAGATGAGTGCTCCATCAATGTGTGGAGGCTGATGGAGTACATTAAAAAAAGAAGAAGAAGCTTTTAGCAATTACCTTCCTCTTCAAAGTAATTTCTGATTTCCTATATCCTATATAGCTGTCCTAAGGAAAAGAAGTTCCTTGCTTTTTTTTCTTGGAACATTTGTATACATTTTGATGGATCTTGCAGTCAGATCAATTTTTGCCTGATATTTAGCCTAAATCTTCTGTCTTATCTTTCTAATATGTTAATTGGCTATTACCACTTTAATTAGCCTAAAGCCTCCTTAACAGCTTAATAAAAAAAATATGTAGCTTTTTATTACTATGTTTAGCCTGTTCTTAAAGATTTAGCTCACTGTCTATGACTCGTCTTCTTATATATATAGCTCTGCATATTATTTTTCAGTTCTGTCGAAGCTCATAACTGTGAGAGCCAATAGCAGAAACTCATGTGTAGTGTGCCTGTAATTAAGTGCTTGTTTGCTTCATTCTATCTTCAATGAGCCTTCCTTAGCCTTTTGCCCTCTGACCGGCAGATCCCTTTATCCTCAGGAAATCGCTTCCCTGTAAACAAAATCACACACTGCTATGTCCCAGTACAGGAGGATATCAGAACGCTGTGGGAAGATCTGATCACACAGATCCTTTAATCTGAATTATCTTCAGCTGACTGAATTTAGAAATAGAATAACAGAGTTGGAAGGGACCTTGGAGGTCTTCTAATCCAACCCCTTTCCCAGGCAGGAAACCCTACACCGCCTCATACAAATGGTTATCCAACATCTTCTTAAAAATTTCCAGTATTGGAGCACTCACAACCTCTGCAGGCAAGTTATTCCACTTATTGATTGTTCTAACTGTCAGGAAATTTCTCCATAGTTCTAAGTTGCTTCTCCTTGATTAGTTTCCACCCATTACTTCTTGTTCTACCCTCAGGTGCTTTGGAGAATAGTTTGACACCCTCTTCTTTGTGGCAGCCCCTGAGATATTGGATCACTGCTATTGTGTCTCCCCTAGTCCTTCTTTTAATCAAACTAGACATACCCAGTTCCTGCAACCATTCTTCATATGTTTTAGCCTCCAGTCCCCTAATTATCTTTGTTGCTCTTCTCTGAACTCTTTCTAGAGTCTCAACATCTTTTTTACATTGTGGCGACCAAAACTGAATGCAATATTCCAAGTGTGGCCTTACCAAGGCATTATAAAGTGATCTTGATTCTATCCCTCTGTTTATGCAGCCCAGAACTTTTTTTTTTTAAAAAAAGAAAAGCCTCTGCCAATCAGGCAAGTTAGCTGGGATGGTCAGAGGCTTAAAAAAAAAAGAAAAGCCTCTGTCGATCAGGCAAGTCAGCTGGGATGGTCAGAGGCTTTAAAAAAAAGAGAAAAGCCTCTGCCGATCAGGCAAGTCAGCTGGGATGGTCAGAGGCTTTTTTAAAAAAGAAAAGCCTCTGCCGATCAGGCAAGTCAGCTGGGATGGTCAGAGGCTTTTTTAAAAAAAGAAAAGCCTCTGTCGATCAGGCAAGTCAGCTGGGATGGTCAGAGGCTTAAAAAAAAAAAAGAAAAGCCTCTGCCGATCAGGCAAGTCAGCTGGGATGGTCAGAGGCTTTTTTAAAAAAAGAAAAGCCTCTGTCGATCAGGCAAGTCAGCTGGGATGGTCAGAGGCTTTTAAAAAAAAGAAAAGCCTCTGCCGATCAGGCAAGTCAGCTGGGATGGTCAGAGGCTTTTTTAAAAAAAGAAAAGCCTCTGTCGATCAGGCAAGTCAGCTGGGATGGTCAGAGGCTTTTAAAAAAAAGAAAAGCCTCTGCCGATCAGGCAAGTCAGCTGGGATGGTCAGAGGCTTTTTTAAAAAAAGAAAAGCCTCTGCCGATCAGGCAAGTCAGCTGGGATGGTCAGAGGCTTTAAAAAAAAAGAAAAGCCTCTGTCGATCAGGCAAGTCAGCTGGGATGGTCAGAGGCTTTTTTAAAAAAAGAAAAGCCTCTGCCGATCAGGCAAGTCAGCTGGGATGGTCAGAGGCTTTTAAAAGCATTTTTAAATGCTTTTCAGCTGATGAGGTTGTAGAAAAAATGGCTTTAAAAGTAAAAAAAAAAAAAAGTTGGCCACGCCCACTCAGTCATATTACCCCTCCACCAAGCCACGCCCACAGAACCGGTAGTAACAAATTTTACATTTCACCACTGGTTCAAACCCATGCAGAATTACCACATGTTCTGTCTTGCATAAGGAACTCTGACTTAGATGACAGATGGATACCATCATAGGTAACAGTCAGAGAAGTCCCTGTTGACTTCACATTTGAGAAGGCTCTGGAGGGCAAATGATTCCAGCTAAGGATAGCATTAAGCTCAAAAATAGTCCACCTCCACCTGTTTCTGACAAAAGCATTTGTCGGGGGGGGGGAGGGGAAGGTGGAAGAAGAGTTTGTGTCTTGATTAAATTCCCCCCTCCTCCTTCATTGGCTTCTCTCTTCTGGATTTCCAGCCATCGCATTTCAGTTCAACTCTTTGCCGCTATTGAAAAAAACTGTACTAATACAGGGAGGAAAGACATTATACGTGTGTAAAACAGCACACATTAAAATGCCACTGTCAATTGTCAACCTCCTGCCAGAGCTGCAGTTATGAAGTCAATATCTGGACCATTAAACAACAAATAGAATTTATCTGTGGAGATTCTCAGTCTATCCAGGTCATAGTTGTCTCAATGGTGCTTCCCCACCCTCCACACCACCAAAAGGCAACTGGACTGTATTTTCCCTTGAGGAATAAGAACAAAACATTTTGCTTCTTATCCAAGAAACTTCATCAGTTGTGATGGCAGGAGGGAGAGGGGGAGAGAAATGGAAGGATAGGTACTGATAGTTGAAACTGGATGATGGGGGGATGGAAGGATGGGTTCCCACCAGATGGTGGTGGGGAAGGGTTTGGGGTTATTTTGCAGTCATCTGGTTGTTAGCACTCTCCCTGAGAGTTCTTGAGACCACTTGAGGGTTTATCTTTGTAAAGGTAAAAGTTCCCCTCGCACATATGTACTAGTTGTTCCCAACTCTAAGGAGCGGTGCTCATCTCCGTTTCAAAGCCGAAGAATCAGCGCTGTCCGAAGACGTCTCCATGGTCATGTGGCCGGCATGACTAAATGCCAAAAGTGCATGGAGCACTGTTACCTTCCCACCAAAGGTGGTTCCTATTTTTCTACTTGCATTTTTACATGCTTTTGAACTGCTAGCTTGGCAGAAACTGGGACAAGTAATGGGAACTCACTCCATTACGCAGCGCTAGGGATTCGAACTGCCGAACCGCCAACCTTTCTGATCGACAAGCTCAGCGTCTTAGCTACTAAGCCACTGTGTCCCAGACTGGAAATAGATCGTGTCTTATCCCTTCTCCTCTGTTGGGAGAGGGCTGCTCAATATTAATGAAAGATGCCGTTTATGTTAACATTGAGCATACTCAAGGGTTGAATGTTTTGCTCCAGAGTCATGGCACCTTTTTGTGGCAGGAAAGAAGACATTGGGAGGGGAAGGTATTCTCTTCATTGTAACGCCATCTCAGGGGGAGGAAACTCCAATTACTGAAGTCATGCTTTTAATGCAGCTGTTAAAAGCACAAGAATTATTGTTGGGGAGGGGAGTTGTCAATCTGTTTGAACGATGAAAACTTATACTTCTTTCCAAAGCAAGTGTGACTTATATACTATAACTCATGCCTTTGTCAGGGTAAGAGTACTGATTTTAGGAGAAGGTGCAAGTTGTTTATCACATAGATTATGAGCTAATTGAGAGTGGAAAGCAATGGGTGAAAAGGAAAATACCATGAACAATGCAGATTTTAACTTAAAGCTAATTTTCCAAGAAGGGAGGATACACATATACACAAAACAACAATACCAGACGGAGGATACAAAGGAACAGCTCAGATCAATCTGTAATATAAATGAAAGAAAAATGATCCTAATCCAAACCAGTTTATTTCCCTAGATAGTTCTTGTCTTCTGATTCTCCAGCTGATTGGAATGGCTTTTTTGCTTTCTTTTTTTTTTTTTTAATCTGGTGAAAGCCAGTTTGAGAAGAAGAAAGAACAAAGGCAAAATTGAGATTTTTCTCATCTCTTTTTAAAGCTCACTTGAGAGGGGTGGGATGGGATCAGCGCTTGAGTTGGTCAAAGCATGAGTTTCTCAGGCTTTGCTAGTCTCTGTCTGCTGTCCTGATCAGCAGGTTTAAATTAGATCAACTTGTCATATCTGACACTCATGTGCTGTTTTCTCCCCCTTCAATATGGGAAACAAACATATTAGGGTTCTTTTTGTTCTTTTCCATTTTGTTCTTTACTGTTCGTTACTGCACTTAGATGAGTTAACACACTGCAAACAGCTACAGCCTGTTTTACAAAGCTTCTGGTCCCAGTCTATTGCTACAGCTATACAGCTCGAGCCCTTGTCACCATTTTCTTTGTGTAAAACCTGTCCATCTTACACAGTTAGTAGGGAGAGGGAGAGATTGTTCCAAGTCCCTCCTCTGAAAGAAATCAAGTCAGGTGAGTATGGGGCAGTGGTGGGTTTCAATATTTTTTACTACCGGTTCTGTGGGTGTGGCTTGGTGGGCATGGCATGGCTTGGTGGGCATGGCAGGGGAAGAGTACTGTGAAATCTCCATTCCCACCCCACTCCAGGGGAAGGATACTGTAAAATCTCCATTCCTTTCCCAATCCAGGGAAAAGTTACTGCAAAATCCCCATTTCCTCCCAATCAGCTGGGACTCGGGAGGCAGAGAATAGATGGGGACAGGGCCAGTCAGAGCCCTTGTCTCTGAGGTGGTATTTACCGGTTGTCCAGAACTGGTCAGAACCTGCTGAAACTCACCTCTGGTTTGGGGGTTTCGAACCAAGAGAATATTTTGTGCAACAACTTTCTCTCTCTGGAATAACTTGTACCCTCAGGTTAGATGGGCCCTCACTTTGCTGTCTTTACATAAAGTGATGAAAGCAATCTTTGGGTGGGGCTGCTTTTATAAGTATTTTATGGATTTTTAAATTTTAAATTTATGCCATCACCTAAAGTGGCATATGAGTGGATGCAAAATAAAATAAGAGCAAAACCATTCTCTCCTTTCTCTTCCATTATGAACAGTGGTACAATCAAGACAAGACTTGGGGGTAGATTCCACTCAAGATAATTGGCAGAAGGAATGCTCTACTAGCAAGGCTTACTTATTAAACTAACTAACAGAAAGATTAATTAAGGTTCTTTTCATCATTCTGTGTTTATAAATATGAACTAATCTACGTGCTGGTCCTAATCTTATATCAATGTGTTGAGCAACAAAGGCTGAAAAGCAATGATAACTATGTTCTGTTCTGATAGTACCCTGCTTATTGGAAGACCACTGTAATTTGTATTGGGTTCCAATGTCTGAATCAGTCATCCCCAACCTCTAGTTCTTTGAATTTCAGTGTCTACAATTTGGCATTCACAAACCTAAGCTATGTATTATTGTACCTCATGAGGAATAGCCAAGAGGATAAAAGTTCTTAGTATAACAAATTCCAACATAGTCCTTATAACAGCCTAAAAAGTCATTTTAGGCAGTAAATGTTGAAAGTCTAACTCTTTTAACTGAGGTGTCTGATAATACATATATTCTGGGAAATGAGCCTTTATTCTGTACTGATCCTACAAGCATCCCAAAGTAGGGTATACTCTACACATCAGTCTAAATCTATTCTGTGTCAGTATCTCATATAGTCCTTTATTCTTCAATTCAAATTATCTGTGAATTATTTTAATAAAAAAAAGTTAGCAGATTTTTTCATACAGGATATTCCATAATAAATATAATTTATGCATTGTTTCTGTCAATGCCATGATTGGGAGATATTGGTAGAACATTTTGTTCTAAAGGAAATCCAGAGCAATTTTCTTTCATATTTATTCACTAAGCCAATGCATTCCGAGTGATGAAAGTGTGAACTGACTTAACAGAGATTAAACATATAGTTTAACCAACAACCCATCTGCCTGTGTCAACTCTGATTTCTTTATAAATTTCTCAGTTAATCTTGCATTCTGTGTGAAAATCTCCAAGTATTATGAAGTTCATGAATCTTACTCTAGGCAAGGGTGTCCAACCTTGGCAACTTTAAGTCCTATGGACTTAAATGGTTGGCTAGGGAATTCTGGGAGTTGAAGTTCACAGCTCTTAAAGTTGCCAAGGTTGGACATCCCTCCTCTAGGCAAAACTTTCCCATCCGGGTATCCTCCAGAGCTAGTTGGCCAGGCAACAATATGACTCCAATATTGCATCAGATACAACAGATGGGAAAAAGTAACAAAACACCTTAACCAGATGTCTTTTTTCTAACCTCTGTCTTCAAAAGCTGAATATTACTGTCAGGGGGAGCTATTGGACATGGGGGTGGAGGAGAAACTGAAAACTTAAACACCAAAGTCTGAATCAGAATGAAGCTGTGCCAAGTCTAGAGAATGCAGCAGAGAGTTTGTGCTTCAGGTTGCTAAGCAAAGGTGTGAAATTAGTAAAAGAAAAAGAGGGGGAAAGAAAGGAAATCCCCATAGGACCCAAGGAATAAAAGTAGAACAGTGGGAAGTAGATTGGATACCTGTTATATATAATTATGTCTGAGTCTCTTGTGGTGTAATACCATTACATTTTGCCATCAGTGCTAAACACACAAGCACACTCAATGCATTTTCTAGTCCCTTTTTATTTTGCAGTACATTGGAGATTTAATGGGAACTCTTTAAAATGCTTAATGCTTCCCTCTGCTTTTTAATTTTGTACCCAAGGTTTTAGAATTGCAGGGGGTGGGGGTTGGGGGGGAGGAATCCCCATAGTTTCTTTGTGAAATGCCACATTTTTGACCCTGAAGAACAATAAGAAGTCCCATATCACAGAAAAGAGACAGTAGCAAGAATATTAAGGTTGCATGGGGAAAGCTTTTGAAATTATTTTAAAAGATACGCTCCTGAAATTTTCCCCATTCAACCACTTTCAACAATCCAGGCAACACAGTTTTGTGTGTTGCTTATAGGATCTTAACCTGTCTTATCCTGAAACATTGTTTAGATAATCTGTCCTCCTGCTTGTGGGAGGAAAACTCCTCCTTAAACAGGCCTCAACCCAGGGCCATACCAGGGAATAATTAATTGTGGTAATTCCCACTCCAGTTTGTGGAGTTATGGTCACGTGACTAGCCCACTTCTGATTTTTTTTGTAAGTTTCTGTGCCCAGGCAACTTTAACATAATGGAACTCTTAAAAGGAATGGGTTTTTTTAAACCTTGGCAGCTTGAAGAGGTGTGGACTTCAACTCCCAGAATTCCTAGCTGGCTGGGGAATACCGAACATTGAAGTCCACACCTCTTCAAGCTGCCAAGGTTGAAAAATCCAATTTAAGAGTGAAGGAAGGTGGGTAATCTAAGTCACCGACTATTCTGATGCCAATCAGCACCCTCTCTATATACAGATGGTGGTTATCACTAATATTTAACAAGCTGCTTAAATACTTGGGATATCAAGAAGAATTAAGACAAGTCTCATGATATCAGCAGGATGCAAGAGTTACACTACAATTGGCTTCTGAGAAAAGATTGAGGGTCTCATAACCAACAAAGTCTGTGCTGCGTTGTGGCTTTATTTCATCCCCAGCTATGCAGCTTTCAAGATTAAAGTGTCAAAGTTCCAAGTCTGAAGACAAAACATTAGCCCATAATTCATTAGTGTGAAGAATGGGAGGAGAACATGGAATAGAAGAGGAATTAGAACATGGAACTGAAAGGAAATAATGGGGATCTTATCTCCCTGGAAGCTCAAATGTTGTTTCAAGCATCAAACGTTCTCTAGATTCTTTCCAACTTAAAGTTTTTTCATCCTGCTGCCATTTTTCACTCCCCAATCTTTTACAAGCGGTTTGAAACTGACCAATGGATTTCTTGGCTGCTGCAATTCTTCAGATGTTGAAAATTAGTGAGTCACTGTTCATTCCACCTGCCCAACTGAAGAATGTAAAAATTGCCTTCTGTCAGGGTACAGACTTCCCCACCTTTTTGCTTCACCCATACACCTTTATGGTGTATGATGGGTGAATGAAATGTACCCTCAAAAATCATTACTGCAATGGGAGGGTGTGTGCTGGGAGAAGCATAATACTACCAAGATATTTCCTCCTTGCCTTTTAAAGAAGTTTAAAATCATGGGAGATTGGAGTGTTCTTACTGATGGAAAACCAGTCCATCCACAACCTCTTCAGAGAAAGCCTTTTTAAGTTTGATTTTCAGGTGCACACATCTCAAAATAGCCAGAAGTAGGTCAGCCAGGCTCTTAAATGCTGTTGACTTAGTCAAATCACAAGTCTGGTTTTAAATGAATGCAGACTCCACATGTACAGGTCTCTTTAGCCATCAGTAAACATCAGTGAACTTTTTAAATTCTGGAAAGAATTGCTAATGGTGGATTTTGCTAACTCTGGTTAAATGGACTGATTTTCATTATTCGGAAAAATCAAAGCATAGGAAAAGCTGAGTTGGAAAATGGCTTCCAAGTTCCATTCATCCTGTCACACTTTTCTCCTGAAAAGTTGTCAACAGGACCTTTGTTGTAATGGGGCGGGGGGAAAGGAAGTGCATATTGTCCTTGGCATTTTCTATTGGTACAGAAATAATAGCATCCTGTTTCACATAATGTACTGACCCAAGAGGAACTAGGAGTCTCTTCGAGCAGAATAAACAGGCAGCTGAAACATCAACAGCAAGATACTCTTAATGCATTTTCTGCGCTGGACCCTGGCCATTTCAGCTAAGGGCGAAAGAGACTTCATTGCATGTGTAATGAAGAGACTTGGAACATTTTAAGAAAGTGGACTGTGGCATAAATAGCCAAAGGGATCTTTTGTGACTGATATCAGCCTTTCCAACCTGGCTCTCTCCTGTTGTGATGGGACTAATTCTCCCTCAAGCTAAGTTCAATTCTTGGAGTTTTTGTGACAATAGTACAGAGGTGGTGCTCCTTTGCCTTCTTTGGGGTTATTTTTCCTTCCCAGCCTATATATTACTGAAACTCTCGTGTTTGAAAGCATGAACAGTGTATCCTAGGGCAAAACTTTTTCAACCAAGATACTTCAAATGGACTAATTTATAGAATGCTGGGACTCATGAGTCTCAAGGAATTGAAATTTGGGGAAGTTGTCACTGTTTCAGGTTCAGTTTCCAGGCTGTTGCTGCTTCAGTCCTACAACTGTACTACCACAGTCAGCCACAATCATGTGATCCTCTTTGCCAGCATTCCCTGACAGCTTCCCACAAATCTATGGCTGCATCAAGTCCTCTGTGCTCCCATCAAATTCCCTTGCTCCCTTTCCCACCTGGCAGCAGTCATTTGCCTGCAGGGGAGGGGAGGGGAGAGAAGAGGAGGGAGGGAGGGAGAGAGAGAGACGGAGAGAGAGGGAGGAACTGGGAGGAAAGAAAGCAGAAAGAAGAGGGAGGGAGGGAGGATCAGGGAGAGAAGGAAGCAAGGAAGGAAGAGAAGGAGGAAGTGAAGTAGGGAGAAAAGAAGGAAAAGACGAAGGGAGGGAAGAAGGAACAGAGGAAGGAAAGAAGATTTCTGACACTTACTGCTCAAGAGGAAAGCTGACAGGAAGTTGGAAGTTTCTCCTGCTCCCACTGATCTTTTTGCCCTCTCTGACTATTCTGTTTCTTTGGTTAGATAAGGAAATATTTATTTATTAAACAGATTTATATAGCCTCCCAAGTCCCAACTCACACACAACAGCAATATTTCTGAAATGATGACCCAGCAGGGCACATATTGTCTAGTCAAGTCAACAACCCTGAGATTTCCTGGTAGATGATTACAATTAATAATCCTAGGTATACATTTATGCCTGGTCCAAAGTAAAGTGAAAAACATTCATCAAAATGATACAGAACACAAGAGAGGCCAATTAGGCAGATCCTAAACAAATACAACCTTTAGTAAAGCAAAAACGAAGTTTATTCTGGATTCATTAAGACTCTTCTTCTCAGTGACCTAGATTTGAATGATCAACATTTTACTAATCATCGGATCTTGATCAATTGTGAAACATTCAGCTGTTTACTCTTTTATAATAATCCTGTTTGCGTCAACTGAAGACTTGATAAAGGATGCTAAGTGAAAACAGATCTGTGGAAAACTGTGATTGTCCCTAAGGCATTTCTTTTGCTTTTATGCTACAGAAAATTCTCATAGCAATGGTAGAGATTTAAGAGAACAAACAAAATATACTTATTTACATTGATTTGGCAAAAAACCCCAAACAAACCCTCATGAGGATTATTATCACCAATTCAATAAAAGTTGGTTTTCTTGGAAGGAGCATCAGAGAGATCATGGTACATCTCTTGTTCGTGAGATATTTGCTATGAAGTCCTAACAATTTGTGGAACTAGATTGTTTGAATCCATTTGTTACTATCTTATTTCCTGCTTTTTATGAAGAATAATTGAAAGGAAATGCAGCAACTAAGAAAACATATGACACATTGAATTATTCTCTGAAGCATTGGTGATGCAATAAAATTGGTATCATTCAGAACAGCAAGAGTTCAATATTTGGAAAAATATTGCTCAAGACTAAAAATAGAAAGGATTTCCTGTACAACAATTCTCTTCCCCATTCTTCAGTCTGTGATGACTACAATTTAGGTGTGCGTGTGCGTGAGAAAAAGAAAAAGATATTCATAGTGCCTATCTCTGCAGCAGGCATTTTAGATATGCTGGTAGTTTGCTCTTCTCCAACAAGCTGCTGTGGATATCCTATTCCAGTGTGAGCTGCACTGGTTACTGGTGTATTTCCAGGTGCAATTCAGTGTGCTGGTGGTTACCTTTAAAGCCTTACATGGCATGGGATTGGGGTATCTGAAACATCACTTTTTTTCTAAGAGTCTCTACCCATCCAGTTAGATCCAGCAGAATTGTGTGCTGCAGATCCTATCAGCCAAAGATGGTGGGGACCAGAAGATGAGCTTTTTCCACAGTGGCCCCTGCTCTATGGAACATCTTCCCTTTGGTGAGCTGAATGGCTCCAACCCTGTTTGCCTTTCATAATGCCCTAAAAATGTGGCTGTGTTCTCAAGCCTGAATGTGTCCTCGCTATATTGCTAATTATCCAGGATCTTGCTCCTATGTTTTTTAATCTAGATGTTTTTAGCATTTTAAAATGTTTTTAGTATTTTTAAATGTAGTATATTTTGTTTAATTATAAGCTGCCAGGACTCATTAACTGAGATGGGCTGCTATAGAACAGGAAGGAAGAAAGGAAGGAAGGAAGGAAGGAAGGAAGGAAGGAAGGAAGGAAGGAAGGAAGGAAGAAAGAAAGAAAGAAAGAAAGAAAGAAAGAAAGAAAGAAAGAAAGAAAGAAAGAAAGAAAGACCAGATCAACTCTCAAAAGGATACAACACAGCTTAAATGCACCTTTCAAGATGTTTGGATCTATTCTACCAAGACTTTTCAAATTCATTCTGTATGTCACTCTTGGAAAGAGTAAAATTAATCTTCTTTTCTACCTCCTTCTATATATTCATACTCTTCTCTCAACATGTCTCTACACATGCAACCTAACAAAGAGATTACACATATCCAAGTATATTTATAGAGATATAAAAATTAGAAATATGGTGGCTAAAATCACACAAAAAAATCAGATGGCAACTTTGGATTCATGGAAAGTTTCAGATGAGGGGGAAACTGGGAGCAATATTTTTGCCTATACAAATAATCTTGTTATATTTTATGGATCTGCTGATTTTTAACTTTCACCAGTCTTGATTTCTGAAAGCTGTGCACAGCTGTTCCAAATTCATTTATAATATTTGAAGCCTAGTTGTTGCTGGCTAAAACTTTGGAAACAGACGTTGAATTTAAGAAGTTGGCTTAACTTTGGTCTATTTAATATATAAAACAGAAAATTCTCATAATGATGTTATTATATATATATATGCACATAGACACTAACCAACAACAAATTTCTTCAGATCTTGTTATATTGAATTAAATGAGTCAAGCAAAGTTAAACATAAATATGGAAGGCAAAATAAGAAAACCCATTAAAAGAATCATACTTACACTGAAGGGAGTTTTAAAAGTTTATTGTAGACCTCACACCAAGACCTAACTCCTCTTCTGTTGTTTTATCATTTGAATATGCCAATGGTACAGTTTTATTATTAGATTATTTATGGCTGTGTATTTAAAAGCTGATTCCTTAACAAGTGGGCACTTTAAGGAAAAAGTTGGTATTTTTATTTGTTTTCTACATCTGTGCTAGTAAATGTTAATAAGCATTGCATGTGGAAACATTACAGATGTGTGCCCAGTGACAACAATCATGAAAAAAAAAATCCATTTTTTGTTCATTTGAAGAACCTTAAGAGGAATGGAGCTAACCTCATTTTGGGCCATGAGGAGATTCCATAAGGTGGTGTTAAGATATTTAAAAATTTAATAGCTGGAACAATGAAGGGTTATACAATGAGAAAGAACACACACTTATAGCTAATTGGTTGAAGAGAGCTGGCTGCTACATGAGGCAACCTAAGCTGTGATTGGTTGCTCTGAGTGTAAAGGGGAAGTTAGTTTCCTTGTTTCCCACCTTTTTCCTCTGTGTGCTTTGTGTGCTCTCTGTGATTTACCTCCTGATATTCCTGCTGTGTTGATTTACCTGATGATGCTCCTTATATTTACTGTAAATATATTTATTTATATAAAACTGGTTGGTGTCAGCATCTCTAAGTCCCTTTGGACACTGGCTGTGCAATTCCCTGACAGGTGGACTGGTTGAGTAATGAAATGTTGCAAACAACCAAGCTAATAGACCACCAAGGACTCCACAATTCAACCCTGAACTCTCTGTTCTTCTATTGAATGTTCACTAAAAGAGCAATATGTAAAATCCCCAAATTTTGCAAAATGGGGACAATCACTACATATTCCATTTATAATCTACAATACTTATCCTCAGGCTGCCACACCCTTCCCTCCTCCTCCTTTATGTTTGGACTTTATTTTTCGAAATCTGTCTCAACTAAGGGGGGACAATGAATTAGAATATGGATGTCAAACTCATGTTGTCACGGCGGCATCATGTATTGTGACTTTTTTCCCCTTTGCTAAACTGGGCATGGGCATGGCCAGCGTGTGACACATCTGGCCTGTGGGCCGCGAGTTTGACAGCCCTGAATTAGAAAGATGAGAAAAATTAGTATTCAGCTTGGTTTCAGCAAAAAGAGGTGCTGGAGACTAAAACATACAATGAATGGTTACAGTAACTGGGCATGGCTTGTCTAGTGAAGAGAAGGATCAGGGGAGACATAATAGCAGTGTTCCAATATTTGAGGGGCAGCCACAGAGAGGAAGGGGTCAAACTATTTTCCAATGCACCTGTAGGCCAGACAAGGAATAATGGATGGAAATTGACCAAGGAGAGATTTAACCTGGAAATAAGGAGAAATTTTCTGACAGTGAGAACAATCAACCAATGGAACAGCTTGCCTTCAGAAGTTATGGGAGTTTCATCACTTGAGACTTTCAAGAAGAGATTGGACTGCCATTTGTCAGAAATTGTGTAGGGTCTCCTGCTTGGGCGGGGGTTTGGACTAGATGACCTACAAGGTCTGTTCCAACTCTGTTAATCTGTAAAAAAAAAAAACAACAACTAGGTAACCCCTCTCCTGCTTGCAAGCACTCCAAAGACATCTGGTTGGGCATTATGAGGTGGTAAAAGAAAAAACTGAATTAAGATGGTCCTTAGCTTGTCCCAGCAGGACAATTCTTACAAAATGCCTTGTTGTGCCAAACATTTGAAATCCATTGAGAATGTTTACATTGTATACTCAGGCTTAGATTTTTCATCATATTCTCTTTTTAAAATCTTGTCAGGTGGGGAATGAAAGGCTGAATCGTATGCTTGTGCTTGTTCTCATATACTAGTAGCCCTGTTGAGCATAGTGAGAATTTCTTCTTCTGAATAAACATGCTACATAGGAAGAAACAAATGGTGTTCGGTTCTCCTGTTAGAGGAAAGTAAACACCACAGTCTCCTAAGGATCTTCACTGAAGCTGACACTGCTTAACCTAACATAAATGAGATGAAGCTGGAGGCCCTAAATCAGAGAGATAAGCCTACAGATGACACTGAATGATTTAGGATTCTGAATCACAGATTATGCATATTAGGGTGAGGTCAGTGAGGCTAAAATTGCATGATCCTGTAATAGATACTTTGTTTGATTCTACTTTGCCTCCCACACTTAACTAACCTGATCCTGAACTCTACCATATAGGACTAATCCATGCCCCTCACACATTTCCATGATGTTAACATATTCACACTACAGGTATATTTCAAACATTTAACATTTCTGGTTCCTTGTAATCCTTGCACTTTCTCCCTCCCATACTGCACTTTTACTACACAGGAAACTTGTGTTGTAGTATGATCATCTTGTGGGAGTTTTTTCTTCTTCTGGATAGACTGCTGCTGTTGCCATATTTCATAGGGGACCTCCTCCTTCAGTGGTAGGTTGCTACTGGTTCACCCCGGATTGGAACAGAAGCATCGCGCATGAGCGCGCATGCACCCATGAGCGAACCGGTAGCGATGGGTTTATTATTATTTATTTTATTTATTTATTTATTTTTATATGCCGCCCTTCTCCAGAGACTCAATAGCCTTCATACTTTTGTATATTTTTATACAAAGTCAGCTTATTGTCCCCACAAACCGGGTTTAAGGAGGCCCCTGAAACATTTTACCCACAATGAGTTGGAAACTTTTTGTTTCATGGAGTTCTTGTGGTGGGTATTTCCAATATCCTAATCAAGCATGTTTGGCTTTGCCCAATCAGTATCTTTCCTTCGACTCCAGAACATTCAATTCAACTCTAACATCTGCTATATGATAAACCATACAATTTAAATTGACTTTTCTTTTTTAAGCATAATTTATTAGGAGCTCAGAAATTGCACTGTCTTAGCAAAGAATTTGTTTTGCTACTCTTTTGACACTTCCTACATATTACAGGTAGTCCTCGATTTACAACGGTTTGTTTAGTGACCATTCGAAGTTACAACTGAAAAATGATGGCCATTTTTCACACTTGCATCCATTACAGCATCCCCATGGTCATGTGATCAAAATTCAGATGCTTGGCAACTGACTCATTTATGACGGTTGCAATGTCCTGGGGTCACGTGATCACAGTTTGCAAACTTCTGACAAACAAAGTCAATGGGGAAGTCAGCTTCATTTAACAACTATGTTACTAACTTAACAAGTGCATTGATTCACTTAACAACTGTGGGAAGAAAAGTTGTAAAATGGGGCAAAACTCACTTAACAAATGTCTCACTTAGCAACAGAAATTTTGGATGATCGTAAGTTGAGGACTACCTGTATTGCCTAGAAAAATTATTGGACAGAAAATTCTCATAGCTTTTTGTTACTTTTTGCAACATTTAATAAAAAAAAATCCTACCTCAGATTTTTTTTTTTTTTACACAAAGCACAGAACAGCTGTGTCTCTGATCAAAACACCAGCCAAAACTTTGGAACAAATTTGCAAGTGTCTTGTATTGCATTGCCCAAGATGAGCAGTAAATGAACTATGAAGAATATATTTTAAAAATATAATTTATTGAGCCACATGAGATTGAACAGTGAATGAAGCAAGAGTTGTTTTCCCCAGCATGGATGGAGAACAGACACTGAATCAGCTCCAGAAGAATGAGGTGGAGAGGGGAAAATGATAATCATGTAGCCCATTCTACAAGTCAATCAAGTTGGAGGATGGGTAAAATGTGTAAGGAGTGGAGTGTGAATCAGGAATGAAGATCAAAAGCAAAAAATCTGAGTCATAATTCAAGTCTGGGGAGACACAGACTCCTTCCCTGTCCTTTCTCAGTCTTTTCTTGACAGTCAGTCTGAAAGCAAACATTCAGCTTTTGGAATCAGTTTAAGATTTTGCTGCCTGACTCACAGAACAAATGGCAACTCCATCTATCCAGGTTAAGGTTAAATTGAGTAACACTGCCCAGAGTAATATATATTATTGTTTTAGCCAGGGTTTTTCCTATGTAAATCACGATGTTTATATAGCCATAGTTCAGTGAAATCCCAATTCACTATTTTCTAGGTTTTATCAGACATTAACCTCTGATAAAGCCTAGAAAATAGTGAATTGGGATTTCACTGAACTATGGCTATATAAACATCTTGATTTACATAGGAAAAACCCTGGCTAAAACAATAATACACATATAGACCTATGAAAAAAGAACAATATATATATAAGGAAGAAACAGCTGCGATCACACATTGCTCCTAGAAGCATGAAGCCGAAAACACCAGCCTGAAGATGACGAATGAGACTTCGTCGAAACGTCGCCAAGACACTTCCAATTTTACGCTGGAGAAAACCCGAATAACCAAAGACCTACATACAAACATCCGCGAAAACCTCAGAAAACAAATATATAATATATATATTAAGAATTGTCCTAAAAATGCGAGTTCCAGGTATAGTTATAGAAGAGGCGATAGACATCACGATCTCCAGAATGTTTAAAAGTTTAAAAAAATTTATTTTAAAACTTGTGCTAAGGTTTTGTCGGCCCCTACCGACTTCGTCAGAGTGTCTGGGGATTTTATACTCTGACGAAGTTGGTAGGGGCCGACGAAAGCTTAGCACAAGTTTTAAAATAAAAAATTTTAAACTTTTAAATGTTCCGGAGATCGTGATGTCTATCGCCTCTTTTATGTATATGTGTATATACATATATATATATATATGTATATGTATATGTATATATATATATATATATATATTAGAGTAATGTGATTATTCTACTATTGAGTAGTAAATAGAAATGAGAACTACAAAAACAAAGTACGTAAGTTGATATGAAATGCTGTAAAATTACCATTAATGTTATGTAATATTCAATACATTACGTTTTGACATGTTTTGTTTTTGTATGTGTGTGATTATTTTTTGTGTTGTTTTTAAAGACAAACTGTTTAATAAAAATTATTTTTTTAAAAAAAAAATAGTGATTCACTTTACAACCATAAGTGATAAAACTGGGCAGCAACTCACTTAACACCTTCCTTGCTTAGCAACAGATATTTTGAAGCTGTGAGTCAAAACCTACCTAGAGTTCCGATGTTAAGAAAAATTGTTCCATCCATAGCAATTATCAGTTAGCAATGACCCATCATCATTGAGGTTGCCCCCATATGGTTGAAAGAATGTGTGAACCTGTTCTTAGAGAACATAATGCCACAAAGAACTTAGCTTGAACATTTACATTCAAATGTGTTGATGATCCACTTTTGCTGATGGGTTATTGTTATTGTTATTGTTATTCTGCCTTTCAACATAAAGCATTTTTTTTACTGATGGAAAGGTTGAGAACATGCCTCTACTTTTCTTTTATCATGTTTGTCAATCTCTTACAAAATATTTTATGTATCTTTACAAGAGAACTAATATTAAAAGATGTAAACCACCTACAAGAAAGTCTGCAGTCCTTGGCAAGCTTAGAAAATGTCAAGATTTCTGATTTCTTTCCTGCTCACATCATACAGAACTACAATCAACCACACTCTTACAGCCTATAACAAAGAAAAAAAAACCCGGTGGGGAAACATGGTTTTCTTCTTGATGTAGCTTTGGGTCTTGCTTACCTAGCGGTGCCTGACTGTGAACTAGAGGCCTGTGGATTGAAAAATAATCGCCTCTAAACAAAGAATAATAGTGTGACAAAAATCCGTCATCTAATTTCCCAAGAGTTTTCTTCTCCTGTCAAAGAGACATCTGTGTTTCCCTTTAGAATTCTTCAGAATATGTTTGAGGGGGCTTTTTTCCCTTGCTTTTCTGGTTGCAAAGGGATCACAGATGCTGTTTCGGTAATTCTTCAGCCTCCCTGCCTGCCCTGCTTACTGGAGAAAAGCTAGCCGGTTCCCAAGTCATGACATGAAATCAAAGCGTTAAGAATTTTCTGTATCTCTTTGATGCTATGTAGTGATAGCTGGGTTTTTGCTCGCCAAAGTTTGGTAATCCAACCTACAGAAGGATTTTCCTGGTGATTTTTTTTCTTTCTTTCAGGGTTAATCTGTCCACTGAAGTAGAGAAAGCCAGGTGAGAAATATTATGTTGCCAGAGTCCCTACTTTTATTTTGATTTTCATTTTTATCTCTGAAGGCTTCACATCATTATAGTGATATCGCTAGAAGAAGAGAGATCAGATCTTATTTTATTGGAGGGAATTAGTATAATTTGCTATGTTTTACCTAGTCAGCTAGTTTTCTCCTTAGTTTAGAGATAGGGCGGGGGGCAAGAAAGCTATACTTCTAGAGGGAATAAAAACCCATTATTTTTCCAGCAATTTTTTGTAGTGCAAAGACTGGCTGGAGTGGAACTTTGTAAGTGGCATGTGAAGATAGTAGAGAAAAAAATTACTCGGCTCTAATTGACAACTGCCCTAAAAAGTAAGAACATAAGTTACTGATTTATGAGTAAGAGCCATGGTGCTGCAGTGATTAGAATGCAATATTGCAGGCTGCTGACTGCCAGCAGTTCAATCCTGACTGTCTTGAGGTTGACTCAGCCTTCCATCCTTCTGAGGTCAGTAAAATGAGGACCCAGATTGCTGGGGGCAATAGGATGACTCTGTAAACTGTTTAGAGAGGGCTGTAAAGCACTGTGAAGCGGCATATAAGTCTAAGTGCTATTGCTATTGACAGCAGAGCCAATTCAAAAAAGTATGTAGCTAAGCTTATAGCAGGGGTGAAAACTAGCAGGTTCTGACAGGTTCTGGAGAACTGGTAGTGGAAATTTTGAGCAGTTCGGAGAACCAGTAGCAGAAATTTTGAGTAGTTCGGAGAACTGGCAAATACCACCTCTGGCTGGCCCCAAAGTGGGGTGGGAATGGAGATTTTGTAATATCCTTCTCCCAGGTGTGAGGAGGGAATGAGGATTTTGCAGTATCCTTCCCCTGGAGTGGGGTGGGAGTGGAGATTTTGCAGTATCCTTTCACTGCCATACCCACCAAGCCACACCCACAGAGCCAGTAGTAAAAAAATTTGGATTTCACCACTGGCTTATAGGTTTATCCCATTTCCCTCAGTATCTATGGCCTCTATTTGTTCCCACCCTCTTCCTCCAGCCTTTTTCCAAATTCAGCAATCTTTATAAATTGAGCAAGCAAATAAGTAAAACTCAGTGATCCTCTATCTTCTGATCAGGTTTCATCTGACCTGTCGCTTCAATTTGAAATGTCACAGCTTTTCTGATACAACTCCTAAATATATTTTGTATTTCATCACTGGTTTAGGATATGGGAATGTTTGGGAGTTGGGATTCCTCATGATCAAAATATTCCATTGTATCTGTCCAATGTTCAGTATCTTATGGGGCTGTTGTCCTTTGAAGTTTATGAAAAACCTTCATAATTTTTCCCCATTAACTATGAAAAGGAAGAGGAAAGAAATGTATGATAAATGCAACCTAGACAGCAAAAGAAGACAGATTGTGGTTATTAAGTTGTTCTTCCTCATTCTGATTGCCTCTTTGAGGAAAATGGATACAGTATGAAAATATGAGTCCCCAGTTAGTATATAAATTAAATACTAGAGTAAGAACAACTTTGTGGAGAACAGCTTTCCAGCATCAAGCAGATAATCTTGTCCCCAGTGAATAATGAGATAATTTTCTGTCAGAATAAACAGCTATTCATAATCCAAGTATCACTGTAAAAAAAGAAATTCCAACAGTGCATCTGAAGAAATGTGTATTTCAAAATTCAGTAATGTCCTGAAATGCAATAACTACTTAGAAAGGCTAGGGAAAGAATATTCTTCTTTACAAATATTAATAGTGAGTTCTGTCCAAATACAGTATATCTCTGTCTGTCTGTCTGTCTGTCTGTCTGTCTGCCTGCCTGCCTGCCTATCTATCTATCTATCTATCTATCTATCTATCTATCTATCTATCTATCTATCTAATCTGTCTGTCTGTCTGTCTATCTATATCTATCTATCTATCTATCTATCTATCTATCTATCTATCTATCTAACTATCCATATCTGTCCTTGAAGTATGCATGCTTTATATATATATATATATATATATATATATATATATATATATATATATATATATATGTAGGTCTTTGGTTATTCGGGTCTTCTCCCACGTAAAATTGGAAGTGTCTTGGCGACGTTTCGACGAAGTCTCATTCGTCATCTTCAGGCTGGTGTTCTCGGCTTCGTGCTTCCAGGAGCAATGTGAGATCGCAGCTGTCTCTTCCTTTTAACTGCTAGTGGAGGTGTGAGCTGATTGGGTGGGAACTTGGCTGTGTTCTGATTGGGTGGAGGTGTGTTCTGATTGGTTAGGGGCTTGGCTGTGCTCTGATTGGCTGGGGTTGTGTTCTGTTTGGGTGGGGGCTTGGTTGTGCTCAGCTTAGTCTGAGTTGCAGGGGGATTTGAGCTGGTGAGCTGCATTGTTGTTGTTTGGCTTCGTGTTTGTGGCCGTGCGAGCTCTTCATGGTGGGTGTCAGTCTGCTTCATGTATGGATTGGAGGGGTTTAAAGTGGCTAATGATGCAGCTGCGGTCTGGCTTCTGGTCCTTGGTCGTGGCTCATTATCAGTGTGGGTTTGAGTCTGCTTTCTGCGTGGAAACCCAAGCTCTAGAAAAATCCGATCACAAACCCAAACTCTGGCTCAGATATGTGGACGACACCTTCATAATCTGGCCACATGGGAAAGAAAAACTGGACAACTTCCTCACACACCTCAACAGCCTACACCCCAAAATACAGTTCACCATGGAAACAGAAGTGAACAACCAACTTCCCTTCCTGGATGTCTTAGTCTACAGAAAATCCAATGGCTCCCTAGGACACACTATATACCAGAAGAAAACACACACAAACCGCTATTTGCACGCACTCTCACACCACCACCCTGCCCAGATCAACTCTGTAGCCAAGACACTCATTTCCAGAACAAAACGCTTAGCTGACGAACAACACCTAAAAACCGAACTACACACCCTCACTAACGTACTCACATCCAATGGATTCCAAAGAAATAAGATCACCAACCTAATCCAAAAAGAAACCCCCACTAAAATCCAAGACAGAGAACAAGAAAACGGCAAGGCCCTCCTCCCATACATAAAAGGCACCACAGACAGAATAAGCAAAATCCTCCACAAACATAACATCAAGACAGCATTCTGCACAAACCGAAAAATATCCACCATCCTAAGGAACCCCAAAGACAAAATTGAGTTAGAAAATCAAGGAGTATATGAAATCCCATGCACCGCCTGCCCCACCACATACATCGGACAAACCAACAGACGAATAAGTGCACGCATAGAAGAACACAAGAACTCAGTCAGAAAAGAGGAACCAACTTCTTCCCTGGTCCAACACCTTAAAGCCACAGGACATGATATTGACTTTAAAAAGACCAGAACTATCGCCAAAACTGAACACTTTAACAACAGAATAATCAGAGAAGCCATTGAGATAGAAAAACGCCCACACAGCATGAACAAACGAGACGATACCTCCCGCCTACCAGCCATTTGGAAACCCGCCCTTATTGACAAACGAGTCCCTAACACGACGAATGACACCAGACCCACACTCACGAGTGCCACACCTGATGTCACCACCACACATCCACGCAGAAAGCAGACTCAAACCCACACTGATAATAAGCCACGACCAAGGACCAGAAGCCAGACCGCAGCTGCATCATTAGCCACTTTAAACCCCTCCAATCCATACATGAAGCAGACTGACACCCACCATGAAGAGCTCGCACGGCCACAAACACGAAGCCAAACAACAACAACGCAGCTCACCAGCTCAAATCCCCCTGCAACTCAGACTAAGCTGAGCACAACCAAGCCCCCACCCAAACAGAACACAACCCCAGCCAATCAGAGCACAGCCAAGCCCCTAACCAATCAGAACACACCTCCACCCAATCAGAACACAGCCAAGTTCCCACCCAATCAGCTCACACCTCCACTAGCAGTTAAAAGGAAGAGACAGCTGCGATCTCACATTGCTCCTGGAAGCACGAAGCCGAGAACACCAGCCTGAAGATGATGAATGAGACTTCGTCGAAACGTCGCCAAGGCACTTCCAATTTTACGTGGGAGAAGACCCGAATAACCAAAGACCTACATACAAACACCCGCGAAAACCTGAGAAAACAAATATCCCACCTCTACGGGGAGGAAATCCACCATCTGACCAGGACCTATGAAAAACTCGAAGTCCAAAGAGCTTCCATTTTATGTGACCTTGCATTCCTACGCAACTGCCGAGATCAAAATTTAATCCCCACAGGCTTCCAACTGAAATTCCACTTCAACTCTGCAGCCACCAAACGCATTCTGAAAAGAACAGAACTAGCCCTAATCAGAAATGAACTCCACAGAAAAAGATTCCTCCTAGACCGAATCAACAAAGATCTCCTCACACTTCACCTCAAACTCAGCAACAAGATCCACCCCGCACTTTGGGACAAATCCAAACAACTTGCCGTCTGGAGAGCCGAAACACAGACCACCCTCAAGACAGACACACACACCAACAAACTCCGAAGACTACAAGAACGCCAGAAACAATCCCCTCCACCCTCACAGCCACACATGAAACAAACAGTGCATAACATCTCAGATAGGATCCTCACCAAAGCCGAAACCAATGTCCTTTCCAAAGGATTCAACTTTGCAGTCGCTCCCAAAAGCATCCCCACTGAAACCATTATATGCGGAGTTGAAACCAGCCTGACCAAAATCAACCCCGACGATGCAAACAGAATCAGACTTGAAATCACCAATATCCTCTGCACCAGCAAGCCACCCAAAAGTAACTTACCCAAAGAGGAACAGACAGCACTACTTAACCTGAAAGAAGACACCAGCATAATAATCCTACCAGCAGACAAGGGCAATGCCACGGTGGTTATGAACACATCTGACTACCAAACCAAATTAACCAACCTACTCCAAGACTCCATATACAAACCCCTAAACACAGACCCCACCACCTACCTGGAAAAAACCACCAGATCCAAAATAAAAGCCTCCCCCATCAGCGAAGAGATTCAGCAAAGAATCATACCCAGAGAGAAATCATCCAGATGCCCTAAGCTTTATGGTCTCCCCAAGATACACAAAGAAGGAACCCCACTTAGACCCATAGTCAGCTCCATAGGCTCACCTCTACAAAACCTAGCCAAATTTCTCGCCAAACAACTACAGCCCTATGCAGAATCCATCACCTCATACGTAAAAAACTCATTCCAGTTCATAGACATCATAAAGCAACAAAACTTACAGCCCAGTGACCTACTCGTGAGCTTTGATGTCATATCCCTCTTCACCCAAGTACCAATCAAAGAAGCCTTGACAGTTATCCAAAACAAATATAACCCCCCCAAGCACATCTTAGATCTGACCAACCACTGCCTATCCAACACATACTTCATCTATAATGGACAGAAATACAAACAAACAGAAGGAGCACCCATGGGATCACCCCTCTCACCTGTCATTGCCAACCTCTATATGGAATACTTTGAAACCCAAGCTCTAGAAAAATCCGATCACAAACCCAAACTCTGGCTCAGATATGTGGACGACACCTTCATAATCTGGCCACATGGGAAAGAAAAACTGGACAACTTCCTCACACACCTCAACAGCCTACACCCCAAAATACAGTTCACCATGGAAACAGAAGTGAACAACCAACTTCCCTTCCTGGATGTCTTAGTCTACAGAAAATCCAATGGCTCCCTAGGACACACTATATACCAGAAGAAAACACACACAAACCGCTATCTGCACGCACTCTCACACCACCACCCTGCCCAGATCAACTCTGTAGCCAAGACACTCATTTCCAGAACAAAACGCTTAGCTGACGAACAACACCTAAAAACCGAACTACACACCCTCACTAACGTACTCACATCCAATGGATTCCAAAGAAATAAGATCACCAACCTAATCCAAAAAGAAACCCCCACTAAAATCCAAGACAGAGAACAAGAAAACGGCAAGGCCCTCCTCCCATACATAAAAGGCACCACAGACAGAATAAGCAAAATCCTCCACAAACATAACATCAAGACAGCATTCTGCACAAACCGAAAAATATCCACCATCCTAAGGAACCCCAAAGACAAAATTGAGTTAGAAAATCAAGGAGTATATGAAATCCCATGCACCGCCTGCCCCACCACATACATCGGACAAACCAACAGACGAATAAGTGCACGCATAGAAGAACACAAGAACTCAGTCAGAAAAGAGGAACCAACTTCTTCCCTGGTCCAACACCTTAAAGCCACAGGACATGATATTGACTTTAAAAAGACCAGAACTATCGCCAAAACTGAACACTTTAACAACAGAATAATCAGAGAAGCCATTGAGATAGAAAAACGCCCACACAGCATGAACAAACGAGACGATACCTCCCGCCTACCAGCCATTTGGAAACCCGCCCTTATTGACAAACGAGTCCCTAACACGACGAATGACACCAGACCCACACTCACGAGTGCCACACCTGATGTCACCACCACACATCCACGCAGAAAGCAGACTCAAATCCACACTGATAATGAGCCACGACCAAGGACCAGAAGCCAGACCGCAGCTGCATCATTAGCCACTTTAAACCCCTCCAATCCATACATGAAGCAGACTGACACCCACCATGAAGAGCTCGCACGGCCACAAACACGAAGCCAAACAACAACAACGCAGCTCACCAGCTCAAATCCCCCTGCAACTCAGACTAAGCTGAGCACAACCAAGCCCCCACCCAAACAGAACACAACCCCAGCCAATCAGAGCACAGCCAAGCCCCTAACCAATCAGAACACACCTCCACCCAATCAGAACACAGCCAAGTTCCCACCCAATCAGCTCACACCTCCACTAGCAGTTAAAAGGAAGAGACAGCTGCGATCTCACATTGCTCCTGGAAGCACGAAGCCGAGAACACCAGCCTGAAGATGACGAATGAGACTTCGTTGAAACGTCGCCAAGACACTTCCAATTTTACGTGGGAGAAGACCCGAATAACCAAAGACCTACATACAAACACACACACACACACACATATATATATATATATATATATATATATATATATATATATATATATATATATATATATATATATATATTTCAGTGTATGTATGTATTTCTTTAAAAATGATGTTTCAATATCACATGCATATTGACTGCATTCTGATTACATCATGACAAGTATTTTCATCTTCAGGATTGCTTTAAAAAATGAAATTCTTTTGGAAATTCTGAATTCTTTTGGATTCCTCTGATGGTTGAACACGGGAATGATTTTAAAGTTATAATAATAAAAGTCAAGGAACACAGTGAAAAAATGGAACTAAGACTAAATATAAAGAAGGCCAAGTTAACGACAACAGTTACAGCAACTAAGCTTAGAAGTGACAACAGAGATATGGTAGACAGCTTCTGCCCTTTAGGGTTGACTATCAACAATTATAGAACCAGCAGTTAAAAAATAGCAACAAATGCTTGCTATGCTAGGATATCAATGAATGCCTTGGAAAAGATATTCATATGCCATGATGTGTTTCTACTTATAAGAATCAGGATTGTGCAGGCAATGGCTGAACCTATGGCACTCTATTGGAAGTGAATGTTGCACTTCAAAGAAGCAGGATAGAAAGAGTATTGACCTTTTTGAACTTTGGTGTTGGACAAGACTCCTGAGACTACTACAAATAGCCAAGGAAAACAAATGGGTTATAAAACAAATTAATCCAATGTCCTCTCTTGAGACACAATGAGCAGGCTCAAATGATCATACCTGGGACACAGCACATGCAACAACACCTCTCCCTTAAGTGAAAAAATGGAATTTTCCAATATAAAGTTGGGAAAAATGGAAAGGAAGAGAAGAAGAGGACAACCAGCAGCAAGATAGATGGAGCTGATTATAGTAGTGAAGAGTGTAATCTTGGGATACTTTGAAAGGTCAAATTGAGGACAGATCATACTGAAATCCATCTATGTGATCACTAAGAGGTGATATCAACTTGATGGCATATAAACAGGGAGCCACTCTTGGATTTATGGCTGCAGGTGGAACAAGTGGAACTTATGCCCCCCCCAATTGAGACTGGGGTACCTTTTGTAGCACAATCTGGACCAGGATACTTTAGTGACAGTAATTCTTGCTCTTTTCATCATGCAATTAGATTGTTGTAACATACTATATATGGGACTAACTCTGAAAACAATTAAGAAGGTTCCATATAATTTGTGGCAGCCAGGTGGTTAGGAAGCAAGTGTTGCTAAGAAAGTATGACCACGTTGGTTGCCAATAGATGTCTAAATCTAATTCAAAGTTTTTGACCCATAGAGCCCTATATGACTTGGATCCAGATAGAATCTGCCTTGGCCATTGCATGGATGCAGGAGGAGGATAGCAATCGCACTTAGACTTGTATACCGCTTCACAGTGCTTTACAGCCTTCTCTAAGCGGTTTACAGAGTCAGCATATTGCCCCCAATAATCCGTATCCTCATTTTACCAACCTTGGAAGGATGGAAGGCTGAGACAATCTTGAGCCTGGTGAGATTCGAACTGCCAAATTGCAGACAGCCAGCAGTCAGCAGAAGTAGCCTGCATTCTAATCACTGCACCACCTGGGCCCCTGGATGCTTTGGATCACAAGAGTTCAATGTGATGTGCACCTGAAAATATTTTTCTACAGTTCTCATTCCCTGGGTCCTTCTTTGACCCCCAGAGTTGAACTTGATACTCCCCCCCTCCACCCAGTGGTGAAATCTGAACCGGTTTACTACCAGTTTGCTGGCTGTGCATACACAGTGCGCATCACACACCAAATGTGAGGTGCGCACACGCAGTGCACACCAAAAGGAGGCATTTTTTAAAAAGCCTCTGATGATCATGTGGCTCAGCTGGACATGGGGGCGGCAGGGATTTTTGCTACCGGTTCTCCGAACCACCCGCCGCCATCGCTACCGGATTGGGCAATCCGGTCCGAATCGGGAGCATTTCACCCCTTTCCCCACCCCATTATCCTTCTACAAAGGACTCAGTATTAGTGGTAGACGGGCATTTGAGATTTGTGACTGACAGTTGGGTGAGCATTTGAATTAATTATGCTTCTTTAATATTTTGTTTTCATCCTTAGTGTAAGCCTCAAGCTGAGTTAGATGGCATAAAATATGTGTAATAAATACATTCGCTGTAATTTTAATGTATAGTAGGGAGAAGCATCGCCCCATGATAAACATATTGTGAGTAAACTTCTCCTGCTTGGGCTTTGAAGTACAGATATCATGAGCTCAGCTTGCCACAAGAGTACAATTATATAACAGAAACTTAGTATACTCCAGGCTATTTCTTTGTCCAAAGACATCAAGAAGCTTCCCAGCTGCTTTGGGAATGCACAAAGCTCATCGTTGGAGACAGTGATTAAAAGCCCAGCTATCCATCATGGAATTAGTTTTCAACTTGTGGCTGCTTGAACAGTACACTACAATGTTTGTCATTTGAATATATGTGGGTGGGAAGGTAATGGTAAATCTACTGCTCTTGTCAGCTTAGAACATTTTCTCCATTCCTCTACTTTAGAAGAACCTACTACTTCTTAGGAACACAAACTATACAGCATGTTCCTAAGAAGAATTAAGATTGCTTATGTCTGTTTGCACGTGTGTGTGTGGTGATGGTGGGGACTGTATTTGTTTCTAGATCTGAGGTGCATAATCTTTTTGAGAGTGAGGAGTCTTGAGGGACCACACCTCAAAGTAGGTGAGGCCAATGAAAAATGTAGGTCAGACCAATACATAAATTAAATGTGACTTAAATAAAAGTTCATTACTTCACATAATTTACTTTACATATATTATATCACATTAATCATTATAATTTAGCAATGATTTTTGGAGAAGCACTGAGGGTTGCACCCTTGAGACTGTTGGCCTGGGTTGGGCTAGACTGGGTTAGAGTGGATTCCTGTGTGTTGTTTGTGAATTAGCCTCAAAGAGTGAAACTGATTCTTATTTTCCAAAAGCATGATATGATGGCAAGAGTGATAAATGCACATAAAAATAACCCTGATAGATCAGATCAAAGGCATTCCAGTCTAGCATTTTGTATCTTGCTGTAACAACTGGTTGCCTCTGGGTTCTCAGAAATAGGAGATGGGAACACAATTCTCTCTCACCCATTGTTCAAATATTTGGACGCCTGATAACCCCAACCCAGAGTTAACAATTCTTCACGAATCTTAGCCTTCAATGAACCTATTCTTTATATATGCTCCCTTTTGCGGATAGTGGCCATGACTATATCCATATAAATGAACTCCATCATTTAATTATTTGTTCTGTGAAAACTACTTCGTTTTGCCTGTTTTAAATCAAATTTCATTCAATTTCGTTGGATAACCCATTATCCTAGTTTTGAAAGAGGAGAAATGCTTTCCCCACTTCATTTTCTCCATGCTGTGAATCATGTCCCACCTCAGTTGCCTTGTTTCCAAGGTAATGTATTCTAGTTTGATCTTATAAGGAAGATATTTTAGCTCCCTGATCATTTTGGTTGCACTTTTCTAAACTTTTCCCAACTCTATGAGATCTTTTTTCACATGTGAACACCAATTCTTTACATAGTATTTCAGAAGTAAAGATGTATAATGTCAGTATATTGTTGGCAATTTTTTTTAGCCTCTTTCCTAATGATCCCTGGCATGGAATTTACTTTTTTCATAGTTGCCAAAAGCCTATCGTCTCTGAAAACATGCTCTTTTCCTAGTTGGTAATAGATGGCTCAATTCCCACCAGTATATATGAGGTTTGTGCCAGGGGTGAAATCCAGCAGGTTCTGACAGGTTCTGGAGAACTGGTAGCGGAGATTTTGAGAAGTTCAGAGAACCGGTAGTGGAAATTTTGAGTAGTTCGAAGAACTGGCAAATACCACCTCTGGCTGGCTCCAGAGTGGGGTGGGAATGGAGATTTTGCAGTATCCTTCCCCTGCCACGCCCACCAAGCCACGCCCACAGAATCAATAGTATAAAAATTTGGGTTTCACCACTGGTTTGTGCCAATGTACATCATTTTACATTCACTTTAAAGTAAACTCCATTTGCTGTCTGGTTAACCATTGACCCAATTTAAGGAGATACACCTTCAACTTTTCACATTTCATTTTATTTTTCAGTAATCTAAGTCATTTGATACTGACCACAAATTTAGTCAGCTCACTGCTGATCCCTAAGCCAAGATAAATTTATGAACAAATGTAAAAAGAGGGGCCCCAAAAGAGATTTTTTTTTTTAGGTGGAAAATATAATGAATAGTTTAATCACAATACCTATACATATGTATAATTATCCCATAAGATTAACATCAAATCATGATTTCATTTTGGAACAAGGTCTATAATGCACAAGCAAAATAAGAACATTATTACAATTTACTTCCTTTCTATTTTATTTTCATTTCAAGTCACCAACATTATAAAGTAGAATTCTTTTTCCAAAGGGAAAAAGAACAAAATAATAAAATATAAGGAAAGAAAAACATCACTTTCTATAACTATTTAGGGAAAACAAGTTTTTAGTCTTGTATCTAAGTTTATCTAAGTAAACCAGACAAAATTAAAGGTTTATGTGCCAAGATTTCACTATGACTCAGCCACAGATTAGGTATCTCCAAAAGAGATTCTTGAAGGACTCTACTGAGAAAAGTGGGCATTCATTAGTATGATTGGTTTCCTAATTAAGAACAGGAATCTTTGGAGCCATGCCTGCCTTCTGCTGTTGTTTAGAGGAGCCATGAAGACCTGGGTCTTCATCCAGGCCTTTGGTGAGGGAGAGGGAGACCCCTCACTTCGTTGCAGTTGCATTTTTTATGTTTCATTGACTTTATTGTAATTTCTTTTATTGTTGTGAGATCCCCAGAGTCGTTGGGTGGCATAGAAATTTAATAAAGTTATTATTTTATGGTTGGACACACAGTTTAGACTGGATTTGGCATTTTTATCCACCTAACTGAGTCCTCCCCAAGGACCTGGGATAAGTAGATATTAGTGGTTCATAGTTTTAAAGGTATTGTCGCAGGATGTAAACTGTTGCAAGCAAGGCTCCACTTCGCAATTGACTGATGGTGATTTTGTCATTGCCAATAGTATTCAAGTGGTGCTCCAGTTGTTTTAGGATTAGTTCTTTCTTTTCTATTCTGTTGTCTGCAGGTACTACCATCTCCACTATCCAGGCTTTTTTGTTTTTCTTAACTAACATTGTTACATCTAGGGTGTTATAGATCAAAGCAGGCTTTATGTAACTGACAGATGGAAATTTTGTCAATGTGCAGATTTTCTAAGTACTGGCCAAGAGTTTTTGGCATGCATCCAATATGTCAATAACTACTAGGACCACCACAGCTGGTTTATGCCATCATCTTTGATTTTTTGATTTTCAGGTCTTGAAACTTTATGATCTTCTCTGATTCTTTTTCTTCTATTCTATTATCTCCTTTTATTACCACATCAATTATCCACACTTTCTTCTTTTCAAATATTATGGTCTGTCACACAGTCAGCCAAATGTTCAGGCTGGATTTGGCATTTTGATCTACCTATCAAGTCCTTTTCAAGGACCTGGGATAGGCAGGTTATTATTATTTGAAAAGCCTTTGGTGAGGAACTTTGTCAAAGATTTTTCAAAATCCACATATACAATGTTAAGAGGATAAAGTTGTGGATACTCTGAACAAATTCTAAAAGGATGGTGGGACAGGATTTACATTTGTACCATAGACTGCATGCCAATTTTCCTCCAGCAACATTTGTTTCTTCATATGCTTAGTTATTTTATTCTTAAAATTTGATTACTATATCTATCAGTTGCTTAAACAATACATTGAGCCAACCATGCCATGATTCCCTGAATAGTCCCTAGCCCTATTTTAAAAATTGGTACCAACTGTGATACTCAGCCTGAGTTCAGGGACAAAGCTACATTTTTTTTGTTATGTACACTTGGAGTTGTTTGAATTTGGATGTTACACTCAAATTATTTAATAACTCTCAGATGATGGCCTTAAGATCTTGTGATTTGTAAGTCTGTAGTCTCTTAAAAGGCATTCCATGAGCCTTTGGCATATAGCCATGTTAGTCACATGACCACGGAAACAACACTGGCTCCCTCAGCCAAGAAACGGAGATGAGCTTCACATCCTGGAGTCGGACAGGGAAACCTTTACCTTTACTAGTCTCTTACTATATTGCCTTTTCTGGTTACCTCTGTTTGCTTTAGTTCTTCTGATTTTCTCCTGGAGAAAGTCAATACAAGGTCAAGTCTCTGCCCTCCAATCTTTGTAATAAAGATGCAAAACATTCATTACAGTTTTCTTCAATTTTTATGTCTTTCTTGAGTATACATTTCACTTTTTTACCCACTAATGCAGGGGTGTCAAATCTGCAGCCTACGGGCCAGATGCGTCACATGCTGGCCACCCCTACCCCTACCCCTACCCCGCCCTGAGTCCTATTAGGAGAAGGGCGGTATAGAAATTTAATTAATAAAAAATAAATAATTTTAGCAAAGGGGGAAAAAGTTGCGATATGTCATGCGATGCCACGAGTTTAACACATCTGTTCTGATGGGTCAACTGCTTCCATTATACACTTAAAAGAGATTATCTCTTTTCTTTCTTTCTTTCTTTCTTTCTTTCTTTCTTTCTTTCTTTCTTTCTTTCTTTCCTTCCTTCCTTCCTTCCTTCCTTCCTTCTTCTTTCTTATTCTTTCTTTCTTTCTTTCTTTCTTTCTTTCTTTCTTTCTTTCTTTCTTTCTTTCTCTCTCTCTCTCTCTCTCTCTTTCCCTCCCTCCCTCCCTCCCTCCCTCCCTCCCTCCCTTCCTTCCTTCCTTCCTTCCTTCCTTCCTTCCTTCCTTCCTCTTTTGCAATCTTTGTTACCATCTACTTTTTCTGTTAGAACCTGTGTTCTTTTTTACCTTGCCCCTTATTAGGACAGGATTTCCATTTTCTGAGTATATTACTATAACAATATCTAATATGGAAGGATTCCTCTGATGAACCCATTCACAAACACAAATTGACATAAAACTTTCTTAATTAAATACATAAAAAAGAAACCCAGACTGTAATATTTTTGCAATTATTTCAAAGATCAACAAGAATATGTAGCAGCTAGATAATGAAAAGGAAACATTTTTTCCAGCACAGAAAAACAACAGTGCAAAACAGGTTATTCCCCTTGAAGATTGATGATAAAGTACCTATTAATTGATATCTAGTAATGCTGAATATTGATCAGATCCTTTGACTCAATAAAAAATACAGGAAAAAATTCCAATGTTTCCAGTGGCAGCTCTGTAAAATTTAACATCTGGTGCCACTTACCTTAATCGATGTGCTATTCCCAGAAAGTGCCTAAGCAGAATGAATGAGTTAATTAGTAGATAAAAAGTCTTACAGTTTTTAAGTCTGCCTCAGTTATGAAAACATATCTTTTTTCTTAGAATTGCTATGATAGATTCTTAATTAAAAATAAAGAAAAGTTATGAACATCAAGAAATGAACTGTCCAAATAATTTGATTAACAAAATCAACAGGATACAATGAAACAACTATTAAACATCCTGCAAGAGTTCATTGACTGAAAACATTTTTAAGGAGGCTAATAAAGCTAACAGCAACTTTGAATGTCTGGTACCAAGTTGGTACTCATAATCTAGGTTACAAACAATGTACAAAACATTCCTAACAATATTTATTATTCCCATACCTCTATTCTTTTATGACTTGCATTATCTTTTTCCAACTTTAGGATATTATGGAATTAATCCATAGTTAGGAATTGTGAAGTTTAGAAACTTAAGGCATCTGGTGGGATCCAGCTTTGAGGAGGCAGACTTAAATGTCATGTTCAATCAGAATCTCAAAATAACAGGAAAAGTACATGAACGCTGAGACTCATGGAATGTTCTTAATCTATAAGAAAGTAATACTTGTATAAATATTAGGTGCGTTGGAGTAGCTCATGACATCAGCCGTTTGGATACAGTTGGCCATCATGAGAAAATCTAATCATAACCGAAACACTTAAAGGTTATATATTTGATGGTGATGCATATTATTTTTCTGAGTCATGTGAAGCCAAGTATGCTCAATATCTGATTGGAATAATTGTATAGTTATCGTTTCTGTTTCAAACACAGAGAAATGTCCAAGAACTCTTGTGAGGCATCAGAATGGGTGCAAACAGCTGGCAATGACTGAACTATCTTATTAGGCAGAGTTTGTACTCCCTTCTCTGTGCCAAAAGAAAAGAGATTCACTTTTCAAAAGGATGTTCAAGGTCAGTCTATTCTTCTATAGAATTTTTTTCCAGTTCAGAGCAAAAGTCTAGTTATAACGTAGCTTTGGGGGAGAGACAGATCCACAGAGATGCTGTAGCTCAAAATAAGCCTCATTTATACGCGGTGCTATTATTCTGAGAACTGCTTTCCAATATGCCTTTTATGTGTCTTGATAATTCTTGCATCTCTCACCTTTTAATGTTCACAAAGAAATAGGTTACAGAATACTGTAGATTATTTCTCGATGTTCTCTTTAACCCACTGCTCTATGATGGAGGTTCCCATACACTGAGTATTCATCTGCTTTGCTCCATTTAATACAAAATTATCTTTTTTGTAATTTTTATTGTCCAGCAGAAAGAAAGCTAAATGGTTCCCAAATCAGCAGGAACTCAGAAAGTGAAGGCTTTCATAGGGATAAGTCCAATGGGGAATAATAGATTTTATTTGATTAAAGTATTCACAGGACAAGGGTCCTCGGTGAACTACTCTATTTATAATATCTGCTATCTTATTATAAACAAAGTGTTACAGCAGAAACTGACTCATCCCTCACAATCCTGCTCACAATCTCCATAAATGAAATTCAAATTACTTTTTAAATAATTCAAAAAAAAAAAAAAAGCACCACACAGAGATGGCTAAAGCATGTGAGATTTCACTTGTAAAACTACTCAAGTGCTTTCAGGTGAGACTGGTGAAGACTTCATGCAACATCTTGCTAATTCTCTGCATTCTTGTATAATAGCTTATGGGATCTCAGAATGACAAAACAGAAGTTACATTTAAATATCTTGTTAAAAAAAAAACATGTGCAGGTTTTTGTCTTTGTGCATCCAGGGCAGAATGGGATCTTGTCTGTAGGATCAAGTCTATATGATCTGATTGTCATTATTTTATCCATAATTATTTTTTTTTAAAAAGCCAATTTCATAAGTACAGCTTTTGACAGCTGAACTTTACAGCCACTCAACCATTTCACAAAATTAAGAAGTTTTATTGAACTGTCACCACCATTATTATTATTTTATTTTACTCTTTTTTTGCTACTGTACTTTAATAATAAAGTATATATTACAATAAGCCATTTTTCTTGTCTGGAATAGCCAGCAATTATTTCCAGTAGGGTGAACTGAGTCCCGGCATACTGCCTTTTGATAAAGGATTTTAATATTTGCATTTTTCCCTAACTGCCTGCCACAACAAAGAAAATGGTACCTTCATACTATTTTTAAATATAAAACTGTCTTCTTTGTCATATTCACAGCTGAAAGTCATCTTTTCTTGATTGTGATGCACATGTGCACACACATACACACACACACACACACACACACACATATCCAATCTTCTTAAACAAAAGTGATGGTATTGGACTGTGTAATTGCTAAGTCGGTATAGTGAGAAATAGGATGCATTTATTACTGATACCAATGCACCAGAATATACAATTTCACTGTTTCAGTTCCATAGCAGAAGTAACTTTCATCATTCCTATGTAATTTATAGCAGCCTACTCCAACCTCCAATAATATATTGAAGGTTCTTTGAACATCCAAGGTGCTCCTGTCTTTAAGCAGATAAAGCTGCAGATATCAAAGGCAGGAAGTGGTTCTATGTCATTCTTCCTGAGCCCTTATGCCTTCCCATTTGGCATCCAAGGGGCACAAAATGCTCATTTGTTGTTTGCTTCTTAGGTTGACTGGCTCCGAAATAGGAAACTAAGGTTGCCAGTCTCTGCTTCCTGGTGATATGATGCTGAATTATCATATTTCTTTTAATAATAAGTGTGATGACTCCAGGTTCAGAAATGAGTGAGTGAAACAACCCTGCCCTTCCTCATTATCTCCTCAAATAGTTTAGGTTGGAAGACAGGTATAGAATATTACCCAGGAACATCTAGAGCTGTGATGGCGAACCTATGGCACGTGTGCCACAGGTGGCACGCTGAACCATATCGGTGGGCACATGAGTGTTGCCCTAGCTCAGGTATGGCATGCATGATGGAGCCAGCCAGCTGATTTTCAGGCCTTCTGGGCCCACCGGAAATCGGGAAATGGGCTGTTTACGGCCTCTGGAGGGCCTCCGGGAGGGTGGGGAAGGCCATTTTCGCCCTGCGCAGGCTCCTAGAAAGGCTCTGGAGCCTGGGGAGAGTGAAACACAGGCCTTTGGGGCCCACCAGAAGTTGGCAAATGGGTTGTTTCCTGCCTCCGGAAAGTCTCCGGGGGGTGGGGAAGGCCGTTTTCACCCTCCCCAGGCTCCAAGAAAGCCTCTGGAGCCTGGGGAGGGCAAAAAAAAAGGGCCTACAGGCCCACTGTTCCATCGCGTGCCAAAAGTGGGTGGAGTGCAGGGGTGTTGTGTGTGCATGTGCGGGGGGCAAGATGCATTGAATTATGGGTGTGGGCACACATGTGCGCAACCTCCCCCTGTGCTCCCCCTGCTTTTGGCACGCAATGGCAAAGAGGTTAGCCATCACTGATCTAGAGCAGTGGTTCCCAACTTTTTTTTGGCCATGCCCCACTTAAGCATCTCTAAAATCCTGATGCCTCTCCCCCCCCATGACATATAATTCTTACTATTCAAAAAGTGACTCCTACTCACATGGAGGAAGCCTAAAAGGCCATTAACTTGGTTTAAAGAAAATTCCAATTGCCCCCATTAAAAATCAAATTGCCCCCCTGTGGGGCGTGGTCCCCACGTTGAGAACCACTGATCTAGAGTAAACCATGTTGACAAATGACAACAAAGATGATTAGGGGACTGAAAGCTAAAACATATGAAGAACGGTGGCAGGAATTAGGTATGTCTACTTTGATGAAAAGAAGGACAAGGGGTAACCTGAAAGCAGTGTTCCACCATCTAAGGCACTGCCACAAAGAAGAAGGGGTCAACCTATTCTCCAAAGTACCTAAAGGCAAAACAAGAAGCAATGGATGGGAACTAATCAAGGAGAGAACCAGCTTAGAACTAAGGAGAAATTTCCTCAGAATTAGAACAATTAATCAGTGGAATGACTTGCCTCCAGAAATTGTGAGTGCTCCAACACTGGAAGTTTTAAAGAAGAGATTGCACAACCATTTGACTGAAATGTTCTAGGGTTTCCTCTTGAGCAGGGTGTTGGACTAAAACACAGCTGTCAAACTCCCGGCCTGTGGGCCAGATGCGTCATATGCTGCCACGCCCACACCTGGTTTAGCAAAAGGAAAAAAAGTCCCAATATGTCACGTGACACTGCTGTGACGATGTGAGTTTAACACCCCTGGATTAGAAGATCTCCAACTCTGTTAGTCTATAAATGTTTATGGTGATGTCACCACACATACTTGTGTCCTGACATCTGAAGCAAATCCATCACTTATAGTATTTGCATGACATGATCATTATTTGTCATTATTTGTTCCCCTTATCCCCACTTGTGAACCCTCATGATGTCAACCTGTCATTGGGTTAAAGTGACGTTCAACTGCTAGGCTAGTCTACTTCTCTGTGTGAAATGGAGAGTAAGAGACCATCTTATCTTTTGCCTCAGGCAATAAAATGGAATCATTGGATAAACTGAACTTTGACAGCGAGAGATTTTTTAGATCTCACCCATCCTGGGATTGATCTGTGCCCCACTGTTTCCCCCACCCCGCTGTCAGAGTGATTTATTGTTTTATAACTTTTTTAAAATAAAAACTCAATAAACCATATACTCCAGTTACTTTTCCTGGTTTAATATTTTCACAGCTTCAGAAACATCCCTTGTTATAGGTCCATTCATAATTTGTCTTTGTTTCTCTGTAATCCTTGGTATATTTTGTTTTGCTTTGTTTTAAATTCATCTATTTTCTCCAAAGGAATATTATGTTCTTTATATAAATTAGAAGAATACTGATGAAATGCTTTTTGCATAGCCACATTATCTATTACTATAAAATCTGCTTCTTGAAGTTTTAGTATCATTTTCTTTTCTTAATTTATATGCTAACCATTTCTCTGGTTTATTTGCAAATTCAATTTTTTTGCATAGTTTATTTTTAATTCCATTTCTTTTAGTGTTAACATTAATAGCTGTTGCTGTAAAAAGTTTAATTTGATGAGAGATGCTTGTGTACTCTGTAAATTTCTTCAATTCTTCTTTTCTTTTTATCTCATATAGAATAACCTGTTTTTCTGAATCTCTTCTCTTTTGAGTTCAGTATTATATACAATAACATCTAATAAAAGCTGTATTGCATATGATTTTTAAATCAGTGCCAAATATTCTTTAACTCTTAAATCTTCTTTTAGTTTTGTTATCCAAAAAATGATGGAATTTATCAAGAGAAATCTTATTCTGCCATAAAAGAAAATCTCTCTTAATCTGTTTTAGAAAAAATAATTCCAAAGTGGATAAAAAAATAAAGTTCAGCTGGGCTTATTGGCCATAAAGGCTACATTATGGCTGTGAACCTAGATGAAATTCCATGCTTCCCAGCGGCTCAGCTTGCAAGCCAACTGCAAAAACTTCTATTCCTGCAGTTGACTTATGAGGAGCAGCTGCCCGGAGAACAAGTGGATTATACACAATGTCTCCTTCATCCATAGAGATTTTAGGATAAATTGTTGGCCTTTTGGGTGCTGATCACTACCATGATCTTCTTCGAAGAAGACTAGTCTGTCATAAACTTCACTAGAAGATTGATGCCAGAGTGATTTAGATGATGGAACCTAGTACCCCTTGAAGCTGTCATGGACCTCCTAACCTTCCAATTTTTTCCAAACTGTATATATTGTACATTGAGGCCTCTAAACTTTACAAATTGTTCACATTTCAGGGATGCCATTCTGGATGATTTTGGACAACTTTGGTAGGATTTTAAGGGTAGAAATGAAGATGTTTGGTCTCCAAGAGGCCTCCCACTTGAATTTCCATCCAATTAAGGGGCTACAGGGTTGTAAAAAGATAATAATAATAATAATAATAATAATAATAATAATAATAATAATAATAATAATAATTTATTTAGAAATTCTAAATTTACCGGACTTGAACATTTTGACTCTACAAAAATCCACCTTACTCAGAACAGCTTACATCCTCCAACGATACTTTAACAGTTCCTAGGTCCTTGGTTAGGACTCGAGCTGCTGAGCTATTAACCAGCCTCAAAGGCTGTGAATCTCACTAAAGATTAAATAATAATAATAATAATAATAATAATAATAATAATAATAATAATAATAATAAATTACCTGTATCTTACTTACCTTTATCCAAAAAGTCATGGGAATATAAAGTGGAAAAAGTTATCAAAAATGAGAAGCTGAAGATCTTGTGGGATTTTCAAATACAGACGGATCGTCATTTGGAACACAACACGCCAAATATCACAGTTGTTGAAAACCGAAACATACAATTTATTGATATTGCGGTACCAGAAGATGCCAGAGTCGAAGAAAAAGAACTGGAAAAAAATCACAAAATATCGCGACCTGGTCATTGAAACGACATGGCTATGAATGAAACATGTTACAGTGATACCCATTGTCATCGGGGCACTTGGTACCATGTCCAAGAATTTTACAAAACACATTAAGAAATTGCAGCTTCCTGCAATAACACCAGTGGAATTGCAAAAAACTGTGCTACTTGGAACATCGTATATTTTAAAAAGATATTTGGTTGATACCTAAGATGCTGGCAGCAACCCGTATCCAGTCAATGGTATTTGTGACATATTTTTGAATGCCCAGTTGACTGAGTTTCATGTTTAATGAATAAAGTATATAATAATAAAATTATAAAATTGTGCTACCCAAAATAAGCGATTTTGGCAATAAACTTTAGTAACCATACTGCGGAGGGATGTGAGGAGGCGTCATATAGCCTATGATCCATAGACTGTTCACTTCTATTTTATTTAGACCAAATTAACACAAAAAGGTTCTCCAGAATCTTCTATGGAAGTTCACCCAAACATTGATTGATTTTTGTCCATGTTAGCACTTGATGTTTATGCTGGCAGGTTCCCCAGTTTTTATTGGGGGGCTGGTGGTTACACTTATTCCTTATTTCCAATCAAACTTGTCCTGTTTATATTTAGTAAATTCATTAAAACCAGAATGTCCCCCTATTCCTTGGAAAAATATAATTCTTCCTCACAAGTTCTTTTTATCTATTTCCCACAAATAGAATTGGCTGTATAAAATTGCTATTTAAAAATATTTTAAATTATTTTAAAAAGCTTTCTCCAGCTCCCAATTTTAGATAATGGGAGGATATGACAGGGCCTCCAAGTTTTATCTGAGTCAGTTGAATGGCGTTACACTTGATGTCATTTGATGTTCGTGGTTTGTATTGGATGCCTACTATGTCTGGCATAATATTGATTCAAGATAACCAACTTCCTATGAGTGCCACAGCAAGAATTATTTTTCCACTGGAGGGTGCTCTGCCTGAGTCAATCTTTGCAGCTCATTTTTGCCATTCTGATTCATTAAAGAATGCTGTACAAAACATGCTGTTAATGAATCCTGATGAGCTCGTGTTTAGGATGGGTTGGGTAAGATTATTGTTTTATGTCAGAATGTTAACAAAAGGCATTTGAATCAGCCCTCACAAATATTTTGTAATCTCCTGTTAGAGATGACAATGAGGGCGAATGATGAATCAAGAGTGCAGGTGGAAACATGCTTGCTCCAGTGAAATATACCTGTGTCCTTCTTGGCAGACATGTTTTACCTGTCCTAGGAGGACATGACTAACAGTAGCTCTTCTGTGTGTGCTGCCTCTCACAAATTCAGGCCATGGGAACGGTAGGAAGGGACAAAGCATTTAAGAACATTGCCTTCCATAATCATATGCACTAGTTCTACAATATCATTATAAGATGCCTCGTTCTCATCATTTCTATTTCCTCTTGCTAGTTTGTTATCAGTTCAGATGGAATGTAATCATGGAATATTGTTAAAATGGTTGATAGGAGGGCTATAATTGGTCAATACTTCCCCCGAGTTACTCTGGCTCACAAAATCTCACACCAAAATGAACTTGGTATATTTTAAAGAGAAATAGGATTGAGTGGTGCTAGACTAGGCTCGCTACCATAATATAAAAGGTATCCAAAACAACATTTCATGGTGCCACTTTCTGAAATCCTGACAGTGCCTTCCATCCAATAATTAGCAACCTTTTCAATATTCAATATTTTCAATATTCTCCATCCAGTTCTAGGGTGGAGAATATTGAAAATATTGAATATTAAAAAGGTTGCTAATTATTTGAACAAATCATTGCTTACCTCTAACTTGTCTTTCTCCCCCAATATGCAGCAGTCTGGAGGTAGCCTAAAGTCTAATCCTTGCCTGTTGCCTGTTGCTCCTTTTGAAAAAATCAACACACCCACTCTCATCAGGTTGCAGAACTATGATATCCTTCATTGCAGTGGTGGGATTCAAAATTTTTTACTACTGGTTCTGTAGGCGTGGCTTGGTGGGCATGGCTTGGTGGGCGTGGCAGGGAAAGGATACTGTAAAATCTCCATTCCCTCCCCACTCCAGGGTAAGGTTACTGCAAAATCCCCATTTCCTCCCAATCAGCTGGGAATCAGGAGGCAGAGAATAGATGGGGGCAGGGCCAGTCAGAGGGCCAGTATTTACCAGTTCGCTGAACTACTCAAAATTTCCACTACCGGTTGTCCAGAACTGGTCAGAACCTGCTGCTTCATTCTGCTTCATTCACACCAGGTTTTTGTATGAAGGGTTGTTTTTTTAAAAAAATTGTCCTTAACACCAGAATAAAAAGTAATTCTTCAAGTGGCCAGTTAATGCAAGACAGATGAGACATGCATACTGATAATCAGGTACTTGCATGAGAAAATCCTTGCAAACTGCAGGAAAGAGCGAGAGAGATTTCCCACCAAACATCTACCTGCAAACTGTTCACTCGTCTCCAAAATGTGAAGATTGGAAAGACACTCACTGCTGTAGATCTGGGAAGCATGAAAAAGTGAGGATGGGATGCAGTGACAGCTCATGTCGAAGTACAGAAAAATTCCAAATTACTTCAGCTACAATAATAAAATCTTCCCTCCTTCTGAAATTGGCAATAATGTGCGAAAATCCTTAGCATTACGTTTTCCCTTCTAGTCAGAGAAATGGATGAAGATTAGTCATGTGCAAAACCACTGGTAGAGGGCATATCGCTCCAGTCCTGTATTCTGAAGACTTCTTGGAAATCATGTCAGTCAGTCAGACAGTCAGTCAGTCAGTCAGTCAATCAGTGATTCTGATGTTGCTACAAGGCGTTTGCCCATCTAATTCTTGGAAGGGGCATTCCTCTATTTAGTTCTCAATTCATTACTCATTAAACAAAGAGCCAATCATCCAGTAAGTGCCCTAATTCTGATAACATTATTTGACAGTGATGGAAACACATTTCTTTCCTGCCCTGAAGAACAAAAGTGGACATATAACGAATGATAATTGCTGCTGTTCTTGGCATCATTCCTATCTAACTGCAGCTGGATGCACATTTGTCATGGAGTTTGTTATTTTGGGCCAGTTGGATTAATAATCCTCACCCAAAAATGGCACTCTGACTAATGAGAAAAGGAACAAAAGGTAATTTCAAACCCATTAAAAACAAGAACTTTACATCATAACTTTAATATGACCATTCAATGCTATTTATACTATAATAAAACATTACTAATCATTCAAAAGGCTAAACTTAAAGGGTTTGTCCTACTGCCCTTTTGGAAAACTGAAAGAGCAGCTGTTTGTTTGTATGAACTACAAAGCAATCTTGATAAGCTTCTGAGCAATTTTCTCAACCAAGGCAGATGAAACCACGTCAATTCAGTTGCTATCAGATTTTGACACATTTATATAATTTGATATTCTTTTTATGGTTGAGGATTCTGTCAATAAAGATAAGTGTGTAATAAAAAAAAGAGTTGGTTTCTTAAATCTAAGGCTACCCTCAAGCATCTTTCATTCTCAGTCATGGCTTTTTCTAAACTCCACTTCATTTTCAGTCAAGAATTTAAGCCTTTTCAGTGGACATAAAGATTTGGCAGGGTCTTTTAGTTCTCAAATCTTTTATTTGCTTATGCCTGGATACTCAATTACCATACGGATGGCTGTGTTCTAGTTCATAGTAAGAAAATCTTTTTCTAGCATTCGCTGGGTAATCTCTCCTTTTTGTGTCAATTTTCACAGCATGATGCATCTCAAATAATGAAAAGGAGCCTTCCTTTTTTTTTTTTTGTCTGTCCTTGAAAAGCATTCCAACAGTTGTTCTGATTGAAATGGACTTATCTGAGTCCCTCCTGGAATGAGGTCTTTGCAAGGCACCCTTTTTTTGCCACATTTAATTTTATAAATATTAATAAATAAACAAAGGCAATATCACAAAAAGGTAGCAAGCTGTGTTCATGCAGCAGTTAGGGGGAATATGAGACTGAGTCTTTTAAATGCAGAAGTTTCATGACATGGTAAGAATCCAAAACTGTGCATCCCAAAATGGCTCTAGACCAGGGGTGAAATCCAGCAGGTTCTGACAGGTTCTGGAGAACCGGTAGTGGAAATTTTGAGCAGTTCGGAGAACTGACAAATACCACCTCTGGCTGGCCCCGGAATGGGGTGAGAATGGAGATTTTGCAATATCCTTCCCCCAGGAGTGGGGAGGGAATGGGGATTTTGCAGTATCCTTCCTCTGGAGTGGGGTGGGAATGGAGATTTTGCAGTATCCTTCCCCTGCCATGCCCACCAAGCCACGCCCACCAGCCACACCATGCCCACCAAGCCACGCCCACAGAACCGGTAGTAAAAAAAAATTGGATTTCACCACTGCTCTAGACATTTGGGTATGCCCATAGTATGACTTATCTTCCAATTTAGTTAGGAAATTGCTTTCTTTCTTTCTTTCTTTCTTTCTTTCTTTCTTTCTTTCTTTCTTTCTTTCTTTCTTTCTTTCTTTCTTTCTTTTCCTTCCTTCCTTCCTTCCTTCCTTTCAAGCTTTGAGCCAGGAGCTTTATAATTATAATTTTCAGCCCAGACATTTTTTTCTGTTTCTCAGACATTTTCATCCTATTCACACAGTAAGTAATTTTAATTACCTCAGTACCCATTGGGTCATATGGCAACAATTCTGCAAAATCATATTTAACTCTCAAGCGAATACAAAGATTTATGGAATGTGTTGTTATTGCTTTTAACTTTTTAATTGTGTTTTTGAGAAGTCTTTTCAGTTTTGGCACCCCCTACAGCTTGGTGCCCATAGGCAGGTGCCTTTTCTAACTTAGTCTAAAGCCAGCCCTGCACTTAGTGTCAGGGTGTCACTTTACACAGTGTTCTAACACATTGTGTTTTTAGATTGCTCCCTCACTACAAGATGATTATTTTTCAGGAAGCATTACACATACTTCATTTTACTGAAACTGGAGGGAGAATGTTAGTTGGAAAATTGATCCCCCAATTTGTAATTTTTGTAATTCTTTGTAATTTTTTAAAGACCTGAGATTTCCTCCTTAGGGTGGCATGTTCTATTTCAGAAGCTGTTGCAAAAGCAGGAGAAGGAGATGCTTATTATTCTAGAATCTCAGATTGCCCTTGCTTTTTCGAATGTCCTCTAAGGGCATTTTGAATGCCTTTGTTGATGGCTCCTACTTGCAGGGACATTTATGGTTCTAGATAGGAACTGATGGTGAAACCCTTGAGATGTATAATTGGTATGATTCTACCATGAATTTTGCCTGAGAAAATCTGATGAGGAAAGAAAAACTCAGCTCTTGGACCTAAACAGGATGTTCTTTCACTCTTCTTCCAATTATTGTTAGCTGCGGTGGTGCAGTGGTTAGAGTGCAGTACTGCAGGCTACTTCTGCCTGCAATTTGGCAGTTCAAATCTCACCAGGCTCAAGGTTGACTCAGCCTTCCATCCTTCCAAGGTGGGTAAAATGAGGACCCAGATTGTTGGGGGCAATATGCTGACTCTGTAAATCGCTTAGAGAGGGCTGTAACGCACTGTGAAGCTATATATAAATCTAAGTACTATTGCTATTGCTATTATTCATTGTGGAATATTTCTGCAGCTCTATATCTTATTTCAAGATTTTATTGCACTAACTGGGTAATTTCAATGGGTGTGTATTCATTCAACCACTTACTCCAAGAGAAACATCCCTGATTAAGCAATTGGGCAACACTCCTCCATCAGCCAAGCCCATTGCAGGAGAAGAGAGGTGCTGTCATTCACACACAAAAAAGCTAAGGTGTCATTTTATTCATGGCATGGAATGATACAGGTTACAACAGAGTCAAGGTCACATCTTGACTGATGTTTTCCCATAGACTTATTTTTGCTACTGAAAATAGAAACATCCATTCTACAGCTGTAAGGCATATGAAGTAATTGCTTTACAGATAATTAGAGACCGGTATTTTCCGAAGCACTTTGGTAAGGCAACCTCAAGTGCCACAATCAAAACTTTTGTTAAAATGTGTATATTCACATAAATAATTAAGCTATAGCCTTCCAGGTGTATTACGTTTTTTAAAAAACAAATGAATAATTTTTATCATTTAAAAGTATTGTTAGCCTTAGGGATATCCACGCTGCTATTTATTTGTTTGAGCGTCTCTTAATTGTCAAACAGGGATGATGCATAGATTTCATTAAAACTCTCATTGTTTGTGGGCAAAATCCACACATGACAGCAGGAATATGAACTAAGTTCACGTGGAGGTATAATTTAAAGAAAAACAAAGCAGAGCTGAGGACCCACTGCCAATGTAACTCTTCTACCAGATTCCTCTAGAATATTAGGGTTTACCTCAGGGCAGGGAAATGCAGCTGGAGGTGGGGGATAAGGACAAAATGTTTTTGTGGCAAAGTTCCTCATATGGGCTTGAGGAATATGTTTAGCATCTATCAGCCCTTTGATGTAAACAAGCTTAAGGAATAGGTATGTCCCTTTCTCTGCCCCATCTTATAAAAAAGTAAATCAAGGCAGGCATATTTGTTTATCATGATTTCCTCTTTCCTAGGGCTGAGACATCTTTTCCAAAACTCTCCTCTTAATAGTTTATCCATCCCTTCCTCATTCCCAGGGCCAGGTCTATTTTCTTTTACAACATCCCAACATATCTGAAAATTGGAGAACCCATTCATCATATCTAACCTAGAGAAAAGGTTGAGAAAGGAATTGCAATGCCTATTGCTTCTTTTGTAGCTGGTAGTCAAGCACTTGATTTGTACATTCAGCATCTAGTCTATCCAAAGGACCCGTATAAATAAAAGAAGAATGAATGCTCCAATAGCTGAATAATTGCTACCAGCTCCAAGAAATTACATTCCATCAAATAGACCAGAAACCTGTTTTTCTCTAAAATGGATCTATCTATTCATTAATATTTTGTGCTAGTTGAGCTGCCTCAGATATGCAGATTGCTGAACAGACAGCAGAGAATTTGATGTTTGTGTTTTATGATGTTTTATGTCGATGTCTGACCCTACCTGTGCAGTGTGAAATGCACAATTCAAGTAAAGGAATCTCGCCTATTGTCCATCAGTACGATAGTTGACTATATCCCTCCCTCAATCGTTGAGGGTGGTGATGAGGTTGATGATAATAGTGCCACTCTTAATTTAATTATTGTTCAGATAATGAGGATTGAAAAATCAAAGAAAGGAGCAAAAGCAGATAACCTGCCCAAGAGTCGTGATGCAGCAGAATTTTGAAATTGTGATTGTTTTGTGAGTGGGGCCAATGGCAGTGCATTCTCTGGGTGCCTCCGGGCATTTCAGCTCTGTATCCCACAACAGCAATTGTGTAATAGAAATGCTATGATGAATTGATGGGTTCATTAGTCTATAATTTAAGAATCAATGGGCAAAGCTTCATAAAGAAACACAGCTCACGGTGGCAAAGTTCCAGCACTTTAATTGCAGCAGGAGCTCAATGTCGACATTTATTTTCTTAAATGCTTCCCAAGAACAAAGAAAACAATCGCACAGATTGAGAGGCCGAAGGGTAATGTGGCAGTTGGGCAAGTTTGTGTGTGTTTGTGAGACAGGGAATGAGAATGAATAGTTTCACTGGAAAATCACTTAGAACAGCTTGGCAGTATTTTCTCCAGTATTAGAAACAGTGTAGATGACATATTTTTTGCATTCCCTAACTAGGCTGCCCTAGTGAACATGCTGAGCAAAACCAGCTGCTGTCATGGTGAGAAGGAGAAAAATAAAATGGTCCATTAGTGGTGGGAAATTGTAGATGCATCATATATGTTTATTTGGAAATTGTTGACCTATTAGTAAAGATACAGTCCATCTAATGGGGTGGCTATAGATTTAGTCCTATGGAAATCAGTAAACTTTAAGTAAGTCATGATTTGATTAAATCAATGATTTGAGATCTGTCCCGCTTTAAGCATGGATGAGCTTTGAAGCCACTTGTTTACAACCTAGCGGTGTTTTAAAGAACAGCCAAAAGAAGATAGATACTTCTGTAGCGCATATTTGTACTTCAATTCATTTTCAAGACATTTTCTACTTGTAGGCTATAAGAAACATTTACTCCAAACACCTGAAGATGATCTATTATTTGGATTAGTTTACCATCCACCACAATAGATCTTGAAATATGCATGTATTTTCTCAGGGACCAGCTGGATTTAATGCAAAAGCTATGCAGTGCAAGTTTGAGTTTGGGTATGGAGCTTGTAATCAAAGCTGGACACTCTGAGCTTCAGAATATTAGCCCATCTGGATTGGAACCTATTGTAGCTAGCCACTTTGTGTCTCGTAACTCTAGAGTTATACCTGATGTGTGACACCACAAAACCTCCATCCCTAACCAGCCAGACAACTTCTATACTGATGTAGTTATCAAAATATCTGGAAAGCATCAGGGGTACCCATTCCAGCAGGCATCAATGCAATCATTAATTTCCACAGATTCAGTGCTGATTTATTGTCAACAGTAACTTTTGTATCAGTGGTGAGTTCCTCCCGGTTCCGCCGAGCTGGTAGCGGTGATGATATGACATCACCGAACCGGTTCTGCCCCCCCCACCTCCTGCATTATTCCTATCTTTTATTTGGCCCCACTCCCAATCTATGCTGCCCCCTGAGTCCCAGCTGATGGGCTATAAGGAAAAAAACTGTTTAAACTCTTACCGCAGGGCTTCAAAGGGCTGCCCTACAGCTGATCAGTGGTAAAAGGCAGTTTGGTGGTAGACCGGTGCTTCCAAAAACAAATGAGTAGACCGGTGCCTGCAAAAATAAATGGGTAGACCAGTGCCTCCAAAAACAAATGAGTAGACAGGTGCCTGCAAAAATAAATGGGTACAAAATAATGCTCACAAAATAAGCCATGCCCACAGAACCGGTAGTAAAAAATTTTAGAACCCACCCCTGTTTTGTATGTCATTATTGTACCAAAAGCCAATGAAGAGTGACTTTGCAGAGGACATTTTCTTTCCTCAGTTCCTCTGGGAAAAGGAAAAAATGTTTTGAGTAAAAGCATAAGAACCTTTATTTCCATATTGATATATCCAATTAAGTGTGACTATCTCACAGAAAGATTCCCAGATAAATATGAATATTTATTTGATTTGATTTGATCAAAGTATTTGATTAATGTATTCCTTTAAAATATTTAGAATGTTAATGAAGCCCATATCAAATATGGAAATAAAATGTAGCAACACAAATGAAACAAAATGAAATGTAACAAAAAATAAATGAAAAATACAAAACACACACAAGCCCAAACAGCTTTGTTAGAGGACATCCAAAGCCTGTGGCTGCTGCCAGCACCAATTCCAGAAATGATGGCACCACAGCTAAGCCTGCAGGAAAGGGAACCGATGGGAGCTAGGATAGTAATCTTCAAATATTTGAAATGTTGTCTTGTGGAAAGGGATTGGCCTTATTTTCTGTAGCCTCAGACAGTAGGGCCAGAACCAATAGGTTAACATTACAAAGAAAGAGCTTCAGACTTGAGATCCAGAGGAACTTTGTGACTTTATGAGTTGTCAGCCAGTGGAACATGATGTGTAGGTTTCCTTCCCTAGAGGTAAAGGAAAAGGTTCCCCTCGCACATATATGCTAGTCGTTCCCAACTCTGGGGGACAGTGCTCATCTCTGGTTTCAAAGCCGAAGAGCCAGCGCTGTCCAAAGACATCTCTGTGGTCATGTGTCTGGCATGACTAAATGCCAAAGGCGCATGGAACGCTGTTACCTTCCCACCAAAGGTGGTCCCTATTTTTCTACTTGCATTTTTAACGTGCTTTCGAACTGCTAGGTTGGCAGAAGCTGGGACAAGTAACGGGAGCTCATCCCATTATGCGGCACTAGGGATTCGAGCTACTGAACTGCCGACCTTTCGATCGACAAGCTCAGTGTCTTAGCCACTGAGCCACTGCGTCCCCTTCCCTAGAGATCTTCTAACAGAGACTGGAGAATAGAGATAATTTAGTGAATCTAATTGGTGGTTGAACTAGATGGCTTCTATGCAGGGGTGAAATGCTCCCGGTTCGGACCAGCTCGGGCGAGTAGGTAGCGATGGCAGCAGGCAGTTCAGAGAACTGGTAGCAAAAATCCCTACCCCCACCCCCCATGCCCAGCTGAGCCGCATGATCATCAGAGGCTTTTTTTCTTTTAAATGGCTCTGACGATCCAAGCTCTGACAATCCCAGTTGAGTTGCCTGATTGTCAGAGGGTTTTTAAAAAACCCTCTGCTGATCAGGCAACTCAGCTGGGATCATCAGAGCCTTTTGAAAGCATTTTTACATGGTTTTACATGTAAAAAAATGGTTTTAAAAGTAAAAAAAAATATTGGCCACGCCCACCCAGTCACATTACCCCCCCCCCACCAAACCACACCCACAGAACCGGTAGTAACAAATTTTAGATTTCACCACTGCTTCTATGGTACTTTCTAACTGTAGATTCTGTTTGCTGTTATGCCTTGTTATTTACAAAATGTGTTACTAATAACAAGCAAAGCACAACATGGGATTAAAAACTACATGTCATTTATTGCAAAAGAAATTTGAAAAAGTGTTTGAAAGAGAGCCAATTATAAGGTTTTAAGTTTCTTGATGATGAAAATAAACAGGTGTTCCTGCAGGCTTCCTGGATGGCAATCCATTTGAATATATATGGAGACCTGGTTTTCTAGAGGGAGAACAGGGACTGTTCAAATTTATTCTTTATTCTGTGCCATTTCTTCTCAAAACTTTGGCTTAATAAACTCTGTCAGCTTCTCTAGCAAATAATACCCCATGGTAATCTTTCAAATTCAGGCCAATACTATGGAAGACACAGTTCTGGTCTCTCAAGAACTGTTTATGTAAGTCAATTTTGAAGTAGGTCATTGTTAAAAGGTCTTCACACTTTTGCTTATGAAAAAAACCTGGAATTATTAGATCTGTGATGAAGCTGGCTAATATATCACTGAAATCATAAATATAAAATAGAGATGTGCAGTTACCTGAGGTCAGAGGTGAGGAACGCAGAGCCCTGTGGATGTCCATGTTCAAGCATCTAGCCCATTGCATACCATAGTTTCTTTGCAGACTCTACACTTACCTAACATTTCCTAAATTGGCATCCAGCAAATGTGTTTCAAGGCAACTCCAGATGGTCTCTGGAGCCTCAGCAAACATGTTCAAATGCTGGAAATTGCAGCTTAATAAATCTGGTAGGATTATAGATTTTTCACCCCTTGTCTAGGTTTTCAAAGAATAGAGACTTACCGCTGTCTTGCACTATGGATTTAAACCACATAGTAGTAGTTTTAACAGTTCAGTTGTGTCCATCTCTTGGAGACTTCATGGCCAAATGCTCTCCCTGTCAAGCACTGCTTCTTTCAGTTATTGGATGTTTGTCTTTATATCATCTTTGATGATATCAAGTCAGCGAATTCTTAAAACACATACTATGGACTTAAACACTGTAAAAGAATAACATTCCAGTCATTTGCAATTAATAACTCAGTGACAGTTAAAGACAATGTTTTGGAAGGAATGGGGAAGCGATGCTAAGAATAAAGTTGGGCTGTGTGATACTTAAGTCAATCAACGAATCAAATCTTCATTATGGTCATAGACCAGCATAAGAAGGTGATACCCCTGTAGCACCCATCCCATTTAAACGCTCCTTGGAAATTATGGCTAGGACTAAAGTCTAATGATAGGTTCTTCGTTGTCTCATTGCATGCATGTGTCTGAAAAAAGACACGATAAAAGATAAAGGTACAGTTACTAATATAAATGTTTTATCTGTTCCCAATCTTGCCCAGGAATAATGGCTTTCTTTTGAGCCATGTAATGGGAGCCAATAAAATATGCATGTCACATAAGCAGAAATGGCTGGCCACAAGAGATAACTGATACCGATTTCCCCCCCCCCCCACCTCATCTTGCTACGGAAATAAAATCGTAAACTTTATTTGTGTTCCATTCAATGGTACTTAATGGCTGTGAGTCTCTATCTGGCATGTCTACACCCACAGCATTTACAGGGCTATGGACAAGACAGGCAGCTATGGAATTATAAATGAAAAATTGGTTGTCGAGACATCAGCAGAATGAGCAGGGAAGGGGCTTTTTTTTTAAAAAAAAGTCAGCCTTGGAGAGGAGACAATTCTTTCCTATTTCCATTTGTGTGTGGAGGGGGAGGAAGCAAATTCTACTGCACCAGCAGAATAGCTTTAATAGCGTCTGAGAGAGGATAATAAGAGAGGAAGAAAACACCCGAGAGGCAAAAGAAAATATTCTCTGTAGGAAATTAAACCAGATCTCAGCAAATAACAACAATAACAATTTAAATAAAACTTGAGACACAAATGAGTGATTAAAGAGTGAGCATTAGCAGGACCCAGAGAATAGGCCCACAGCAAAAGAACAGCTTTGTAGCACCAGCCGAAAATCCATGCCATATCAATGATCTTGAAGTGCTGCTTTGTTTAGCATCCATTATTCATGTTTGGCATTACAGAAAATGCAGCCTTATGATGGAACCATTATAGGGAGCAGCCCTGGAAGCTCAATGATAATTGGGAAGGAACTGACAACTAGCCCCTTCCCTTCGACCTTCAATCCCTGGGCATGAAAGTTAGAATATATTCAGCAATTAGACAATGTGTTTAGACTGCAGAAATCCATTGGAAAGAATATAGGCCAGTGCTGCCTTCTCTGTAGAGAGATCAGGAGGTACTGTTGCATCTTGCATTTTCATCATGTATTTTGAAAAGGGGAGGACAGAAACTCTGAAGAAGATAATGACTCTGCGTAATGTTGTTACATGATTACATCCCACTTCTCTGAGATCCAGCCTTCTTTCAACTAAAACTAAAACTCTCTAAAACTAAAGATTTATTGCTGTTTAAGAATAGTCGCATGCATTTACAAATATACAACACCGATATACAGTAGTAGAGTCTCACAGGTTAATCAACTGCAATAGTCACAGTTTCCCCATCAAATTTCTAAGAAGCTCCCACCATCCTCCAATTTTTGCAGAGAGCATCACGGATTTATCTGCCTTTCATCTACATGTTATAGCTTTTGATGCAAAAGTGGCAGATCCTCTAGGTCTCAGCCATTCTTTTTCTCTTAGAATCAAGGATGATCAAGTTGAATAAGAGATCATTCATATCAGCACCAGTACAATACTATAATGACATAATAAATGGATGAGCGACAACATGGGACCATAACACTCATGATTGGGAAGAACTTCCTGCATGGTAGGAGAAAATCTCCTCAATTTCCCAAACGGAATACATGGTCACAGGGACATGAAATTGGGAAAGAAGAACCATTCCTGGAGTGGGAAGGATAACTTGGGATATGTTTTTCCAAGCCAAGTCCTTTTTACAAACAATGGATTTGGCAACCAAAGAGAAAAAAAATCGTCTCATCCCCTTCAAGACATTATTTAGCATGTGAAATTGCTGTTGCAAGAAAGGTTGAAAAAAAATATCCTTGGCAGGTATTAAAATCTGAAACTGCTTCTCATATTATTACAGCTCACACTTGGCCATGGAAATCTGGCTGGCGGATGTGTATATATATATATATATATATATATATATATATATATATATATATATATATATATATATATGTCTTTTTTTTTTTTTGTAGGCTTTTATGTGCATATTCTTTCTAGCCAGGTTTTACCTACGTAAACTAAGTTGTTTTGTAGCTCTGGTTGTGTGAAATCTCATTCACAAGCTTCAGGGCTTTTTTTCTGTTGACAAACTGCAACTCTAGCTATCTGAGTCTCCCAGAGAGCAACACAGAGTTGCAGTTTGTCAACAGAAAAAAAGCCCTGAAGCTTGTGAATGAGATTTCACACAACCAGAGCTACAAAACAACTTAGTTTACGTAGGTAAAACCTGGCTAGAAAGAATACGCATATATATATATATATATATATATATATATATATATGTATATCTTTTTTCTTTTTTCATAGGCTTTTATGTGCATATTCTTTCTAGCCAGGTTTTACCTATGTAAACTTAGTTGTTCTTCAGCCCTAGGTTCTGTGAAATCTCATTCACAAGTTCTTGGGCCCTTTTTCTGCTGCCAAACTGCAACTCTGTGTTGCTTCCTGGGAGACCCATTCTGCTGCCAAACTGCAACTCTGTGTTGCTTCCTGGGAGACCCAGATAGCTATTTCTACCTCTTAAGGCGTCATCAGTGGGCCACACCCACTTCCCAATTATCCTCCCTGTAAAAGGCATAATGTATCTTTTTTCTTTTTTCATAGGCTTTTATGTGCATATTCTTTCTAGCCAGGTTTTACCTATGTAAACTTAGTTGTTCTTCAGCCCTAGGTTCTGTGAAATCTCATTCACAAGTTCTTGGGCCCTTTTTCTGCTGCCAAACTGCAACTCTGTGTTGCTTCCTGGGAGACCCATTCTGCTGCCAAACTGCAACTCTGTGTTGCTTCCTGGGAGACCCAGATAGCTATTTCTACCTCTTAAGGCGTCATCAGTGGGCCACACCCACTTCCCAATTATCCTCCCTGTAAAAGGCATAATGTATCTTTTTTCTTTTTTCATAGGCTTTTATGTGCATATTCTTTCTAGCCAGGTTTTACCTATGTAAACTTAGTTGTTCTTCAGCCCTAGGTTCTGTGAAATCTCATTCACAAGTTCTTGGGCCCTTTTTCTGCTGCCAAACTGCAACTCTGTGTTGCTTCCTGGGAGACCCATTCTGCTGCCAAACTGCAACTCTGTGTTGCTTCCTGGGAGACCCAGATAGCTATTTCTACCTCTTAAGGCGTCATCAGTGGGCCACACCCACTTCCCAATTATCCTCCCTGTAAAAGGCATAATGTATCTTTTTTCTTTTTTCATAGGCTTTTATGTGCATATTCTTTCTAGCCAGGTTTTACCTATGTAAACTTAGTTGTTCTTCAGCCCTAGGTTCTGTGAAATCTCATTCACAAGTTCTTGGGCCCTTTTTCTGCTGCCAAACTGCAACTCTGTGTTGCTTCCTGGGAGACCCATTCTGCTGCCAAACTGCAACTCTGTGTTGCTTCCTGGGAGACCCAGATAGCTATTTCTACCTCTTAAGGCGTCATCAGTGGGCCACACCCACTTCCCAATTATCCTCCCTGTAAAAGGCATAATGTATCTTTTTTCTTTTTTCATAGGCTTTTATGTGCATATTCTTTCTAGCCAGGTTTTACCTATGTAAACTTAGTTGTTCTTCAGCCCTAGGTTCTGTGAAATCTCATTCACAAGTTCTTGGGCCCTTTTTCTGCTGCCAAACTGCAACTCTGTG